>NC_138144.1:4142810-4742810 GCF_964188305.1 Podarcis bocagei | reverse complement strand
AATTATATATTGTCCTTATCTTGGCTTATTAAATCAAGTATTTCACACAGTTTTGAGTAAACTCGGAGTAAACTGCAATTTGAGTAAACTTGGAGATCCAAAGGTGCTTGGGAGACCAACACCCCTTTGCATGCTGCAATTTGGCCAGTTCCAAAGCAGGGCGTTTGGATTTACCAATCTCGCAGCGTTCGCACGGACTGCCCCAGGCAGCGCCCAGGGTGGCGCAGCACTCAGACTTCAGCGTGGCACCATTGATGTTGACTTCGCAGCGGCCTTCCTGGATGTTCAGCCAGCAAGTCCCTTTCATACTGTCTAGCGGAGGAAAGCAGAACAGCTGAGTCAGATGGCGTTTGTTGTTGCTGTTGTTGCTATGATAGGTAGGTAGGTAGGTAGGTAGGTAGGTAGGTAGGTGATAGATAGATAGATAGATAGATGATAGATAGATGATAGATAGATAGATAGATAGATAGATAGATAGATAGAGATGATAGATAGAGAGAGATGATAGATAGATAGATAGATAGATAGATAGATAGATAGATAGATAGATGATAGATAGATAGATGATAGATAGATAGATAGATAGATGATAGATAGATAGATAGATATAGATATAGATAGATAGCTAGACATATGACAGATAGATAGACAGATTGCATTTTACGATTACATTTCAGTGTGAATTTCCTCAATATAATGCACTTTGCGCTCTATGTGGGGCTACCTTTGAAGGTGACCCGGAAACTGTTTTGTCGTGTTTTTAATAGTCTGTTGGGAAACCCAGCCAAATGAGCAGGGTATGTATAAATAAATAAATAAATAAATACATAAGTAAATAAAGAAATGTTGTAATAATAATAATAATAATTTGTATTTCACTATTATATTTATTCTTTGCATTTCGGTGTGAATTTCCCCATTATAATGCATTTTTTTTTTTTTTGCTATTCTTCCTCTTCCGATTTGCTTTTTGCTGTTATTATTTTTTTGCATTTCCCTGTGTATCCCTCCCACTTTAAGGAATTTAAGGACATATAAGGATAAAGGGATTTGAACAGAAGCAGAACAGAAACGTCATGGAAGTAAGTATAGGAAGTAGAAAGGCAAAGGGCGTATCACACCGAAACTGAATTGAATTTGTTAAAAGGTATGAAAATCAATTTTAAAATATTACGAAAAAAGAGAGGCTCTTTACCGACACAGATGGTCCCGCTGGAATCCAGTTTGCTTCCTGGGGAGCATTCGCAGGCAAAAGAGCCGGCATTATTCCTGCATATGCCGTTAATACACGGGTTGGAGGTGCACTCGTTGATATCTGGAAGGAGAGATAATTCAGTCGCCGCGGCTAGAACCTTGCTGAATTTATCCCGCACAGATCCTGAAATCAGCCTCTCCCTCCTGGGAAGCCACGGGACGTTCGACAACATCCCAACTTCTCAAAGGACAGGCAAAGGTGCCAGCTTGGCTGGCGCTAAAACCTTAATGAAAGAGCCAGTTTTACCGACAACAGAGATCCGCTCCCTTTCTTGCCGGCACCGGGCACAAACACTTACCCTCGCAGGTGTCCGTCTCAGTCCGGAAGACAAACCCCTTGGGGCAGCTGCAGCTGTAGCTCCCTGGGGTGTTGCGGCACAGGCCGTTGTCACACAGCAGTCGGTTGACGGCACACTCGTCCACATCTGGAGAGAAAGTCGCACGAGTGTGAGCTGCGCATGGAGGCCGGCCGGGTTACAGCACCCAGCGCCCAGGCCGGATTCATGTTTGATGGGGCCCTAAGCCATTGAAGGTAATGGGGCCCTTTCTATGTCCAGCTGTCCTTTCTCAACAACAAATTGCCACTGTTTTTTGTGTTGAATATATGCTATATGGTCATTTATGGACCTAACAGGTATCTCAAGCCATTTGCCGATGTTGCCATGCAGCAGGTCTATGCAGAATGTAGGCACGCTATATATAGGTAAAGGGTAAAGGGACCCCTGACCATTAGGTCCAGTCGCGACCGACTCTGGGGTTGCAGTGCTCATCTTGCTTTACTGGCCGAGGGAGCCGGTGTGCAGCTTCTGGGTCATGTGGCCAGCATGACTGAGCCGCTTCTGGCGAACCAGAGCAGTGCATGGAAACGCCGTTTACCTTCCCGCCAGAGTGGTACCTATTGATCTACTTGCACTTTGAGGTGCTTTCGAACTGCTAGGTGGACAGGAGCAGGGACCGAGCAACGGGAGCTCACCCCGTCGCGGGGATTCGAACCGCCGACCTTCTGATCAGCAAGTCCTAGGCTCTGTGGTTTAAGCCACAGCGCCACCTGTGTGCCTTTATATAGAAGGAACCCACCCTATATATATAGAAAGGAGCAAACCAGGGATGTTTTAGGGAGCAGGCAGGGCCCTGGACTTACATCCTAGGAGCCTACACAACACAAAACATTGTTGCTGTATGAACTAGCTCCACAGCGGTTCCGTTTCACAGCTCGAACTGCGCATGCCACAGGCTTCTCTGTGCATGTGTTTCGAGGTTACGTCGATCTCTAGACGGCCCCCTGAGAGCCCTCCACGACCCCGCGAAATCACTCACCCACACAGTTTTTGCCCGTGGGGTCTGACTCGTAGCCCAGGTTGCAGATGCAGCGATAACTTCCCCGTAGATTCTCGCACATCCCATTGGGGCAGATGTCCGGGTTCAAAGCGCACTCGTTGATATCTGGACACAAGAGGGGGGATTTGGGAATTAATAATTCTATGTGGGGCTGCCTTTGAAGATGACCTGGAAACTGCAACTAATCCAGAATACAGCAGCTAGACTGGTGACTGGGAGCGGCCGCCAAGACCATATAACACCGGTCCTGAAAGATCTTCATTGGCTCACAGGACGTTTCCGAGCACAATTCAAAGTGTTGAGCTTTAAAGCCCTAAACGGCCTCAGTCCTGTATACCTGAAGGAGCGTCTCCACCCCAATTGTTCTGCCCGGACACTGAGATCCAGCGCCGAGGGCCTTCTGGCGGTTCCCTCATTGCGAGAAGTGAGGTTACAGGGAACCAGACAGAGGGCCTTCTCGGTAGTGGCACCCGCCCTGTGGAACGCCCTCCCTTCAGATGTGGAAATAAGTAGCTATCCTATCTTTAAAAGACATCTGAAGGCAGTCCTGTTTAGGGAAGTTTTTAACATTTAACACTGTATTGTTTTTAATACTTGATTGGGAGCCGCCCAGAGTGGCTGGGGAGACTCAGCCAGATGGGCGGGGTATAAATAATAAATTATTATTATTATATTATTATTATAATATAGCGGACGCTTGGGTTGCGAACGTGATCCGTGCTGGAAGCACGTTTGCAACCTTCAGCGCTGCATCTGCGCATGCGTAAGTTAAGATTTGACGCTTCTGCGCATGCACAAAGTGTGATTTAGTGCTTCTGTGCATGCGCTGAAACCCAGAAGTAACCCGTTCCTGTACTTCTGGGTTCGGCACAGTGCGCAACCTGAAATCGCGCAACCCGAAGCGTCTGTATGACTGTAAGACCATATTTATGCGAATCAGAGCGAAAATGATCAATTACAGGCGGTCCAGTGCTTTCGTTCGCGGACTGAGTTGGGACCACGGATTTTAAGACTGCGTCCCAATGAAACACCATCAGGACTGAGTTTCTGCAGAGGCCCCAGCCTTGCAGAACCCCCCACAAGCTGCTGAAGGGTGGGGTGGGGGTCACTTTCCTCGAAACTTACCTCTTCCGTCAGCTGTGATGCCGATCCCACTGCTGCAGAGAGCTTGGAATTCAGCTGCAAAAAACAACAACCACAAGTCTTTGTCAACTCAGCGATTCTAAGGCTTTCTAGATTCATGTGCTGAAAGAGTCGCTGTATTCAGTGGCGTAGTGTGGGTTGTCGGCACCCGGGGCAAGGCAAGTAATTTGCACCCCCTAACCCGTGGATTTGCGCCCCCTAACCCTAACCCCCAGATGTTGCGCCCGGTGCGGCCGGCCCCCCCTGCACCCCCCACGCTACGCCACTGGCTGTATTCCATGGACACTGAGAATGCTCAGACCTTATTGTCCTTACTGGCCTTGTGGGACGCGGGTGGTGCTGTGGTCTGTGGCGCTGGAATGTGGTAAGACATTCCAGTTAGAAATGAGCCAGCGCGGTGTAGTGGTTAAGAGCGATGGACTCGTAATCTGGTGAACCGGGTTTGATTCCCCGCTCCTCCACATGCAGCTGCTGGGTGACCTTGGGCTAGTCTGAAGTCTCCCAGCCCCTCTCACCTCACAGAGTGTTTGTTGTGGGGGAGGAAGGGAAAGGAGATTGTTAGCCGCTTTGAGACTCCTTAAAGGTAAAGGAACCCCTAACCATTAGGTCCAGTCGTGACCCACTCTGGGGTTGCGGCGCTCATCTCGCTTTATCGGCCATGGGAGCCGACCTACAGCTTCCAGGTCATGTGGCCAGCATGACTAAGCCGCTTATGGTGAACCAGAGCAGGGCACGGAAATGCCATTTACCTTCCCGCCAGAGCGGTACCTATTTATCTACTTGCACTTTGACGTGCTTAAACCGAAACCATTCTTAAACCGAGGTATGCTTTTCCTCATGAGGCCTCCTGCCACCAGTGCCCTTTCACCGTTCGGACTCTGTTCTTAAAGGTAAAGGTAAAGGGACCCCTGACCATTAGGTCCAGTCGTAGACCACTCTGGGGTTTTGGCGCTCATCTCCCTATTGGCCGAGGGAGCCGGTGTACAGCTTCCGGCGTACAGCTTCCGAGTCATGTGGCCAGCATGATTAAGCCGCTTCTGGCGAACCAGAGCAGCGCACGGAAACACCATTTATCTTCCCGCTGGAGTGGTACCTATTTATCTACTTGCACTGGTGTGCTTTCGAACTGCTGGGTTGACAGGAGCAGGGACCGAGCAACGGGAGCTCACCCCATCGCGGGGATTCGAACCGCCAACCTTCTGATCAGCAAGCCCTAGGCTCTGTGGTTTAACCCACAGCGCCACCCACGTCCCATCTTGAGACACCTTAGGGTAGTGATAAAGCGGAATATAGAATCCAAACTCTTCTTCTTCCTTTCGTTGGACTTCTTATCTACTGCCATGGGGGCAAGGAGGAACCGGATTCCCAGAATCCTTATAGGCACGTACAAATTGCTTTTCTCCAACTCACCTGAGTTCTTGGCCGGGCAAGGCTGGCAAGGCTCCCCGAACCCGTGGTCCGGGTTGGCACAGCAGCACTCGGACTTGGTGACGGCACCGGGGAAAGGCCTGGCGCAGGTGCCCTTCTTGATGCCGCCGTAGCAGGTGCTGCGGACATGGGTGTCGACGCAGACCCGCCCATCCACGCCGATGGCCAGGCCCCCCAGGCACTCGCAGCGGAAGGAGCCCTCCGTGTTGATGCACCAGCCGTTCATGCAGATTCCAGGGGTCTCACACTCGTCGATGTCTGCCAGGGAAAGATAAAGGGACCCCTGACCATTATGTCCAGTCGTGGCCGACTCTGGGGTTGCGGCGCTCATCTCGCTTTATTGGCCGAAGGAGCCGGCATACAGCTTCCGGGTCATGTGGCCAGCATGACTAAGCCGCTTCTGGCGAACCAGAGCAGCGCACGGAAACACCGTTTACCTTCCCGCCAGAGTGGTGCCTATTTATCTACTTGCACTTTGACGTGCTTTCAAACTGCTAGGTGGGCAGGAGCAGGGACCGAGCAACGGGAGCTCACCCCTTCAAGGCATTTGAACCGCCGACCTTCTGATCAGCAAGTCCTAGGCTCTATGGTTTAACCCACAGCGCCACCCGCATCCCAGGGCGGGGTAGAAATAGTAAATTATTTTTATTATTAGCTGCCATGTGCCATTTTTGGCAGGCAAATCCTGGCTATGTCTGGGAAATCCTGGACGTTTGTCAGCCCTAGTCCAGGCTAAAGCTCCTCTGGTGACTAATAACTTTAATGTTGATATATACCGTATTTTTCGCTCTATAAGATGCACTTTTCCCCCCTCCCAAAATTAAGGGGAAATGTGTGTGCGTCTTATGGAGCGAATGCCGGCTCCTTGGCTTCAGTGATAGCAACGTGAAGCCTCCAAAGCGCAGAGGGAGCGCTCCCTCCGTGCTTCGGAGGCTTCACGCTGCTTTCGCTGACGCCTGGAGAGCGAGAGGGGTCAGTGCGCACCGATCCCTCCTGCTTTCCAGGCTTAGCTTCGCTGGAGAAGTGCTGCACAGTTTTCCCTCTCTGCGCAGCGCCCCTTCAGCAAAGCAGGAGGAGAAATGGAAGGGGCTCCGTTTCTCCTGCCGCTTCGCTGAAGGGGCGCTGAGCAGAGAGGGGGAGAATTATTTTTTCCTTGTTCTCCCCCTTAACACAAGGTGCGTCCTATGGTCAGGTGCATCCTATAGAGCGAAAAATACGGTATACTATGCCGCACTGTGTATTGTGGGTCTACGGACCGCAATAAAGCCGTGTGCAGATTTAACAAACCGAAAAACCATCGGGAGAACACCTGACCGGGGTTGTTGCAAGCGGAGGGCAAAGACTTTGCTCATGTTTTTGGAAATGCAAACTTCCCCCGCTCGCTGGCAGATGAAGCTGATTGATTGTATGGGACTTGCAGAAATGACTGGCAGAATCCGGGACCAGGTAGAAGAGTCGGCAGAAGAAGACTGGAGAAAATTTAAGGACTATTTACAAAAATATTGTAAAATTAAGGAATGTTGAATGATGCTGGGTTGACATTAAGTGGTTTCAAGCTGTAACTATGATAAAACGACTCTCTTTCTGTAAGCAAGAATTTAAAGCTACGATAATTTAAGATGTTGAGATAAGGATTTGCTGTACAAACAACTTAAACTGGGTATACAAGAAGGGGAGGTATGAGGAGGTCGGGGAAATAAGTTACAAGAAAATAAGTTGTGAAATTTAAGTGTTTTTAATATTTTTATGTTTGTTTTTTTCTTTTGTTTGTAAAAAATTAGAAACTCTAATAAATATCTTTTTTTAAAACAAACAAACAAACAAACTTCCCCCGCTCGCAATCCCTGGTAAAGTTTTTCCGCAGTCTACCCACCGACACAATATCGCCCATTGGGAGCCAGGATGAAACCCAGCTTGCAGATACACTTGAAGCTCCCGTCTTCGTTGATGCACATCCCATTGAGGCACATGTTGGTGGTGGCGCATTCGTCGTGATCTGCGGGAGGAAGGGAGGGAGCAATTTACCATGGGGATTTCTCCCCCTACCCGCCACGGCCTCCCCTGGCATCACTGGCTCGGGGAAGCCCCTTCCCAAGGTGGGGGGACCAGAGGATTTGCGGAAACTGGAGCAGGGAACCATTTTCCCCCTTTCTTTCTCCAGCTGAGAAAAATCTCCCGGGAGCTTATCTGGGGAAGGGCCATAGCTCAGCGGTGGAGCGTCTGCCCCACGAGTTGGGAGATGCTCCCCCCTGAATCTCTGGAGGGCAGCTGCCAGTCAGTGTAGACTGAGATAGATGGACCAATGGCCTGACAGTCAACAGTAGCTGTCTAGGTTCCTTTGTAGCACAGGCAGATGAAAATAGTGATGGGAAAGGCGAGAGCCAAAAGGGGGCTCTCTTTCTCCCCCACTTGCCCTTCCTTCCTTCCTTCCTTCCTTCCTTCCTTCCTTCCTTCCTTCCTTCCTTCCTTCCTTCCTTCCTTCTTTATTTTCCCCTTCCTTCTTTCCTCCCTCCCTCCCTTCTTCTTTCTGTATTTCCCCTCCCTCCCTCCCTCCCTCCCTCCCTTCCTTCCTTCCTTCCTTCCTTCCTTCCTTCCTTCCTTCCTTCCTTCCTTCCTCCCTCCCTTCCTTCCTCTTTCTTTCTCCCTCCCTCCCTCCCTCCCTTCCTTCTTCATTTTCCCCTTCCTTCTTTCCTTCCTTCCTTCCTTCCTTCCTTCCTTCCTTCCTCTTTCTGTATTTCCCCCTTCCTTCCTTCCTTCCTTCCTTCCTTCCTTCCTTCCTTCCTTCCTTCCTTCCCTCCCTCCCTCCCTCCCTCCCTCCCTCCCTCCTTCCTTCTCTCTTTCTTTCTCTCCTTCCTTCCTTCCTTCCTTCCTTCCTTCCTTCCTTCCTTTTCCCTTCTCCCCCTCACCTTTTCCTCCCCCGCTAGGTCTTCCCAGAGGCTTCAACTGATTGCTCCCCCGCCCCTACAGACCCATCCATTTTGGCTCTCTACTCCATCTTGTTCTTCCCTCACCCTTCCTCCTCCTCCTCCTCCTCCTCTCTGGGCTCCCTTTGCCCTGACGGAACCAGACAGAGGGCCTTGCATGCCCCACCCCTCACCCCCACCCCATGACAAAAAGGGCCTAATCCTTACCAGCACAGTTCTTCCCGTCTGGAGTGATTTCAAAGCCGGCGTTGCAGATGCACTGGAAGCTGCCGTCGGTATTGACACAACGCCCGTTCCGGCACATCAGTCCGTTCATGATGCACTCGTCGATGTCTAGCGGGGAACCAAAAAGGCGTTAAGTCAGAACTGTCCGATTGCATTTCTTAGTACAGAAAGTATTGATCTGATGTGTAGGGATCTCTCCTGTTCTGATTAATTCAAGAGGGTTCTGGAAGGTTTCTTTCTACGTGAAAGAAACAGGCCAGAGGTTTCTGTTGTTTGGGTTATTCCTTCCGGGAAGTTGCGTACAGCTGGTTTAAACGGGTTCTCCTATCTGTCTGTCAAGGACATACTGACTATAATAGGCCAGAAGGAATCTGGGTCTTACTTTCTCTTCTCCTCACTTTGTTCTGGTGTGGTGTTCTATACAGTGGTACCTCGGGTTAAGTACTTAATTCGTTCCGGAGGTCCGTTCTTAACCTGAAACTGTTCTTAGCCTGAAGCACCACTTTAGCTAATGGGGCCTCCTGCTGCTGCCACGCTGCCGGAGCACGATTTCTGTTCTCATCCTGAAGCAAAGTTCTTAACCCGAGGTACTATTTCTGGGTTAGCGGAGTCTGTAACCTGAAGCGTATGTAAGCTGAGGTACCACTTTATCCCATAATGTTAAAGTTGTAAGTGCTGCAACTGAAGAAGGGTGCATTCACACCAAAGCTCATACCAATAACTAACTTAGTTGGTCCCTAAGGTGCTACTGGAAGGAATTTTTTAATTTAATTTAATTTATTTTGTTTCGACTACGGCAGACCAACACAGCTACCTGCCTGTAACTGGATTTTTATGGACTGCGCCAATCCATAAAGTACTGGATTTGTGACCATTATGCTCATTTGGGGGGGGGGGCGTGTCTTCAGCTACAGGGCAGGCAATTTCAAAAGTCTATATAAGGGCTTGCACACCATTGTTCAGGGTTCTCCTCTCTCCTGCGTGCGATGAGTGGGGGACCCTGTTGCAACAGCTCCTTGAATAAAGATCAGGCTTACTAGCTGCTTTGCTTCTCAATATTCTCTGGTGGGCCTGCTGATTTATTGTCCAAGGTTGTTCCGAAGGATCAACCCTGTACCTATGTATAGAAACTGGGCTTGTACTGAGATTGTACATGACACACTGCCCAGTGGTATTCACAGAAAGGGGGAGGATGTTGGTTTCTGTGTGTTGCCACTGTGCAGTGCTTTTGAGTCGCAAAACTCTGTTTACATTCCAGAGATTCCAGGCTGTTGGAAGTCTCACAGAAGATAGGAGACGGATGTGATGTTACTTTGTTGTTCGGTTGCTCTCTGCTCTCACAGAGAGAGCATGTATGTTTCTTTTCTGTCTGCGTAGTTAGGAATAAAACGCTCTTTAGCCATGTAGCTCAAACTTCTCGTCTCTTCCCTGTGCTGGATGTTGGGATACTGCCAGGGAGATAAAGTCCATCATGGCCCCCAAGCCAGCTGCCGGACGATCCATCGACCTCCCGTAGTCACGCAGTATGAGCTATTAGCGACACGAGTTTCCTGGAAATACCTTGCCACATTCCAGGGCTCATGCACACTCTTATCAGCAGATAATGCACAGCAAAAGTCACACCCAGGAGAGCATTATTTACAAGCTTTTATTCAGCGTTGATCAGAACAAAGAAAGACATGACTGTTCTGCGTCAATGTCTTCGACAGAGAGAGAAACGAAAGCAATAGCAAACATAAACATCCTGTGAACAGGAAATACGCAGGCTGTGACACAAACATCCTGCTCCCTTTTAAGGTGGAACGGAAATATCCTAACACTGGATACTCTGCGGAATGGGGAATGTGCTTGGAGTCTTATCAAAGGCTCAGGTCGTTAATCATGTCGGAGGCGACTCAACCGGAGGAGTCGCTCGGTCGAACGCAATTCTGAAAGGCCTCTCTTAATTTCTCCTACCGATAGAAAACCTACTTAAGGACTCTATACAGGCTCTTGGCTACCCATAAGGGATAAAGGAGCCGTTTTTCTTATTATAACAATAACCACCAATCCGAAAGGGGGATTTTTTTGCACCGGTTCCCCAAGATGGCACTCAGCTTCTCCCCGAACTTACCAATGCAAGCTTGCTTGGTAGGGGTGCTCTGAAATCCCTCGTGGCACTTGCAGTGGTACGAGCCGGGCGTGTTCACACAATCGCCGTGGAGGCAGGGGCTACTCAAACACTCGTCCATGTCTTGGCAAGGAAAGGTGGAGAGAGATACCAAGGAAAGATAAAAGACCTTTCATGTATGCAACAATCATAGCTGTCAACTTACAGATTTGAAAATAAGGGACCAGCAGCCTCGAAAATAAGGGATCAGCAGCCAAAATAAGGGATTTTAGTGAACCAGCAGCCAAACGAAGCCTCAAGCGGTGGTTCCCACAGCGCAGCAACCCGGCAAAGGGGATGCAGCAAGGAAAACCACCGTCACCTCTCCGCTGGGAAGCGCTGAGCAAAGGCGAGTCCCCAGGCAATGCGGCCGATTTGATTGGCACAAGGCATGCAAGCTCCACCCCCCAGTCGTTCTTAGACTCCTTATTGGGTGAGCGACGCAGCCAAGCAACACAGCTGGAGCCTCCCTCCTCCCTGGCCGGCAGGGAGGGAGGGAGAGGAGCTGCTTCCTGTGAAACCCAGGAAATTTAAGGGACATCATCAATAAGGGACAGCAGCGGGACACAGTGCTGGGATAAGGGACTTCCCTGCCAAATAAGGGATGGTTGACAGCTATGGCAACAGCTGCGGCAAGAATTCTCTTAGCATGAGCTTTGCTCCGTCAGCCAAGGCTGCGCATGCATGCAGCTGTGGTCCCGGGACCCCCCAACTCACCAATGCATTCTCCCCGCATGTCCTGCTTGTAGCCCATGTTGCATTCGCAGCGGTAGCTGGATGGGGTGGGAATGCAGCGCCCGTTCAAGCAGAGGTTGGTGAAATGCTTGCAGATGTCGATGGTCTGGTTGAGGGTGGCTGTTCCTGCAAAAACACCAGGGGTGGTTACTGCTGCTGCTGTGAGTGGGGAAGAGTTGGGGGGGACACCTGAGGGTCATTTAATCTGACCCCCTCCAACGCAGGGATCTTTTGCTCAACAGCTGTCCATGGAGGCGCAGGTCCATTCTTGGACTGCTGCAATGCGCTCTACATGGGGCTACCTTTGAAGGTGATCTGGAAACTACAACTAATCCAGAATGCGGCAGCTAGACTGGTGACTGGGAGCGGCCGCCGAGACCACATAACACAGGTCCTGAAAGAACTACACTGGCTCCCAGTACGTTTCCCAGCACAATTCAAAGTGTTGGTACTGAACTTTAAAGCCCTAAGCGGCCTCGGACCAGTAGACCTGAAGGAGCGTCTCCACCTCCATCGTTCAGCCCAGACACTGAGGTCCAGCTCCGAGGGCCTTCTGGCGGTTCCCTCCCTGCGAGAAGTGAGGTTACAGAGAACCAGGCAGAGGGCCTTCTCAGTGGTGGCGCCCACCCTATGGAACGCCCTCCCACCAGATGTCAAAGAGAACAACAACTACCAGACTTTTAGAAGACATCTGAAGGCAGCCTTGATTAGGGAAGCTTTAAATGTTTAATAGGTTATTGTATTTTAATATTCTGTTGGGAGCTGCCCAGAGTGGCTGGGGAAACCCAGCCAGATGAGCGGGGTATAAATAATAAACTATTACTATTACTATAACAGAACAGTAGGCGTTCAACTCTTACTTTAGCAGACGGCAGCTCATTTAAACAGTGCTGCCTTGGTTCTCAAATGCCTTGGTACTCAAACAACTTGGAACCCAAACACTGCAAACCCGGAAGTGGGTGTGGCAGTTTGCGAACTTTTTCGGAAGTTGAACGTGCTCCGCTTTGAGTGTTACACTCCTGATTCGAGTGTTACGCTTCCAATTTGAGTGCCACACTTCCGCTGAGGTCTGTTTTTGCCATTTATTGTTTTTGTTTTAGTGGCTCTTTTTTGTTTTGTTTTTGTGACTGTGGGGAACCCAGTTCAGCTGCTGATTTATTGATTGTGTGGCTGCTTTACATTGTTTATTGCTTTCATTTTCAATGGTCTCATTTAGATAGTAAAATTCATGTTAAATTGCTGTCTTAGGGGTTGTTTTTAAAAGTCTGGAACGGATTAATCCATTTTGCATTACAGCGGTACCTCGGTTTACGAACTAAATCCGTTCTGGAAGTCCGTTCTTAAACCGAAACCATTCTTAAACCAAGGTATGCTTCCCCTCATGAGGCCTCCTGCCACCAGTGCCCTTTCACCGTTCGGATTCTGTTCTTAAAGGTAAAGGGACCCCTGACCATTAGGTCCAGTCGTGGCCGACTCTGGGGTTGCGGCGCTCATCTCCCTATTGGCCAAGGGAGCCGGCGTACAGCTTCCGGGTCATGTGGCCAGCAGGACTAAGCCGTTTCTGGCGAACCAGAGCAGCGCACGGAAACGCCGTTTACCTTCCCGCCGGAGTGGTACCTATTTATCTACTTGCACTTTGACGTGCTTTCGAACTGCTAGGTTGGCAGGAGCTGGGACCGAGCAACGGGAGCTCACCCTGTCGCATGGATTCGAACCGCAACCTTCTGACCGGCAAGTCCTAGGCTCTGTGGTTTAACCCACAGCGCCACCTGTGTCCCTCTGTTCTATTCTGTTCTTAGACCAAGGTAAAGTTCGCAAACTGGGACACTACTTCCGGTTTTGCAGCGTTCGTAAACTGAATCGTTCTTAGACCGGACAGTTCTTAAACCGATGCACCACTGTACTTTCTATGGGAAAGCGCGCCTTGGTTTTGGAATGCTTTGGTTTCAGAACAGACTTTCAGAACGGATTATGTTTGAGAACCGAGGTACCACTGTACTGCTTTGCCTGGTGGAAAATCCCAGGTTAAATCTCCAGCATCTCTTGGGCTCAGAGTCCTGACTCGGCATAAAGCAGCCCTTTCCAACTGAACCATGAGGTCTAGAAACTTGTGTGTTGTGCGTTTTTCTCACTTACCGATGCTTGAACTTCCGGGCCCCATTCCAGGCAGTCCGGGGATCCCACCTTGACCGTTTGCGCCATTTGGACCAAAGGCACCGGGACCACTAATTCCTGGTCCAACGCCGTTGGGGCCGAAGCCAGGAACCCCAGGAAATGTTCCAGGGAAGCCCGGAACCACTGGGAGGCCTTCGATGCACAGCCGGCGATATTCATCTGGGGAGGGCAAAGCAGAGAAGCAAACCGTCATTTCCCGCTTAAGGTGGAAGGATAATAATAATAATAATAAATTTTATTTATATCCCGCCCTCCCCAGCCGAAGTCGGGCTCAGGGTGGCTAACAACAATAAAATAATGCAACATTCCAAAATCATTTCATTAAAATTAATTCAACTCAAATTGATGGCAACCATTAAGCAAAAATTCTGTGCAGATTGCCAAAGGAGGGAGTCAGGCTGTGCCCTGGCCAAAGGCCTGGTGGAACAGCTCTGTCTTGCAGGCCCTACGGAAAGATGTCAAGTCCCGCAGGGCCCTAGTCTCTTGGGACAGAGCGTTCCACCAGATTGGGGCCACAGCCGAAAAAGCCCTGGCTCTGGTTGAAGCCAGCCTAACCTCTCTGTGGCCTGGGACCTCCAAGATGTTTTTGTTTGAAGACTGTAAGTTCCTCTGTGGCACATACCAGGAGAGGCGGTCCCGTAGGATAAAGGAGCTTCGTAAAGAAGTGTGGCAGCAACTACAGTCGTACCTCAGAAGTCGAACGGAATCCCTTCTGGAAGTCCGTTCGACTTCCAAAATGTTTGAGAACCAAAGTGCAGCTTCCGATTGGTCGCAGGAAGCTCCTGCAGCCAATCAGAAGCCCCGTCGGACATTCGGGTTCCAAAAGAACACCCGAAAACCGGAACAGTCACTTCCGGGTTCCGATCGCTCGGAAGCCAAAACCTTCGAGAACTAAGCTGTTTGAAAACCAGGGTACGACTGTAATTGGTGACGCCAACAGCTAAAACCAGAGCAGCCAAATGATTATTGTTTGTGGAAGAACAGAAGCCTTTTTTCGGATTCCTTAAAGGAATACTATAGCACGGCGAATTCGCGTGCAGGATTTGAACCTCGAGCGACAGACGGAACGAGAGCTTGTTGCATTATTGGTGTGGCATAAGAGAGAGAAGAGAGGGTGCAGCAAAGGGGGAGAAATTAAAAATGGAAAACTGGCAGAATTTGGGAAAAAAGTGAGGCGAATATTCAGAGCATATATGGTATTTTTCACTCTATAAGACGCACCAGACCATAAGACGCACCTAGTTTTTGGAGGAGGAAAACAAGGGGAAAAAAATATTCTGAATCGCAGAAGCCGGAACAGCAAGAGGGATCTGGATTCTGGGATAGGCTCTTGTTGTCCTGGCTTATGGGATAGCTGCGCGCAGCTTCTTCTGGGCAGGGGGATGAAGTCTCCCCCTGCCTGGAAGAGGCTTCATGTGGGTAAGGCAGAAGGCTCCCCTAAGAGCCGCGCTCCCTTTAAAGAGCACGCGGAGCGTGTGTGTGTGGAAAAGCGCCCAAGAGCCGCATGCACGCTCCATGCGGCTCTTTAAAGGGAGCGCTGAGCAGAGCCTCCCGCCTGCGTTTGCTCCATAAGACGCACACACATTTCCCCTTACTTTTTAGGAGAGGAAAAGTGCGTCATGTTGTTGTTGTTTAGTCATTTAGTCATGTCCGCCTCTTCGTGACCCCCTGGACCAGAGCACGCCAGGCACTTCTGTCTTCCACTGCCTCCCGCAGTTTGGTCAAACTCATGCTGGTAGCTTCAAGAACACTGTCCCACCATCTCGTCCTCTGTCGTCCCCTTCTCCTTGTGCCCTCCATCTTTCCCAACATCAGGGTCTTTTCCAGGGGGTCTTCTCTTCTCATGAGGTGGCCAAAGTCTTAGAGCCTCAGCTTCAGGATCTGTCCTTCCAGTGAGCACTCAGGGCTGATTTCCTTCAGAATGGAGAGGTTTGATCTTCTTGCAGTCCATCGGACTCTCAAGAGTCTCCTCCAGCACCAGAATTCAAAAGCATCCATTCTTCGGCGATCAGCCTTCTTTATGGTCCAGTTCTCACTTCCATACATCACTACTGGGGAAACCAGAGCTTTAACTATACGGACCTTTGTTGGCAAGGTGATGTCTCTGCTTTTTAAGATGCTGTCTAGGTTTGCCATTGCTTTTCTCCCAAGAAGCAGGCATCTTTTAATTTCGTGGTTGCTGTCATCAAAGTGCGTCTTATAGAACAAAAAATACGGTGTATACAGACAGCTTTCTTCATAAGTGTATCACTCACTTTCCAAAATATTGTTGTCATGCCGCCAAGCCAATGTTGCCAGATCAAGGCCCACTGGCCTTGCTAACCACCTCCCTAGAGCTCACTCACCTGACCCCCTTACAGGGCACATTTCCGGAGTTTGACCAATGGCCCAGCATCTCCCGGAATCACAGCAGCACTGCATTTTCGTGTATTGCCCCGGTAGCTCCCCAGCGCACCGACCGCTGATGAGTGCCGAGAAGCAAGTGCCGATTCGCTGGTCTGGAACGAGAAATGAGAGGTGTCACTGATGCGCAGAGCCTGCTTTGTGCATGAGATCAGAGAAAGGGACCCCTGACAGTTAAGTCCAGTTGCGGACGACTCTGGGGTTGCGCCGCAGACAGTTTTTCCGGGTCATGTGGCCAGCATGACTAAGCCGCTTCTGGCGAACCAGAGCAGCGCATGGAAATGCTGTTTACCTTCCCGCCGGAGCGGTACCTATTTATCTACTTGCACTTTGACGTGCTTTCAAACTGCTAGGTTGGCAGGAGCAGGGACTGAGCAACGGGAGCTCACTTCGTCGCGGGGATTCGAACCGCCGACTTTCTGATCGGCAAGCCCTAGGCTCTGTGGTTTAACCCACAGCGCCACCCGCTTCCCTTGCAGGTATAGATAGATAAAAGAGCATATCCAAGCGCATTTCGCTCTGGCTTTTAACCAGCTTCCCCAGGAAGAGGGAATTCCAAGCCGCAATCCACATTCCCCACCCGCAAAGACACCAGCGGCAAAGTCCTAGAAAGCATGGCAAGAAAAACGGATTTCTTGCGAGAAATCAGATACAAAACTCCCCACTGGCAAAGAAATTGAGGGAAGGGGAGGAGGATATACAACCCTGGATGACTCATTCATCTGGGGTGCCTGTGCGCCAAAGGAGAGCTGGATGATGAGGCCCCCCCCCCCTGCAAAGTGCTTGCTGTTAATTGCACCGTTTGGCCAGCCCTGGAAACGCCGTCTTTCATCATCCGCTCTCGCAACCCCTCCATTGGAAAAGCTCGCAATTAACAGCCCGGGATGCAAACGTCAAAAGGCTAATGAAGCCTTGGGTGGGACTCTGGCTGCGAGGGAATTTCCTCGCAGCCACCTCCCAGATGGCCGTGAGTCAGAGCTCAAGAAATCCACCATTCCCGGGACGTTTCACGAGGAACCTTTCCAGCTTTCCTTCCCCCCTGCCGAGGCCTGGTTCACAAACACAGAGCACAGCGGGAACCCTTTGAGGGAGGCGCCGTGGCAGGGAAGGGGAGTTGGGCAAGCAAACACCCTGCATTTAGACAACCAGCGTGCCAGGAAGCCCCCTGACATGCTAGATTGGATCCCAGTACGTTTCCGAGCACAAATCAAAGTGTTGGTGCTGACCTTGAAAGCCCTAAATGGCCTCAGTCCAGTATATCTGAAGGAGCGTCTCCACCCCCATCGTTCTGCCCAGACACTGAGGTCCAGCTCCAAGGGCCTTCTGGCGGTTCCCTCACTGCAAGAAGCCAAGTTACAGGAAACCAGGCAGAGGGCCTTCTCGGTAGTGGCTCCCTCCCTGTGGAACGCCCTCCCACCAGATGTCAAAGAGAACAACAACTACCAGGCTTTTAGAAGACATCTGAAGGCAGCCCTGTTTAGGGAAGCTTTTAATGTTTGATGTATTACAGTATTTTAATATTTTTTTGGAAGCCGCCCAGAGTGGCTGGGGAAGCCCAGCCAGATGGGCGGGGTATAAATATATTATTATTATTATTATTATTATTATTATTATTATTATTATTATTATTATTATAGATCTTCTACATGCAGGGAACTGGAATGCTCCTCTCTACAGAAAGTTCCCTCTGTGGCGAAGACCGCCATATCTGAGCAAGCCCGAACCTCGAGCAAAGGATGGGTGGTCTCTCTCAAAATCCCCCTGACCATTAGGTCCAGTCGTGGCCGACTCTGGGGTTGCGGCGCTCATCTCGCTTTATTGGCCGAGGGAGCTGGTGTACAGCTTCTGGGTCATGTGGCCAGCAGGACTAAGCCGCTTCTGGTGAACCAGAGCAGTGCACGGAAACACCGTTTACCTTCCCGCCGGGGTGGTACCTATTTATCTACTTGCACTTTGACGTGCTTTCAAACTGCTAGGTTGGCAGGAGCAGGGACCGAGCAACGGGAGCTCACCCTGTTGCGGGGATTCGAACCGCCAACCTTCTGATTGGCAAGTCCTAGGCTCTGTGGTTTAACCCACAGCGCCACCCGCGTCCCTTGACTCATAGGCATATACACACACAATAACGCACAGACACACAATCTTAGGTATGCACACATCCGCACAGCCATGGAAATCGGCAAAGGGATCACATAGAGGAGGGAGAAAGGTTGTTTTCTGCTGCTCCAGAGAAGCGGACACGGAGCAATGGATCCAAACTACAAGAAAGAATATTCCACCTAAACATTAGGAAGACCTTCCTGACAGTCAGAGCTGTTCGACAGTGGAATTTGCTGCCAAGGAGTGTGGTGGAGTCTCCTCCTTTGGAGGTCTTTAAGCAGAGGCTTGACAACCATATGTCAGGAGTGCTCTGATGGTGTTTCCTGCTTGGCAGGGGGTTGGACTCGATGGCCCTTGTGGTCTATTCCAACTCTATGATTCTATGATTTCCTTCCCTGGTACAGTTTCAGTGTTTCCCAAACTCAGATCTCCAGCTGATTGGGGACTACAGTTCCCATCATCCCCGGCTTGCTAGTTATGGATGATGGGAGTTGTAGTCCAAAAACAGCCGGAGAGAGACCCAAGTTTGGGAAACCCCAAGGAGGCATCCCCTCCTGAGAAACAGGATGCGTCTCAGAACAGGGATGATGGCAATGGTAGTCCAGCAACATCTGAAAAGCCCCAGGCTTCCACCGTGAGCAGTTTTTTTCAGGATTTGAACTCGGGGCTGCCAAAGTTCAGGCCTTCGCGATTAGCCGCTCCATGAAAACTTGACTTGCTGAATTTCTGCATGTCAAGGAGCTGTTAAAGGCAGAGGAGCACAGATAGTCATGATAAGTTGGCAATATTACTTGCAGGCCAAAGAGATTGAAATATACTTGGAGTCGAGAGTGGATTTCATGCTCTTTATTCAGCTCATAGTGGTGAGGAGGAATGAAAGTTTCCCCAAAATATCTGCTGTATATCCATATTTACACAATGGGCCGCACGTGATTGGCTAATTCATGGATTCTCCTGTAGGCCAATCAGGTTGCGGATTCACTTCTACCTGGAGCTGGATTGGGTGGCTCCTGCGGACCAGTCATTACTGCTGCATTGTTCTAGGACCAATCAGACTGCTGTATTCTGAATCCTATTGTTCTAGGACCAATCAGACTGCTGCATTCTGGATCCTATTGTTCTAGGACCAATCAGAATGCTGCATTCTGAATCCTATTGTTCTAGGACCAATCAGACTGCTGCATTCTGAATCCTATTGTTCTAGGACCAATCAGAATGCTGCATTCTGAATCCTATTGTTCTAGGACCAATCAGACTGCTGCATTCGGATCCTATTGTTCTAGGACCAATCAGACTGCTGCATTCTGAATCCTATTGTTCTAGGACCAATCAGACTGCTGCATTCTGAATCCTATTGTTCTAGGACCAATCAGACTGCTGCATTCTGAATCCTATTCAACTCAGTACATAACAGAGATATTGATGGATGGGAGTGCAAAGCCAAGATTCGTTGGGAAGAAACAGTTAAATGGACAGCCCCTGACGCTCTGGCCATACTGTAATGTTCTATGCTGCGTGCGATAAATATGCCTTTGCGCAACCGGGTCTGCAGGGGGGAAGAGAGAGGGAGGGGCGATGTGCCTCTTGGTCCTCATTAACTTTGACATCTCCTTTTGATTAAACTCAGATGCTTCCCGCAAATTCCTGAGGCCGCTTGTTGACTCTCCTCTCAGAATTAAGGTCACAAACTTCCATTTCTGCCGGCGGCTCGGTTGATCTGACACGAACCTCGCCGTGAGGCGGCTGGGAAAAAACAGGGGGCTCTTTCAGTTTGTAGCTCCCTCCCTCTCGGCACCCCCCCCGCCCCCCGTCGCTTGGCTGAACTTATTGCTTTCACGGCAGGTACACAGAGCAGATCGCCTGCAAAAGCGTCAGCACAAAGGGGGCAGCAGCCGTGGACCACATTTCTGCTGACCTCCAAACCCTTTGGACCTCTCCCCACTATAAAGGCCCCCAAACCACCCCCTGAGAGCTTGGTCCCAGCGATGCTCCTTCAAAAGGAGGATCTGGAAATGGCAAGGAGGCTTTCTGGGTAGCAAGTGGACTACATTCACAACCAGGACTTCTCCCAAAGAATTCTGGGAGCTGTTTGTCCAGAGCTCCAAGACCTCTTAGGTAAAGGGACCCCTGACCGCTAGGTCCAGTCGTGGCCGACTCTGGGGTTGCACCGCTCATCTCGCTTATTGGCCGAGGGAGCCGGCGTACAGTTTCCGGGTCATGTGGCCAGCAGGACTAAGCCGCTTCTGGCGAACCAGAGCAGCGCACGGAAACGCCGTTTACCTTCCCGCCGGAGCGGTACCTATTGATCTACTTGCACTTTGACGTGCTTTCGAACTTCTAGCTTGGCAGGAGCAGGGACCGAGCAATGGGAGCTCACCCAGTCATTGCGGGGATTCGAACCGCTGACCTTCTGATCGGCAGGTCCTAGGCTCTGTGGTTTAACCCACAGCGCCACCCGCGTCCCTCCAAGACCTCTTAGGAGGCCTCTATATCCCACCCTCTGAACTATAATTCCCAGAGTTCCCTGCGAAGAGGGATTGATTGTTAAACTGCTCTGGGAATCGTAGCTCTGTGAAAGGGATCATATATTCCAGGGACAATCCTGTTTTGATCCTGGAATGTCCCACTTTTCCTAAGGCGTCCCTATTTTCATTGGAGAAATGTACATCACCCAGAGAACTATTGTTACTGGTGGTGGGTTCACAGTTATAGGGCCTTCTTCTTGTTGTTGTTTAGTCGTTTAGTCGTGTCCGCCTCTTCCTGACCCCCTGGACCAGAGCACGCCAGGCCCTCCTGTCTTCCACTGCCTCCCGCAGTTTGGTCAAACTCATGCTGGTAGCTTCGAGAACACTGTCCCACCATCTCGTCCTCTGTCGTCCCCTTCTCCTTGTGCCCTCCATCTTTTCCAACATCAGGGTCTTTTCCAGGGAGTCTTCTCTTCTCATGAGGTGGCCAAAGTCTTGGAGCCTCAGCTTCAGGATCCGTCCTTCCAGTGAGCACTCAGGGCTGATTTCCTTCAGAATGGAGAGGTTGGCTCTTCTTGCAGTCCATGGGACTCTCAAGAGTCTCCTCCAGCACCAGAATTCAAAAGCATCCATTCTTCGGCGATCAGCCTTCTTTATGGTCCAGCTCTTACTTCCATACATCACTACTGGGAAAACCATAGCTTTAACTATGCGCATTTTCGTTGGCAAGGTGATGTCTCTGCTTTTTAAGATGCTGTCTAGGTTTGTCATTGCTTTTCTCCCAAGAAGCAGGCGTTATACAAATTTAATTAATAATAATGATGATGATAAATTTTACAAACTATGGGTTGTATCCAACTGAATTCTACTCAGACGGATTACCGTATTTTTTGCTTTATAAGACTCACTCTTTCCCTCCTAAAAAGTAAAGGGAAATGTGTGTGCGTCTTATGGAGCGAATGCAGGCTGCGCAGCTATCCCAGAAGCCAGAACAGCAAGCGATCCCTCTTGCTGTTCTGACTTCTGAGATTCAGAATATTTTTTTTCTTGTTTTCCTCCTCCAAAAACTAGGTGCGTCTTGTGGTCTGGTGCATCTTATAGAGCGAAAAATACGGTAATTGTTCTTAGTTAAGTCATTTCAAAGGGCCTACTTTGCGCAGGACCAATATTGGGTTTGGTTCAACTAAGCTTTACCAGCTGAAATGGATAAACGCAGCTAAAACAGGTCCATTTGTTTCAGTGGGTCTACTCTTGAGGAAATACAGGGCTGGCTACAACCCAATCCGCAATACGCACAGAGGAGAAATGACTGCAGCTATTCAAAAAAGGAAAGGGAAAAAAGAAAAACACTTAAAAAGTAAATCTGAAATGGAGTTATTTCCTGCTCCGAGTGTTGGGAAACTGCTTTGGCCGTGTCTGGCAGGTCGCGAATAACTCCTAGCAATGCTGGGATGTTTTGAACTATTCATAGCTGGTTTGTGTTTTAAAAATAAATACATAATCGCCGCTCGTCTACGGGGTGGAAGGGAAGCCTTGGGAACGTCCAGCGCGCTCCGCCTTGCGAGGAATTCTCATCCCGTCCGGTGGAACAAAGGAACCTTTCAGAAAGCAGGACGTAATTTGAGGACCCACTGGGACGCAGGCCTCCCCGGCCAGAGAAAATATTGTTCCTCTCAGCGAGTGACGGCACATTTACGGCACATGTTCACTCTGGGTGGTGTGGGGGGAGGCAGGGAAAAAGAAGCCCCAACGCATGACGTAGCCAAGGTAAGAACCAGCCAGCACTGCAAGTGGTCCCACTGGGAGAGGCGAGTTATTTTTCTTAAAAAACAACAACCAGGATCTTTAATTAAATTTGCTCGGTCTTTTCTGGCAGCCTCAAAAGGATGCTAGCGTCCATATGTGCCATCCTAAAAAAGAAAGCGACTCCTTTCTCTCTCCCCCCTCCCCCTCCATCTTGTAAACCCTGCAGTGCAGGATTTATGTATAAGCTAAACAAGCTATAGCTTAGGGCCCCACTCGCTTGGGGCCCCCCAAAAAATGTAAAGGGGGGGGGAACCCTGGATGTACATTTCCAAAATATAAGATAAAGAACAAATAAAATAAAGTCTACATACAGCAACAGTAAGGGACGCAGGTGGCGCTGTGGGTTAAACCCATGATTTACATCATAGGAGCCTACACAACACAAAACACTGTACAGGTAAGGGTAAAGGGACCCCTGACCATTAGGTCCAGTCGTGGCCGACTCTGGGGTTGCGGTGCTCATCTCGCTTTATTGGCCGAGGGAACCGGCGTACAGCTTTTGGGTCATGTGGTCAGCAGGACTAAGCCGCTTCTGGCAAACCAGAGCAGCGCACGGAAACGCTGTTTACCTTACCGCCAGAGCGGTACCTATTTATCTACTTGCACTGGTGTGCTTTCGAACCGCTAGGTTGGCAGGAGCAGGGACTGAGCAACGGGAGCTCACCCCGTCGCGGGGATTAGAACTGCCGACCTTCTGATCAGCAAGCTGTTTCCTGCTGTTTCCTGCTTGGCAGGGGTTTGGACTCGATGGCCCTTGTGGTCTCTTCCAACTCTATGATTCTATGATTCTATGATTCTAAGCCCTAGGCTCTGTGGTTTAGACCACAGCGCCACGCACATTAGGGCTACTAAATGTAGGTCACCCCTACCCACTACTCAAGCTTCCGTCTTCCAATTCTTGCAAGGATAAACCAGCCTGGACATTGAACCTGCGCTGTTCAGTCCTCCGAGTTTCTTCATACACAAAACGTCCTGCAATTTTCCATGATCACCCCATCATCACCCAAGTCAAAATGTCACCTCCACACCCCAGCCGTACCCTAAAATAAACCAGTGGGCTGAAACCAATTCAACTGTACTCCAGAGTAGACTCACTGAAATTAATGGACCTGAGTGAGTTGCGGACCTACTCTGAGCAGGGTCAACAATGGAATCGACCTGACATCCTCCTTTGTCCATCGACTTTCAGCATCTCGAAGCCGGTGGGTTTCATGGTCCTTACAAAACAGGTTACCCAAGATTTTAGAATAACAGAATGCGGAGCAGAGGCTCAGAAAGAGTGCAGCAAACATTCAGAATCTCCAGAAGGAAAAAGTTTCAGCTGCTAACCCCCCCCTTTTTTTCTTTTGCAGGCCATGAGGAATTTTGCAACTTTTCCAGCTGATAAAGGACAGGAGATGCTTCATGATATAATGTTATATTATGAGGCCGCATGCATTAGTTGGTTAAAGGAATGGATATCACAGGACTGTTGGATTTAGAAGGAAATGAGAATCTCTGTGGGTGGCATGCTTATCTATATGATATGGTAAAAATGCATAGAGATTTTCTGAATCATGGCATAAGGAGGAGCTTATATGGTGTTTGGATTAGATGCCGAGAATTAGCCAACAGGAAAACACCTTTATGGTTATCACCTATAGAAGCCAGTGCACAAAAGAAATTAAATCTGATGGAAAAGTGAGGCAAATACAGAGATAAAGTGGAAAAGGTTCGAAGAAACTAGAGAAAGGTTGGTTTCAGTATTATCAAATCAATGAGTATTTCAAAAGAGAAAGCGCGCAGCAGCGGATCAGAATCTACAGAAGGTGTGGAAAAATAACCAGCTGCTAAACATTTCTTTTTCTCAGTCCATGAGGAATTTTGAAACTTTTCCAGATGGGAAAGGAAGGAAGTTCACATACTCTCCCTCCCTTACTCCTAGAAATTGCGCCAATATCATCGCATTGAGACAGTCACACTATCAGGGCTGGAAAATGAGGCATGTGAGGACTCAGACACATTAGTCAAGAAACATCGTTTGGAGTGCATTATAAACATGAAACACCAGATGGCGCTGGAGAGCAAAAAAAATCTAAGCGATTTTCTATAGTGTTTTTTTCTCTATTGTTATAACGATTTAATTTCTGACTTATTTATAGCATCCCCCCCCCCCCCGCGTGTAGGTCCGTCCAGAGAAGGCGTCATTTCCCAGCTCAATCCACGGTTGTATCTCTTCTACTGCCATTCGTCTCCTGCCCAAAGCTACGCTATTCATCTCCTTCGCAAAGGACCAGCCACCACCAGTTTGCAACATAGCTGTCAACTTACAGATTTGAAAATAAGGGACCAGCAGCCTTGAAAATAAGGGACCAGCAGCCAAAATAAGGGATTTTAGTCAACCAATTAAAAGGGACCAGATCATTTGGGAGAGCAGCGCCGGTTTTTAGCCCTTCGTTTCCAGAGGTTGCTGCTCAAGACACCAGCCGATGAAACACTGCAATTAAATAACTACAAGCAGCAACCACTTTTCGCGCAAAACGAAGTCCGAGCTACGAAGATGCTGCTGCAGTTATGTATCTTTTCTCTCGTGCTCCATCTGCAGCTCTCAGTTCCATCAGGTGGGGCGGGAGGAAGTGTGGGATGTAAACACAGGAGCAGTCAATGACAACATTCCTAGAGTGTACATGTTAGAACATGGGGAGGGATGTCTGTCCAGCAAGCAGGTAAACTTCCTGGGGACGGACTTCCTCCGCATGTGACCAGAGGTGGGTGTGGCCTCACCTGTGCAGGTAATGACAAAAGCACAGGACAGGCAGCCATCTCTCTCTCTCTGCCATTTTTCTTTTGATGAGGAAACATGTAAAGATGCTCTCTTGGCTCTCAGCCAAGAGAGGAGATAAGGTCTATCTTGCAACAAGATAGATTCTAAATATATGTAACCTTTTTAAGCCTGTCTGCCTTCTGGGATCATATTGTGAACAGATCGTGAGTAAACTCTTTTATACTTTTATAAAGACTGTGTTGTGTCTTGTATTTTAAGAGGGAACAAAGGGGAAATGACCAGAGTAATTATTATAGAGGTTCTAGCGAACCTGTGCACACGTTACTGTTGCGAACTTAAAGGGGAATGTCTATAAACTCTGCTGATATTTTGGGAACTTGTTAGCACAAGGTGGATAAGGATATAATCCCACAATATATCCTCTCCTGCACCCCAGAACATTCCCTCAGGAAGGGGGGGAAATAGCGCCGAAAGTAAACCCGCAGATCAGACCATCTATGCTAGTCTACCACTACAAATCTACGGGAGAAGCGCTTGCATGCCAGGCTGACCATCTCATCCGGGTCCTTCGGTGGCGCAGCTGCAGTATGGCCTAGTGGGAGCAGCGGTGACGGGCAGAGGGGAGGCCGCAGGCAGAGTCGCTCAGTTCGGCAGCCGCAAGGAGGATGGTGGCGGAAGGGTCCGAGGCTCCCACCAGTCCCGGTGGGGAGGGGTTCCCCGGGGCCGAGGCTGGTGAGAGGAGGCTGGAGTGGGGTGGGCCGGGCAGCCAAGCACAGGGGCGCCGACTTATAAAAAATATTGGGGGGGCCCATACCGGGGTCCTGCCGCTGGTTCGCTCGGGTAGCCGGGAGAACGCAGTTCGAGGTGGCGGTGTTGGGGAGAGACCCTCGCTCAGGGCGCCACGAGACTTGGCGGCCGGCGGCCTATCTGGGGGGTTTTGGAGCGTATTTCGGTGGAGCAATTGGGGAGGAGGGGGCTTGTTGCCGGATTCTTCAGCTGGGCCGGAGATCCGCTGCTGGGGGGTCGCTGGGCCGAGTTGTGAGCACGGCCTGCTGAAGGGAGATCCAGCCGATTGCGCGACGGGGACGGCTGGGGCTCTTCGACTAGGGCGCGCGGCTGGCTGGCTGGCTGGCTGGCTGGCGAGGGAGCAGGTGGGGAGGAGGCGGGGGACGGCGGCGGCGCTCTGCTGGAGGGGCGCCTGAGATACACTATCATGATTCACACCACTCTTTTCAGTTAACCTGCTTACTACCGTAATAATTATTTGTTTTAACTCATTACTGAATGTATTTTAAAAGGTAACTATCGTCAAACAAGGAAAATAAAAAATACCAACATAATTTTGTGATTTTACAAAGCATAATATAACTAATAATTTTCTTAAATTATTGGGGGGGCGGAGCCCCCCCAAACGAATTTTTGAGGGGGCTCGGGCCCCCTCAGGCCCCATGGAGTCGGCGCCTATGGCCAAGCAACACAGTTGGAGCCTCCCTCCTCCCTAGCTGGCAGGGAGGGAGGGAGAGGAGCTGCTTCCTTTGAAACCCGGGAAATTTAAGGGACACCCATCAATAAGGGTCAGCAGTGGGACACAGCGCTGGGATAAGGGACTGTCCCACCAAATAAAGGACGCTTGACAGCTATGGTTTGAAAAGAAACACTACAGTAAGTCCACAGCGGCAATGGCGAATTGAGCAATCGATTCTCCATCTTACCCACACAACGGGAGCCATCCGGACTCGTCATGAAGCCCCAGGGACAGGCACAGACGTAGCTCCCGGCCGTGTTGGTGCACTCGCCGCCGTCGCAAACTCCTGAGACGCTGGTACATTCGTCAATATCTAGAAGAAGAAGAGTTTGGATTTGATATCCCGCTTTATCACTACCCGAAGGAGTCTCAAAGCGGCTAACATTCTCCTTTCCCTTCCTCCCCCACAACAAACACTCTGTGAGGTGAGTGGGGCTGAGAGACTTCAGAGAAATGTGACTAGCCCAAGGTCACCCAGCAGCTGCATGTGGAGGAGCAGAGACGCGAACCCGGTTCCCCAGATTACAAGACTACCGCTCTTAACCACTACACCACACTGGCTCTAGGAAGGAGCAATTGCAAGAACCGTGAGAGTGCACTGGTTTGGTGATGTAGCAACCTGAGTGTTGTAGCCCAGGGGTCAGCAAACCTTTTCAGCAGGGGGCCGGTCCACTGTCCCTCAGACCTTGTGGGGGGCTGGACTATATTTTTTGGGGGGGGAAATATGAACAAATTCCTATGCCCCACAAATAACCCAGAGGTGCATTTTAAATAAAAGGACACATTCTACTCATGTAAAAACACGCTGATTTCCAGACTGTCCGTGGGCCGGATTTAGAAGGCGATTGGGCCGGATTTGGCCCCCGGGCCTAAGGTTGCCTATCCAAGCCCTAAATTGTCTCAGCCCTGTATCCCTGAAGAAGCGTCTCCACTCCCATCGTCCAGCCTGGACACTGAGGTCCTGCTCCGAGGGTCTTCTGGCGGTTCCCTCAACGCAAGACGTGAAGCTACAGGGAACCAGGTAGAGGGTGTGTGTGTGGCAAAATTGGGGGGTTGAGAAGGGTTAAAAGCTTCCTGATATGGGTACATATTGATATAGGAATGTATTAGATAAACTGTAAAGAAATATACAATAATAGGAGTACATTCATTTGTAAAAAAAGAATACGCAACGAGATTGAGTCTGTAGTGTTGGTAGAAATATTATTTTGAAATGGCTTTATGCCTTTTCCCCCCTTTTTTCTTGCTTTAGGTACATTAATTTGGTATATAAACTTTGTGTACATGTTGGAAATTATATTATAATATGCCCTGTAATGTAATATGATAATGTATACATATGTGATATAAGAACTTTAATTAAAAAACAACAACTTCCTAATACTGGGCTGCCTTCAGATGTCTTCTAGAAGTTGTATACAGTGGTACCTCCGGTTACATATGCTTCAGGTTGCAGACTCCGCTAACCCAGAAATAGTACCTCGGGTTAAGAACTTTGTTTCAGGATGAGAACAGAAATCGTGCTCCGGCGGCGCGGCAGCAGCAGGAGGCCCCATTAGCTAAAGTGGTGCTTCAGGTTAAGAACAGTTTCAGCTTAAGAACAGACCTCCGGAACGAATTAAGTTCTTAACCCGAGGTACCACTGTAGTTCTTTATCTCCTTGACATCTGATGGGAGGGCTGTTCCGCACGGCAGGTGTGGACTTCTGCCTGGTCCCCTGTAGCTTCACTTCTCACTCCTTGACACGGTCCCTTCCAACTGGTCAGACCTCACCTGGAGTACTGTGTCCAGTTCTGGGCACCACAATTCAAGAAGGTCACTGACAAACTGGAACGTGTCCAGAGGAGGGCAACCAAAATGGTCAAAGGCCTGGAAACGATGCCTTATGAGGAACGGCTAAGGGAGCTGGGCATGTTTAGCCTGGAGAAGAGGAGGTTAAGGGGTGATATGATAGCCATGTTCCAATATATAAAAGGATGTCACGTAGAGGAGGGAGAAAGGTTGTTTTCTGCTGCTCCAGAGAAGCGGACACGGAGCAACGGATCCAAACTACAAGAAAGAAGATTCCACCTAAACATTAGGAAGAACTTCCTGACAGTAAGAGCTGTTTGACAGTGGAATTTGCTGCCAAGGAGTGTGGTGGAGTCTCCTACTTTGGAGGTCTTTAAGCAGAGGCTTGACAACCATATGTCAGGAGTGCTCTGATGGTGTTTCCTGCTTGGCAGGGGGTTGGACTCGATGGCCCTTGTGGTCTCTTCCAACTCTATGATTCTATGATTCTATGATTCTATGATTCAACTCTTTCGATTCTTTGATAGACTCGTTTCAGCTCCTTCTCCTCCTCCTCTCGGCCTCCTGGCTCTTGCCCAGGGCTCCACCCGTCCACCTTGGCTCTCACCCAGCTCCCAGCGAAACTCACACCTCGCCCACAAACCCCCGCGAAGAAGAGGGTTCCTGGAAACCTCTGAGATCACCGCAAACTCCCTTTTTTACGGGCAAGCCCCATGGTGGATGTTGAGGTTCCGCAGGCTGCCTGCAGCTGTATCCCATTCAGCCGGTCTCTCCAAACCCAGTTCCAAGGCTATACTGGGTTTGGTGGGCTCCCTGAATGGGTGAGTTTGTTTCCCTAGAAAACCGAACAATCCCTCCCCAGACTTCTGCTTTGGCAAATATTGTCTTCTGCTGCTGCTTTTTGACGATTTAATATGCACAGTCAAACGCCTTAGTTGCCGCACAAATCGGCTCCCGGAATCCGCAAACCCGGAAGTGAGTGTTCTGGTTTGCGAACGTTTTTTGGAAGCTGAACGTCCGGCGCAGCTTCCGATTGGCTGCAGGAAGCTCCAATCGGAAGCCGCACCTTGGTTTTTGAACTGTTTCAGGAGTCAAACGGACTCCCGGAATGGATTAAATTTGAGAACCAAGGTACAGTGCTACCTCGGGTTAAGTACTTAATTCGTTCCGGAGGTCCATTCTTAACCTGAGACTGTTCTTAACCTGAAGCACCACTTTAGCTAATGGGGCCTCCTGCTGCTGTCGCGCCACTGGAGCATGATTTCTGTTCTCATCCTGAAGCAAAGTTCTTAACCTGAAGCACTATTTCTGGGTTAGCGGAGTCTGTAACCTGAAGCGTATGTCACCCGAGGTACCACTGTACAGTGGGTGCTCGGGTTGCGAACCTGATCTGTGCGGAATGTGCCTTCGCAACCCACAGCGGCGCGTCTGCGCACATGCGGGTTGCGATTCGGTGCTTCTGTGCATGCGCCAAGCGCGATTTAGCACTTCTGTGCATGCGTGACCCCCAAAACCCAGAAGTAACCCATTCCGGTACTTCCGGGTTTCGGCGGGTCCATAACCCGAAAAAAGACAACCTGAAGCATCTGTAACTTGAGGTATGACTGTATACGAAACCCAGAATCCTGTTTTACAATATCTTCCAATATATTGCTATGCTGATTCTCGCTGACAAATCTAGGAAGGGGTAGTAATCGTTTCCTCTTTGTATCCAGGGCTGGATTTAGGTTTGATGAAGCTACTTAAGGTAATGGGGCCCTTTATCTGTCCAGCTGTCCTTTATCAGCAACATATTGCCGCTGTTTTTTGTATTGAATATATGCTTTATGGTAATTTATGGATCCGATAGGTATCTAAAGCCATTTGCACATAACAAACTACGTTTTTTATCACAGTAATTGTTAAACTGAAATGCAATTATCTTATATTTTGGAAATGTAAAGGTAAAGGGACCCCTGACCGTTAGGTCCAGTCGTGGCCGACTCTGGGGTTGCGGCGCTCATCTCGCTTTATTGGCCGAGGGAGCCGGCGTACAGCTTCCGGGTCATGTGGCCAGCAGGACTAAGCCGCTTCTGGCGAACCAGAGCAGCGCACGGAAATGCCGTTTACCTTCCCGCCAGAGCAGTACCTATTTATCTACTTGCACTATGATGTGCTTTCGAACTGCTAGGTTGGCAGGAACAGGGACCGAGCAACAGGAGCTCACCCCGTCGCGGGGATTCGAACCGCCAACCTTCTGATCAGCAAGTCCTAGGCTCTGTGGTTTTACCCATAGCGCCACCCGCATCCCTTCGGAAATGTACATCCAGTTTTTTCCCCTTTAATTTTTTTGGGGGCCCCCAGGAGAGTGGGGCCCTAAGCTATAGCTTGTTTAGCTTATACGTAAATCCAGCACTGTTTGCATCCCAACTTTTGCGCAGCTCTGGCGATGTGAAACTTCCCCGTTCTGCAAATGAGATCTTTGCACCCTCGTCCCCATCATAGCTGTCAATGTTTCTCTCTTTTTTGAGGGAAATTCCCTTCATCCGAATAGGATTCCTCGCAAGAAAAGGGAAAAGTTGACAGCTATGGTCCCCGTGAGCCTGACATCCACAGCCACATACCCCTGCTGCTTCTGACTCAAGGTACCGTGTTTTTTGCTCTATAAGACGCACCTGACCACAAGACACACCTAGTTTTTGGAGGAGGAAAACAAGGAAAAAAATATTCTGAATCTCAGAAGCCAGAACAGCAAGAGGGATCGCTGCGCAGTGAAAGCAGCAATCCCTCTTGCTGTTCTGGCTTCTGGGATAGCTGCGCAGCCTGCATTCACTCCATAAGACGCACACACATTTCCCCTTACTTTTTAGGAGGGAAAAAGTGAGTCTTATAGAGCAAAAAATACAGTATTTCAAAAAGCGCCTGCCAGTTGCGTTCCAAGTCTCTCTTAAAAACTCGGCGCTTTTGGGCTCCCACACAATGATGGGATTGAAGGCGAGACGTTGACTTTGGAACCCAGATTCACTTCTTTGGGGCCAAAGCAAGCGTGGAAGGGTCTGGGGTTTTGTCTTGGGGTGGGTTTTGTTTTGAGCTTTACAAACCACAAAGCCGAGCCAAGAAAGGAAGGAAGGAATAACCTTCAAAAGGGAGGCAGGGAGACGCTACCTCTTCGCAAAAGCCCCCAGAATTGCTAGGATTTCATCTTCCTCCAACTTTGCTTTCAGGGAACTTACCGTATTTTTCACTCTATAGGACGCACTTTTCCCCCTCCAAAAATGAAGGGGAAATGTGTGTGCGTCCTATGGGGCGAATGCAGGGGGGGAGGCAGGCAGGAAAAGCCCCCAAAAGCCGCACACAAGCTCCGCGCGGGCTCTTGCGGGCTTTTCCTCAGGAGGGAGAAGGGACTGACGCGGCCAGTCAGTCCCTTCTCCCTCCTCGTAGAAAAGCCCACAGGAGCCGCACGCTCCTTAAAGGGTGTGCGGCTCCTGTGGGCTTTTGCGGGAGGTGGGGGTATTGCCATAGCCGCGCGCAGCCTCTCCCTGCCGGAGAGGTTGCGCGGGGCTAAAGAAGCCCCATGCACCCTCTCTCAGCTGGAGAGATGGCGTGCAGCTATGGCAACAGCCTCTTTAGCAGTGCACCAACTCTCCACCCGCAAGAGGGTGTGCGGGGCTAAAGAACCCATAGCCCCGGGCTTCCCTCGCAGCCTCGAGAAGCTTGTGGAGCAGAAGAATGGCAGACGCAACTGATAGACTATATGGAATTGGCAGAAATGACTGGCAGAATTCGAGACCTGGGAGAAGAGATAGTGGAAGAGGACTGGAAGAAATTTAAAGACTATTTGCAAAAGTATTGTAAACTGTATGAATGTTAGAATGATGCAGGATATGAAGATAACATGGCATTAGTGACATATTTGAGAGGAGTATGCAAAATTGGCTTATAAGAACAAAGGTGAAATTTGAACAATATTATGTCAAGCTCAAATAATAGATAATAAAGGGGGGAAATTGGAGACATAAATAGTTGAAATGTATAATATAAAATAAGATTTGAAAGAAGGTGAAATTTTTGCTGAATAAGATCTTGTAAATGAGAACACAGGAAAGGGAGATGTGAGGGAGTCAAGAAAGAGGGTTATGGAAATAATACTTAAGAAATTGAATCTTTTTCTTTTTTTCCGTGTCTTTTTATGCTTTTTCTCTGTTTTTCTCTGCTTCCCCCCGCTAGCCCCAAAAAGCAGGTCGAAAGGAACCCAAAGCCTCAAAGAAAGATAGAACATTTTTTATGTATGCTACAACAGCAGCAAGAATACTCATAGCAAAGTATTGGAAGACACAAGATCTACCCACTCTGGAAGAATGGCAGATGAAGGTGATATACTACATGGGACTGGCTGAAATGACTGGCAGAATCCGAGACCAGAGGAAAGAGACGGCGGAAGAAGATTGGAAGAAATTTAAAATCTATCTTAAGAGACATTGTAAAATTAATGAGTGTTAAAATGTTGTGGTTATAGAAAGTAAGTGGATTACAGCTTTAAAGATTAAGCTAAAAGAAAAGAATATAATTAGATAAAATTAAGGGTGAGGATTTGCTGAACTAAATATTTGAAATTGGAATGCAGAAAGGGGAGGTACGAGGAGGTCGGTGAAGTAAGTTTTAAGAAAATAAGGATTTGAAATTATATTTGTTTGTTTTTGTGTGTGTTTGTCTGTATTGTGTATGTTTATATAATTTGTGAAAACTCAATAAATATTTTATATATATATAAAAAAAGGAACCCGAAGCCTCCGGAGTGCAGCGGGAACTCCCGCAGCGCTCTGGAGGCTTCGGGTTGCCTTCACTGAAGCCTGGAGAGCGAGAGGGGTTGGTGCGCACCGACCCCTCTCACTTTCCAGGCTTCCAAGGTAGCCGCCTGAAGGCGACTGAACGCACCTTGAACGGCACCTTGTTTTAGAGGGGGAGAACAAGGGGGGGGGGAATTCTCCCCCTCTCTGCGCAGCGCCTCCTGCCGCTTCGCTGAAGGGGCGCTGGGCAGAGAGGGGGAGAATTTTTTTTTCCTGTTCTCCCCCTCTAAAACAAGGTGCGTCCTATGGTCCGGTGAGTCCTATAGAGCGAAAAATACAGTACATAATTCAGCAGACCCAGAAAAGAAAGCAAGGCCAATTGCGTAGCTATCTGCACAACACAAAACCCCCCCTTCAGAATGTTCAAACCTTGCAAAAATTGTAAAACGTTGACTGCAAAAAAACAACAACCAGCCCCTGCCTGGGACGTGTCTGCCTCTGATGCCGCGGAATATTCATAAACATTCCAACTGCTGAGGAAGAGAAAGCCTGAGCAAACGCAAACAAACATTCTTCATTGCGGTCCAAAGGCCCGCGAAAGAAATTCGAAAGCAAAGTACAGCAGAAAAGAGAATACTGAGCAGTCCCTGTCTTTTTATCCGAGACATGTTGACTTCTAATTCTTGCTACCTCCGAGAGAAATTTTGCCACGGCCAGGATTATATCGTTTTTCTTATCTTCAAGGAGATGCTTGAGATGAAACATATCGGCGTTCCCAGGTTATATTTACCAATAAGGGCTCAATTAATGGGTTCCTGGCTTGCTTAAACAGTACAGTGGTACCTCGGGTTACATACGCTTCAGGTCACATACGCTTCAGGTTACAGACTCCGCTAACCCAGAAATAGTGCTTCAGGTTAAGAACTTTGCTTCAGGATGAGAACAGAAATCGTGCTCCGGCGGCGCGGCAGCAGCAGGAGGCCCCATGAGCTAAAGTGGTGCTTCAGGTTAAGAACAGTTTCAGGTTAAGAACGAACCTCTGGAACGAATATTCTTTTCGCTGACACATTCCAGAGCGTTAAACAAGCCCTTTGGGGGAGGGAAAATGCCTTTTTTTGAGAGAGACGCCGCAGCTGAACCTGATGGCGAAAGCAGTCCAACCGCAGCACATCTGGGAATGTGCGACATTCCCCCCCACTCTCAACACACCCTGGAAAGCCTTTTCTCATAAAGAGGAGAGGGTGGGGGTGGATATGAGCTTTGCGGAAGGCTGGAAATATTCACTCCAGTACAGCGGTACCTTGCTTCTCAAACGCCTTGGTACTCAAACAACTTAGAAGCCAAAGACCGCAAACCCGGAAGTACAGTGGTACCTCGGGTGACATACGCTTCAGGTTACAGACTCCGCTAACCCAGAAATAGTGCTTCAGGTTAAGAACTTTGCTTCAGGATGAGAACAGAAACCGGGCTCCGGCGGAGCAGCGGCAGGCCCCATTAGCTAAAGTGGTGCTTCAGGTTAAGAACAGTTTCAGGTTAAGAACGGACCTCCAGAACGAATTGGGTACTTAACCTGAGGTACCACTGTAAGTGATCCGGTTTGCGAACATTTTTCGGAAGCCAAACATGCTCCGTTTTGAGTGTTAACGCTTCCGTTTTGAGTGTTACGCTGAGTTCTGCCTGTTTTTGCCATTTATTTTGCTTTTCTGTTTTTGCGGCTCTTTTTGTTTTTGTTTTTGTGCGGAACCCAGTTCAGCTACTGATTGATTGTGTGACTGCAGTACATTGTTTATTGCTTTCATTGTATGGGTCAATGGTCTCGTTAGATAGTAAAATTCATGTTAAATTGCTGTTTTAGGGGTAGTCTGGAACGGATTAATCAGTTTTGCATGACTTTCTATGGGAAAGCGCACCTTGGTTTTGGAACACTTTGCTTTTGGAACGGATTAAGTTTGAGAACCAAGGTACCACTGGTTTGAAACCGCTTTGGATTGCAACTGTTTTGGATTACAACCACGTCAAACCCAGAAGTGCATGTCCCTTTTTTTGGATTACAGCCCCTTTTTTTTATTACAACCAATTTTTTTTGGAGGCCTCTCTGTCTGTGGACAAACGCCACCTCCCTCGGCCTGTAAAGCGAGATGAGCGCCGCAACCCCAGAGTCATCTGTGACTGGACTTAACTATCAGGGGTCCTTTATTGTTACATTTTTAAAGGGAATTTACCAGGAACATACAATTCAGTCTGGGACAGGCTTAGTTGTATCATAGTGAGAGGCTCACACGAGCCTGCGACCAGCTGTCTGCTGTGCGTGAGAAGGGGAATGTAAACTACAAGAAAGAAGATTCCACCTAAACATTAGGAAGAACTTCCTGCCAGTAAGAGCTGTTTGACAGTGGAATTTGCTGCCAAGGAGTGTGGTGGAGTCTCCTACTTTGGAGGTCTTTAAGCAGAGGCTTGACAACCATATGTCAGGAGTGCTCTGATGGTGTTTCCTGCTTGGCAGGGGGTTGGACTCGATGGCCCTTGTGGTCTCTTCCAACTCTATGATTCTATGATTCTAAATAAAGGAACTTGCTAGCACAAGTTAGGAAGGATATTAAAAAGGTAAAGGTAAAGGGACCCCTGACCATTAGGTCCGGTCGTGGCCGACTCTGGGGCTGCGGCGCTCATCTCGCTTTTACAGCTTCCAGGTCATGTGGCCAGCAGGACTAAGCCGCTTCTGGCGAACCAGAGCAGCGCACGGAAACGCCATTTACCTTCCTGCCTGAGCGGTACCTATTTATCTACTTGCACTTGACGTGCTTTCGAACTGCTAGGTTTGGAGCAGGGACCAAGCAACGGGAACTCACCCCGTTGCGGGGATTCGAACCGCCAAACTTTGATTGGCAAGTCCTAGGCTCTGTGGTTTAACCCACAGCGCCACAAGTTAGGAAGGACACTAATAAGCAATATATCCTCTCCTGCCACCCTGAACATTCCCACATGTTTCTCCTTCGGAAATTTCTGGCCCCTTTCTCTCCCCCGCTCACCTTCACACTTCTGGCTCGTCTCGCTCTGCTTATGGCCCACCGGGCACTTGCATTCGTAGGACCCCACCGTGTTGAGGCAGTTTCCTCCTTGGCAAAGCCCGGGGATCGCCTGGCATTCGTCCACATCTGCAGGGAGGAAGTGAGGAGACACAAATGAAGACAGCTGAGAATGCTGAAGGTAAAGGTCACCTTCATTTTGCCAGGTCTGCGGCACAGTAAACCCTGGTTTGCACAAACCATTGTTCGGAACGCTATCTACGCCGGACTTCACAGTGTGGTGTAGTGGTTAAGAGGAGTAGATTTGTAATCTGGTGAACTGGGTTTGCGTCTCTGCTCCTCCACATGCAGCTGCTGGGTGACCTTGGGCCAGTCACACTTCTCTGAAGTCTCTCAGCCCCACTCACCCCAAAGAGTGTTTGTTGTGGGGGAGGAAGGGAAAGGAGAATGTTAGCCACTTTGAGACTCCTTAAAGATAAAGGGACCCCTGACCGTTAGGTCCAGTCGTGACCGACTCTGGGGTTGCAGCGCTCATCTCGCTTTATTGGCTGAGGAGCCGGCGTACAGCTTCCGGGTCATGTGGCCAGCATGACTAAGCCGCTTCTGGCAAACCAGAGCAGCGCACGGAAACACCGTTTCCCTTCCCGCCGGAGCGGTACCTATTTATCTACTTGCACTTTGACCTGCTTTCGAACTGCTAGGTTGGCAGGAGCAGGGACCTAGCAATGGGAGCTCATCCCGTTGCGAACCGCCGACCTTCTGATCGGCAAGTCCTAGGCTCAGTGGTTTAACCCACAGCGCCGGAAATCGTGCCTGTGCAGGTGCCGGAAGTCACGTCTGTGCCGAAGCCGGAAATCACAGGTGTGCATGCTGAATCCAGCCCACGGAGGAATCTCCGCTGGAGTGAACCGGCCCAGGCAAGGTAAAACTTGCCAATCCCTGCTCTGAGAGAAACTGTGCTTTGTAGCTGCTCATCTGCTTTTGTGTGACATCAAATCAGCGAAAAAAACAACAACCCCATTTTTTCTGTTTGGGGACTCCTGGTTTGACTGCTTCAAAGGAGTTTTAGAAGCAAGAAAACCCTCTCTTGGGCTCAAGGGAGAGAAACGTATTTTATCGGACGTCCTTTTGATTCCATCTCCCTTGAAAAGCAGCGGTTAAAGCCGCTCGAAACATCAACGGCTATGAAAGGCCCGTTTGAGCAGGACTCTTTCCGAAAGGGCAGCGTCCAGCAGCTTTGGTGCCGCCACCGAAAAGGCCCCGTCAATCATGGCAATGGTTCTGAGCTTCCAGTAGGGGCTGGGTGAGTCGTGAAGGAACTTACCTTGGCAAGCGCCAGTGCGTATGTTAGGGATGAAGCCCCGGCGGCAGGGGTGGGGCTGGGCGGGGCACATCTCGCAAGGGTGGCCCCATGCCCGCCCGATGGTGGCGCAGCACATGGTCTTGGTGCAAACGATCCCACTGAGTTGCCCTTGGCACATCTGGTTGCTGACTTGGCTGAAGCAGGGGCCCGTGCGGTAATCTAGAAGAGGAACAAGAAAGGGGATATGTTTATGATTTTGAATCAAAATCTTGAAAAGCTAATGGAAGGCACTCCAGGCCAATGGAAGGCACTCCAGGCCAATGGAAGGCACTCCAGACCAATGGAAGGCACACCAAGCCAATGGAAGGCACTCCAGGCCAATGGAAGGCACACCAAGCCAATGGAAGGCACTCCAGACCAATGGAAGGCACACCAAGCCAATGGAAGGCACTCCAGACCAATGGAAGGCACACCAAGCCAATGGAAGGCACTCCAGGCCAATGGAAGGCACACCAAGCCAATGGAAGGCACTCCAGGCCAATGGAAGGCACTCCAGGCCAATGGAAGGCACTCCAGGCCAATGGAAGGCACTCCAGGCCAATGGAAGGCACACCAAGCCAATGGAAGGCACTCCAGGCCAATGGAAGGCACTCCAGGCCAATGGAAGGCACTCCAGGCCAATGGAAGGTACTCCAGGCCAATGGAAGGCACTCCAGGCCAATGGAAGGCACTCCAGGCCAATGGAAGGCACTCCAGGCCAATGGAAGGCACACCAAGCCAATGGAAGGCACTCCAGACCAATGGAAGGCACACCAAGCCAATGGAAGGCACTCCAGGCCAATGGAAGGCACTCCAGGCCAATGGAAGGCACACCAAGCCAATGGAAGGCACACCAAGCCAATGGAAGGCACTCCAGGCCAATGGAAGGCACTCCAGGCCAATGGAAGGCACTCCAGGCCAATGGAAGGTACTCCAGGCCAATGGAAGGCACTCCAGGCCAATGGAAGGCACTCCAGGCCAATGGAAGGCACACCAAGCCAATGGAAGGCACTCCAGGCCAATGGAAGGCACTCCAGGCCAATGGAAGGCACACCAAGCCAATGGAAGGCACTCCAGGCCAATGGAAGGTACTCCAGGCCAATGGAAGGCACTCCAGGCCAATGGAAGGCACACCAAGCCAATGGAAGGCACTCCAGGCCAATGGAAGGCACTCCAGGCCAATGGAAGGCACTCCAGGCCAATGGAAGGCACTCCAGGCCAATGGAAGGCACTCCAGGCCAATGGAAGGCACACCAAGCCAATGGAAGGCACTCCAGGCCAATGGAAGGCACTCCAGGCCAATGGAAGGCACTCCAAACCAATGGAAGGCACTCCAGGCCAATGGAAGGCACTCCAGGCCAATGGAAGGCACTCCAGGCCAATGGAAGGCACTCCAGGCCAATGGAAGGCACTCCAGGCCAATGGAAGGCACACCAAGCCAATGGAAGGCACTCCAGGCCAATGGAAGGCACTCCAGGCCAATGGAAGGCACTCCAGGCCAATGGAAGGCACTCCAGGCCAATGGAAGGCACTCCAGGCCAATGGAAGGCACTCCAGGCCAATGGAAGGCACACCAAGCCAATGGAAGGCACTCCAGGCCAATGGAAGGCACTCCAGGCCAATGGAAGGCACTCCAGGCCAATGGAAGGCACTCCAGGCCACCTAGGCCACCTGAGCCTTGAATGACAGCAAAGGATTCAGGACAACCCCCCAAGCTACAAAACATGTACAAACATCCGTTCCGGAGCCCTGTTCACATCTAGAAGCAAACGTAACCCGTGTCTGCGCTTCTGCGCATGCGTGGGTCATGTTTCGGCGCTTCTGTGCATATGCGTGACGTCATTTTGAGCGTCTGCGCATGCGCAAGCGGTGAAACCCGGAAGTAACGCGCTCCATTACTCCCGGGTTGCTGCAGAGTGCAACTCGAACGCGCTCATCCCGAAGCACATTCGACCCGAGGTATGACTGTACAGTGGTACCTCAGGTTACATACACTTCAGGTTACAGACTCCGCTAACCCAGAAATAGTGCTTCAGGTTAAGAACTTTGCTTCAGGATGAGAACAGAAATCGTGCTCCGGCGGCACGGCAGCAGCAGGAGGCCCCATTAGCTGAAGTGGTGCTTCAGGTTAAGAACAGTTTCAGGTTAATTGCGGACCTCCGGAACGAATTAAGTACCGTATTTTTTGCTCTATAAGACTTTTCCCCTCCTAAAAAGTAAGGGGAAATGTGTGTGCATCTCATGGAGCGAATGCAGGCTGCGCAGCTATCCCAGAAGCCAGAACAGCAAGAGGGATTGCTGCTTTCGCTGCGCAGCGATCCCTCTTGCTGTTCTGGCTTCTGAGATTCAGAATATTTATTTTCTTGTTTTCCTCCTCCAAAAACTAGGTGCGTCTTGTGGTCTTGTGCGTCTTATAGAGCGAAAAATACGGTACTTAGCCTGAGGTACTGTATATGTGTTTTCTTTGCAGTTGGACAGCTCTTACAAAATCATATCCACATTTGGCTTGATGGTTCCAACAATGGAGTTCTGTTCCGAGGAGACCCACTCAAATTACTGGACCTAAAGCAGTAGTCCATTGATTTCAGTCCATCTCCTCAGAGTACGGCTAACACTGAATAGAACCCATCGTCTATCAGCTTCCAACCTGGTCAACCTACTTTGTCGTAGATGTTTCCTTCCTGCTTTCTACCTGCTTCCACAGGTAGGCAGATGATGGAATTTCGGAGCTAGCCAACCTGACCAGAAAAGTACGTGACCAGAGGGAGGAGGAAGAGGAGTGGAAGAAATTCAAAGACTATTTAGCTAAATATCTTCAGATAATATAATTAGAATTACTTGCGAGTACCAAATAGGCCTCGGATTTGAAAATGTGATGTGTAAAATATTATGTTAAGGTTAAAAATGAAAAGAAAGTAAGATGGGAAAATAGTTTTGGAAAACTGTTAGAATTATTTATATGGAAACTCAGCCAGGGGGATTAAAGGAAGTCACCTAACAATGTTAATAAAAGTGGAATTATTATAATCAGCATAAATGTTTGTTGGCTTGTTTTGATTTTCTTTTTCTTATCTGTTATAAATTTGGAAAATTAATAAAATCTTTGGGTGTGTGTGTGTGAATGAATTCCAAAGGTAGGCAATTTCAACTTCAGCAGGCGATACAAGCATAAAAGAGAGAGATGTCAAAACTCTCTAAGTGTCCCTATTCTGCAGGGACAGTCCCAGATTCCCAGAGGCCGTCTCGGTTTCCGATTCGATCTCAGAACGTCCCGCTTTTCCTTTTTGTTGTTGTTTAGTCGTATCCGACTCTTCGTGACCCCCTGGACCAGAGCATGCCAGGCCCTCCTGTCTTCCACTGCCTCCCGCAGTTTGGTCAAACTCATGCTGGTAGCTTCGAGAACACTGTCCCTCTGTCGTCCCCTTCTCCTTGTGCCCTCCATCTTTCCCAGCATCGGGGTCTTTTCCAGGGAGTCTTCTCTTCTCATGAGGTGGCCAAAGTCTTGGAGCCTCAGCTTCAGGATCTGGCCTTCCAGTGAGCACTCAGGGCTGATTTCCTTCAGAATGGAGAGGTTTGATCTTCTTGCAGTCCATGGGACTTTCAAGAGTCTCCTCCAGCACCAGAATTCAAAAGCATCCATTCTCCGGCGATCAGCCTTCTTGATGGTCCAGCTCTCACTTCCATACATCACTACTGGGAAAACCATAGCTTTAACTATACAGTCCTTTGTTGGCAAGGTGATGTCTTTGCTATTATTATTAGTAGTAGTAGTAGTATTAACTTTAACAAGACGGACCTTTGTCGGCAGGGTGATGTCTCTGCTTTTTAAGATGCTGTCTAGGTTTGCCATCGCTTTTCTCCCAAGAAGCAGGCGTCTCTGAATTTCACGACTTTTCCTTAGGACGTCCCTACTTCCGCCGGAGAAACATCGGAGGGTATGAGCTCTCCCGAGGAAACCCAAAAAGCGTAGCTGGGATGAGAGCGACTGCCTTTTTCCTCCAAAGGCCTCATGTATTTCCACACAACCCAAACAAGGCCAAATATTTTCTACAGGGGATTGCCGGGTGATCGGAAACAGATTGCGGGACGTGGTTCTCTTCCCTATTTTGCAGCCCCGCGACGTCTCTACAGCTCATTAGGACCCAAACTTCATGTGTAACCGTTTAGCTCATTCTACCAAAAAAGAGAGAGGTTAAAACGGAATCTTTCCATAATGTGTAACAGTTGGTCTCCCCCTCCTTCCAAACAGAAAATGTAATTAAAACTAGCAGGGGGGTGGAATTATCCATCCATCCATCGTGAAATGTCCTGTGCTGGGCGAGAGAGTCTGTGCTTTGGAATCTGGAGCAATCGAGGCAGATGTTCCAGAGGGATGCGTCTTCTGGGCTTTGACAAACCCTGATAGTGTGTCTCTTCTACCGCAGGCTTAGAAATGGTTGAGGAAGGAGTGTCTGAGAGGAAATGGTAGAATAGCTACCAGGAAGGATTTGTTGTTGTTTAGTCGTGTCCGCCTCTTCGTGACCCCCTGGACCAGAGCACGCCAGGCACTCCTGTCTTCCACTGCCTCCCGCAGTATGGTCAAACTCAGGCTGGTAGCTTCAAGAACACTGTCCCACCATCTCGTCCTCTGTCGTCCCCTTCTCCTTGTGTCGTCCCCTTCTCCTTACTCCGCGTAGCCGAGTAAGATTGCCTTCCATGAACATGGTTTTAACAGTGAGTCCATAAGTACAATTACAAGATGGAAGGCACAAACACAAGATGGGTGACACCTGGCTTGAGAGCAGTACATGTGAAAAGGATCTAGGAGTCTTGGTTGACCACAAACTTGACATGAGCCAACAGTGTGACGCGGCAGCTAAAAAAGCCAATGCAATTCTGGGCTGCATCAATAGGAGTATAGCATCTAGATCAAGGGAAGTAATAGTGCCACTGTATTCTGCTCTGGTCAGACCTCACCTGGAGTACTGTGTCCAGTTCTGGGCACCACAATTCAAGAAGGACACTGACAAACTGGAACGTGTCCAGAGGAGGGCAACCAAAATGGTCAAAGGCCTGGAAACGATGCCTTATGAGGAACGGCTAAGGGAGCTGGGCATGTTTAGCCTGGAGAAGAGGAGGTTAATCGAGTCCAACCCCCTGCCAAGCAGGAAACACCATCAGAGCACTCCTGACATATGGTTGTCAAGCCTCTGCTTAAAGACCTCCAAAGGAGGAGACTCCACCACACTCCTTGGCAGCAAATTCCACTGTCAAACAGCTCTTACTGTCAGGAAGTTCTTCCTAATGTTTAGGTGGAATCGTCTTTCTTGTAGTTTGGATCCATTGCTCCGTGTCCGCTTCTCTGGAGCAGCAGAAAACAACCTTTCTCCCTCCTCTATGTGACATCCTTTTATACATTTGAACATGGCTATCATATCACCCCTTAACCTCCTCTTCTCCAGGCTAAACATGCCCAGCTCCCTTAGCCGTTCCTCAGAAGGCATCGTTTCCAGGCCTTTGACCATTTTGGTTGCCCTCCTCTGGACACGTTCCAGTTTGTCAGTGTCCTTCTTGAACTGTGGTGCCCAGAACTGGACACAGTACTCCAGGTGAGGTCTGTTCGTTCACAACCATTCATTCAGCCCCCTCACCATTTGAACCACCCCCAGCTCCAATCGCAAAGAAAGCCCCCACACTGCAAGGAAAACGTCTCCGCAGTAGTGCAAAAGAGAAAGACAGAGTGTGCGAGAGACGGAGGGAGGGGGGAGAAGCAGACTCGTGCGAAGGAGGGAGGGGGGCCCGGGAATCGCCAAAAATAGATTTTTTCGGATTTCGTTTCCAAGCCTAGGAAGGGAGCAGTGCCAAAGCAGCTTGTGAGTTTGAAGCAGACAGGCCAGGGCAGGTTGGCTTTTTGCCAGGAAGCATCTGGGGCTGATTTTAATGGGTCATATGATTAAAGATTTAATGAGGCTCCAATCAAACTTTATTAAGGCTCGGGGACGTGATTCCTGCGCACCCACCCCACTTCTGTGCCCAAGGGGGGGGCTGGGCTCTGACCCCAGGTATGTTTGGAGCGCAGTCCACCTCCCCAACAGCTGTGGGAAGGACCCAACGAACCGCCTCCCCACATTCTCGCATGTCGACTCCGAAATTCGCCTTTCTGAAGGTCTCATCTGTCCAAAGTCGACCCACTGGGTTTGCCCCAGGGAACAAGGGAAGCTTTACTCCCGTGGAAACCGGGCGCTGGATCCGGACGCGTCTCAAGGCGCCGTCCTCACACGGAAAGGAGTTCCATACCGCTTTAAACCGTCTTGGCTTCTCCGCCGAAGACTCCTAGGAACTTCAGTCCGCAAAGGGTGTTGAGAGTTGCCAGGAAAGCTCTCTCAGTTCCCAAAATTCCCTGGGAAGAGTGAGCCGATTGGTTCAACCGTTCTGGGAACTGTAGCGCCGTTTGAGGGAGAAGCACCCCATGCCGTAGAATGAGGGGGACGGGCTCCCCAATTCCGGCAGGAATGGCTGGCTAGATTTCCGAATCAAAACGCAGGTTAAGAGTTAAACCAGTGTAGTGGTTAAGAGCGGTGGACTTGTAATCTGGTGAATGGGTTCACTTCCCCGCTTCTCCACATGCAGCTGCTGGGTGACCATGGGCTAGTCACACTTCTCTGAAGTCTCTCAGCCCCACTCACCTCACAGAGTGTTTGTTGTGGGGGAGGAAGGGAAATGAGATTGTTAGCTGCTTTGAGACTCCGTAAAGGTAAAGGTAAAGGGACCTCTGACCATTATGTCCAGTCGTGGCCGACTCTGGGGTTGCGGTGCTCATCTCGCTTTATTGGCCGAGGGATCCGGCGTACAGCTTCCGGGTCATGTGGCCAGCAGAACTAAGCCGCTTCTGGCGAGCAAGAGCAGGGCACGGAAACACCGTTTACCTTCCCGCTGGAGTGGTACCTATTTATCTACTTGCACTTTGACGTGCTTTCGAACTGCTAGGCTGGCAGGAGCAGGGACCAAGCAACGGGAGCTCACCCCATCATTGCGGGGATTCGAACCGCCGACCTTCTGATCGGCAAGTCCTAGGCTCTGTGGTTTAACCCACAGCACCACCCGCGTCCCTTTCTTGAGACTCCTTAGGGTACTGATAAAGTGGGATATCAATCCTCCTCCTCCTCCTCCTCCTCCTCCTCCTCCTCCTCCTCCTCCTCCTCCTCCTCTTCTTCTTCTTCTTCTTCTTCTTCTTCTTCTTCTTCTTCTTCTTCTATAAACACCATCAAGTCTAGGGCAGGGATGGGAAGATCCATCGATGTTGGTTATCATTCTTCCGGTCTTAAGTTCAGTTCTGCATGTTTTCATGACGGTCCTGTTAGCCAGCGATGATGGGAGTTGTAATCCCAAAACATCTGGAGGGCCGAGTTTGGGGACGCCTGCTCTAGATGGTCCGGGAAAAAAAGCATCCATTCTTCCATAAAACGCTCCTCATTAGATGGTCTTAATTCTGCTGTTAATTCCCCCCAGTTCTGCCCTGTCCATTATCTTACTTATCCGTTCCTCTTGGGCAAGAACGTCTTCTTTTTCCACGTTATTTATTTGTGCTTTTAAGTCGCGTCTCTATCTCGCGAACCGCCCCGGGATCCTTTGATGCCGGGAGGGATCTAAATCAAATAAATGAATAATAATAATAATAAAGACCGAGCTACGTTTAGACGGATGCCCGCGGTGGAGATTGGCACTCGTTTCCTCGATGGCACAGATCTCTGCCGCTCCAGCTTGCCTGGGGCTCAGCCTGTTCCTCCTTGCATGCCATTTGGCCAGGTTTTATTTTTTCAGAGAAAGAGAGAGCACGAGAGAGAAGGAGAGAGATCTAAAGGATTTCTTCCCTTCCTTCCTTAAACAAACAAGCAGGCCGGCCAGCCAAACCTCCCTCAAATCGGATTCCTTTCCCACAACAGTGCTGGAAGGTTTTCTTCTCCAAACAGAGCGGGGGAATGCGGCTGGCAGGCTCCCCGGTCGGCAGAAAGGAGGTCAGTGGGGCACAGGCCGCCCTTGAAGGCCTGTCCGAGGCCGTTGTGGGAAGGCTGCCCTCCTGGCAAGGAGCGCCCCACCCCGGAGCCAGCCCCACCTTGCAACTGCAGAAGAAGAAGAAGAGTTTGGATTTGATATCCCGCTTTATCACTACCCGAAGGAGTCTCAAAGCGGCTAACCTTCTCCTTTCCCTTCCTCCCCCACAACAAACACTCTGTGAGGTGAGTGGGGCTGAGAGACTTCAGAGAAGTGTGACTGGCCCAAGGTCACCCAGCAGCTGCATGTGGAGGAGCGGGGAAGCGAACCCGGTTCACCAGATTACGAGTCTACTGCTCTTAACCACTACACCACACTGGCTCTCTTCAGAATTAACCCATACTCCCCGCTTTCCAGGAACCAGGGAATCGCAGCGTTGGAAGGAACCCTGAGGGTCATCCAGCCCAACTGGCTGCAAATCAGGTCTCTTGTTGTTGTTGTTTAGTCATGTCCGCCTCTTCGTGACCCTCTGGACCAGGAGACTCTTGAGAGTCCCATGGACTGCAAGAAGATCAAACCTGTCCATTCTGAAGGAAATCAGCCCTGAGTGCTCACTGGAAGGACAGATCCCGAAGCTGAGGCTCCAATACTTTGGCCACCTTATGAGAAGAGGAGCCTCCCTGGAAAAGACCCTGATGTCAGGAAAGATGGAGGGCACAAGGAGAAGGGGACGACAGAGGACGAGATGGTGGGACAGTGTTCTCGAAGCTACCAGCATGAGTTTGACCAAACTGTGGGAGGCAGTGGAAGACAGGAGGGCCTGGCGTGCTCTGGTCCAGGGGGTCACGAAGAGTCGGACACGACTAAACGACTAAACAACAACAAAGTTACATCTGAACGAATTGCATATCGACGCAAATTAAGAATGGATAAATATGAAGAAATCTGGAAGGAATACTTAAGCGATAAGGCGGACAGTGGTTGGGAAGTAGGGGGACGAGAGGTCTGGAAATATTGTTAAAAGGGTGTAGTTATAGGTATATCAGTACTCAAATCTGAATTGTTAAATTGTGTTATGAGTGTTATTGTGGTTTTCATTGTATGTGTTTTTGGTGGTTGCTGTATGTACTGAAAAAAATGCTTAAATAAATTAAACAACAATAATAAAAAAGACGTAAGGAATTGCATTTAGTCTCCACACTCCCCGAAAATTTAAATGCTGCAGCGACAGAAAAGCTGTCCACATGGCCGGAGCTTGGGTTTCATGGTATTGCCCGTTTGCCATCAGGAAACTGTAAATCCAGCCGGCGGAAAAGCCAGCAAGATTGCGTCTCCCTCTTCGATTTCCTCTTGGGTGTTTTTTCAGCCTTCGGAATGTCTGGCCCTGCAAAGCGAAGCCGGCCAGATTTTCCCTTTCTACAAATAACCAAAACATGGGAATGTGATTCCCTGAGCAATGAGGTAAGGGAGCAGAGAGGTGGCCTGTGCGTGCGTCTCAGCCTTAGCAGGAGATGAACAAATTTCATGTTTCTCTGTCCCTCTGGTTCCCTGCCCTGGATTCACTTATCCACATTTCTGCAGCAATTCTGGGGACAACATTATTATTATTATTATTATTATTATTATTATTATTATTATTATTAGTTTCCATTGATTTATTGGTTGGTTTGATGCCTGTATAGGAGACTCTGTTTTTAAATGTGTGATGTTGTGTTGTGTTTTATGTATGCAAGGAAAGAAAGAAAGAAAGAAAGAAAGAAAGAAAGAAAGAAAGGAAGGAAGGAAGGAAGGAAGGAAGAAGAAAATAGGAAGGAATGAAGGAAAGAAAGAAGAAAATAAGGAAGGAAGGAAGGAAGGAAGGAAAAGGAAGGAAGGAAGGAAGGAAGGAAGGAAGGAAGGAAGGAAGGAAGGAGGGAGGGAAGGAAGGAAGGGAAGAAGGAAGGAAGGAAGGAAGGAAGGAAGGAAGGAAGGAAGGAAGGAAGGAAGGAAGGAAGGAAGGAAGGAAGGAAGGAGAAAATAAGAAAGGGAGGGAGGGAAGAATATTATTATTATTATTATTATTATTATTATTATTATTATTATTAACTTCTGCTATGTGAGTATCTCCACTAGCAGAAGTGCTTCACTGAATAACCCCCACTGAAGTTAACGGACCCAAGCTAGTCATCTCCATCATTCACAATGGGTTCGCTCTGATCAAACGCAGTAAAGACGGACTTATGAACTCACAGAATTGCACTCTTAATGAACTTCCTGAAGTGCCTGTTTGCGTTTGCAGTCACTTCTCAAAGCGCCTGACACATCCACTCCTTCAGCTGATACACTTATGGGCTCATTTGCATCGCCTATTTCTGAACAATAACACTTGACTCCGAGAAAGAACAATGAACCCTTGTGTTAGGAAGCAGCCGGTAAAGAATTTCTCCTTTGTTGCATGCTAACAAACAAGGCTTGGATGAAGAGTTAGTCATACTATGGCATGGGTCGGCAAACTAAGGTCCGGGGGCCGGATCCAGCCCAATCGCCTTCTCAATCCGGCCCGCGGATGGTCCAGTTATCAGCGTGTTTTTACATGAGTAGAATGTGTGCTTATCTTTAAAACACATCTCTGGGTTATTTGTGGGGCCTAGGAATTCGTTCATTATTTTTTCCCAAAATATAGTCCGGCCCCCGACAAGTTCTGAGGGGCGGTGGACTGGCCCCCTGCTGAAAAAGTTTGCTGACCCCTGTACTACAGCCAGGCACTATGATACGACCTCAGATATGATTCCAACAAATTCCACACGAAAAACGCTTCGCTCCTGTGGAGATGGCAGCCGTGAATTGGTGGCGCATGCCCTTCTGGCTTGCACTCTTTATAAAGACTTGAGGAATGAGATTATCACCCCTCTTTTATTGCCCATTCCGGGTTGCCTAGCCACTGCCCCAGTGTCCTTTCTCTTGGCAGATCAAGATGAGAAGGCGACAGCAAAGGTTGCAAGGTTTTTAGCTGGGGCAATCAGAATAAGATCCACTATTTGACTATTGATTCAAAACACTTAAATGTATTTTAGATAATTGACTTTTTACTTCTATTCTTAGTGAGAGCTAGACCATAAAGAAGGCTGGTCGCTGAAGGATTGGTGCTTTTGAATTCTGGTGCTGGAGGAGACTCTTGAGAGTCCCATGGACTGCAAGAAGATCAAACCTCTCCATTCTGAAGGAAATCCGCCCTGAGTGCTCACTGGAAGGACAGATCCTGAAGCTGAGGCTCCAAGACTTTGGCCACCTCATGAGAAGAGAAGACTCCCTGGAAAAGACCCTGATGCTGGGAAAGATGGAGGGCACAAGGAGAAGGGGACGACAGAGGACGAGATGGTTGGATAGTGTTCTCGAAGCTACCAGCATGAGTTTGACCAAACTGCGGGAGGCAGTGGAAGACAGGAGGGCCTGGCGTGCTCTGGTCCAGGGGGTCATGAAGAGGCGGACACGACTAAACGTCTAAACAACAAAAATTTGTATTCTTTGTGCAGTGGTACCATGGGTTGCATACGCTTCAGGTTACAGACTCGGCTAACCCAGAAATATTACCTCGGGTTAAGAACTTTGCTTCAGGATAAGAACAGAAATTGTGCTCCGGTGGCACAGCGGCAACAGGAGGCCCCATTAGCTAAAGTGGTGCTTCAGGTTAAGAACAATTTCAGGTTAAGAACAGACTTCCAGAACGAATTCATCTGTTCGTTCCTGGGTAAGTCATGTGCTTCTTGGGGAAGCAAAAAATTTCGGAGGGATGTGGGTTTCGAAGGGAAGCCACATTCCAGTTTGTGCGTTGGTTCAGGAAGTACAAATTGAATGGAGGAAATTTCTCCCCACAACTCTCCAAAGAACCTCAACCAAACCCCATTAGTGATGACGGAGACTTGTGGCTATGATGACTTCGTTTGCCATTTGAGCCAGTGTGGTGCAGTGGTTAAGAGCGGTGGACTCGTAATCTGGTGAACCGGGTTCGCTTCCCCGCTCCTCCACATGCAGCTGCTGGGTGACCTTGGGCCAGTCACACTTCTCTGAAGTCTCTCAGCCCCACTCACCTCACAGAGTGTTTGTTGTGGGGGAGGAAGGGAAAGGAGAATGTTGGCCGCTTTGAGACTCCTTCGGGTAATGATAAAGCGGGATATCAAATCCAAACTCTCCTCCTCCTCCTCCTCCTCCTCCTCCTCCTCCTCCTCCTCCCAGACCTACAAATCCCAGAAGCCATAACAAACTACAATTCCCAGGATCCTTTGGTCCTTAAGACCCACTTCCTTGCCTTCCAGATCCCTTGCGCTCTCAAGCAGTTACCGTATTTTTTGCTCTATAAGGCTCACTCTTCCCCTCCTAAAAAGTAAGGGGAAATGTGTGTGCGTCTTATGGAGCGAATGCGGGCTGCGCAGCTATCCCAGAAGCCAGAACAGCAAGAGGGATTGCTGCTTTCACTGCGCAGCGATCCCTCTTGCTGTTCTGGCTTCTGAGATTCAGAATATTTTTTTTCTTGTTTTCCTCCTCCAAAAACTAGGTGCGTCTTGTGGTCTGCTGCGTCTTATAGAGCGGAAAATACGGTAGGTTCCCAAATGTGGCTGGAGCAGCTTCAATACGGATTGCCAGCCAGCCCCCTTCTTCCAGCTCCCCCACTACACAAAAAAGGTGTCTGCTAGGGGCAGGAAATATCCAAGTGGGAATTGACACAACCCTCCTCATTAAGCGATTTGCCTCTGAAGTGGGCACCACAAACAGAGTGCCAAGTTCCTCTCTTAACAAAGACGTCTCTCTCTGTCTATCCCCCACTGTGTGGGTCTTTGTGGGTTTGGCATGTAGGGTCCGCAGGAGGGGAAATTTGGCACAGGTGGGATTGGGAAAGTGGCAGTCATTTGCTTTTGCTTTTTTAAAAAGCACACAAACAGGAACGGAGGGGTGGTGAGTGTGTGTGTGTGTGTTTGCACCAAATCCCCAGTCCAGAAATTTATTTTCCTTTCTAGGTAAAGGGACCCCTGACCATTAGGTCCAGTCGTGACCGACTCTGGGGTTGCGGCGCTCATCTCGCTTTATTGGCCAAGGGAGCCAGCGTACAGCTTCCGGGTCATGTGGCCAGCAGGACTAAGCCGCTTCTGGCGAACCAGAGCAGCGCACGGAAACGCCGTTTACCTTCCCGCCAGAGTGGTACCTATTGATCTACTTGCACTTTGACGTGCTTTCAAACTGCTAGGTTGGCAGGAGCAGGGACCGAGCAACGGGAGCTTCCTGCAGCCAATCAGAAGCTGCGCCTTGGTTTCCGAACGTTTTGGAAGTCGAACGGACTTCCGGAACAGATTCCGTTCGACTTCCGAGGCACGACTGTACTCTTCTCCTTTGACGTCTCCCGCAGAAAAGAAATTGTCCAAGCGCCAATCAAAAACCCGAGAATTTTGAGATCAAAATGACGAAACATCGTAGAATATCTAAAGAACTATTATAGTTGCATGAAAACGCAAGCTGGATTTGAAATGCGAGTAACCGAAGAAAGACATGAAGGCTAATAATATGTGGAGAGATATAAATTAAAATACGCAACATTAAACACAGAACACCGTGGGGGGCAGGAGCGAGATGGGAAGTTGATGAATAAAGTAAAGGTATTGTTGATGGCGCAGAATGTAAGCTTCTGAAAACCAAATACAGTGGTACCTCAGATTACATACGCTTCAGGTTGCATATGCTTCAGGTTACATACTTTACTAACCCAGAAATAGTGCTTCAGGTTAAGAACTTTGCTTCAGGTTGAGAACAGAAATCATGCTCCAGCGGCACGGCAGCAGCAGGAGGCCCCATTAGCTAAAGTGGTGCTTCAGGTTAAGAACAGTTTCAGGTTAAGTACGGACCTCCGGAACAAATTAAGTTCTTAACCCGAGGTACCACTGTAAACATTTTCTTTTTGGGGGGGAAACCCTCAGTAAATACATAAATACTTAATAAATAAAAGAATAACAGACGCAGTCTACACAGAACTGAACATCATTATGCATCAGCTTACAGCACCCAGGGATTGACAGCTGATTGACAGGTGAGCATCACTCAGGGGATATGGGTTTTGGAGGAATCCACAACAAAGGGAGCGGACCATACCCCCGGGAGGGGGAAATCTGTGGGGGACTGTTGGTTCTTCGTTGCTGGAAGCCGAGAGCAAGGCTGGCAGGGAGAGGGCGCTTTGAAACTCTATCCTATCTCTGCTGCACACACAGCCCTCTGTTTGTCTTGGCCGGGGCGAGTCGGTGTGTAGACACAGCTGCGAAGCTTGTTTCATCTCCAGCTCTGAGCCAAATCCATTCACCACAAAGCGAAAGAGGGAGGGAGGAGACTTTGATTCAAGGCTTTTGTACCTTACAAGATCATAGCTGTCAACTTACAGATTTGAAAATAAGGGACCTGCAGCCTCGAAAATAAGGGACCAGCAGCCTCGAAAATAAGGGATTTTCCAAGCACAGGTATGTTCGACTTCTGAGCCCCTCCGAGCCAAAGGCAGAAAGCCCAGCCAGCAGCCAAACGAAGCCTCAAGTGGTGGTTCCCACAGCGCAGCAACCCGGCAAAGGGGATGCAGCAAGGGAAACCACCATCACCTCTCCGCTGGGAAGCGCTGAGCAAAGGCGAGTCCCCAGGCAACGCGGCCGATTTGATTGGCACAAGGCATGCAAGCTCCACCCCCCCAGTCATTCTTAGACTCCTTATTGGGTGAGCAACGCAGCCAAGCAACACACTTGGAGCCTCCCTCCTCCCTGGCCGGCAGGGAGGGAGGGAGAGGAGCTGCTTCCTTTGAAACCCGGGAAATTTAAGGGACATCATCAATAAGGGACAGCAGCAGGACACAGCGCTGGAATAAGGGACTTTCCCACCAAATAAGGGACAGTTGACAGCTATGTACAAGATCCCTCCAAAGTTGGCCCGAGGCAGGGAACAGGTGCAGAGCAACGATGATTGCCATGCGCTTAGGATCCACTCCGGGATCAAATCTATGAGCCTCTCGATCCGGTTTAAACGTCATGACTTGAATACATCCCAGGCTGCCTTCTTTCAACATGTTGCTACGCATCAGATCTTATTTGAATAAATAAACCTACCCGGACCCTGTGGTCACCTTCTGCGGCCCTCCTTCGTGTGTCTCCTCCTCGAGAGGTCCAGAGGGTGGCAACACGAGAACGGGGCCTTCTCTGCAGTGGCTCCCCGTCCGTGGAATGCTCTCCCCAGGGAAGTTCACCTGGCGCCGTCATTATACACCTTTAGGCGCCAGGCGAAAACATTCTTTCTTAACCAGGCCTTTGCTTCATCTGATATACATCCTATACCCTTTTAAAATGTGGGGTTTTTTAAGGAGGGGTGCAATTGGGTTGCTGTTTTTATTTTTTATTATGTATTTCGTGGTTTTGATTTTATTCTGTGAATCACCCTGAGACCCCTGGGTATAGGGCAGTATCTAAATTCAATAAATAAAATACAGTGGTGCCTCGCAAGACGAAATTAATTCGTTCCGCAAGTTTTTTCTTCTTGCGAGTTTTTCGTCTTGCGAAGAACGGTTTCCCATAGGAATGCATTGAAAATCAATCAATGCGTTCCCATGGAGACCGTCCGGGGACAGAGGGGAAGCGCCGCTCTGTCCCCTCTTTTGAAGCAAGGGGCTGCGGGGAGAAGATCGCTTCTCCCCGCCGCCCCTTGCTTCAAAAGAGGTCCGGGGACAGCGGGTCTTCCCCGCTGTCCCCGGAGCTTGCGGGGCAAGCTTCGTTTTGCGAAGCAAGCCCATAGGGAAATTCGTCTTGCGAGGCAACTCGAAAACGAAAAAAACCTTTCGTTTTGCGAGTTTTTCGTCTCGCGAGGCGTTCGTCTTGCGGGGCACCACTGTAATAAATATTTTCTCCTCTTATTTTTTTAAAATTGGTTTTTGTTAAAGCTTTGCAAAAGTATGTGAATCGTCTCTCTTTTCAGGTTGTAGAGCCTTTTATTAAATGTTTTAATAAAAATTAGAGAAGAAAGGATGTGAAGACCTTTGTAGATGGTTTCTGGCAGCGTCCCTATTTTCCAGGGCCAGTCCTGGATTAACAGAAGCCATCCTGATTTCTGATTGGATCCCGGAATGCAAGTCACAACCCTTGATTTCAACTGATCGAAAGGTAAAAAGGTAAAGGACCCCTGGATGGTTAAGTCCAGTCAAAGGTGACTACTGGGTTGCGGCGCTCATCTTGCTTTCAGGCCGAGGGAGCCGGTGTTTCTCCACAGACAGCTTTCCTGTGGCTAGCAGGACTTAACCGCTTCTGGTGCAACAGGACACCATGACGGAAACCAGAGCGCATAGAAATGCCATTTACCTTCCCGCTGCAGCGGTACCTATTTATCTACTTGCACAGGTGTGCTTTCAAACTGCTAGGTTGGCAAGAGCTGGGACCGAGCAACGGGAGCTCACCCCGTCGCAGGGATTCGAACCACCGACTTTCCAATCGGCAAGCCCAAGAGGCTCAGTGGTTTAGACCACAGCGCCACCTGTGTCAACGGGTCAACACTGAACATGACTAACACTAAATACAACTTGCAATACGTACGGCGGTGCTTTAAAAAAACCTAAGCCTGAGCTCCACCCCTGAGAAACTGTTGGGGGATTTCTCCTCTTTGAAGAAAATCAGGTAAAATTGTGTGTGTGTGTGTGTGTCTCAGTTTCTCTGCTTGCAAACTCAGAGGAGAATTCAAAGAGGCCTTCATGACGCAGTCTTGAAAGTTGGGTTGCAGCTAACAAAGTTGTACTCAGAGTGTTGTTGTTGTTAAGTCGTTTAGTCGTGTCCGCCTCTTCGTGACCCCCTGGACCAGAGCACGCCAGGCACTCCTGTCTTCCACTGCCTCCCGCAGTTTGGTCAAACTCATGCTGGTAGCTTCGAGAACACTGTCCCACCATCTCGTCCTCCATCGTCCCCTTCTCCTTGTGCCCTCCATCTTTCCCAGCATCAGGGTCTTTTCCAGGGAGTCTTCTCTTTTCATCAGGTGGCCAAAGTCTTGGATCCTCAGCTTCAGGATCTGTCCTTCCAGTGAGCACTCAGGGCTGATTTCCTTCCAAATGGAGAGGTTTGATCTTCTTGCAGTCCATGGGACTCTCAAGAGTCTCCTCCAGCACCAGAATTCAAAAGCACCCATTCTTCAGCGATCAGCCTTCTTTATGGTCCAGCTCTCACTTCCATACATCACTTCTGGGAAAACCATAGCTTTAACTATACGGACCTTTGTTGGCAAGGTGATGTCTCTGCTTTTTAAGGTGCTGTCTAGGTTTGTCATTGGTGAGTAGACCCGCTGAAATCGATGAACTACATTAGTCGTGCCTGTTAATTTCAGCGGGACAATTCAGAGAAGGATTTAGCTGGATTCAGCCCAGACGATCGTAGCCAAGGCAGTGTTTATGCTATTTTTGGAACTATATGCTTGATTCCGTCCCAGATACAATGTTCAGTGCTATCCGGGTTCTGACAAGTGATGGCTTCAGAAGAACTTAGGGTAGCATAGCCAGCGCAGAGCTAAGTTACAGCCACATAAGCATGGAATAGTACAATTGGAAGGGACCCAAAGGCCATCTAGTCCAACCCGCTGCAGTGCAGGAATCTCAGCTAAAGCATCCATGACAGATGGCCATCCAACCTCTGCTTAAAAACCTCCGAGGAAGGAGAGTCCACAGTCATCTCCAGTGTCAAACAGCTCTTACTGTCAGAACCTTGTTCCAGATATTTGGTTGGAACCTCCTTCCTTGTAGCTTGAAGCCATGGGTTCGAGTCCTACCCTCTGGAGCAGGAGAAAGCATAGAATGATAGAATCATAGAAGAGTTGGAAGAGACCACAAGGGCCATCGAGTCCAACCCCCTGCCAAGCAGGAAACATCTTGAGAGCACTCCTGACATATGGTTGTCAAGCCTCTGCTTAAAGACCTCCAAAGTAGGAGACTCCACCACACTCCTTGGCAGCAAATTCCACTGTCAAACAGCTCTTACTGTCAGGAAGTTCTTCCTCATGTTTAGGTGGAATCTTCTTTCTTGTAGTTTGGATCCATTGCTCCGTGTCCGCTTCTCTGGAGCAGCAGAAAATAACCTTTCTCCCTCCTCTATGTGACATCCTTTTATATATTTGAACATGGCTATCATATCACCCCTTAACCTCCTCTTCTCCAGGCTAAACATGCCCAGCTCCCTTAGCCATTCCTCATAAGGCATCGTTTCCAGGCCTTTGACCATTTTGGTTGCCCTCCTCTGGACACGATCCAGTTTGTCAGTGTCCTTCTTGAACTGTGGTGCCCAGAACTGGACACAGTACTCCAGGTGAGGTCTGACCAGAGCAGAATACAGTGGCACTATTACTTCCCTTGATCTAGATGCTATACTCTTATTGATGCAGCCCAAATATCTTGTTCCAGATATTTGGTTGGAACCTCCTTCCTTGTAGCTTGAAGTCATGGGTTCGAGTCCTACCCTCTGAAGCAGGAGAAAGCAAGCATGTTCCTTCTTCCATGGGACAGCCCTTGAGATATTTGAAGATGGCTATCACATCTCCACCTTTTCCAGGCTAAATATACCCAACTCCCTCGACTGTTCCTCATCAGGCATGGCTTCTAGACCCTTGATCATCCTGGTCGCCCTCCAGGTTGTCCACATCCTTCTTAAACTGTGGTGCACAGAATTGGACTACACCGGAGTAGACCCCGCGGAAATTAATTGCCTAAATGAGTCGTGCCTGTTAAATTTCAGCGGACTGATTCGGAGAAGAATTTAGCTGGCTTCAACCCCGACGGCTGCAGCCAAACTCAGCGTTGATGCTATTTCGGGAACCTGAAAGCGTATATTCTTGATTCTGTCCCAGAGACGATGTTCATTGCTGTCCAGGTTCTGACTTTGAGTGATGGCTTCGGAAGGTTTTTGGGCTGTAGCCACCGTAGGGCTAAGTCGTAGCCAGTCAACGCCACCCTTGCTCCGCTGGCAAAATGGTTTGCGCCGAAGGGCATGTTTGCGCAGAAAAGAACGTGCGAGGAAGTTGCTGGGAACTTCGTGGCACAGCCAAAATCCAGTGAATTAGTCTAGCGCTGGATTCCTTGGTTGCACAATATTGAAACTCACCTGTCTGCTAGTGCAAGAGCCTTGGCGGACAGAGGACGTTGGGTACAGTCCAACATAAGTGTGAAGGGCCTCCGTCTTCATGGATGACATAAAGGTAAAGGGACCCCTGACCATTAGGTCCAGTCGTGACCGACTCTGGGGTTGCAGCGCTCATCTCACTTTATTGGCCGAGGGAGCCGGCGTACAGCTTCTGGGTCATGTGGCCAGCAGGACTAAGCCGCTTTTGGAGAACCAGAGCAGCGCACAGAAACGCCGTTCACCTTCCCGCCAGAGCGGTACCTATTTATCTACTTGCACTTTGACGTGCTTTCGAACTGCTAGGTTGTCAGGAGCAGGGACCGAGCAACGGGAGCTCACCCTGTTGCGGGGATTCGAACCGCCAACCTTCTGATCGGCAAGCCCTAGGCTCTGTGGTTTAACCCACAGCGCCACCCGCGTCACTTGTCCCTGTTATACCTAATTGCAAATTCAAATGTATCCCTATCGCGTTTTATGACTTCCTTGATATTGTATGTGGGCTGGAACTGGTCTGTGACCGAAATAAGAAAATTCATTCGTTCATTCTAGCATTGGATTCCTTGGTTGCAGAATTCAGCGGTACCTCGGGTTACAGACGCTTCAGATTACATACGCTTCAGGTTACGGACTCCGCTAACCCAGAAATAGTGCTTCAGGTTAAGAACTTTGCTTCAGGATGAGAACATAAATCGTACTCCGGCAGCGTGGCGACAGCAGGAGGCCCCATTAGCTAAAGTGGTGCTTCAGGTTAAGAACAGTTTCAGGTTAAGTACGGACCTCCGGAACAAATTAAGTACTTAACCTGAGGTAAAGGTAAAGGGACCGCTGACCATTAGGTCCAGTTGTGACCGACTCTGGGGTTGCGGCGCTCATCTCACTTTATAGGCCGAGGGAGCCAGCATACAGCTTCCGGGTCATGTGGCCAGCAGGACTAAGCCGCTTCTGGCGAACCAAAGCATCGCGCAGAAACGCCGTTTACCTTCCCGCCGGAGTGGTACCTATTTATCTACTTGCACTTTGACATGCTTTTGAACTGCTAGGTTGGCAGGAGCAGGGACCGAGCAACCAGAGCTCACCCCGTCACGGGGATTTGAACCGCCGACCTTCTGATTGGCAAGTCCTAGGCTCTTTGGTTTAACCCACAGCACCACCCGCGTCCCATAGGTACCACTGTATTAAAATTCACCTGTCTGCTAGCGCAAGAGCCTTGGCGGGCAGAGGATGTTGGGTACAGTCCCACATAAGTACAAAGGGCCTCCGTCTTCATGGACGACATGCAGGATGCATAAGCAGCCACAACTTACCTCTCTCGCACTGGGGCCCCGTGAATCCGTACACGCAAGCGCAGCGATTTGGCCCAATGCATCGACCTCCGTTCTGGCATCCGCTTTCGCAGACAGCTGTGCAGGGAGCAGAGAGAGAGAGAAAAAAAGACGGAGTTTGAATTGGCCAGGAATCAAGTAGATCTCTCCAGGAAATGCCATCGTACGGTGGGGAATCGGGAGCCCAGCCAACGTCTCCGCTCCTTCTTTTTGCCGCTCGGGACATTCAAAGAGCCAAAAGCGATGGGAGGCTGTTTCGGAGGGGCGGCAAGTCATCCAAATGGGGTAAAATCTTGCATGAGACGCGGAGAGCCTTGCCTGAGAGGCAGGGTCTTCGGGGGGCTTAAAGGAGACATGGTGAAGCGTTCCAGAGGCCATGTCTGACCCCAACGCCAAGCAAGTTGTCAGCAATAGGTACCGTATTTTTTGCCCTAGAAGACTCACTTTTTTCCTCCTTAAAAGTAAGGGGAAATGTGTGTTCGTCTTATGGAGCGAGTGCAGGCTGCGCAGCTATCTCAGAAGCCAGAACAGCAAGAGGGATTGCTGCTTTCACTGCGCAGCGATCCCTCTTGCTGTTCTGGCTTCTGGGATTCAGAATATTTCTTTTCTTGTTTTCCTCCTCCAAAAACTAGGTACGCCTTGTGGTCTGGTGCGCCTTATAGAGCGAAAAATACGGTAATATCAATCATCTGAAGAGCGGAGACGGTCTGGCTTTCCTTTCCCGGAGTGGCGCTATGGCAGGAAAGGGGATTTAAACTGTTCCGCTCAGCCCAGCGCTGTGATGTGATGAGGAGAAAAATGCCCACCTCCCCCCCCCCAATTTTTTTTATAACACAAATAAAAAACACAAACAGAAAAGACAAACAAATTCTTGTATCCTTATTTTTCTAAACATTGTTAAGTGGGCTTCCCCAAGTCCTACCTATCTGGTTTCCATTTTACTTCATCTTTAGCAGTTTAAAAAGGTAATGGGGTAAAGGAGCCCTAACCATTAGGTCCAGTCGTGGCCGACTCTGGGGTTGCGGCGCTCATCTCGCTTTACTGGCCGAGGGAGCTGGCGTACAGCTTCCGGGTCATGTGGCCAGCAGGACTAAGCCACTTCTGGCGAACAGCGCACGGAAACGCCGTTTACCTTCCCGCCAGAGCGGTACCTATTTATCTACTTGCACTTTGAGGTGCTTTCGAACTGCTAGGTTGGCAGGAGCAGGGAGCGAGCAACGGGAGCTCACCCCGTCGCGGGGATTTGAACCGCCGACCTTCTGATCGGCAAGTCCTAGGCTCTGTGGTTTAACCCACAGTGCCACCTGCGTCTTTAGCAGTTTACATATATCATAATTTCTAACCATCTTCCCCCTCCACTTACTTCAACCATAAAAACTTCACCTTTTATCACTTATAAAATACACTGTCTTCTACTTCTCACCCTACCGCCTATATCCACTTCCAAAGCAATTCTAAGATTTAAATATTAACGTATTGTTTCAAATATTCCTTAAACTTCTTCCAGTCTAAAAATGCCCACCTTTTGGTCATCTGCATTGGTTGTTCAAGGGGCTGGGAGGGGGGGGTCTGTGTGCGAGTTAGAGAACCGTAGAACTGTAGAATCGGAAAGTTGGAAAGGGACCCCGCGGGTCATCTAGTCCAACCCCCTGAAATGGAGGAATCTCAGCTAAAGCATCCATGGCAGATCTGCTTAAAAACCTCCTGAGAATCTGCCTTCACACAGGAGTTGCAGTGGACCCCTGTTGGTGGCCTTGTGTACAGCACCTTGTCGACAGCCATACGTTTCTATGTATATAGGAAGGAAAGGCACAGGGAATCGGGAGAATTTCCAAGTGCGTTTCTCCTGGTTTATGCATTTTCGGCACACAAAATCAGAAAGTTCTTCCTGATGTTAGGTCAGAATCTCTTGCCTTATCTTTTGACTCTGTTGGTTCGTCTCCCATCTTCCCCAACCACGGGACATGCTAGCAAGGTCTGGCGTTGGCTCCCCCTGCCATAGCTGTCAACTTTTCCCTTTTCTTGCGAGGAATCCTATTCGGAATAAGGGAATTTCCCTTTTAAAAAGGAAAACATTGACAGCTATGCCCCTGGGCGGTTAAGTCCAGCCAAAGGGTTGCGGCGCTCATCTCGCTTTCAGGCGGAGGGAGCTGGCGTTTGTCCACAGATAGCTTTCCGGGTCATGTGCCAGCAGGACTAAACCACTTCTGGTGCAATGGGACATCGTGACGGAAACCAGAGCACACAGAAATGCCATTTACCTTCCCGCCGCAGTGGTGCCTATTTATCTACTTGCGCTGGTGTGCTTTCGAACTGCTAGGTTGGCAGGAGCTGGGACAGAGCAACGGGAGCTCACCCCGTCGCGGGGATTTGAACCACTGACCTTTTGATCAGTAAGCCCAAGAGCATGGGTAGGCAAACTAAGGCCTGGGGGCCGGATCCAGCCCAATCGCCTTCTAAATCTCAGCTCAGTGCTTGCTCTTTTGCCTTTTTCCATGCTCACAGCATGCACGCCCCAGTACTCACGCTGGCCGCAGTAGGTCCCAGTGTATCCCTTCTGGCACAGACAAGCTTCTTCGTTGCAGCTGCCGCCATTCATACATCTCACGTTGCAGGACTGAACTGGGGGAGGAAGAAGGAGACAGGTTTATGGAGGCAGCCGAGGAGCAGAAGGAGAATGGAGAGATGCAACGGCGGAGAGTTTAACGGTGAAGCTAATAATATCCGCGACCAGAAAGAAGAGGAATATCAAGAAGAATGGAAGAAATTTAAAGACTATTTGAATATTGTAATATTAAAGATTTGTAACTACAGTGGTACCTCGGGTTACATACGCTTCAGGTTACAGACTCCACTAACCCAGAAATAGTGCTTCAGGTTAAGCACTTTGCTTCAGGATGAGAACAGAAATCGTGCTCTGGCAGCGCAGCAGCAGCAGGAGGCCCCATTAGCTAAAGTGGTGCTTCAGGTTAAGAACAGTTTCAGATTAAGAACGGACCTCCGGAATGAATTAAGTACTTAACCCGAGGTACCACTGTACCTGAAAGAATTAATTAGGCTGAGGATTAAATCATGACTAAATAAATAAATAAGAAACAATACCATAAGGAAAGTTAGGAAATATGATTGTGACAGGATGATTGTTCTAAGAAATAACGATATTGGAAACTGCTACATTCAATTACAAAGAAATTCAGATGGAAGAGATCAGAGGAAGTCAAGTAATATGTTTATGAAGTTGGATTTTAATTAATTAAGCTTTATTGTATTTATGTATGTGGTGGTATTATGTGGGGTGGGTACTTCTTTGGTTTTTCTGTTCTTTTCTTTCTTTTTTCTCATTATTGTTTTTTCTTTTTCGGTTATGTTAAAGTTATGTTTTTATATGAAACTTAATAAATATTATTGGGGGGGGGGAGAAAAACTGCCCCAGCTGTTTCCACACCTGACAATAATTTCCCCACTGATACAACACAGCAGAGAAGACCTTTGTGTCCCCTAATAAAGGTAAAGGTAAAGGGACCCCTGACCATTAGGTCCAGTCATGGCCGACTCTGGGGTTGCGGTGCTCATCTCGCTTTACTGGTCGAGGGAACCGGCGTACAGCTTCCGGGTCATGTGGCCAGCAGGACTAAGCCGCTTCTGGCGAACCAGAGCAGCGCACGGAAATGCCGTTTACCTTCCCGCCGGAGTGGTACCTATTTATCTACTTGTACTTTGATGTGCTTTCGAACTGCTAGGTGGGCAGGAGCAGGGACCGAGCAACGGGAGCTCACCCCGTCGTGGGGATTCGAACCACCGACCTTCTGATCGACAAGTCCTAGGCTCTGTGGTTTAACCCACAGTGCCCCCCACATCCTTTTGTGTCCCTTACTGCTTTCCAAAAAGCTTTGAACCTCTCCAAAGTTCAGCCATAGGAAACCGACATCCACTTTGCTCTCTCCATCTGGCCTCACACCCTGTTGTGGAGGCAGCCCCCCCCCCCCCAGAATAAATGCCTTGTGAAATCTTAACTCCCCCCCCCCCGCCTCCCGCCCCCAGCGACCTCCCAGGGACCACCGGAATGCAGGCAATGTAGCCCCTTTCCCAATGCCCCTCCCCAAGCCTGAATTCCTTACATAGTTGAGGAGATTGCTAACATCTGGGGTCTCCATCACAGTGAAATTGAGAGCAGAAGGGGCTTCATGTATATTAAGGTGGTGATGTATGGAAGTGAAAGCTGGACCATAAAGAATGTTGATTGCGAAAGAATGGATGCTTTTGAATTCTGGTGCTGGAGGAGACTCTTGAGAGTCCCATGGACTGCAAGAAGATCAAACCTCTCCATTCGGAAGGAAATCAGCCCTGAGTGCTCACTGGAAGGACAGATCGTGAAGCTGAGGCTCCAAGACTTTGGCCACCTCAGGAGAAGAGAAGACTCCCTGGAAAAGACCCTGATGTTGGGAAAGATGGAGGGCACAAGGAGAAGGGGACGACGGAGGATGAGATGGTGGGACAGTGTTCTCGAAGCTACCAGCATGAGTTTGACCAAACTGCGGGAGGCAGTGGAAGACAGGAGTGCCTGGCGTGCTCTGGTCCAGGGGGTCACGAAGAGTTGGACACGACTTAACGACTAAACAACAACATATTAAGGTGAGGGGGAGCCGCTGTAAAAAGTGCATTGCACCAAAAAAAAAAGAGGGTTTTGCGGTCGTGAGCCGTTTAAGGCTTTATAGGTCAGAACCAACACTTTGAATTGGGCCCGGAAACTAAACGGCCTCGGTCCAGTATACCTGAAGGAGCGTCTCCATCTCCATCATTCTGCCCGGACGCTGAGGTCCAGCTCCGAGGGCCTTCTGGCGGTTCCCTCCCTGCAAGAAGTGAGGTTACAGGGAACCAGGCAGAGGGCCTTCTCGGTGGTGGCGCCCGCCCTGTGGAACGCCCTCCCACCAGATGTCAAAGAGATAAACAACTACCAGACTTTTAGAAGACATTGGAAGGAAGCCCTTTTCAGGGAAGCTTTTAATGTTTAACAGACTATTGCATTTTAATATTTTGTTGGAAGCCGCCCAGGGTGGCTGGAGAAACCCAGCCAGATGGGCGGGGTATAAATACAGGGGTACCTCGGGTTAAGTACTTAATTCATTTCGGAGGCCCATTCTTAACCTGAAACTGTTCTTAACCTGAAGCACCACTTTAGCTAGTAGGGCCTCCCGCTGCTGCCGAACTGTCGGAGCACGATTTCTGCTCTCATCCTGAAGCAAAGTTCTTGACGCAAGGTACTATTTCTGGGTTAGCGGAGTCTGTAACCTGAAGCGTCTGTAACCCGAGGTACCACTGTAATAAATTATTATTATTATTATTATTATTATTATTAGCATGTGAGGTCAGACCAGGATCAGTGCAATATGCTCAAACCATCTTGCTGCCTGGTGAGCGACACAGCCGCTAAATTCTGCAGCGGCTGAAGTTTCCAAACCATCTTCAGAAGCAGCCCTACGTAGAACGCAGTGCAGTAATCTAACCTTGAGGTTACCAGAGCATAGACCACAGTAGTTAGGCTATCCCTGTCCAGATAGGGGCGTGGCTTCTAGGGGCCATGGGCGGGGCCTGGGCAAAAGTGGGTGGAGCAACAGGCAACGGCGCTTATTCTTGTCCAACAGGTTACATCCCAACCGTGCAAAGGCCGCGGGTTTCTGCACCCAGCCGCCCACCTCGCACACATGCGCATCTCACACAAAGTCCCCCTGTCTCCTCACCTCCTCCGGAGCCGCAGTTTGGAGACAGCTGCCCATTGGAACAGGTGCACATATTGGGTCGGGAACAGAATCCATCTCCGCAGGAGTTCCGGCAAATGGCTGTTGGGGGAAAGGGGGGAGAGAAAGAGAAAAGGAGTTTAAAGGCCATGTCCTTTCATCCCTACCCTAACGTTCCTCCAATGAGGCTCTCTTCCTCTCCATTCTGGCCTCACAATAACCCTGTGAGGTGGGCTCGCCCGGGAGCTCACAAGGTCACCAGGGCTGAATTTAGGTTTGATGAGGCCCTAAGCCACTGAAGGCAAGGGACACAGGTGGCGCTGTGGGTTAAACCACAGAGCCTAGGATCAGAAGGTCGGAGGTTCGAATCCCCGCAACGGGGTGAGCTCCCGTTGCTTGGTCCCTGCTCCTGCCGACCTTGCAGTTTGAAAGTACGTCAAAAGCGCAAGTAGATAAATAGGTACCACTCCAGCGGGAAGGTAAACAGTGTTTCCGTGCACTGCTGTGGTTCTCCAGAAGCGGCTTAGTCATGCTGGCCACATGACCTGGAAGCTGTACGCCGGCTCCCTCGGCCAGTAAAGTGAGATGAGCGCCGCAACCCCAAAGTCGGTCATGACTGGACCTAATGGTCAGGGCTCCCTTTACCTTCACCTTCAGTAGGGACGCGGGTGGCGCTGTGGTCTAAACCACGGAGCCTAGGGCTTGCTGATCAGAAGGTCGGCGGTTTGAATCCCCGCAACGGGGTGCGCTCCCATTGCTCGGTCCCAGCTCCTGCCAACCTAGCAGTTCGAAAGCACGTCAAAGTGCAAGTAGATAAATAGGTACCACTCAAAACCAACTTTTCTGGTTGTGTAATTTGAGGATCTTCATGGGGGGCGGGGACATATCTAGATGGAGCTTTCCATTTGTTTGAGTGCTTGTTTTGATCCCAAGGACAGCTCACACTTGTAGGTAGAAACATCAAACCGAAACGTTTCACCCCAATAAAGCAAAGCCGTGAAAACGGCAATTTTAAGACCATTTCATGCCCCAGAGTTAACGCTGCTTTTGCAGAACCAACTTAATATGGAATGTTTTAGAAAGCAGAGGTATAAGGTAAAGGTAAAGGGACCCCTGACCATTAGGTCCAGTCGCGGCCGACTCTGGGGTTGCGGCGCTCATCTCGCTTTACTGGCTGAGGGAGCCGGCGTACAGCTTCCGGGTCATGTGGCCAGCAGGACTAAGCCGCTTCTGGCGAACCAGAGCAGCACACGGAAACGCCGTTTACCTTCCCGCTGGAGCAGTACCTATTTCTCTACTTGCACTTTGATGTGCTTTCGAACTGCTAGGTTGGCAGGAGCTGGGACTGAGCAACGGGAGCTCACCCTGTCGTGGGGATTCGAACCGCTGACCTTCTGATCAGCAAGTCCTAGGCTCTGTGGTTTAACCCACAGCGCCACCCATGTCCCGCAGAGGTATATAAGCCCTTTAAAATATAAGAAAGAAACTGTAAACCAGCTCAGATCCCCAGCTAGACTGAATCAAATGGGTTATCGCGAAAGCCAAAGAGGTACGGGCTGAGTCTATTCCCCAACCTGTGGCCCATGGGCCGGAAGTAGCCCACAGAGGCCATTTAACCAGCCCACAAGCCACCCCCAAACTGAGACGCCTGCTTGGCAAGTCCCCGCGCACTGCGCTAAACTGGCGTGGCGCGGCGCAGGCAGGGACTCTCTTCCACGGCTCCGGAAAGCACTTCTGCGCATGCCCAGATGCCGGAAATTGCTTCTGCACTGGTTAATTAATGAATGTACTAGTTCCCACCAGGGAGACATAACCCTGGCTCATACTCACAGACATTGCAGTGGTTCCCACCAGGGAAACATAAACCTGGCTCATATGGACAACATACTGGTTCCCACAGGGGAGACATAACCCTGGCTCATACTAACGGACAGTGCACTGGATCGCACCAGGGAGACATAACCCTGGCTCATACTCACAGACATTGCACTGGTTCCCACCAGGGAGACATAACCCTGGCTCATACTCATGGACAATGCAGTGGTTCCCACAGGGGAGACATAACCCTGGCTCAAACTAACAGATAATGCACTGGTTCCCACCAGGGAGACATAACCCTGGCTCATACTCATGGACAATGCAGTGGTTCCCACAGGGGAGACATAACCCTGGCTCATACTAACAGATAATGCACTGGTTCCCACAGGGGAGACATAAACCTGGCTCCTACTCATGGACAACACACTGATTCCCACAGGGGAGACATAACCCTGGCTCATACTCATTGGACAGTGTACTGGATCCCACCAGGGAGACATAACCCTGGTTCATACTCACGGACAATGCACTGGGAGACATAACCCTGGATCATACTTATGGACAATTCGCTGGTTCCCACTGGGAAGACATAACCCTGGCTCATACTCACAAATGCACTGGGAGACATAACCCTGGCTCATGCTCACGGACAATGCACTGGGAGACATAACCCTGGCTCATACTCACGGACAATGCACTGGTTCCCACCGGGGAGGGTCTTCCATCCGGGGCAGCAGTACGAGTGGAACCGGGATCCGCAGACGTTGGGCCTGAAAGTCAACGAGAGAGTCACAAGCTGAACGTTTGCTCCCTGCTTGCAACGGCCAACAAACCTGTAGATGGGGCAGATTGCGGCGTTTACCTGGATGCTCCCTGTCTCTGGGGTTGTTTGGAGCAACTGCAAAACACCTGAAACTTCCTGACGCTGAGTGAGACCATCGTCCACTTTAGCATCACTTACACTGATCGGCAAGAGCTCTTTGGAGTCTCAAGGCAGAGTGTGGGCTTTCCCAAACTTGCAGCTGAGATCCTTGTGGAGCTGGATTCATGCTGAGGCTGATCTGATTGGCAGTGACTTCCTGGGATTCCAGGCAAAGGCAATTTCCGACTCTGACCTGGAGATCGGACCCTAGGACCTGTTGCATGCCATTGAACCCATTGCCAGGGATTGGTCAGCTGTGATTCGTGGCATTGCAGCGGGTTGGACTGGATGACCCTGGGCTCCCTTCCGTTCTATGAGCAACAGAAGAACTTAAAGATTATAGCAGCATTGTTGAGACACCAGAGAGAGAAGACAGGATTCAGCAGAGGGAGAGAAATAAAAACAGAATGGAAAAGGGGGTGGGAAGCCAACAAAAATAATGGTTTTACTATGTATTGAAACGTATGTGTTAATTTATTTGTTTTTGAAAAGTTTAAAAAGATGATAAGGAATAAGTGTGAATTTCGGGAAGGCAGAATCATAATACCGTAGAGTCGGAAGGCAACCCAGAGGTCATCTAGTCCAACCCCCTGCAATGCAAGAAAGCTCAACTCAAGCACCCACGGCAAATGGCCATCCAACGTCTGCTTTGAAACCTCCAAGGCAGTCCGCCACATCCCAAGGGAAACCGTTCCACTGTCGAACAGCTCTCACTGTCAGAAAGTTCTTCCTGATGTTGAGTTTCCTGTCACTTGAAGCCACGGGTTCGAGTCCTGCCCTTCCAGAGCAGGAGAAAACAAGCTTGCTGCATCCTCTATGGTTCCAGTTACAGATAGGTAGCCGTGTTGGTCTGCCATAGTCAAAATAAAAAAATTCCTTCCAGTAGCACCTTAAAGACCAACTAAGTTAGTTCTTGGTATGAGCTTTCGTGTGCATGCACACTTCTTCAGATACACTGAAACAGAAGTTGCCAGATCCTTCTATATAGTGAGAAGGTGGGGAGGGGTATTACTCAGAAGGGTGGTGGGAATGGGAGATTGGCAGATAGCTGAGATGAGCCTGTAATACCCCTCCCCACCTTCTCACTATATAGAAGGGTCTGGCGACTTCTGTTTCAGTGTATCTGAAGAAGTGTGCATGCACACGAAAGCTCATACCAAGAACTAACTTACTTGGTCTTTAAGGTGCTACTGGAAGGAATTTTTTTATTTTGCATCCTCTATGTGAGAGTCCTTTAGATATTTGAAGATGGCTCTCCTATCTCCTCTTTTCCAGGCAGAACATACCCATCTCCTTCCATCTTTCCTGCACTTCAGTTCCCTGTATTGTAAACCAGGCCTTCAGATGAAATTGGAATCAAATTCCTCTTGCATCCCTAGCTGTGATCGTCTGACTTAGCTCATGATGCTGTGCAGACTCCCCTGACAGCAAGGCCCCCCACTGCCCGCATTTACCTGGGAGTAAACCTCCTTGAGAGGGAGGCGGGTGGCGCTGTGGGTTAAACCACAGAGCCTTGGACTTGCCGATCAGAAGGCTGGCGGTTTGAATCCCCGCGACGGGGTGAGCTCCCGTTGCTCGGTCCCTGCTCCTGCCAACCTAGCAGTTCGAAAACACACCAGTGCAAGACGATAAATAGGTACCGCTCCGGCGGGAAGGTAAACGGCGTTTCCGTGCGCTGCTCTGGTTCACCAGAAGCGGCTTAGTCCTGCTGGCCACATGACCCGGAAGCTGTACGCCGGCTCCCTCGGCCAATAAAGCGAGATGAGCGCCGCAACCCCAGAGTCGGCCACGACTGGACCTAATGGTCAGGGGTCCCTTTACTTTTTTTAACCTCCTCGAACTCAACGTGGATTAACCTCCAAGCCAAGAAAAAGCCTGGGAACGAGTCATTGCACAGCAGCACGACCCTGGAAAAGCTTGCAGCGCCAGTTCCAGCAAGGCTTCGTCCCAAGATGTGTGTGGGCTGGACCTCAGCCCCAGACATACCTTTGCCTAGAGTTCTTGTATCAATACATCTGCTATATGTTTACATTATGGGCTGGAGGTGGGGGTTAGGAGGGGGGGGTTTCTCTCTCACAAACACGCACATCCAAGAACGGCAGAACATGCTTATAGCGAAGGATGCGGGTGGCGCTGCGATCTAAACCACTGAGCCTCTTGGGATTGCCGATCGGAAGGTCGGCGGTTCGAATCCCCGCCACGGGGTGAGCTCCCGCTGCTTGGTCCCTGCTCCTGCCCACCTAGCAATTCAAAAGCACGCCGGTGCAAGTAGATAAATAGGTACCACTGCCGCAGGAAGGTAAACAGCGTTTCCATGCGCTCTGGTTTCCATCACGGTGTCCCGTTGAGCATGAAACAGTTTAGTCCTGCTGGCCACATGACCCAGAAAGCTGTCTGTGGACAAACGCCGGCTCCCTCGGCCTGAAAGCGAAATGAGAGCCACAACCCCATAGTTGCCATGGACTGGACTTAACCGTCCAGGGGTCCTTTACTTTTAAAAGGTGAAGGGCAAAGGGACTCCTGACCATTAGCTCCAGTCGTGACCGACTCTGGGGTTGCAGCGCTCATCTCGCTTTATTGGCCAAGGGAGCCGGCGTACAGCTTCCGGGTCATGTGGCCAGCAGGACTAAGCCGCTTCTGGCGAACCAGAGCAGCGCACGGAAACGCCGTTTACCTTCCCGCCGGACTGGTACCTATTTATCTACTTGCACTTTGACGTGCTTTTGAACTGCTAGGTTGGCAGGAGCAGGAACTGAGCAACGGGAGCTCACCCCGTCATTGCGGGGATTCGAACCACCGACCTTCTGATCGGCAAGTCCGAGGCTCTGTGGTTTAATCCACAGCGCCACCCACGTCCCATATATTTCATTTAAGCAACCTTAAATCAATGACTTCCCTTCTTCTCTTTCCGTACTTCCTTTTGCATACCATCCATGCATATTTTAAATAAACTAAATCATTCCGTGTTCCATTGTTACATCCATCAAAACTTATCTGCACTGTTGAATTTATCTTAATGCTACCAGCGTTTTGAAATGTGCACCATTTTCACCCATATAATCTGTAAACATTCTCCAGTCTTTTTTTAAACATACGTCCTTCTCGTTCTCTTGTTCCATATGTTAAATCTGCAAGCTGCACGTATTCCATTAGTTCAAATTCTTTGGCTGGGACCTCTTTGGTTTTCCATTTTGGGGGCTAACAAATCACGGGTGTCAAAAAAGACTATTTATTTCTGCTACTGCTGCGGCCCGTGTTTTGATGAATTCTGCTTCCTTGTAGGTTTTTAAGCAGAGGTTTACAATGCCATCTGTCATGGATGCTTTAGCTGAGATTCTGGCATTGCAGGGGTTGGACTAGATGACCGCTGGTGTCCCTTCCAACTCTACAATTCTACACTTTTACATAAATCACATAACTCGTATTCATTTGATAAACGTCAAAGCAATGGCTTTGCATCCGTTAGTCCTTCTCAGAGCAGGCCCACAGAAATTAAAGAATATTAGTAGGAGTATTTATTGTATTTGTATTCTAGCTGTTTCCTCATTCAATTCCCACAACAACCCTGAGAGGCAGTGACTAGCCCTCAGGCTTACCAGTGAGCTTCATGGCTGAGCTGGAATTTGAACTCGTCTCCCATTGCCTTAGTCATGGAATCATAGAGTTGGAAGGGGCCCTGAGAATCAATGCAGGAATCTTTGACCTATGACCCTGAGATTAAGAATTTCGTCCATGAAACAGCTGAGCCATCCCATGCCACATTTTCCCCTAACCACGACATTTCACTGGTTCTGAATTCAATCAGATTTTCCTGTTTGTGTTAGCTGCCCAATAGATCAAACAAAATTTCGTGGTGCAACACCTATGGTTCTGGTGTGCTGGAGACCACAGATGCAAAAACACACCTCTTTGTATTTCTGCAATTTGGTGATGGCCAATAGTTTCTCCGCTGACAACATGTGATGGGCAGACTGATGCAGCTAAATTGTTCTGAGATACAGTGGTGCCTTGGTTCTCAAATGCCTTGGTTCTCAAACGCCGAAAACCCAGAAGTAAACCCAGTTTTAAAACATTTTTCAGAAGCCGAATGTCCAAAGCGGCTGCAGGCTATTGTTTCTGCACCAATCAGAAGCCGCGCCTCGGTTTCCAAACATTTCGGAAGTCAAACGGACTTCCGGAACGGATTAAGTTTGGTGCTTTTGTTTTTGCTCTTTATTTTGCGTTTTTTTGTTTTTGAGGCTTCTTCGGTTCATTTGTTTTTGTGACTGTGTGGAACCCAATTCAGCTACTGCATGATTGATTGATTGATTGATTGATCGATCGATCGTGTGACTGCGGAAATGGATAAATGCCCCCCATCCAAACAGTGACTCTCATCAGTGCAGGTAAGATTTTTTTTTAAAAAAAATTTATCATCTATGATACGGTCTTATTTATTTTATAGTACAGTACATTGATTATTTCCTGCCAACCTAGCAGTTCGAAAGCACGTCAAAAGTGCAAGTAGATAAATAGGTACCGCTTTAGCGGGAAGGTAAACGGCGTTTCCGTGCGCTGCTCTGGTTTGCCAGAAGCGGCTTAGTTCTGCTGGCCACATGACCCGGAAGCTGTACGCCGGCTCCCTCGGCCAGTAAAGCGAGATGAGCGCCGCAACCCCAGAGTTGGCCACGACTGGACCTAATGGTCAGGGGTCCCTTTACCTTTGCCTTACATTGATTATTGCTTTCATTTAATGGATCAATGGTCTTGTTTGATAGTAAAATTCATGTTAAACTGCTGTTTGGGGGCTTGTTTTTAAAAAATTGGAACAGATTAATCCGTTTTGCATTGCTTTCTATCGGAAAGCGCACCTTGGCTTTGGAATGATTTGGTTATGGAACGGACTTCCAGTACTGTTTGAGAACCGAGGTCCCACTGTGTTTTGCAGGGAGCAATCCGTAAATGCGACAGAATGCAGGGAGAACGAAACACCCGAGGCAGGAAATTCTCAAGCAAACCAATTTAAGTGCATTTGGGGGAAGAAGAGAGCAGATCACACGACGCCTCGCCAGCTGCAGTGCCAAATGGAAGGAAAAACAGCCACCTTTTGTTGCAAAGGATGAGCCACCCACGACCCTGTCTGTCAAGTTTATTAATGGATTCTGATGCCTCCATCTAACAGCTGGTTTTCCTTTAATGCTTTTAACGCACTCTGCCCAGCTTTCTCAGCCAAGGGGCAATTCTATGATTCCACGAATGCTTAAAATACAGTGGTGCCCCGCAAGACGAATGCCTCGTAAGACGGAAAACTCGCTAGACGAAAGAGTTTTCCGTTTTGGAGGTGCTTCGCAAAACGAATTTCCTATGGGCTTGCTTCGCAAGACGACAATGTCTTGCGAGTTCCTGCTGGTTTTTTTCCTCCCCCCCTTTTTCTAAGCCACTTATCAGCTGATCCGATCAGCAGATAAGCCGCTAAAAGCCGCTAATAGCGCTAATCCGCTAATCCGTCAATGGGCTTGCTTCGCAAGATGAAAAAACCGCTAGACGAAGAGAATCACAGAACGGATTCTTTTCGTCTTGCGAGGCACCACTGTAATAAGAATAATAATTTATTATTTATACCCCACCCATCTGGCTGGGCTTCCCCAGCGACTCTAGGTGGCTTCCAAAATTTTTTTGAGATACTGTAATACATCAAACATTAAAAGCTTCCCTAAACAGGGCTGCCTTCAGATGTCTTCTAAAAGTCTGGTAGTTGTTGTTCTCTTTGACATCTGGTGGGAGGGCGTTCCACAGGGCGGGTGCCACCACCGAGAAGGCCCTCTGCCTGGTTCCCTGTAACTTGGCTTCTCGCAGGGAGGGAACCGCCAGAAGGCCCTCGGAGCTGGATCTCAGTGTCTGGGCTGAACGAGGGGGGTGGAGATACTCCTTCAGGGATACTGGACCGAGGCCGTTTAGGGCTTTCAAGGTCAGCACCAACTTTGAATTGTGCTTGGAAACGTACTGGGAGTCAGTGTAGGTCTTTCAAGACCGGTGTTATGTGGTCTCGGCGGCCGCTCCCAGTCCCCAGTCTAGCTCCCGCGTTCTGGATTAGTTGTAGTTTCCGGGTCACCTTCAAAGGTAGCCCCACGTAGAGTGCATTGCAGTACTCCAAGCGGGAGATAACCAGAGCATGCACCACTCTGGTGAGACAGTCTGAGGGCAGGTAGGGTCTCATCCTGCATACCAGATGGGAATGGTAGACAGCCACCCTGGACACAGAATTGACCTGTGCCTCCATGGACAGCTGTGAGTCCAAAATGACTCCCAGGCTGCGCACCTGGTCCTTCAGGGGCACAGTTACCCCATTCAGGACCAGGGAGTCCCCCACACCTGCCTGCCTCCTTTCCCCCCAAAACAGTACTTCTGTCTTGTCAGGATTCAACCTCAATCTGTTAGCCGCCATCCATCCATAAAACATATTCAGTCATGATGCACTGGGCAAGAGATCTGGAATATAATATTCGGATGGCAGACTGGGAAACGCACCGAGCACCCACAAATTTGGGTGCCACAGCTATGGCACCCATAGCCCTGGGCCCCCACAGTCATGGCAGAGCCAGGTTGACGCTCCTGTCCTCAGCGCCATGCCCGATCTACAAAACCTACTTGTTTCTTTGAAGACCGTGACGTAATGATTTCTGTTCCCCACTGAAATTGGAAGCTGCCCTCCTATATCCTGGTCGCGAGCGGTGTGAAAAAGTGCATTTGTCCGCTTTAAACAAGGGTCAGCAAACTTTTTCAGCAGGGGGCCGGTCCACTGTCCCTCAGACCTTGTGCGGGGGCCAGACTATATAGTCATACCTCGGGTTACAGCTGCTTCAGGTTGCGTTTTTTTGGGTTGCGGAACGCCAAAACACAGAAGTACTGGAAGAGGTTACTTCTGGGTCTCGGCGCTCGCGCGTGTGCAGAGGCACTAAATCGCACTTCGCACATGCACAGAAGCGCTGAATCGCAACCCGCGCATGCGCAGACGTGGTTTGTGGACACTGCGGGTTGCAAACGTGCATCATGTTCGCAACCCGAGCATCCACTGTATTTTGAAAAATAATAATAATGAACGAATTCCTATGCCCCACAAATAACCCAGAGATGCATTTTAAATCAAAGCATACCGTATTTTTCACTCTATAGGACGCACCTTGTTTTAGAGGGGGAGAACAAGAAAAAAATTCCCCCCTCTCTGCTCAGCGCCCCTTCAGCGAAGCGGCAGGAGAAACTGAGCCCCTTCCATTTCTCCTCCCGCTTCGCTGAAGGGTAGCTGTGCAGCTCTCCCTCTCTGCTGAATCCAGGAGAGTCTTGCTCTCCCGGCTTCAGCAAAGGAACCCGAAGCCTTTGGAGCGCAGCGCGAGGTCCCGCTGCGCTACAAAGGCTTCAGGCGGCTATCCCTAAAGCCAGGAGAGTCTTGCTCTCTTGGCTTCAGCAAAAGGAACCCAAAGCCTTCAGGTTCCTTTTGCTGAAGCCAGGAGAGCGAGAGGGGTCGGTGCGCACTGACCCCTCTCGCTCTCCAGGCTTCAGCGAAAGCAACGCGCAGCCAAGGAGCGCGGAGGGAGCGCTCCCAATGCGCTTCGGAGGCTTCACGTTGCTATCGCTGAAGCCAAGGAGCCTGCATTCGCTCCATAGGACGCACACACATTTCCCCTTAATTTTTGGAGGGGGGAAAGTGCGTCCTATAGAGCGAAAAATACGGTACGTTCTACTCATGTCAAAACACCAGGCATGCCCCACAAATAACCCAGAGATGCATTTAAAACCAAAGGACTCATTCTACTCATGGAAAAACATGCTGATTCCCGGACCATCTGCGGGCCGGATTTAGAAGGCGATTGGGTCGGATCCGGCCCCCGGGCCTTAGTTTGCCTACCCATGGCTTACCCTCTCAAAGTGTCGTGGCCTCTTCGCCTCACTCGGCTGGGGGGCTGCTTGCTCTCGTAGCTGCTTGCAAATCTGTCGGGCTGGAGGTCTCCATCATGCTGTCCGCTGGCGAACTCTTGGTAGAAGGCGAGGGACGTGCACCCCAGGAGGAAGCGGGTCACCCACAGGGGTCCCATAATGGGTGCAAGGAATCAAGCCACCAACACCTTGGGTCCAGCGGGAGGGTCTCTGCAGCTAAACAGCAGGAAATCGGAGCTTCCTTTTCTGAGCTGGAAGGGAAAAGAAATCAGATAAGGTCCCAAACTTCTTGAGGGCTTCATGGTCCATGATTTCTTTATACAGTGGTACCTCGGGTTACATACACTTCAGGTCACATACGCTTCAGGTTACAGACTCCACTAACCCAGAAATAGTACCTCAGGTTAAGAACTTTGCTTCAGGATGAGCACAGAAATCGTGCTCCGGCGGCGTGGCAGCAGCAGGAGGCCCCATTAGCTAAAGTGGTGCTTCAGGTTAAGAACAGTTTCAGGTTGAGAACAGACCTCCGGAACGAATCAAGTACTTAACCCGAGGTAACACTGTATTTGCGTTCTCTTTGCAGTTGGACAGCTCTTACAAAATCATAACCACATTTGGCTTGATGGTTCCAAAAATTGAGTTCTGTTCCGAGGAGACCCACTCAAATTACTGCACTTAAAGCAGTAGTATATATATATTTAGTGGGACGCAGGTGGCTCTGTGGGTTAAACCACAGAGCCTAGGACTTGCCGGTCAGAAGGTCAGTGGTTCGAATCCCCGCAACGATGGGCTGAGCTCCCGTTGCTCGGTCCCTGCTCCTGCCCACCTAGCAGTTCTAAAGCACATCAAAGTGCAAGTAGATAAATAGGTACCGCTCCGGCAGGAAGGTAAACAGCGTTTCCGTGCGCTGCTCTGGTTCGCCAGAAGCGGCTTAGTCATGCTGGCCACATGACCTGGAAGCTGTACGCCGGCTCCCTCGGCCAGTAAAGTAAGATGAGAGCCGCAACCCCAGAGTCGGCCACGACTGGACCTAATGGTCCTAGGCTCAGTGGTTTAACCCACAGTGCTATCCGCGTCCTTTAAAGTAGCCCTGCAGTGCTTTAAATATGTGGTGTTGTTGTGGCCTTTGTCTTATCTAAATAACTGGCTTTGCTTTGGAAGTGGAGCTCATAGAAGAGGAATCCACCCCTCTTGCATATATATATATATTCCAACTCTTGTACAATGCATGTATTTCCCTCTCGGCAGTTCCTTAATCACGCACATCTGCGCATCGATAAACACACGGCGGAAAAGAGAGAGGAATGTTGACGTGAATCAATATACAATTCGGTTCTGTGTTGATAAAATCGCTGGCAAAAACATGCAATGCATGGTTCACACAATGGATGGTTCATTATGGTTTAATAAACCACGGTTTAGGTCACTGGCGGACGAAGGGGGCGGGGGAGCAGTTTGCCTCGGGTGCCATCCAGGGGGTGCCATCGCAGCAGCCCCCACCCGCTGGGACATTCGGCGCTCGCCGCGCACACCCCAGGATGCGCGCCATGCACCCACGGGTGGTGCGCATTTCCACCTGAGACGTGTAATAATAATAATAATAATTTATTATTTATATCCCGCGCATCTGGCTGGGTTTCCCCAGCTACTCTGGGCGGCTTCCAACCACATATTAAAAACAATACAGTGGTACCTCGGGTTACATACGCTTCAGGTTGCATACGCTACAGGTTACAGACTCCGCTAACCCAGAAATATTACCTCAGGTTAAGAACTTTGCTTCAGGATGAGAACAGAAATCGTGCTCCGGTGGCGTGGCAGCAGCAGGAGGCCCCATTACCTAAGGTGGTGCTTCAGGTTAAGAACAGCTTCAGGTTAAGAACGGACCTCCGGAACGAATTAAGTACTTAACCCGAGGTACCACTGTACAGTGTCAGACATTAAAAACTTCCCTAAACCGGGCCGCCTTCAGTTGTCTTTTGAAAGTAAAATAGTTGTTTATTGCCTTGACATCTGGCGGGAGGGTGTTCCACAGGGCTGGCGCCACCACCAAGAAGGCCCTCTGTCTGGTTCCCTGTAACCTGACTTCTCGCAGGGAGGGAAATGCCAGAAGGCCCTCGATGCTGGATCTCAGTGTCTGGGCTGGACGATGGGGGTGGAGATGCTCCTTCAGGGATAATGAGCCATTTAGGGCTTTCAAGGTCAGCACCAACACTTTGAATTGTGAACAATGCCCATTTACACCACAAAGAACTCATAACCCACCTGCTCTCAGCTGCCAGAAACACCATAACCAGACACTGGAGAGACCTGTCAGGAGTAAGCATGGAGCAATGGTACCAAATAGTATGGGAAACAGCCCTACTAGAAAAATTAACTAATAAACTGAAACTGACACGGGGACAAACGGAAGAAGACGCCTTCACCCCGGTATGGCTCCCCTTTATCACATACACAGCCCAACAGGACAATGACAATAATCCACCAACAGCATACAAATCAATATGGCTAACCTGATCCAAAACACCCACCCACCTCACTCACACACGAAAACAAAGACCACCACAGCCAACCACAACTGAACAACCACACTCTAGGCCAACCCCAACCTCTCTCACCACCAAAGGAACACAAGTGAACAACACAAGCAACGCTGACACCAAACTCTACATGCATTAAACATAATAGAAACACCGCCACCCGACCCCACCCCCATCCATCTTCCCTCTCTCCACCCCCCCTTTCTTTTTTATTTTCTTCTCCCCCTAATGCCTCAACAAATGAAACAGATTTGTAAAAATGTTACATGAAAGAAAGAAAAAAATATGAGGCACTACACTTCTGTAAAACAAGAAAATCATTAAATATATATATATATATATATATATGCAGGTTTTGGTGTCTTCGGGTGTCTTCCCGTGTAAGAGTTGGGGTGTCTAGGCGACGTTTCGACGAGGTCTCACTCGTCATCTTCAGGCTGGTGCTTTCGGCTTCTTGTTACTGGAACAGAGCAGGATCTCAGTGTTTGAGTTCCTATAAATACTGTTGAGGGGGTGTGGTGTATAGCCTCCAACGTTCTGGGCAGAGAGGAAGTTCCCAGGTTAGTGTGCCTTTTCTTCTTTTGTTCATTAATTACTTGAGGGATATCTTGAGAGATTTCTTGAGTGATATTCTGAGTACCATTTAGGAGGGTCATTAGGTGTGAATTAGTTGCTAAAGCTTTCGTGTCTTGACCTCTTGAGCTTGTGAAGAGTTTTTCTGAGAAGATGGCTGTACTGCACTTAGTTGTGCTCTGGCTTGGCTTCGTGTATAGGGGCGAGCTGTGGTTTTGTGCCCTGTGCCCACAGCTCGCCCCTATACACGAAGCCAAGCCAGAGCACAACTAAGTGCAGTACAGCCATCTTCTCAGAAAAACTCTTCACAAGCTCAAGAGGTCAAGACACGAAAGCTTTAGCAACTAATTCACACCTAATGACCCTCCTAAATGGTACTCAGAATATCACTCAAGAAATCACTCAAGATATCCCTCAAGTAATTAATGAACAAAAGAAGAAAAGGCACACTAACCTGGGAACTTCCTCTCTGCCCAGAACGTTGGAGGCTATACACCACACCCCCTCAACAGTATTTATAGGAACTCAAACACTGAGATCCTGCTCTGTTCCAGTAACAAGAAGCCGAAAGCACCAGCCTGAAGATGACGAGTGAGACCTCGTCGAAACGTCGCCTAGACACCCCAACTCTTACACGGGAAGACACCCGAAGACACCAAAACCTGCATTCCTGTACCCGTGAAAATCTACGAAAGCAAATATATATATATATATATATATATATATATATATATATATATATATATATATATATATATATATATATATATATATATATATATTTGCTTTCGTATATTTTGTTTCGTATATATATATATATATATATATATATACACACACACACCACTTTGAATTGTGCTCAGAAACGTACTGGGAGCCAATGTAGGTCTTTCAGGACCTGGATGTATGCCACTCCCGGTGCTGGAGGAGGTAGCTTTGCCACTGGTTTACGGCACGGGTTTTCAACCGTTGAGCAGTGGCAGCCTGGGGTGCCTTGAAGGATGGTCAGGCAACACTGGCCTCCATCTCTCTTTCCTTCACTCCCTCCTCTGATGCCCTCTCGCATCTCTGCCTCCCAAAGGCTTACATGACTGTCTGTTGCAGCAGCCCTGGTTACAAGTTCCGCAGGTGAATGGATTGCCGAAGAATGGATGCTTTTGAATTCTGGTGCTGGAGGAGACTCTTGAGAGTCCCATGGACTGCAAGAAGATCAAACCTCTCCATTCTGAAGGAAATCAGCCCTGAGTGCTCACTGGAAGGACAGATCCTGAAGCTGAGGCTCCAAGACTTTGGCCACCTCATGAGAAGAGAAGACTCCCTGGAAAAGACCCTGATGTTGGGAAAGATGGAGGGCGCAAGGAGAAGGGGACAACGGAGGACGAGATGGTTGGACAGTGTTCTCAAAGCTACCAGCATGAGTCTGACCAAACTGCGGGAGGCAGTGGAAGACAGGAGGGCCTGGCATGCTCTGGTCCAGGGGGGTCACAAAGAGGCGGACACAACTAAACGACTCAACAACAACAACTAGGGTTGTAACAAGATGGTTTTGGGGTGTGGTGTTTTGCCAGAGTGCGGGAGCATATACAGTGGTACCTCGGGTTAAGTACTTAATTCGTTCCAGAGGTCCGTCCTTAACCTGAAACTGTTCTTAACCTGAAGACCACTTTAGCTAATGGGGCCTCCCGCTGCTGCCGCGCCACTGGAGCACAATTTCTGTTCTCATCCTGAAGCAAAGTTCTTAACCTGAAGCACTATTTCTGGGTTAGCGGAGTCTGTAACCTGAAGCGTATGTAACCTGAAGCGTCTGTAACCCGAGGTACCACTGTATACACACCAGCCCAACGCCGCACAAAGGGGTCTCATTGCAATCAGAAAAAGAGTCATAGACGAGTTGGAAGGGACCCCGGGGTCATCTAGTCCAACCCGCTGCACATAGGAGCACATCAATGCGCATGACTGCACATCAGCCATGTGGAAGGGGAAAGAAGCAAAGGAACAGAAGCCTGTGGCAAACAGCCCACACCCTGATTGTCAGATTAACTTTTGACATTGAAATCAGGTGGTGCAAGAGAGAGCCATGTTCAGGGGGAAAGACCCTAACTAGGGAATTTTGCAAATCTGCCAGTTTCGGTTTCGTTCTGTTTCTCATTCACCCAGCCTTAAATTCAGTTTAGATTTCTACATCTCTACATTAGGAAAAGGGACCCCTGACCATTAGGTCCAGTCGTGGCCGACTCTGGGGTTGTGGCACTTATCTCACTTTACTGGTCGAGGGAGCCGGTGTCCAGCTTCTGGGTCATGTGGCCAGCATGACTAAGCCGCTTCTGGCAAACCAGAGCAGCGCACGGAAACGCCGTTTACCTTCCTGCCGGAGCGGTACCTATTTATCTCCTTGCACTATTTATCTCCTAGGCTCTGTGGTTTAACCCACAGCGCCACCCGCGTCCCTTAAAGTGACCTTTTAGTGCTTTAAATATGTGGTGTTGCTGTGGCCTTTGTCTTATCTAAATAACTGGTTTTGCACCAACACTTTGAATTGTGCTCGGAAACGTACTGGGAGCCAATGCAGATCTCCCAGAACCAGTGTTATGTGGTCCCGGCGGCCGCTCCCTGTCACCAGTCTAGCTGCTGCATTCTGGATTAATTGCAGTTTCCTGGTCACCTTCAAAGGTAGCCCCATGTAGAGCGAGTTGCAGTAGGGGCTACATGGACAAATACTTCGAGCTGCTCTAAAGCAACTCCCTATGTTTAAGCACCAGTGTTTTCTGGTCATATGGCCCAACCCCTTCTGAGCTTACATTCCAGCTGGAAGGCGCTTTGTTATTCCACCTGAAGACCACCCAACGAGTTTACAACCTGGATGGCATCCGAAACAAAGGCGTCTCAAGCCCCTTAGAGTCTTCGCCTGCAATTCTATGCATGGCGAGATGGCCGAGAAACTCAATTCAGATTGCAATTACAAGCAAACAGACTATAATTTGCACTCTCCGCAACAATGCACAAACATTGCTAGCCTTCGACAATTCGCAGTTTCCTGAATTTTGCAATGCACATCTCCAGTCAAGTAAATGTGTACAGCTATGCTTAGAAATGCTCCTACTTGTATTCATAACCTTATTGCAACAATGCACTATAACCAGGAGAAATTTCTTTGCAAAAGCGTGCATTTTCAGTAGCAATGTTGCTAGAGGGGTGCTGGGTTTTTATGAGGACTTTTAAAAAAGAAGTTTGCAGACTGATGTGGAAAAAAGGAAGAAGCAAAATTAAAGGAGGGTTGCCACATTTCAAAAAAAAGGGAAAATCTGGACACAAAAGTCTAGATTTCCAACACGGGTTGCCATACGTCCGGATTTTCCTGGACATTCCAGTGATTTCCACCCAGAGACTGTTTCTGACTGCCATATTCTGGCTGTGTCCAGTGGCGTAGCGTGGGGGGGTGCAGGGGGGCCGGGTGCACCGGGCGCAACATCTGGGGGTTAGGGTTAGGGTGCGCAAATCCACGGGTTAGGGGGCGCAAATTACTTGCCTTGCCCCGGGTGCTGACAACCCACGCTACGCCACTGGCTGTGTCCAAGAAAATCCGAATGTAGGACAGCTCTAACTTAAAGTGTGGAGAAATGAGAAACAGAGAAAATCAGAAATTGAGAGATTCGCCCATTCCTCCCTGGGAGGAAGCCCCAGTTAAAAAGCAGTGGTTGTATAGTTACTCCATCTCCTCGTTTCAGGGGTTGCAAAACTCCCTACCTGCCAACATTTCTCTAATGAAAATAGGGACGTCCTAAGGAAAACACAGGTGGTGCTGTGGGTTAAACCACAGAGCCTAGGACTTGCCAATCAGAAAGTTGGCTGTTCAAATCCCCGCAATGACGGAGTGAGCTCCCGTTGCTCGATCCCTGCTCCTGACAACCTAGCAGTTCGAAAGCACGTCAAAGTGCAAGTAGATCAATAGGTACCACTCCGGAGGGAAGGTAAACGGCATTTCCGTGTGCAGCTCTGGTTCGCCAGAAGCGGCTTAGTCCTGCTGGCCACATGACCCGGAAGCTGTACGCCGGCTCCCTCGGCCAGTAAAGCGAGATGAGCGCCGCAACCCCAGAGTCGGTCACGACTGGACCTAATGGTCAGGGGTCCCTTTTACCTTTAAGGAAAAGCAGGGCACTCCAATCAGAAACCAGGTCAGCTTCTGTAAATCCAAGACTGTCCCTGGAAAATAGGGATACTTGGAGGGTCTGTATCTAGTCCACCCGCTTGCCAGGCAGGGATCTCAGTTAAAGCATCCCTGATAACCGAAGAAGGCAGCAATGGATCCAAACTACAAGAAAGAAGATTCCCCCTAAACATTAGGAAGACCTTCCTGACAGTAAGAGCTGTTCGACAGTGGAATTTGCTGCCAAGGAGTGTGGTGGAGTCTCCTACTTTGGAGGTCTTTAAGCAGAGGCTTGACAACCATATGTCAGGAGTGCTCTGATGGTGTTTCCTGCTTGGCAGGGGGTTGGACTCGATGGCCCTTGTGGTCTCTTCCAACTCTAGGATTCTATGATACTATGATTCTATGTGCTCTCTCGGAAAGTGATGGACTCTCCTTCCTCAGAGGTTCTCTCTCTCTCTCTCTCTCTCTCTCTCTCTCTCTCTCTCATAAATTGATCTCATCAGGAGCTCTAAGTCACATATCATCATTTAGCTCTGTTGGTCGAGCGTGAGGCTCTTAGGCTCATGGGTCTGAGCATCACCTTGGGCAAAAAACGCCAGCATTGCAGAGGTCAGACTAGATGACTCACGAGGTCCCTTCCGACTCTACAATTCTACAATTCTTCATATAAAGTGGTACCTTGGGTTAAGAACTTAATTCGTTCCGAGGGCTAAATGTTAAGTATTAAAATGAGGTTTAGAAGTTTAAAATTGGTTAATTAAGATGAATTAAGTAAAATGTTAATAAGGGATAATTTGGGGATAAGAACTTGCTGAGTTAATTATTGGAATTGGGATGCAAGAAGGGGAGGTGGGGGAAGTCTGGGAAAGTGGTTAAGAAATTAAGGATTTAAAATTATACTTGTTATTTGTGTGTTGTGTCGGTTTGTAGTTGTTTATGTTTTTGTGTTTGTCTAAAAAAAATCTGAAAACCTTAATAAAAAATTTATTTTTTAAAAAAAGAACTTAATTCGTTCCGGAGGTCCGTTCTTAACCTGAGACTGTTCTTAACCTGAGGTACCACTTTAGCTCATGGGGCCTCCTGCTGCTGCCGCACAATTTCTGTTCTCATCCTGAAGCAAAGTTCTTAACCCGAAGTACTATTTCTGGGTTAATGGAGTCTCTAATCTGAAGCGTCGGCAACCTGAAGCGTCTGTAACCTGAGGTACCACTATATATAGTTTTCTGCCCTGTGCTACTGGAAGATCAAAAGTCTCTCTCTTTCTCTCTCTTAAATGGTCAGGTAAAAGGTAAAGGACCCCTGGATGGTTCAGTCCAGTCATCTCACTTTCAGGCCGAGGGAGCCAGCGTTTGTCCACAGACAGCTTTCCGGGTTGTTTGGCCAGCAGGACTAAACCATTTCTGGCGCAACAGAACACTGTGACGGAAACCAAAGTGCATGGAAACGCTGTTTACCTTCCCTCCAGAGTGGTACCTATTTATCTACTTGCCCTGGCGTGCTTTCGAACTGCTGGGTTTGCAGAAGCTGGGACAGAGCAACGGGAGCTCATCCCGTTGCGGGGATTTGAACCGCCAACCTTCCGACCGGCAAGCCCAAGAGGCTCAGGGGTTTAGACCACAGCGCCACCCGCATCCCCCTCTTAAATGGATCTCATCAGGCGCTCTCAGTCACGTGGGACCACTATCACAGTCAAACGCATTTTTGAGAAGCTCTGGTTATCTGCTCAAGACATGCCTGTCCGTTCCCTCTTCCCAATTTGGGCAACCGTAGTAAACATCTCCACTACTCTTCCCCGGTTTATCTTGCTGTGGAATCCCTTTGAGCTCAAGACGCGCCTCTCTGAATTGGGATTAACGTGACAGGGAGCATGGAAGAGTGCATTTAAGAAGAAAGGAAACGAAAAATGAATGGCCATTCCACTCAATCATCGTAGCTCTGGCTAGGAAATCTGAGAGGGGCTTAGCTCCCAGACCTCAGCGAGACAGAGACCCCGACAGAGATGGTGTGAGGCATGGGGAAGTCGCTTCCCTGTGAAGGCAGAACAGCACAGATCTGACCTGGGGGGTGCCGATCAGGATAACCTCCTCAGCTGATTTCAGATTGGCTCGCTTTCACGGAGGACCTTAAGGTCCATAAATAGCAACACCCTAGAGGTCCCAGTTCCCAGTAGTGATGTATGGAAGTGAGAGCTGGACCATAAAGAAGGCTGGTCGCCGAAGAATGGATGCTTTTGAATTCTGGTGCTGGAGGAGACTCTTGAGAGTCCCATGGACTGCAAGAAGATCAAACCTCTCCATTCTGAAGGAAATCAGCCCTGAGTGCTCACTGGAAGGACAGATCCTGAAGCTGAGGCTCCAAGACTTTGGCCACCTCATGAGAAGAGAAGACTCCCTGGAAAAGACCCTGATGTTGGGGAAGATGGAGGGCACAAGGAGAATGGGACGACAGAGGACGAGATGGTGGGACAGTGTTCTCGAAGCTACCAGCATGAGTTTGACCAAACCGCGGGAGGCAGTGGAAGACAGGAGGACCTGGCGTGCTCTGGTCCAGGGGGTCACGAAGAGTCGGACACGACTAAATGACTAAACAACAACAACAACAGTGGTCCCGGGCCCTAAGGAAGTCAGATTAGCCTCAACCAGAGGCAGGGCCTTCTCAACACTGGCTCCCACCTGGTGGAACGCTCTGTCTCATGAGACCAGGGCCCTGCAGGATCTGATTTCTTTCCACAGGGCCTGTAAGAGTTGTTCCGCCTGGCCTTTGGCTTGGAGTCAATTTGATCCCCTCTCCCTCTTTCTTTTTTCCTTTTTCCTTCTGTGATGGAACTCCTACTTGGGGACTTCCCTGGCTTTTTTCTGGCCCACATAGGACCAGTCTGGATAGTTAGCCTTGGTGAAGACTTGACATTTTCATCCCCAAAAAGGTACTTGAGTTTCTGCTGAAATGAGGCTGCATTTTAATGTTGTATTTTAATCTTGATTTTTAAGTTGTACAGTGGTACTTCGGGTTACAGACGCTTCAGGTTACATACGCTTCAGGTTACAGACTCCGCTAACCCAGAAATAGTACCTCGGGTTAAGAACTTTGCTTCAGGATGAGAACAGAAATCGTGCTCCGGCGGAGCGGCAGCAGCGGGAGGCCCCATTAGCTAAAATGGTGCTTCAGGTTAACAACAGTTTCAGGTTTAGAATGGACCTCCGGAATGAATTAAGTACCTAACCCAAGGTACCACTGTATTTCAATCAATTGTTTTATATCTGGTGTTAGCCGCCCTGAGCCCAGTCTTGGTTGGGGAGGGCGGGGTATAAATAAAATTTATTGTTGTTGTTGTTGTTGTTGTTGTTATTATTATTATTATTATTATTATTATTATTATTATTATTAAACTGGGAAGGGTAGCTGATGCCACAGAAGACAGAATCAGAATTCAAGGTGACCTTCAAGAGCGACAAATGTCAGAGTCTACACTTAAACAGAAAAAACCCAGCTGCATAGATATAAAATTGGTGACACCTGGCATTCTAGCAGTACCTGTTTAAAGGATCTGGGGGCCTTGATGGACCATGACGTTAACATGAGTCCACAGTGTGATGCAGCAGCAAAAAAACCCTAATGTTATTCTAGGGGGCATCAACATAAGCCTAGGGTCCAGATCAAGGGAAGTCATAGTCCCGCTCTATTCTGCCTTGGTCAGGCCACACCTGGAATACTGTGTCCAATTCTGGGCACCACAATTTAAGAAGGATGTTGACAAGCTGGAAGGTGGGCAGAGGAGGGAGACCGAGATGATCAAGGGTCTGGAAGCCAAGCCTGATGAGGAACGGTTGAAGGAGCTGGGAATGTTTAGCCTGGAAAAGAGGAGATATGAGAGCCATCTTCAAGTATCTGCCACATGGAAGATGGAGCAAGCGTGTTTCCTCCTGGTCTGGAGGGGAGGACTCGAACCCGTAGCTTCAAGTTACATGGAAGAAGATTCCAGGAAGAACTTTCTGATGGCAAGAGCTGTTAAACAGTGGAACGGACATCCTCGGAAGATGGTGGAAGATGGAGGTTTATGCTTTGCAGGTTGTACTAAATGAGACATGTAAAGGTAAAGATAAAGGGACCCCTGACCATTAGGTCCAGTCGTGGCCGACTCTGGGGTTGCGGTGCTCATCTCACTTTATTGGACGAGGGAGCCGGCGTACAGCTTCCGGGTCATGTGGCCAGCAGGACTAAGCCGCTTCTGGCGAACCAGAGCAGCGCACCGAAACGCCGTTTACCTTCCCACCGGAGCGGTACCTATTGATCTACTTGCACTTTGATGTGCTTTCGAACTGCTAGGTTGGATGGAGCAGGGACCAAGCAACGGGAGCTCGCCCCGTCATTGCGGGGATTCGAACCACCGACCTTCTGATCAGCAAGTCCTAGGCTCTGTGGTTTAACCCACGGCGCCACCCGCCTTGTACTAGAGACCAATTGGGGTCTCTCCTAAGCCGAGAGAGAGAGAGAGAAAGATTAGTCAGCCTCAGTGTGGTATAGACAGCCCAGTGGCTTGACTCTGTACCCATGGACGAAGGTAGTCTTCTTTGTTTGTTTGCAATGATAAAACAGACTATAGTTTCTCTTGCAAACAAAAAAAAAGTACGTTTTTTCATCACAACAACCTTGTGAGCTTGGCTTCATTCTGCAGGGTGGTCGCTTTTCCCAAACTGAGAATTTTCCGGACATTTCCCCAAGCCGTTAATTTTTCCAGCGGAGGGGGGAGGAATCAATGTCATAATTAACAAAGAATGGGTTCCAACTGCACAAACAATCATACACAAAGCCTTTTATCCCCCTCCCCGTAGCTTTTAGCTTTGTTTACAAAATGCAAGTAAAGTAAACATGGTAAATTAGATGGCTCTCTAGGGCATCAGAAAATGTCTAGGTGCAAGTTGAATTTTTTCCGACGCTAATTGCCCAGACAAAAAACTAATTCAGCTTTTTTAGGGGGGAGAGAAGCCATATTACAGGGCAGATTAGATTCCTTTGAGAGCCAGACTCAGCCAAGATCACCTAGCGAAGGGATCTTCATACCTACATGAAGATTTGAACCGAGGCCCTGGCCTACTGCCCTAACGACTGTCTGAGACAGTGCATAGTAATCCGAGTACCGTATTTTTTGCTCTATAAGCCTCACTTTTTCCCTCCTAAAAAGCAAGGGGAAATGTGTGTGCGTCTTATGGAGCGAATGCAGGCTGCGCAGCTATCCCAGAAGCCAGAACAGCAAGAGGGATTGCTGCTTTCACTGCGCAGCGATCCCTCTTGCTGTTCTGGCTTCTGAGATTCAGAATATATTTTTTTTCTTGTTTTCCTCCTCCAAAAACTAGGTCTTGTCTTCTGGTGCGTCTTATAGAGCGAAAAACACGGTAAATCCAAAATTGCTCAAGGAAGTGAGCCAAAGACTATGCTAAAGGAAGGTGAAAGGATGGGATCGCCTTTGCCAAGACAAAGGTCACGTGGTCCCCCCAAAAAGCTGGTTATATTGTTTACGTATTGCTGCCACTGCAGCCAGAATTCTGTACGCACAGAAATGGGAAGTAGTTGCAATGAAAGAGGACTTTAAAATGATTGGACTACAGTGGTACCTTGGAAGTCAAACAGAATCCGCTTCGGAATTCCATTCGACTTCCAAAATGTTCGGAAACCAAGGCACGGCTTCCGATTGGCTGCAGGAGGCAGAGCTGGTGATGAGCCCAACCAGAAGGCAACGGAGGAAGGTGAACGATACTAGAAGACATCTGAAGGCAGCCCTGTTTAGGGAAGCTTTAAATGTTTGATGGATTACTGTATTTAAATATTTTGTTGGAAGCCGCCCAGAGTGGCTGGGGAAGCCCAGCCAGATTGGGGGGGGGGGTTATAAATTGTTGTTGTTGTTGTTGTTGTTATGTCATGTTAGTATTTTATCAGGCTGCATGCTCATGGAACAGATCATCTGGGAGTGACCTAAGATTCTAGTCCAGGGGTCAGCAAACTTTTTTCAGCAGGGGGCCGGTCCACTGTCCCTCAGGCTTTGTGGGGGGCCAGACTATTTTTTTTTTGGAGGGGGGGAATGAATGAATTCCTATGCCCCACAAATAACCCAGAGATGCGTTTTAAATAAAAGCACACATTCCACTCATGTATAAACACCAGGCAGGCCCCACAAATAACCCAGAGATGCATTTTAAATAAAAGGACACATCCTACTCATGTGAAAACACACTGATTCCCGGATCGTCCGTGGGCCGGATCTGGCCCCCAGGCCTTAGTTTGCCTACCTATGTTCCAGTCCTCATGAGTGATTCAGAAGCTGTCTTAGACCGAGTCAGATTGTTGGTCCTGGTGGCTGCATTCTAGAGATGCTGTGATGAAAATCAATACCTCCTCAGTCACACACACACACACACACACACACACACACACACACACACACACACTGGGCTATGCCCCTCTTCCAGTTTGATCCGCAAGGGTACTCCACGCATGGGAGCCTCGTCATGTGAGAATCTCCCTACACCCTGGACATGTGGGACGGTTGGCGGGCAGAGCAGGAGCGCAGGAATGTCCTCGGAGCTCCTTTCTTCCCCCACAAACTTTGCTCCTGATGTGCAACCCATCAGAAGCAGGGAACCCCCACCATCCTCATCAAACCCCCAACCTCTCCTCTCCGCCCCCCCCAACTCACCAAGAACGCGCCCCCGAAACAAAACTAGTCGATGTCGCAAACCATAGAAGGCAACGCCTCGGTCCTCCCCAATAAAACATTTCAGGGTGCTGGGACCCCCAAAGTTAGTGGGCATTGCCGTTCCAATGGTGTGCGTGCACCATATCATGCAGGGCGGGGCTTAATTGCCCCCCGAAAAAAATATTTTATTCAAGTTGCAAACAGAACAGTTCCCGCATATACAACTCCCAGGGAACCGGGGATGGTGTCACTCATTTTGCAAACCTCTCCCAGCAGCACCGAGGGGGGGGGAGGGTAGGCATGCCAGAGGCTCTCGGAGCAACATGTGAGAAAGCTTAACCCACCCCCCCTCCTAAAAATTAGCAGGGGGAGGAAGCGTGAAGAGGAACAAAGAGACCCCTCTGGATCTCCCTTGCCCAGCTATGCGCTGCGTTTGTCTGCTCCAGGGCTCGGGGGGTGGCGCGCGATCCGGGGCCACCACGGGGAATGGGGGTGTGGGTGCGGCACCCCCAGAGCGATCTAAGGTAGGCAGGGCATGCAGCAACTCCACGCAAGCGAGCAACACAACCACACACGCGCGCCGGCACAAGAGGTCCCCGCGCAATGAATGGGAGCCGTGCGCCAGGGCGCACGACGCGCATCCAGATGGACTTGCACGGGGGAAGCCGCGGTTGTGTCCCGCCACATCCCCATTCGAAATCTCAGCTTAGGTCTCTGCGATCACGCCCGGAAGAGAGAGAACCGAATCTAACCTCCTTGTCAATGGTGCGGGGAGGGAGAGGACGGGAGAGAGGCTGGCTGGCTTTAAAAAAAAATAAAATTATTTTTTTTTGAAAGCAGACAGACTCACTCCTGCGATCCGGGACAAGAAGACGGAAAAATCCTGCCGCGAGCGCGAGGTTTCTTTTTTTGGTGTCCGTGGGAAACTCTTTCCTAGCCCCCTTAGAAAGTTTTGAGTAGTTGGGGGGGGGTGAGAGAATGGGGCTTTCTTGTCATTCCCAAAAGCACCCCAACTCATCCCCCAAAAGTGGAGAGAACGGGGGTGGGAGCACTTGGGTTGCTAGCCTCCTCCTGGGTGGGATCGGGGAAGAAAGACCATGGGCTAAGGAATGTCAGAAGTGAACAAAGAAAACGGGGGGGGGGGTGGCAGAGAGAAGGGAGAGGGGCGACAAAGGACGGCGCAGCAAAGAGCTGCGAAGGAAAACCCACACGCACCATTTGCAAAAGTCACTGGAATAGTTTTCCTGGCGGGTGTCCGTCCCGTCCCCCCTCCGCCGCCAACAAGCCCCCCCCCCTAACCCAAAACCATTGCAATAATCTGGAGCGATGTTTTAAACAAAAAGAATAGATAGAAGTTTTACAGATACCTTCTGGGTCCTAGAATTCCAAAGATGAGCCGTGGATTTCTTTGTTTAAGTTCTGAGCCGGGCAGGAGGGGGGGGAGAAAGGGGGGGAAATCGCAGCCTTTTTGGAGAAAAGGAGGAGAGAGACCTCCAAATGGGGCAGGGGGGAGGTCCTTGCAGCTTGAGAAGGGGTGCTGGGTGGGGAGGAGGGAGAAGAGGAGGGGGCAGAGAGGGAGGAAGGCTGCATTCTTCAGCCAAAAGTTTTTAACTTCAAGGCTTGGTTGAAGGCAGTCGGGGGGGGGCATAAGGTGGAGGGGTTTAGCCACTGGTGGTGGGCTTTCAAAAGCAGGGACTGCCATCTCCCTAATGTCTCCTTGGCACCCTGGTTCTGTTGGGCCTGGAGACCCCCGGACAGACGCCTGCCTCCTTCCCTCCTTCACCCCCCAAATTTCCCCTCCCCATGACAGCTCCTCGACTCCCAGGCGTGAAAGGCTGTGGGTGGCAGAGGGGGGGAAATTAATAACACATCCCTCGACTTCAAAGGGCCTTGCAGTGGGAAGAAGGAGAGAGGAATGAATGAAAGACGAGAGAAAGCCAATTTGGCCTGTCTATTGTTCCCCTTAAATGGGTACAGGGAAAGTCTGGTGGGCGGTGGCGAAACCCCTGCCGCCTGCCTGTGCTCCCAAGGCCGGAGAGGAAGTTTTTCTAAGTAGTTGGGAACTTTTCTTGGGCGCCAGCCTCAGGGTTCCACAAAGCTCTTCATCAGGCGAAAGCGTTTTGTGAAACTGGGAAGTTTGTGCACTCTGCCGCCAACCTACATAAAAACGGTAAAGGGAGCCCGGACCATTAGGTCCAGCCGTGACCGACTCTGGGGTTGCGGCACTCATCTCGCTTTATTGGCCGAGGGAGCTTCCAGGTCATGTGGCCAGCAAGACTAAGCCGCTTCTGGCGAACCAGAGCAGCGCATGGAAACGCCGTTTACCTTCCTGCCGGAACGGTACCTATTTATCTATTTGCACTTTGATGTGCTTTTGAACTGCTAGGTTGGCAGGAGCAGGGATCGAGCAACGGGAGCTCACCCCGTCGCGGTGATTCGAACCGCCAACCTTCTGATCGGCAAGTCCTAGGTTCTGTGGTTTAACCCACAGCGCCACCCGCATCCCAAATACAGGTGGTAAAGGTAAAGGGACCCCTGATCGTTAGGTCCAGTCATGGACGACTCTGGGGTTGTGGCACTCATCTCGCTTTATTGGCCGAGGGAGCCGGTGTACAGCTTCCGGGTCATGTGGCCAGCAGGACTAAGCCGCTTCTGGCGAACCAGAGCAGCACACGGAAACGCCGTTTACCTTCCCGCCAGCGTGGTACCTATTTATCTACTTGCACTTTGACATGCTTTCGAACTGCTAGGTTGGCAGGAGCAGGGACCGAGCAACGGGAGCTCACCCCGTTGCGGGGATTCGAACTGCTGACCTTCTGATCGGCAAGTCCTAGGCTCTGTGGTTTAACCCACACCAACACCCCCATTAAGTTTGCGCACTCTGCTGCCAACCTACATAGACTGGCATTAAACGATGCCTGGCGGAATGAGGAGGAGGAGCTCTCCCTATGAGCTATGATTTGTGTTCCCTAAAAACAAAGCAATTTTCTAGTCCGCATGGTTCTGAATCGAAGGGCCTAAATGGGAACAGTATGCTAAGTTGGGTCACTGGTTCCAGGACTGTCTACGAGGGTTTCCCAAACTTGTCTAAGAGGGTTTTCCAAACCTGGGTCTCAGCTGTTTTCGGACCACAGTTCCCAGCATCCTTGGTCCCTGGTTCTGCTAGCTAGGGATGATGGGACTTGTAGTTCCCAAAAACAACTAGACCCCCAAGTTTGGGAAACCCTTGTCTACGACAACTGCTGTAGGATTTAGTGTTAGAGGCTGTGGGGAACCCCGAACTTTAGCTGTCCAAAGTCTGCGGCGGTTTGCATGCAGTCGCCGGCATTGCCAGTGGCATAGCATGGGTTGCCAGTGCCCAGGAGGCAGATTTGGCTGAGATTCCACCATTCTGGGGGGGTTGGACTAGAGAACTCTTGGATGCCCCTTTCATCTCCGCGATTCTATGACAGGAGGGAAATCTGATACAATTTGCATCCCATACAGCACGCAGGTAGCACTGGGACGCGGGTGGTGCTCTGGGTTAAACCTCAGAGCCTAGGACTTGCCGATCAGAAGGTCGGTAGTTTGAATCCCTGCGATGGGGTGAGCTCCCGTTGCTCAGTCCCTGCTCCTGCTGACCTAGCAGTTCGAAAGTACGTCAAAAGCGCAAGTAGATAAATAGGTACCACTCCAGCGGGAAGGTACCGCCGACTCTGTGGTTGCGGCGCTCATCTCGCTTTACTGGCCGAGGGAGCCGGCGTACAGCTTCCGGGTCATGTGGCCAGCAGGACTAAGCCACTTCTGGCGAACCAGAGCAGCGCATGGAAACGCCGTTTACCTTCCCGCTGGAGTGGTACCTATTTATCTACTTGCACTTTGACGTGCTTTCGAACTGCTAGGTTGGCAGGAGCAGGGACCGAGCAACGGGAGCTCACCCCATCATGGGGATTCGAACCACCAACCTTCTGATCGGCAAGCCCTAGGCTCTGAGGTTTAACCCACAGCGCCACCCACGTCCCGTCTTGGTGTGATAGTCTGTTGCTTCTGGGGACAATTCATGTGCTGTTGTCAACAATCTTGTGTTGCATTTGTTTTACCCATGCACATCGATCACCCTACAACCAAGACACAGGGTACCAAAGGGGAGTTTCCCTCTCCTGTGTACGTCTGTTTAACTCAATCAACATTGCAACACGGCCAATAATTTTATTACCCCATTCCTCCGTCGCGGGACACCCCAGGGCAGCAAACACGTGGTTCCCAGGTCTCCCATCCAGGAACCAACCCATCTGGGACCTGCTTAGGCGGTGCCTTCAGACCAGGATCCTGCAAGGCCCCGAGTGTTGCACAATGCAGGGGGGAACGGGACTATGAACATCTCAGCTGCAAAATCTCCCCCTCCTCCTCCTCCTCTCCCCCTGGCCTCCTCCATCAAGCACCATCAATCCAGGCTGTTCCACATTAATCTAGCATGAGGTCACTGCTTGGAGAGTCGGAGGGAGCCTGTCTGCGCAGCCTGTCGCTTTCGGGGTCTTTTGCTTTTCCTGTTGGACACAAGGAGAGACTTAGGCCTGGTGCTCGCAGGAAGTCGGATTCCACTGAGCTGGAGAGGGAGCAGCAACATTCGGTCGGGATCCTGTCTGCTGCCCTGTGAAGCAGGGATGGGTCTAAGTTCACAAAGGTCCCATCGGCAATTCTGCCCACGGATCTTCCAAGACGTTGCGAGCCCAAAGATGAAGGTCATCGGCATCTGTGCAAATACAGTGGTTGTTGTTGTTGAGTCGTTTAGTCGTGTCCGACTCTTCGTGACCCCCTGGACCAGAGCACGCCAGGCCCTCCTGTCTTCCACTGCCTCCCGCAGTTTGGTCAAACTCATGCTGGTAGCTTCGGGAACACTGTCCCACCATCTCGTCCTCTGTCGTCCCCTTCTCCTTGTGCCCTCCATCTTTCCCAACATCAGGGTCTTTTCCAGGGAGTCTTCTCTTCTCATGAGGTGGCCAAAGTCTTGGAGCCTCAGCTTCAGGATCTGTCCTTCCAGTGAGCACTCAGGGCTGATCTCCTTCAGAATGGAGAGGTTTGATCTTCTTGCTGTCCATGGGACTCTCAAGAGTCTCCTCCAGCACCAGAATTCAAAAGCATCCATTCTTCGGCCATCAGCCTTCTTTATGGTCCAGCTCTCACTATTCCATACATCACTACTGGGAAAACCATAGCTTTTACTATATGGACCTTTGTTGGCAAGGTGCTGTCTCTACTTTACAGTGGTAAATACAGTGGTACCTCAGGTTAAGTACTTAATTCGTTCCGGAGGTCCGCTCTTAACCTGAAACTGTTCTTAACCTGAAGCGCCACTTTAGCTAATGGGGCCTCCCGCTGGCGCCGCGCCGCAATTTCTGTTCTCATCCTGAAGCAAAGTTCTTAACCCGACGTACTATTTCTGGGTTAGCGGATTCTGGAACCTGAAGCGTCTGTAACCTGAGGTACCACTGTAGTGCCCATTTCTGTGACCTATGTGACATGCATGGGGACTTTAGGACCACTGTAGAGTTTCAAATTTAAACTCCGCAACAAGTTACAGAACCAGAAAAGGCATTGTATAGAGCCATAGCTCAGCGGGGGTTGGAAATAATAATAATAATAATAATAATAATAATAATAATAATAATAATAATAATAATTCAATAATTCAATAATTCAATAATTCAATAATTCAATAATTCAATAATTCAATAATTCAATAATTCATTGTTTATTCCCTATCCATCTGGCTGGCTTTCCCCAGCCACTCTAGGCAGCTCCCAACAGAATATAAAAAACACAATAAAACATCAGACATTAAAAACTTCCCTAAACAGGGTTGCCTTCAGATGTCATCTAAAAGTCAGATACGGTGGCACCTTGGTTCTCGAACTTAATCCGTTCCGGAAGTCCGGTTCTTGCAGGGAGGGAACTGCTAGAAGACTCTCGGAGCTGGACCTCAGTGTCTGGGCTGAACGAACGGGGTGGAGACGCTCCTTCAGATATACAGGACCGAGGCCATTTAGGGCTTTAAAGGTCAGCACCAACACTTTGAACTGTGCTCGGAAACATACTGGGAGCCAATGTAGGTCTTTCAGGACCGGTGTTATATGGTCTCGGCGGCCGCTCCCAGTCACCAGTCTAGCTGCCGCATTCTGGATTAGTGGTACTTGTTCCATACATTTTTGCTATTTCTACTGGAGTTAAGTACCAATGGTACATCATTTTCATATACAGTGGTACCTTGGTACTCAAACAACTTGGAACCCAAACAGAAACCAGAAATAAGCGTTCCGGTTTGCGGACATTTTTCAGAAGCCAAATGTGCTCCATTTTGAGTGTTACACTTCCAATTTGAGTGTTACGCTGAGGTCTGTCTGCTTTTGCTATTTATTTTGCGTTTTTGTTTCTGCGGCTTTTTCGTTTTGTTTTGTGACTGTGTGGAACCCAGTTCAGCTACCGACTGACTGATTGTGTGACTGCAGTACACTGATCATTGCTTCCATTTCATGGATCGGTGGTCTCGTTAGATAGTAAAATTCATGTTCAATGGCTGTTTTAGGGGTTCTTTATAAAAGTCCGGAACGGATTAATCCATTTTGCATGACTTCCTATGGGAAAGCACACCTTGGTTTTGGAACGCTTTGGTTTTGGAACGCACTTCTGGGACGGATTAAGTTTGAGAACCAAGGTACCACCGTAGTTTTCTTTCATTGAGGAACATGCCGTAAATTTCAGGTCTGTTTTCCATAGCCTCGTGTGAGAGGCATTTCTGAAGGGGTCCAGATTTTGCTGCTGATTAAATTCACGGGGGGTGTGCGTGAAATCCCCCAAACCCAGCCTACGACCCCCCCCCAAAAAAATCATACCCTAAGGGGGAACTATAGGATATCCCTGCCCTTTGCCAACAAAGGTCCGTATTGTAAAAGCTATGGTTTCCCCAGTAGTGATGTATGGAAGTGAGAGCTGGACCATAAAGAAGGCTGATCGCCGAAGAATTGATGCGTTTGAATTCTGGTGCTGGAGGAGACTCTTGAGAGTCCCATGGACTGCAAGAAGATCAAACCTCTCCATTCGGAAGGAAATCAGCCCTGAGTGCTCACTGGAAGGACAGATCCTGAAGCTGAGGCTCCAAGACCACCTTATGAGAAGAGAAGACTCCCTGGAAAAGACCCTGATGTTGGGAAAGATGGAGGGCACAAGGAGAAGGGGACGACAGAGGACGAGATGGTGGGACAGTGTTCTCGAAGCTACCAGCATGAGTCTGACCAAACTGCGGGAGGCAGTGGAAGACAGGAGGGCCTGGCGTGCTCTGGTCCAGGGGGTCACGAAGAGGCGGACACGACTAAACGACTCAACAACAAAGCCCTCCTTCTGCTACAATTTGAGCACTTCATTCTGCCTTTCCAAACTTGGCTTTCATGTTTTTTGTGTGTGTGTTCCCCCCCCCCTCAAAACCTTTCCCCGCTTTCCTCGCATTCTGCAGCCAGTTAAGAACATTTGTGTTTGGCCGGGTGCCCCGGAACCCAGTGAGCCTCTGCCCTGGAACTTCTCCCAATGTCAGTTTGCCTCGGGCTGGCCAGAAATAATCTGGATTTCGTTATGCTCTCGTCTCTAACCGCCTGCCCCAGCCTGGAAGGAGGAAGCGGTGACGATCCTCGATTCCTGGGCTTGGAACTGGGCGCGAGGCTTAATTCAGGACTTCCCTGGGGATTGCGGGGGGGGGGGGGCTGCCTCGTTTCGTCCACGAGATCGTTGGCACCGGCTACACGCCCTGAATTTGGAAACAGGGAGATTCTTCTCCATCTATTGATGGGGAAAACGGTTTAATTACTTAGTGGTTGATGCCTTTAGTAACCTTTGCCCGCATTTTTCATACCCTCCAACATTTCTTCGATGGAAATAGAGACGTCCTATGCCATACCTGAAGGAGCGTCTCCACCCCCATAGTTCTGCCCGGACGCTGAGATACAGCGCTGAGGGCCTTCTGGCGGTTCCCTCCCTGCGAGAAGCAAAGCTACAGGGAACCAGGCAGAGGGCCTTCTCGGTAGTGGCACCCGCCCTGTGGAAAGCCCTCCCATCAGATGTCAAAGAGATAAACAACTACCTGACATTCAGGAGACATCTTAGGGCAGCCCTGTTCAGGGAAGTTTTTAATGTGTGACATCTTAGTGTATTTTTGGTCTTTGTGGAAGCCACCCAGAGCGGCTGGGGAAACCCAGCCAGATGGGTGGGGTACAAAGAAATTATTATTATTATTATTATTATTATTATTATTATTATTATTATCTCATCCAACATTTCTCCAAGGAAATTGGGGACATCCTATTCCATCCCCTCCAACATTTCTCCGATGAAAATAGGGACATCCTAATGAAAAACGGGTAGGGGACCCAGGTGGCGCTGGGGGGTAAACCACAGAGCCTAGGACTTGCCGATCAGAAGGTCAGCGGTTTGAATCCCTGCAACGGAGTGAGCTCCCGTTGCTCGGTCCCTGCTCCTGCCAACCTCGCAGTTCGAAAGCATGTCAAAATGCAAGCAGATAAATAAGGACTGCTCCGGCGGGAAGGGAAACGGCGTTTCCGTGCGCTGCTCTGGTTCGCCAGAAGCGGCTTAGTCCTGCTGGCCACATGACCCGGAAGCTTTCAATGTGCTAGGTTGGCAGGAGCAGGGACCGAGCAATGGGATTCAAACTGCCGACCTTCTGATTGGCAAGGCCTAGGCTCTGTGGTTCAACCCACAGTGGCACCCATGGGCAAGTAGTAGAGTGCAAAGTGAGCCCCATCTTAGCAGATTGGAGAACTGGTCTTGGGATGGGGTTGAGGACCCCCAATCTTGAGGGACTGGGCCTTGGGGGGGCTCACTGTGGCGGGCCCCATCTGGCCATCCCATGGCTGCAGCGGGTTCCACCAGGCCCCGCTGGATGTCCCTGCAGCTGCGGCTGACCTCACTTCTTCCTACTGCCATGTGACGTAACATGTGTACATTGTGGTCCGAACATTTATCCCCCACCACAACTTTCTGGACCCGACCCAGGAGGAAGGAGCGGGACCGCTACATAACAGTACCCCCAACTCCCAGCCCTCCTAGAACGGTCCAGAAGGATACCGTGGTCGACAGGATCAAAAGATTCAGCAGGACCAGGAAACCGTTTTCATCCCTAGCCGGCCGGAGATCATCGACTAGCGTGACCAAGGCGGTTTCAGTCCCACGGCAAGGCCTGAAACCCGATTTGGAAGGGGTCAAATAGTGCACATCCTTCAGGAGTTGGCTTACTTCCAGGCGCATGTGTTTGGGTTTGCCTAGGAAGACATCTGTTGTGGTCTCAAGAATGAGAGATTTGGAAACAGGCAAATTCAGACCCAGCGGAGAATTGGGCACATGCCCACGGACAATCCATTCAAAGCTTTCCTCCAAAGCGTGCTGAGCTGAATTAATCACAGACAGACGTTGGGTGATATTATTTATTAAAAGAAAGCAAGACTTTGCTTTTGTTTCATAGAGGGAGGGCTCCTCCCCCCCCACCGCGATTTTATCTGCATCTCCCAAGCTGTTGTGTTTTTTTTAACGAACCAGATCGCAGCCAAATGGACCGGTCTGGATCCTTCCCCCACTTGGCTTTGATCTGGACATGGGATCTGGTGTCTGTGCCAAACCAAGTGTGGAAAAAGGAGGGGAGGGGAAGGAGAGAAGGGGGGGGGGAGACGTTTGGAATGAAAGGGCTGGCTGGCTGCTGCTGCTGCGAGTTATCCATCATTCTTTCTCGTTCTCTCTCTCTTTCTTTCCCCCCCTCCACAACCGCTCTCATACTTTCAGTTTGTTCAATCAGAGCCCCAGACTGAAATCGTTTCGCTGTGGTTTCCCCTCCGTGCCGGAGTCAGATTCCTAGAAAACAAAAGGAATGCGATGTCGCAACGTGGTTCTTCAGGAGAGAGGCGAGCCTGCAAGCGGGTGGGGCGGTACCACATGGTGGAACCAGGAGCCAAACTCGGAGCAGGCCCACCGAAACATAAAATCACAGAAGGGACCCCCAACGTTCATCTAGTCCAACCTTCTGGAAGGTTTCGGAGTCACAGCTAAAGGATGTCCAAAAGATTCTCTGGGGAATATAGGACCATTCTACTCTCCATCAGGGACGCGGGTGGCGCTGTGGTCTATACCACAGAGCCTAGGGCTTGCCAAATGGAAGGTTGGCGGTTCGAATCCCCACAATGACGGGGTGAGCTCCCGTTGCTCGGTCCCTGCTCCTGCCAACCTAGCAGTTCGAAAGCACGTCAAAGTGCAAGTAAGGTGACCCCTGACCATTAGGTTCAGTCATGGCCAACTCTGGGGTTGCGGCGCTCATCTCGCTTTACTGGCCGAGGGAGCCGGCGTACAGCTTCCGGGTCATGTGGCCAGCAGGACTAAGCCACTTCTGGCGAACCAGAGCAGCACACGGAAATGCCGTTTACCCGCTGGAGCGGTATCTATTTATCTACTTGCACTGGCATGCTTTCGAACTGCTAGGTGGGCAGGAGCAGGGACCGAGCAACGGGAGCTCACCCCGTCGCGGGGATTCGAACCGCCGACCTTCTGATCGGGAAGTCCTAGGCTCTGTGGTTTAACCCACACCTACACCCGTTTTAATTGTTCTCTGAAACATGGAGGGGAGGAAAAGCAGGGCATGCCGCGATCAAATCAGAAACTGGGACGGCTTCTGTGATTCTGGGGCTGTCCCTGGAAAACCGGGCTACTTGGAGGGTGTGGAAGTGCAGCCCTTCGGCTAAAAACAAGTCTCTCTTCCTTGGTCTGAGGAATGCCAGCCCCAGCGCGGCTGGAGCAGACAGCCATCTGTTTTCTGGGAATTTCGCAGCATGGCTGTGCTTGAAGAGGGTCAAGGGAGGAGAGAAGATTCGGGCCCTGAGATGGAGGGGAAATTCCTGGGGGTGGTGGGTTGGAATATCTCTTCTGAGAATTTTTGGCTCCGCTCTAACACCGCCAGGCTAATTACGGCCTGTGCTTTCGAGCCTGGAAGATGGGGAGTGTGGCCCTGCAAAAGGGCCCTGCGGGTCAAAACATGTCTGGCAAACATGGGGGTTTTCTTCTCCTTCTCTCAATTACCTTTCGTGATGCCAACGGACAATTTTATTGGTATTTGCCTATCAGCCAAACCCCTGCGATGCGATTAAATCTAATGTGTCTTTGATTGCTGCTATGTAAACAGAGCTGTGGTTTTCTCTGGTTTGAGTCAGAGGAGTTTATCGGAACATGCCGCGACCTGCAAATGTTGCGCTTGACAGGCGCATGGGTGGTGTGGTGCATTGTCTTAATTCTGAAGTCCTCTGCTTTCAACTCATGGAATCCTCTGCCTGCCTCTTGAGCCGGCAACCTGCACCTCAGTGGGCAAAGTCATCTGCCGTAGCTCAGGACAGACTCTGATGTGCCCTGGCTATCTATTGTTGCTGTTGAGTCATTTAAAGGTAAAGGGACCCCTGACCATTAGGTCCAGTCGTGACCGACTCTGGGGTTGCGGCGCTCATCTCGCTTTACTGGCCGAGGGAGCCGGCGTACAGCTTCCGGGTCATGTGGCCAGCAGGACTAAGCCGCTTCTGGTGAACCAGAGCAATGCATGGAAACGCCGTTTACCTTCCCGCCGGAGTGGTACCTATTGATCTACTTGCACTTTGAGGTGCTTTTGAACTGCTAGGTTGGCAAGAGCAGGGGCTGAGCAATGGGAGCTCACCCCGTCGCGGGGATTCGAACTGCCGACCTTCTGATCGGCAAGTCCTAGGCTCTGTGGTTTAACCCACAGTGCCACCCGTGTCCATGTTGTTGTTGTTGAGTCGTTTAGTCATGTCCGCTTCTTCGTGACCCCCTGGACCAGAGCACGCCAGGCACTCCTGTCTTCCACTGCCTCCCGCAGTTTGGTCAAACTCATGCTGGTTTCTTTGAGAACACTGTCCCACCATCTCGTCCTCTGTCATCCCCTTCTCCTTGTGCCCTCCATCTTTCCCAGCATCAGGGTCTTTTCCAGGAAGTCTTCTCTTCTCATGAGGTGGCCAAAGTCTTGGAGCCTCAGCTTCAGGATCTGTCCTTCCAGTGAGCACTCAGGGCTGATTTCCTTAAAAATGGAGAGGTTGGATCTTCTTGCAGTCCATGGGACTCTCAAGAGTCTCCTCCAGCACCAGAATCCAAAAGAATCCATAGAAGCTATCAAGCTATCTATAGAAGAGCAGTATAGAAGTGTGGAGTTGGAAGGAACCCTGGTGTATTATGTGAGAGGGAATGAGTCAAAGTACGAAGAAGAGGCGAGGGAGAGGACCGAGGCTGGTTGAACTGCTGGATGCCAAACAAGGGGGGAAAGGGAAAGAAACTGTGAGAAAGGCCACCAATAAACTCTCTTCTCATCCATCGGGCCTTTCTAAACTTGGTTTTGAGCCAGCCCGGCTCCTAGTTTTTATCACAATTGACTTTGGCCTTGAACTCCGGGCAGGAACGGATTGCAAGGTCAGCAAGCGAAAGTCCTGTATCCTTGCAAAAAAGAAAAGAAAAGGGAAGCCTGGTTTGCATATTATGCAAATCTGCTGCCAATTATGCAAATTGCACGCATTAATTTGTGGGTTTTCTGCCGCTTGCTCCCCACTCCCACCCCCTTATTAGTCCTGCCTTGTCCTGTGCAATCCCTCTGGGAATCAGTTTGTTTCCTTCTCCACCACGTGAACCAGGTCATCCCAATCTTCCATGTCTACAGCGGCACTGGAATTTTGTGGGGGTTATTCATTGACACTGAAATATACTTGGAGTCGAGAGTGAATTTCATGCTCTTTATTCAGCTCATAGTGGTGAGGAAGAATGGAAGTTCCCCCACAATATCTGCATTATATACAGTGGTGCCCCGCAAGACGAATGCCTCGCAAGATGGAAAACTGGCTAGACGAAAGAGTTTTCCGTTTTGGAGGTGCTTCGCAAAACGAATCTCCTATGGGCTTGCTTCGCAAGACGAAAATGTCTTGCGAGTTCCTGCTGGTTTTTTTCCCCTCCCCCCTTTTCTAAGCCGCTAAACCGCTTATCAGCTGATCCGATCAGCAGATAAGCCGCTAAAAGCCGCTAAAAGCCGCTAATAGCGCTAATCCTCTAATCCGTCAATGGGCTTGCTTCGCAAGACAAAAAAACCGCTAGACGAAGAGAATCACAGAACGGATTCTTTTCGTCTTGCGAGGCACCACTGTACATTATTTACACAATGGGCTGCATGGGATTGGCTAATTCCAGGATTCTCCTGTAGGCCAATCATGTTGTGGATTCACTTCCACCTGGAGCTGGATTGGGTGGCTCCTGTGGACCAATCATACTGCTGCATTCTTCTAGGACCAATCAGACTGCTGCATTCTGAATCCTATTGTTCTAGGACCAATCAGACTGCTGCATTTTGGATCCTATTCAACTCAGTACATAACAGACACGGATCAGCAGGGTTGTAAATTCTACTCCCAGTAGAACCATTGATTGACCTAAGGCAGACCACGCCCATTAATTTTGATGGGTTTCGTCTGAGTTCGACTAACATTCCCTACAACAAACCCTCCAAGTGTCCCTAAATTCCAGGAAACGCCCCATATTCACAGAAGCCGTCTCAGTTTCTGATTTGATCCTGAAATGTCCCACTTTTCCTTAGGACATCCCTATTTCCATCAGGGAAATGTTGGAGGGCCTGGAGTTATGCGAGCCCTGAGCCAAGGAGATAAATCACTGTACAACCTTTAGAAGACATCTGAAGATAGCCCAGGATGGGTAGGTTTTTCAATGTTTAATGTTTTATTACGTTTTTATATATGTTGGAAGCTGCCCAGAGTGGCTGGGGCAACCCAGTCAGATGGGTGAGGTATAAATATCATTATTATTATTACTAATACTACTACTATTGAATAGGTAAAGGTAAAGGGACCCCTGACCATTAGGTCCAGTCGTGGCCGACTGTGGGGTTGCGGTGCTAATCTCGCTTTATTGGCCGAGGGAGCCGGTGTCCAGCTTCCAGGTCATGTGGCCAGCAGGACTAAGCTGCTTCTGGCAAAGCAGAGCAGCGCATGGAAAAGCCGTTTACCTTCCCGCCAGGGTGGTACCTATTTATCTACTTGCACTTTGACATGCTTTCAAACTGCTAGGTTGGCAGGAGCAGGGACCGAGCAACAGGAGCTCGCCCCGTTGCGGGGATTCGAACCGCCAACCTTCTGATCGGCAAGCCCTAGGCTCTGTGGTTTAACCCAAAGCGCCACCCGCGTCCCCTACTATTGAATAGGACATCCCTATTTTTACAGGAGAAATGTTGTAGGATATTCTTCTTTGGCGATCCCTCATAGCCAAGGAAGATTGTCTTCCATAAACACGGTTTTAACAGTGAGTCCATAAGTGACTGTGGAGGCCAATTCTGGATCCACACATCCTTCCACAGGGGGGACACAAGTTTCCAGGCGGGAGTTGATCCTAGTGACGGTTTGCCAAGTGTGCCTTCCTTTTAGCACGTTTCTCCCTTGTGTCCTGAGTTCGAGCGTCTTCAAATTCCATGACAACTTTGGCAAAGGCTGTTCTCCAACTGGAGCACTCGCAGGCCAGTGTTCCCCAGTTGTCGGTATTTATACTACATTTTTAAAGCATTGTCTTGAGAGAGTCTTTGAACCACTTTTGTTGACCACCAGCATTACGCTTCCCATTTTTAAGTTCGGAATAAAGTAGTTGCTTTGGAAGACGATAATCAGGCATCTGTACAACATGGTCCAACAAAGTAGGATGTTGAAGAATCGTCGCTTTGACACGGGTGATCTTTGCTTCTTCCAGTACACCGGCATGCAACCCATCGCTCAGATCTCCAGCAGAGGGGAACGACCAGAAGGCTCAGGTGCAAAAGTGGCCCAGCGGCTTCTACAATTGCCTCGCCCGAATGTTAGTAGAGACATCACCTTGCCAACAAAGGTCCGTATAGTAAAAGCTCTGGTTTTCCCAGTAGTGAAGTATGGAAGTGAGAGCTGGACCATAAAGAAGGCTGATGGCCGAAGAATGGATGCTTTTGAATTCTGGTGCTGGAGGAGACTCTTGAGAGTCCCATGGACTGCAAGAAGATCAAACCTCTCCATTCGGAAGGAAATCAGCCCTGAGTGCTCACTGGAAGGACAGATCCTGAAGCTGAGGCTCCAAGACTTTGGCCACCTCATGAGAAGAGAAGACTCCCTGGAAAAGACCCTGATGCTGGGAAAGATGGAGGGCACAAGGAGAAGGGGATGGCAGAGGATGAGATGGTGGGACAGTGTTCTTGAAGCTACCAGCATGAGTTTGACCAAACTGCGGGAGGCAGTGGAAGACAGAAGTGCCTGGCTTGCTCTGCTCCAGGGGGTCACAAAGAGTCGGACACGACTAAACGACTAAACAACAACAACAAACTTTAGGGCCGGGCCGGCAGTGGATATACGTTTGCCCCTCTGGCACCGAAATGCTGAGGTTTGAACTTCCCCGATGGAATGGGACTCACGGCAGTTGCAACCCGAGATTTCTGGAGGCGGAGATACTAAGAGAGATCAAAGGAGCATTTCATGAAACCCCAGCGCTGGGGAGTGATGTCATACGCCGAGGGAGAGGTGTGGGTGGAAGAGGCAGATGACATCACTTCCTGTCTGGTCCTCTGGAGACTGATTGGAACCATGTTTCCAGGTGCTGGGCACGCCATGGAAGTGAAAAACGCCTCTCTTTTCCCAGCCAGCTTTTGCTCAGCCCAATGAGGGGTGTGGGCCGCACGGTGCTTCCCCCCCTTCCACCACCCCCAACTAAAGGAGGTCTTCTGGCACCTGGCGTACCCCATGGTCCTTTCCTGTTGTGTCTGTTCCCGGGCGGAGAGGGCCGTGGGGCTGTTTTCTTTAGAACACACCGTGCCAGAAGGGGCCGACGTCGTCGGGGTGAACTTAGCCAGGCGTCTCTTCCCCCCTCCGGCGGGATTTCGAGGGAAGGACCCCTCCCCGAATTCAGGAAATAACTTATGAGGAGGGGGGCACATATGAGTCATGGGCTTCAGGGAGCTGGAACACTGGCTTACAGTTTCTCGAGTAAACGCCTTCCACCCCATCGCTCCTGCCATGGTTTGCTGTCCTTTGCTGTCCGGTTAGAAGCTCAAGTTAGGTTCAGGTGCTTCAAAAGCGAAGGGATGAAGGATGCACGCAGACGGTCGCTGCCGCAGAGCAAAGACGTTTCTTTGCAACAGGGCACCAGGCCATCGCAAAACAACAGATTCACTGAATTATTATTATTATCATGATGATTTTGTTGTTGTTGTTGAGTCGTTTAGTCGTGTCCGACTCTTCGTGACCCCCTGGACCAGAGCATGCCAGGCCCTCCTGTCTTCCACTGCCTCCCGCAGTTTGGTCAAACTCATGCTGGCAGCTTCGAGAACACTGTCCCACCATCTCGTCCTCTTTCGTCCCCTTCTCCTTGTGCCCTCCATCTTTCCCAACATCAGGGTCTTTTCCAGGGAGTCTTCTCTTCTCATGAGGTGGCCAAAGTCTTGGAGCCTCAGCTTCAGGATCTGTCCTTCCAGTGAGCACTCAGGGCTGATTTCCTTCAGAATGGAGAGGTTTGATCATCTTGCAGTCCATGGGACTCTCAAGAGTCTCCCCCAGCGCCATAATTCAAAAGCATCCATTCTTCGGCGATCAGCCTTCTTACTGCTATTTTAAAAAATGCCTTCTGAATTGCACACGAAAGTAGTGATCATTTCTGGGTGAACTGTATGTGAATTAAGTTTATTTTGCAGGAGAACGTGGGCGGTTTTTAATCCAATTCAGTTTTAATTTCAGTTCAGTCCTTTATATATATCTCATATATTTACAGTGGTACCTCAGGTTACATACGCTTCAGGTTACATGCGCCTCAGGTTACAGACTCCACTAACCCAGAAATAGTGCTTCAGGTTAAGAACTTTGCTTCAGGATGAGAACAGAAATCGTGCTCCAGCGGCACAGCAGCAGCAGGAGGTCCCATTAGTTAAAGTGGTGCTTCAGGTTAAGAACAGCTTCAGGTTAAGAACGGACCTCCGGAATGAATTAAGTACATAACCAGAGGTACCACTGTATAACTATCTGGCTTTTAAAAGGCAGCTTTTAATGATGGGGTTTTTTAAATTGTGTTTTTAATATTTTGTTGGAGCCATGCATTCAGATTCCCATTGACAGTCGTACCTCAGAAGTCGAACGGAATCCATTCCAGAAGTCCGTTCGAGTTCCAAAACGTTTGGAAACCAAAGCGCAGCTTCCGATTGGCTGCAGGAAGCTCCTGCAGCCAATTGGAAGCCACGGAAGCCCCGTCGGACGTTCGACTTCCAAAATTAGTTTGCAAACCGGAACCATCACTTCCGGGTTTGCGGTATTCAGGAGCCAAAACGTTTGGGAACTAAGCTGTTTGAAAACCAAGGTACGACTGTACTAATATATCAGTTCAGCAAATCGCAGAGCCGTTTCCTATATTTCCTTATATGTATTTGGGGTTTTTTATGTCCCCGCCACCCATTTCTTTATTGAAACAAATTAAACAATAAAACACAAATAACAGAAATACCAAAACCCAGCACCCTCTATTCAGGAGAGAATATTAGGTCAGTAAAGTGCTTAAGACCATCTGGAAAGCCAAATTTCATATTGGACTTCGGTGTGTGTGTGTGTGGAGTCCTCTGCTGTATATTAGATAAAACCATGGGTAGGCAAACTAAGGCCCGGGGGCCAGATCCGGCCCAATCACCTTCTCAATCTGGCCCGCGGACCGGCCAGGAATCAACGTGTTTTCACATGAGTAGAATGTGTCCTTTTATTTAAAATGCATCTCTGGGTTATTTGTGGGGCATAGGAATTCGTTCTTTTTTTTTCCTTTCCAAAATATAGTCCGGCCCCCCACAAGCTCTGAGGGACAGTGGACCGGCCCCCTGCTGAAAAAGTTTGCTGAGCCCTGTATCATAAAACCCACCAAACAGCAAAGAAGTGTTCACAGCCCTTGGGCAACATGTTATTAAACATCCCGTAATGGCATCTTTGCGACGTATTTTCGTGAACTAATTTTCCTCCCGTTTCTTTTTTCTGCAACCTGTCTGTTGCAGAATCCTCTTTTTTTTGAAAGGTGTGAAGTGCGGATCTTCTTGGTGGGTTTTGAGAAGTCACGAAAATAATTTAGGTAGCATTTGCGGGCGGAAAGAAACAGCGACAGCAAATCATCCTGGCGTGATTTCCTTTCCTGGCCTTGAATGGGAACGGTGGCCATTTTTCCGCCTCTGTCTTGGTTCCTGGCGGAATCCCCCGACTTCCCTGGATGGGGCGAATGTATCGGCCGTTCTGCCCCATAGAAAATGCCCCATGTGTGCCGTTCTCTCAGCCAGCTGTGGATCAGAATTCAACCCCTCCTGAAATGTGGGGCCTCAAGCGCAGCCTCAGAATAATCTCTAGGATTTTCTTTGGACGGAGGTTGTTTTTTTGTAAGGGGGGGGGGTCTCACCCTTATAATCCTCCAGTAATGAATTCCCTTTGACCCGGAGAGGTGAAGACCCGCTGGAAACTCCAGCAGGATTTCCGTAAAAAAATAAAATAAAATAAAAATTCCTGCAAGCCTAGCTCCCTGGGACAGGATGGGGAGAGGGATGAAGGGGGTCAGTAAAGGAAAGGGAGGTATTTCTCTGGCCAACTGTAAGGCTCTTTTTGAGTCAAGGGAGCCCAGAATTGAGGCCACACCACAACACCATACATTTAAAGCAGGATCGTAGCACTTTGAAACAGCATCCTAGAAGCTGCACTGTTTGTGAAGGCATGTCCTCCAACATTTCCCTGACGAAAACAGGGACGTCTGATTCCATAATAATACTTCTACTATTTATACTGGGTCGCCCCAGCCACTCTGATGGCTTCCTACATATATAAAATCATGATAAAACATTTTAAAACTTCCCCACACAGGCCTACGTTCAGATGGCTCGGAGGTCGGATAACTCTATCCCCTCCAACATTTGTCCGATGAAAATAGGTGCGTCTATTCCACCCCCTCCAACATTTCTCTGATACAAAAATTGTTGTTGTTTAGTCATTTAGCCGTGTCCGACTCTTCGTGACTCCATGGACCAGAGCACGCCAGGCCCTCCTGTCTTCCACTGCCTCCCGCAGTTTGGTCAAACTCATGCTGGTAGCTTCGAGAACACTGTCCCACCATCTCGTCCTCTGTCGTCCCCTTCTCCTTGTGCCCTCCATCTTTCCCAACATCAGGGTCTTTTCCAGGGAGTCTTCTCTTCTCATGAGGTGGCCAAAGTCTCAGCTTCAGGATCTGTCCTTCCAGTGAGCACTCAGGGCTGATTTCCTTCAGAATGGAGAGGTTTGATCATCGTGCAGTCCATGGGACTCTCAAGAGTCTCCCCCAGCACCATAGGATGTCCTATTCCATCCCCTCCAACATTTCTCTCTAGCTCGGGATGATGGGATTTGTAGTCCCCCCCAAAAGTTGGAGACCCAATTTTTGGAACACACTGCTGCACAGCCATTGCCGGATTCACGTATAAGCTAAACAAGCTACAGCTTAGGGCCCCACTCTCTTGGGGGCCCCCAAAAAATTTAAAGGAAAAAAAACCTGGATATACATTTCTAAACTATAAGATAAAAAACAAACACAATAAAACCTATATACAGCAACAGTGTTTTATGTTGTGTAGGCTCCTTTGATGTAAGTCATGGGCCCCGCCTGTTCGCCTGCTCCCTAAAATATCACTGATCTGCTCCTTTCTATATATAGGGTGCCTACATTCTGCATGGACTGGTTATTTTGTTATGTGCAAATGCCTTAAAAAAGGTAAAGGGACCCCTGACCGTTAGGTCCAGTCATGACCAACTCTGGGGTTGCGGCGCTCATCTGGCTTTGTTGGCCGAGGGAGCTGGCGTACAGCTTCCAGGCCATGTGGCCAGCAGGACTAAGCTGCTTCTGGTGAACCAGAGCAGCGCACGGAAACGCCGTTTACCTTCCCGCCGGAGTGGTACCTATTTATCTACTTGCACTTTGACGTGCTTTGGAACTACTAGGTTGGCAGGAGCTGGGACTGAGCAATGGGAGCTCACCCCGTCGTGGGGATTCGAACCGCCGACTTTTCGATCGGCAAGCCCAAGTGCCACAGTGGTTATATTCAACACAAAAAACAGTGGCAATTTGTTGTTGACAAAGGACAGCTGGACATATAAAGGGCCCCGTTACTTTCAGTAGCTTGGGGCCTCATCAATCCTAAATCTGGGCCTGTGCCCAGCCTGTTCAACCTGTGGCAATACCAGGTGTAAATGAGGCAATGGATTTAAACCACTTCCAAGCCTTCTTAAATCCCATTTCCAGTCCTCAAATTCTTTCACCTGGACTGCAAGTATTTAGCCGAGGGCTTGGGTTGCCCTCTAGCGACCAAATGGAGAACCTTCACCCTATGAAGGGCTTGCTCACAAATTTATTGACAGCTTCACCAATTATGATAGCTAGGAAGTGGAAGGGCCACGCAGAATATAAAATACAAGAATGGTGTAAAGAGGTGTGGGATATATAGCTGTTGTTGTTTAGTCATTTAGTCGTGTCTGCCTCTTCGTGACCCCCTGGACCAGAGCACGCCAGGCCCTCCTGTCTTCCACTGCCTCTCGCAGTTTGGTCAAACTCATGCTGGTAGCTTCGAGAACACTGTCCCACCATCTCATCCTCTGTCGTCCCCTTCTCCTTGTGCCCTCCATCTTTCCCAGCATCAGGGTCTTTTCCAGGGAGTCTTCTCTTCTCATGAGGTGGCCAAAGTCTTGGAGCCTCAGCTTCAGGATCTGTCCTTCCAGTGAGCACTCAGGGCTGATTTCCTTCAGAATGGAGAGGTTTGATCTTCTTGCAGTCCATGGGACTCTCAAGAGTCTCCTCCAGCACCAGAATTCAGAAGCATCCATTCTTCGGCGATCAGCCTTCTTGATGGTCCATCTCTCACTTCCATACATCACTACTGGGAAAACCAGAACTATAGAGAGAATAAGGTAAAGGTAAAGGGACCCCTGACCATTAGGTCTAGTCGTGGCCGACTCTGGGGTTGCGGCGCTCATCTCGCTTTATTGGCCAAGGGAGCTGGCGTACAGCTTCTGGGTCATGTGGCCAGCATGACTAAGCCGCTTCTGGCGAACCAGAGCAGCGCACGGAAATGCCGTTTACCTACCTGCCGGAGCAGTGCCTATTTATCTACTTGCGCTTTGACGTGCTTTCGAACTGCTAGGTTGGCAGGAGCAGGGACTGAGCAACGGGAGCTCACCCCTCATTGCGGGGATTCGAACCGCCAACCTTCTGATTGGCAAGTCCTAGGCTCTGTGGTTTAACCCACAGCGCCACCCATGTCTCCATAGAGAGAATAGGGTATCCCTATTTTCATCGGAAAAATGTTGTAGAGGATGCTCAAACGAGACAAAACCTTGCATCCACTTAAATCATCCTTGAATGAAAAATACAGAGCTGGAACGCTGCAGCTTCTGTTATCAGTCTCGATTCAATCAGTAGCAGACGCAACCTTCAGCTGCTTCCCCAGGATAAGTTTGCTCACCAGCAATTTCGCCTCTCTCTCGCAGCCAAGACAATGGTGTTCCTGGAAGCCATCCAATAATAATCTCTCCTTATTTATTCATGAGCGTTATTTATTTAACAGATTCCGTATCTCCGCCCTTTAGCTCCGAGAAACACCTAAGAACCCTTTTGTAAACTGTCTCTCCGCTCAGAGGCAAACTCTGGTGAGAAGAGCGTCTGGCCTGGTAAACAGAACCCTATAAACTTTTATTGTTTGAGAAGAGATTTAATGGGTATGTCCTGGCTTCAGATCAAGGCTACGCCAGACAGGTCAGGAGGACCTTAACCCCTGCTAATGCAACTTATTACGGCAATAAACAATTACATACTGTTAATCCAACCACGTACTTAATTATATGTTTGATTTCACATCATGAGTGAATTAAAGTTTTCCAAATTATTATTATTATTATTATTATTACATTTCTATATCGCTCTTCCATCCCCTCCAACATTTCTCCCACGAAAATAGGGACGTCCCATTCCATCCCCTCCAACATTTCCCTGATGAAAATAGGGACGTCCTATTCCATCCCCTCCAACATTTCTCCCACGAAAATAGGGACGTCCTTTTCCACCCCTCCAACATTTCTCCCATGAAAAGAGGGACGTCCTATTCCATCCCCTCCAACATTTCCCTGATGAAAATAGGGACGTCCTATTCCATCCCCTCCAACATTTCTCCTGTGAAAATAGGGACGTCCTATTCCACCCCTCCAACATTTCTCCCATGAAAATAGGGACGTCCTATTCCACCCCCTCCAACATTTCTCCCGTGAAAATAGGGACGTCCTATTCCACCCCTCCAACATTTCTCCCGTGAAAATAGGGACGTCCTATTCCATCCCCTCCAACATTTCTCCTGTGAAAAGAGGGACGTTCTATTCCACCCCCTCCAACATTTCTCCCATGAAAATAGGGACGTCCTATTCCACCCCCTCCAACATTTCTCCCATGAAAAGAGGGACATCCTATTCCATCCCCTCCAACATTTCCCCAAGAAAAAGAGGGACATTCCAGGATCCAATCAGAAAGCGGGACAACTTCTGTAAATCTGCGACTGTCCCTGGAAAAGACGGACACTTGCAAATTCTGCTGTTCCTCCCAGGAGCTCAAGGAGGCAACATGGTTCTGCCCTTCCTACGTTCCTTTCTCACCACAACCCTGTAGGGCAGGTCAGACAGAAAGACCGTGGCTGGCCATCCGTCATGGATGCCCAAGTTGCGATTCCTGCTGTGCTGGTCGCAGGGGCTAACCGTGCGGCGAGGTCCAAATCCAGTCCAAGGTTGAGGCTGCGGTATGGAGGCTGTCCATCAAAGCTGAAGTGGGGTCTAAGGCGGGGAGTTGGGTGGGGTCAGGAACTCTGGCAGAAGAGCAGGACAGGGTTCAGGCAGGAACTAGCAACCAACAATGTTGCTCCCGCAACCGGGGACTGGGCTGACTGGCTGGCTTTTATCTGCCCCAAGGCATAGGGCGGCCCCGGTCCACAGGTGACTCGCCTCTCCTGGCCTGGAGGCGAGCACTCCTCCTGCGGGAACTTAGTTCCCTCCGCCTCTCTGCCCTGAGCCTCTGCAGCTCAGGAGAGGCTGGAGGGTTCCTGGACCCAGAGGCAACCTCACCTTCCCCTGACGGGGCTGAGAGTGGAGCACCTGCAGGCAATGGGGCCTCCATCACCTCAGGGGCCAGAGCAGACTCACCTGAGGACCCAGCACAGGTGAGGACCCTTCAGGCTCATGCCCCAGCCCCGCTGGTCCTGGAGGTTACTCCTGTGCAGGCTTGGATTCCTAAGGTCCAGCCTCCGAGTCCGAATCCCAGGCCATCACACCTGCATTGCCCAATGGCCATTGCGTTCCTTCCCAGTTCTACGATTCTACGATTCTGCAATTCCACCTGGAGGTGCGCCGCGATATGTCAGCAGACCTCAGGGGCAGCAGGAGCCATTTCTCACCCCCATTCCGTGGGAAATTACTCACCCCCCCCCCCATTTTTTAAATGATTTTCAACATTTATCACAAAAATAATGTAACAAAACACACGACAAAGAAAAACACACATTACAATAAACTAAAGGCAAAGAAACATTATTTCTTCAAATACCTAATTCTCACTACATTGATAACAGACTTCCTCAAACCCCCCTAACTGAATTTCATTATATCACCTATATAACAGTTCTCCAAATTCATATTTCTAATTATATGGATTCCTTTCATTTGCTAACCTCTTCTCCTTTATTAATATTCTGATCCTTAATATTTACTACCACATATTCTTATTCTCTGCTCTCTGCTTTTTCACCTTGCCAACAAAGGTCCGTGTAGTCAAAGCTATGGTTTTCCCAGTAGTGATGTATGGAAGTGAGAGGTGGACCATAAAGAAGGCTGATCGCCGAAGAATGGATGCTTTTGAATTCTGGTGCTGGAGGAGACTCTTGAGAGTCCCATGGACGGCAAGAAGATCAAACCAATCCATTCTGAAGGAAATCAGCCCTGAGTGCTCGCTGGAAGGACAGATCCTGAAGCTGAGGCTCCAAGACTTTGGCCACCTCATGAGAAGAGAAGACTTCCTGGGAAAGACCCGGATGTTGGGAAAGATGGAGGGCACAAGGAGAAGGGACGACAGAGGATGAGATGGTGTTCTTGAAGCTACCAGCATGAGTTTGACCAAACTGCGGGAGGCAGTGGAAGACAGGAGTGCCTGGCGTGCTCTGGTCCATGGGGTCATGAAGAGGCAGACACGATTACGTGTCTAAGCAACAACATTCTTATTCTACCCCTAGGCCTATTTATTACTTCCAAGAATTTTCTGTTTCTCTTATATCACAATATTTAGCTAAATATTCTTTAAATTTCTTGCAATCCTCTTGTATCTCCTCTTCTTCCTGACCGCGGATTCTTCCAGTCAGGTTGGCCAGCTCCAAAAAGTCCAACATCTTCATCTGCCATTCTTCCATTGTTGGTATTTCTTGCAATTTCCAGTTTTTTTGCTAACCTCCGCGGGGAAATTACTGCCCTTTATTCCACGGAATACTTTGGCCACCTCATGAGAAGAGAAGACTCCCTGGAAAAGACCCTGATGTTGGGAAAGATGGAGGGCGCAAGGAGAAGGGGACGACAGAGGACCAGATGGTTGGACAGTGTTCTCAAAGCTACCAGCATGAGTTTGACTAAACTAAACAACAACAACAAATTCCACGTAGAAGATCTTGCTCTGGGGGAAAGGTGTCTAGTTATCATCTGCCTTTTGTTCCTGCCAGCCAGCCGGGCTCCCCCTCCCTCCCGTGGCTTCAGACATTGATCTGCTAACTCTCTGGCATTCGTCTCCCGACAGCCATCAGCTAATAAACTTTGGTCCGCAGAGTCCAAGGCCGGCCAACACTTCACTCTGAGTAATTTCTCCGAACGGGTCGCCCGGGTGAAGAGCTCTCGCCTCGGCTGCAGCCGGAGAAGGTAAGGGGAAAACTGCCCCGATATGCCCAGGTGTGCCCACCTCGCCTCTTCCTGCCCCGCACCCTGAGACAGAGGGTGTGACAGGCAGAAATCCAACCGGTGCTGTTTTGCAAAAGCGCAGGCCTGTTGAGTGCCTGCCAGGAATAGGATTGTAAAAGCCGAGGAGCCTCAGAGGGCGTTTACTAAGGGGGTTGGTTTGGATGACCCTTGGAGCCCTTTTCTATTCTATGAAATATCGGAGCGAGCTTTCTGTTATAAGTGCATTTGACTTGGGAGTTTCCCTCGCGGCGAAGTCTTCCAGAGCTCGTGGAAAGGGATCTGGAATCCCTTTTGGACAACTGCGGTGGAGAGTCTGTTTTTTAAGGATGCAGGTTCGCTTCGACATTCGCCTCTCCTGCTCCCTTTTGATTTGTAGAGCTGAGCTGCGGCAGCAAAATGTTTCATTTTGCATAGGCGTTGATGTGGCATCTTGGACGCACTTACACTTTCTGATGGTGGAGTCGAAATGGATTCTGCTTGCGCTTTTGATGTGTGATCTATGGAGGGATTCGATCAAATCTCGTCCTGTTTGGAAAGGAAAGTGGTTGCAGGGGGGATACTGAGGCAGAAGGGGGAAGGGGGCAAATAATGGGTGAGTGAATGGAGAGATTTGGACAATATAATTGGTGTTCTCTGTCGTCATACCCTCCCCACCGTCTGAAGTTTGGGATCAATATTTTCATCCGGTGTGATATTGATTATGTCGCCCCCTGCTGCCGTCATTCAAATGAATGCTGCGACGATCATGTAAAGAATTGCATTGGTAAATTTGGCCACGGCAAACGGCAACCCGGAATAATGTTGGTGTTTTTGCAGAACCCAAACTGCAGCAGAACGGAAACATTGCAGTACAGAGCAGATTCCGAGAGGAATGGGTGGAAATGAGCCCTTTCACATCCCTAAGGTAAAGGTAAAGGGACCCCTGACCATTAGGTCCAGTCGTGACCGACTCTGGGGTTGCGTGCTCATCTCGCTTTATTGGCCGAGGGAGCCGGCGTATAGCTTCCGGGTCATGTGGCCAGCAGGACTAAGCTGCTTCTGGCAAACCAGAGCAGTGCACGGAAACGCCATTTGCCTTCCCGGCAGAGCGGTACCTATTTATCTACTTGATCTTTGACGTGCTTTCGAACTGCTAGGTGGGCAGGAGCAGGGACCGAGCAATGGGAGCTCATCCCGTTGCGGGGATTCGAACCGCCAACCTTCTGATCGGGAAGTCCTAGGCTCTGTGGTTTAACCCACAGCGCCACCCACGTCCCTTTCACATCCCTAGTAGCGTTCAAAATTCCCCAGGTACCAGGCATGTTTTGCAACTGGTGGCGGGTCCAGTTGCAACTATGTGGAGATTTCTGTTGGCAGCCACAGCTGGTGACCACAGTTAAAAAAGCCTCTTTCTTGGTCCATAGTTAATTTCCATTTCTATTATGTGTGCTTCTCCTTCTTGGATTCTGGGACAAGCGAATTGTTGTTAGAGCAAGCTGCACTCAAGCAATACAGCTGAGATCATAGAATCGTAGAACTGCAACACTGGAAGGGACCCCGAGGGGGAATAGATGTTCCGTTGGGGCAACAAAGACCTAGATTAAAGTGGTGGCTCTGTGGTCTAAACTACTGAACCTCTTGGGCTTGCTGACTGGAAGGTCGGCGGTTCGAATCCCCACGATGGAGCGAGCTCCCGTTGCTCTGTCCCACCTCCTGCCAACCCAGCAGTTCGAAAGCACACCAGCGCAAGTAGATAAATAGGTACCACTACGGCAGGAAGGTAAACAGCATTTCCATGCACTCTGGTTTCCGTCACGGTGTCCTGTTGCGCCAGAAGCGGTTTAGTCCCGCTGGCTACATGAACCGGAAAGTTGTCTGTGGACAAACGGCGGCTCCCTCGGCCTGAAAGAGAGATGAGCGTCGCAACCCCATAATCGCCTTTGACTGGACTTAACCATCCAGAGGTCCTTTACCTTTTTTATGTACCCGGGTTTCTGACCTGGCAGCAACCGTATTTGTTGTTGTTGTTTAGTCATTTAGTCGTGTCCACCCATCATGACCCCATGGACCAGAGCATGCCAGGCCCTCCTGTCTTCCACTGCCTCCCGCAGTTTGGTCAAACTCATGCTAGTAGCTTCAAGAATACTATCCAACCATCTCATCCTCTGTCATCCCCTTCTCCTTGTGCCCTCCATCTTTCCCAACATCAGGGTCTTTTCCAGGGAGTCTTCTCTTCTCATGAGGTGGCCAAAGTCTTGGAGCCTCAGCTTCAGGATCTGTCCTTCCAGTGAGCACTCAGGGCTGATTTCCTTCAGAATGGAGAGGTTGGATCTTCTTGCCGTCCATGGGACTCTCAAGAGTCTCCTCCAGCACCAGAATTCAGAAGCATCCATTCTTCGGCCATCATCCTTCTTGATGGTCCAGCTCTCACTTCCATACATCACTACTGGGAAAACCATAGCGTTGACTATACAGACCATTGTTGGCAAGGTGATGTCTCTGCTTTTTAAGATGCTGTCTAGGTTTAGACAGCATCTTAAAAAGCAAGGACAACCCTATCTGAGGACTGCTTAAAAGTCCTGCAAGTCTCACGATCCTAAACAAAACTCAAGGCGTCACATTAGGAGTGGGAACCAGGAAGAGTTTCAAATTAAATTAAAAAATTTTAGGCAAATTAAAAAAATTGAACCCAATCCTTTTCCACGCCAAAAGGCAGGCTCGACGTTTCGTAACGAGTGTTGCTGGATAGTTGGAAAGCATTCCAAGATTCCGAACTGTTTCAACTGCCCGCGTTTCCCGGGAGCAGCCCCTGTTTCTCTGCTGGCTCTCTGAGATAGAACAATGGCCTTATTATGTCACACGTCTTTGGGCCTTTTGGGCGATGCTGCGCATGCAGTTTTGAAATGCACGCGAGCGCAAACACTGGCGTCTGCCTCGCCTGGGTTTCTAGATGTGAGATATCTGAGGGGCAAGAGGGAGCGACATTATGTGGACCATACTTTCGTCCGGCGCAGTGTCGGGTCGTTGTTTTTTGTAGTCGATTTTTTTGTTTACTAAGCTTTAAAACATTTGCGTGGGTTGAACCACAGAGCCTAGGGCTTGCCGATCGGAAGGTCGGCGGTTCGAATCCCCGCAATGGGTTGAGCTCCCGTTGCTGGGTCCCTGCTCCTGCCAACCTAGCAGTTCGAAAGCACGTCAAAGTGCAAGTAGATAAATAGGTACTGCTCCGGCGGGAAGGTAAACGGCGTTTCCGTGCGCTGCTCTGGTTCGCCAGAAGCGGCTTAGTCCTGCTGGCCACATGACCCGGAAGCTGTATGCCGGCTCCCTCTGCCAGTAAAGTGAGATGAGCGCCACAACCCCAGAGTCGGCCACGACTGGACCTAATGGTCAGGGGTCCCTTTACCTTTACCTTTTATATATTCCATATTCTAACTTCGTTATACATTTCTCTTTCACTTCGACTTCCCACCTTTCCCTCCGTGCCTTTCTCAATCCCATTTTACTATTATTTATTAAATTTGCACACCGCCCTATAAAAAACACCATCTGCCATCTGGTGGGAGGGTGCCACTACCGAGAAGGCCCTCTACCTGGTTCCCTGTAACATCACTTCTCGCAGGGAGGCAACCGCCAGAAGGCCCTCGGCGCTGGACCTCAGTGTCCGCGCTGGACGATGGGGGTGGAGATGCTCCTTCAGGTATACAGGACCGAGGCCGTTTAGGGCTTTCAAGGTCAGCACCAACACTTTGAATTGTGCTCGGAAACATCCTGGGAGCCAGTGTAGGTCTTTCAAGACTGGTGTTATGTGGTCTCGGCGGCCGCTCCCAGTCACCAGTCTAGCTGCCGCATTCTGGATGAGTTGTAGTTTCCGGGTCACCTTCAAAGGTAGCCCCACATAAAGCGCATTGCAGTAGTCCAAGCGGGAGATAACCAGAGCATGCACCACTCTGGCAAGACAGTCTGCGGGCAGGGAGGGTCTCATCCTGCGTACCAGATGGAGCTGGTAAACAGCTGCCCTGGACACAGAACTGACCTATGTCTCCATGGACAGCTGTGAGTCCAGAATGACTCCCAGGCTGCGCACCTGGTCCTTCAGGGACACGGTTACCCCATTCAGGACCTGAGAGTCCTCCACACCTGCCCGCCCCCTGTCTCCCCAAAACAGTACTTCTGTCTTGTCAGGATTCAACCTTAATCTGTTAGGCGCCACCCATCCTCCAATTTGGAGAGAGGAGGTTCTTGGGGTACCTAAGAAATATTCTTCTGATTCATATATTATCAATATTTCAAATCCTGCTCACGGTTTCATCTGATTACAATATTTTTTTCAGATATTCCAAAAAGGACTACTGTTCTTCCATACTGAGCCCCTCGTCTTGTTCTCTTACTTTTGCTGTTAGTTCCGCCAGTTCCTCACAGTCCATTTGCTTTAAAATCCATTATTCTACTTTTGGTGCATTCCTTCCAGTTCTGCGCATATAAGATTCTGGCTGCTGTTGTTGCATGTGTAAATAAATGAATCATTTTTTGGAGGCTGTCTCTCTCGAGCAGTGTTGAAGGCCCTAACCCACAACAGCCCTCTAGGCAGTGGTGTAGCAAGGTAGGTGGTACCCAGGGCACAAAATTTCTTGTACCACCCCATAGCTGTAAACTTCTCCCTTTTCTTGCGAGGAATCCTATTTGGAATAAGGGAATTTCCCTTAAAAAGGGAAAATTGACAGCTATGACCCCCCAAAAAAAATCATTAAAAGAAGGAAAAATAAGATACCATATTTTTCGCTCTATAAGACGCACCAGACCATAAGACGCACCTAGTTTTTGGAGGAGGAAAACAAGAAAGAAAAAATTCTGAATCTCAGAAGCAGTAGCGAAAGCAGCGATCCCTCTTGCTGTTCTGGCTTCTGGGATAGCTGCGCAGCCTGCATTCGCTCCATAAGACGCACACACATTTCCCCTTACTTTTTAGGAGGGAAAAAGTGAGTCTTATAGAGCAAAAAATACGGTATTTACAGAGGAGGGGGTCTCCGCCAGTTGTTCCAGGAGATTCCGGGGACTGAACCTGGAACATGCAAAGCTTGTGCTCTGTTGTTGTTGTTGTTTAGTCGTGTCTGACTCTTGATGACCCCCTGGACCAGAGCATGCCAGGCCCTCCTGTCTTCCACTGCCTCCTGCAGTTTGGTCAGACTCATGCTGGTAGCTTCCAGAACACTGTCCCACCATCTCGCCCTCTGTCGTCCCCTTCTCCTTGTGCCCTCCATCTTTCCCAACATCAGGGTCTTTTCCACGGAGTCTTCTCTTCTCATGAGGTGGCCAAAGTCTTGGAGCCTCAGCTTCACGATCTGTCCTTCCAGTGAGCACTCTGGGCTGATTTTCTTCAGAATGGAGAGGTTTGATGTTCTTGCCCAAGAAAGCTTGTGCTCTACTACCAAGCTAAAAACAAATCAAGATTCCAGTCCTTGGTGGAGGAAGCTGCCTCGCAGCAAGTTTGACTCTCCAGGAACTCAAGCAGAGAAGCAGCTTTCCCAGCCGCTCCTGCCCGTTCCTTTTCAGCAGAAATGGAAACGGATTGAACTTGGAACCCTCCCTGTGAAAAACACGTGCTTTGCTGGGCTCAGATCGCGGTGACTTTATAACCAGATTGGTGATGAGATTAAATGCCCCATCGAACAGTCCTAAGGTGGTAGCGGTTGTGTTTTTTTTCTTCAAAGGGTAACGGTTACAACCCAGACTGACGCAGAAAACCGTTTAGGCAGGGGTAGGTAGGCAACCTAAATGGGACGCAGGTGGCGCTGTGGGTTAAACCACAGAGCCTAGGACTTGCTGATCAGAAGGTCGGCGGTTCGAATCCCCGCGACGGAGTGAGCTCCCGTTGCTCGGTCCCTGCTCCTGCCAACCTAGCAGTTCGAAAGCCCGTCAAAGTGCAAGTAGATAAATAGGTACCGCTCTGGCGGGAAGGTAAATGGCGTTTCCGTGCGCTGCTCTGGTTCGCCAGAAGCGGCTTAGTCCTGCTGGCCACAAGACCCGGAAGCTGTACTCCGGCTCCCTCGGCCAATAAAGCGAGATGAGTGCCGCAACCCCAGAGTCGTCCACGACTGGACCTAATGGTCAGGGGTCCCTTTACCTTTACACAACCTAAAGCCCGGGGGGCCAGGATGCAGCCCAATCGCCTTCTCAATTCCAGGAATCAGCATGTTTTTACATGAGTAGAATGTATGCTTTTATATAAAATGCAACTCTGGGTTATTTGTGGGGCACAGGAATTCGTTCATTTCTTTCCCCAAAATATAGTCTGGCCTACCACATGGTCTGAGGGGTGGTGGACCGGCCCGCAGCTGAAAAAGGTTGCTGACCCCTGCGTTTAGGAGCAAAGGAGATTCTCATACCCTCCGACATTTCTCTGATGAAGCTAGGGACAACGTATTCCATCATCATAATAGTAATAATAATAATCTTTATTTTTTTATACCCAGTCCATCTGACTGGTTTGGGTTGCCCCGCCACTCTGGGCGGCTTTGAACATACAGTGGTACCTCGGATTACATACACTTCAGGTTACAGACTCCGCTAACCTAGAAATAGTACCTCGGGTTAAGAACTTTACCTCAGGATGAGAACAGAAATCGTGCTCCGGCGGCACGGCAGCAGCGGGAGGCCCCATTAGCTAAAGTGATGCTTCAAGTTAAGAACAGTTTCAGGTTAAGAACGGACCTCTGGAACGAATTAAGTACTTAACTTGAGGTACCACTGTATATATAAACAGAATAAAACTTTTTTTAAAAAAAGAAACCTTCCCCATACAGGGTTGCCGGGGGGGGGGGCAGAGGAAGTTGTGACTTAATGGAATAAATAAATAACTCTGTTGTAGCAGAAGCAACAGGAAGTCCTGTGGTAAACATTTATTTTTTTGCTGACCAGTTGCAAAGGCATTATTTATTGAGTCGCTGTCTGTCTGTTTGTCTTTCTGAATCAATGCGCATGTCTGGGATGTGGTTAAGAGGGGAACAAACGAGGTCAGAGGCAACTGCCATGCAGAAAATGAAACCTGGCAATGGTTTCATGTTATCAGCATTGGCCATTCACAAAGCAGTTGCTGATAAGACAGGCATCTTGGCATCTGTACGCTTGTAAGCTGAGACAGGCAGGCAGAGAGTCCTGGGTTCGGTTCCTGCCAGCAGCCCAGCAGCTGCCTGAAACCCCGGAGAGCGGCTGCCAGTTTGTGTAGAGCTCAATGAATAATGATAAAAGGGTAAAGGGACCCCTGACCATTAAGTCCAGTCGTGGCCGACTCTGGAATTGCGGCGCTCATCTCGCTTTATTGGCCGAGGGAGCCGGCGTACAGCTTCTGGGTCATGTGGCCAGCAAGACTAAGCCGCTTCTGGTGAACCAGAGCAGCGCACAGAAATGCCATTTACCTTCCCACTGGAGAGGTACCTATTTATCTACTTGCACTTTGACGTGTTTTTGAACTGCTAGGTTGGCAGGAGCAGGGACCGAGCAACGGGAGATCACCCCGTCGCAGGGATTCGAACCGCCGACCTTCTGATCGGCAAGCCCTAGGTTCAGTGGTTTAGACCACAGCGCCACCTGCGTCCCATCAGAATAATGATACTCCTGCAATATTCCTACAATTCCTTCATTGCAGGGGGTTGGGGGGGTATCCTTTGGGGGTACAGCTATGCTGTTGATGATATATTTAATTATCCCCGTTCTTTCCCCCGACTGGGACTCAAGGCAGCTTACAGATAAAATAAGAAATTTATATGCCACCCTACGGCGTTTCCATGCGCTGCTCTGGTTCGGCTTAGTCCTGCTGGCCACATGACCTGGAAGCTGTACGCTGGCTCCCTCGGCCAATATAGCGAGATGAGCGCCACAACCCCAGAGTCGGCCACGACTGGACCAGATGGTCAGGGGTGCCTTTACCTTTACCTTTATGCCACCCTATATCCACAGGTCTCAGCATAAAATCACAAGATAAAAACAAGAAATAATGAAAACGAGAACGAGACTGACCCAATAACACACACACACACACCCCACACACACACTTCACATGAACATGTCTAAAAGCAGTATGAGGTGTGAATCGACCAAAGGCCTGGTTAGAGAGGAATGTTTTCACGTGGCCCATAAGGTGGATAATGAAGGCACCAGGCGAACTTCCCTGGGGAGAGCGTTCCGCAAACGGGGAGCCACTGCAGAAAAGGCCCTGTTCTTGCGTTGCCACCATCCGGACTTCTCAAGGAGGAGGCACATGAAGAAAGCCTCAGAAGATGATCTCGGGGTCGGGGTAGGTTCATACGGAGAGCAAAGTCCTTGTTGCTGCTTTCGTGGAAAAAAGCAAACCTCCCTTGTCTGTTCAATGCATGGAGGACAAGCAATGGCAGAAGAGGTATCTGCAGCCTGCCGCTGCAGAGGAACGGCGTTTTGGGGAATGTGGCCTGACGTGGCCGAGCAAGGTTTGCGCAGGGATCCGTCCCTTGGCGTGGGCGTTTGAGTTTTGCAATGGCAAGCTGCTAGGGGGGGCACCCAGTGCGCCGTCAATGCCACCGTGGGGTGCGCTTGTCCCATGCACCATGGGCACCCGGCCACGCGGGGTACAATCCTTGTTTTTAAAGGCCTTGCCAAAAAGCCGGGACTGCGATAAGGGGCTATAAATAAACTGTGTCACAAGAGAGCTTCATGCTCACGGCTTCCTGTAGAAGCAACACAGATGGGTTTGCATTCTGTGTCTCTCCGGAAATGAAAGAGGGAGACGTTGGCGGGGTGTGTGTGTGTGCATGGGAGCCAAGAAGCCTTCGGTAGCCAGCGGCCAATGCCAGGGGAGTCAACCTCTACCTCTGCCCCATGGGATCCACCTGCTTTGGTGGCAAAAGCCCTGCAGCTTTTGAGAGCCAAAAGACGAACAGTTCCGGCCCTTTTTGTTGTTTAGTCGTTTAGTCATGTCCAACTCTTTGCAACCCCATGGACCAGAGCACGCCAGGCACTCCTGTCTTCCACTGCCTCCCGCAGTTGGGTCAAACTCATGCTGGTAGCTTCGAGAACACTGTCCCACCATCTCGTCCTCTGTCGTCCCCTTCTCCTTGTGCCCTCCATCTTTCCCAACATCAGGGTCTTTTCCAGGGAGTCTTCTCTTCTCATGAGGTAGCCAAAGTATTGAAGCCTCAGCTTCACGATCTGTCCTTCCAGTGAGCACTCAGGGCTGATTTCCTTCAGAAGGGAGAGGTTTGATCTTCTTGCAGTCCATGGGACTCTCAAGAGTCTCCTCCAGCACCAGAATTCAAAAGCATCCATTCTTCGGCGATCAGCCTTCTTGATGGTCCAGCTCTCACTTCCATACATCACTACTGGGAAAACCATAGCTTTAACTAGAAGGACCTTTGTTGGCAAAGTGATGTCTCTGCTTTTTAAGATGCTGTCTAGGTTTGTCATTGCTTTTCTCCCAAGAAGCAGGCATCTTTTAATTCCGTGGCTGCTGTCACCATTTGCAGTGAGTTCCGGTCCTAGCGTTGGGCAAAGGGAGACGGCCGCTTCAGTGGGCAGATCTTGAAAGGCCCAGAGGGCTGGATTGGATATTGGTATGAATCAGAGCTGAGGGCCTTGACTCAGAAGGTTAATTATAGCTGGAAGAGATTACTGTAATCGGAAATTGAAGCTCCTTGCGTCAATCTTGCTCAAAAAGAAATAGCTGAGCGACCTGCAACCATTCTTAATAAAACCATAGCAAAGCTGTTGGTCTGAGTTTGAGCTCTGTGACACACTGGGCAATAGATATAGGACACAATATAGATTTTAACCTCTGGGGAAAACTCTGGAAAAGTGACTTGAAGTTCACAGCATGTTATTCTTTGAAGGAGAACTACCTGAAAATGATTCACAGATGGTATTTAACTCCGAGTAGGCTCGCAAAGGAGGGACATGGGTGGCACTGTGGGTTAAACCACAGAGCCTAGGGCTTGCTGATCAGAAGGTCAGCAGTTCGAATCCCCGCAATGACGGGGTGAGCTCCCCTTGTTCGGTCCCAACTCCTGCCCACCTAGCAGTTCGAAAGCACGTCAAAGTGCAAGTAGATAAATAGGTACCACTCCAGCGGGAAGGTAAACGGTGTTTCCATGCCCTGCTCTGGTTCGCCAGAAGCGGCTTAGTCATGCTGGCCACATGACCTGGAAGCTGTACGCCGGCTCCCTTGGCCAATAAAGCAAGATGAGCGCCGCAACCCCAGAGTCGGCCACGACTGGACCTAATGGTCAGGGGTCCCTTTACCTTTAGACTTGCAAACAGAGTCCTTTCTGTTGGGGATAATTCAGACTGAAATTCCCAGGTGTCAAAAAATAATAATGTTTATTTATGTATGCCATTACTGCAGCCCTGGTTTTGTTAGCCCCAAAATGGAAAACGAGTGAGGTCCCAACCAAAGAATGGCAACTTAAGTTGACAGAATATGTGCAGCTTGCAGACTTAACAAATAGAAGAAGAGAACAAGAAGAGAATAAGATAACATTTAGAGAAGATTGGAAAACATTTACAGTATTGAATATATAGGGGGGGGTTGTATACACTTGAAACCGTTGGCAGCCTTAAGATAAATTCAACAGTGTAAATAAGTTTTGAAGGATGTAATAATGGAAAACTGAATGGTACAGTTTTTGTAAAATATGCAGGGGTTTATGGTATGCAAAATGAACCATGGAAAGAGAAGAAGTCATTGATATCTCAAGGATGTAAAAATGAGCACATTGTGGAAAACAATTTAATTTAAAAATTATATGCATGGGTTTGAGCAGGATGCCGCCAAACCATGGTTTAATAATGAGCAAACCATGGTTTGGTGTCACAAGCGAGCCAAGCCTAGAATCATAGAATCATAGAATCATAGAGTTGGAAGAGACCACAAGGGCCATCGAGTCCAACCCCCTGCCAAGCAGGAAACACCATCAGAGCACTCCTGACATGTGGTTGTCAAGCCTCTGCTTAAAGACCTCCAAAGGAGGAGACTCCACCACACTCCTTGGCAGCAAATTCCACTGTCAAACAGCTCTTACTGTCAGGAAGTTCTTCCTAATGTTTAGGTGGAATCTTCTTTCTTGTAGTTTGGATCCATTGCTCCGTGTCCGCTTCTCTGGAGCAGCAGAAAACAACCTTTCTCCCTCCTCTATGTGACATCCTTTGATATATTTGAACATGGCTATCATATCACCTGTATGTGAAGATTTGACCTTTTTTAAACTGTAAGGTCTTCAGGACAGAGAGCCCTCCAAACCACCAGGCACATGTAGGGAACATATTTACTGAATGTTCTAAGAATGAGCAGAGTCGTGCCCGGACCACTTAGTTATCGCAACCCCTGAGATAAGGGGATTAGAGGATAAAGACCTTCTGCGTTGTTTTTCTGGGAGATTCAGAGGCCTGGTAATTGCAGGTCAAAGCTGCGACCGAGCTCAGGGTTGGGAGTCCAAGCAGACGCCAGATTTGGTGAAAAGGAAAAAGCGTGCGCGCACACACACACATGGCACACACATCAGTTCCCATCCGGGCAGAAACAAGGCCCTGGTTGTTTCCCAGAGACAATTCCTAGCCTCGCAGCCCTCCCCGTGGCCATGTCCTCGCTTCCTTTCCAAGAAATCCGGAGATCTGGTGTCAGCACAATCCAGCCCTCTCGCTGAACAGACATTGCCCCGTCCGGATCGTCGGGAGAGATGCGAGCGCAATCACTCTCCGGTGACATGTCAGCAGCTCTCGGTGCGAGATTAGGCGAATGAGGGATCTGGGTGGTTTTTTTGCTGATGTGCTGTCCAAAGATCAACTCGTGTTCAGGATCAGATAGGGCGGGAGGGGGAAAAGAGGGGCGTTTGGAGTCAAAGGGTGAGGTCTGCCTGGGGGAATCCCTGGCTAGCCAAACAAGGTTGCCTCGCTCGAGGACTGCTGACTGGGGAGGGCAGAGGAAATGTGTGCGCCACCGTCTGAAGGCACAAGAGGAAGCCCACCAGATCTTTCTTTCTTTCTTCCTCTCTCTCTCTCTCTCTCTCTCTCTCTCTCTCTCTCTCTCTCTCTCCAACAGGACCAGGCCTAGAGCCAAAAATGTGTCTGTGTGGAAGGCAGAGAGGCACCCGAAACTGATTGCAAAACGACCAGCAGGAAACAGTGTTCTCGACACTGCGGGAAACCATTCAAGTCCCGTTCACAATCTGCATTTATAACACTACAATACAGCTTTAAATAGCCATCGTGGCTTCCCCCAAAGGATTCTGGGAACTGTGGTGAAACATACTTGGAGCATAGCTGTCAACGTTTCCCTTTTTTTAAGGGAAATTCCCTTATTCCGAATAGGATTCCTCGTGGGGAAAGTTGACAGCTATGACTCGGAGTCTTGTGGTGATTTCATGCTCTTTACTGCAGCTTGTAAAACAGGAATTTTGTTGCCCCCACAAACCTCAGGCTTTTATATACAGTGGTACCTCGGGTTAAGTACTTAATTCATTCCGGAGATCCGTTCTTAACCTGAAGCACCATTTTAGCTAATGGGGCCTCCCGCTGCCGCCACTGCACAATTTCTGTTCTCATCCTGAAACAAAGTTCTTAACCTGAAGCAGTATTTCTGGGTTAGCGCAGTCTGTAACCTGAAGCGTATGTAACCTGAAGCGTCTGTAACCTGGGGTACCACTGTATTTACAAAATGAGTCCCGTCTGATTGGCTGATTCTGCTTCCCTCCTGGAGCCTGATTGGTCTTCTCCTGCAAGCCAATCAGTTGTTGCATTCTAGGGTCCTACCTGCCTATTGATCTAGGATCCAAGGTTAGTACATAATATGTGGTCTGTTAAGAGGGCTGCGAGTTGGCCAGGACTGTCCTATTCCATACCCTCCAAACATTTCTCCGATGAAAATATAGGGACGTCCCATTCCATCGTAATGATTTTGCTATTTATACCCCACCCATCTTACTGGGTTTCCCCAGCCACTCTGGGCAGCTTCCAACATATATAAAAGGTAAAGGGACCCCTGACCATTAGGTCCAGTCGTGGCCGACTCTGGGGTTGCGGCGCTCATCTCGCTTTATTGGCCAGTACAGCTTCCGGGTCATGTGGCCAGCAAGACTAAGCCGCTTCTGGCGAACCAGAGCAGCGCACGGAAACGCCGTTTACCTTCCCGCCGGAGTGGTACCTATTTATCTACTTGCACTTTGACGTGCTTTCGAACTGCTAGGTTGGCAGGAGCAGGGACCGAGCAACGGGAGCTCACCCCGTGGCGGGGATTCGAACCGCCGACCTTCTGATCGGCAAGTCCTAGGCTCAGTGGTTTAACTCATAGCACCACCCACGTCAGAAAGGAGCAAACCAGGAATATTTTAGGGAGCAGGCTAGCAGGCGGGGCCCATGACTTACATCACAGGAGCCTACACACCACAAAAAACTGTTGCTGTATGTAGGTTTTATTTTATTTGTTTTTTATCTTATATTTTGGAAATGTACATCCAAGTTTTCTTCCCTTTAAATTTTTTTGGGGCCCCCAAGAGAGTGGAGCCCTAAGCTATAGCCTGTTTAGCTTATACGTAAATCTGGCACCGCCCTTAACTCTGCTGTTTGACTGCAGAACGGTCTCCCCTCAGGAAGATGGCGAACTATCCTTCCTTGCAGGTTTTGAAGCAGAGGTAGGGTGGCCGTCTGGCATGTATGCTTTAGCTGAGATTCCTGCATCTCAAGGGGTTGGGATAGAGGACCTCTGGGGGTCCCATCCAACTCCACGATTCTCCGATTCCTTTGCCAGCAGGGATAAAGTACTTATGGCGCCGTCAGGGACTCTGAATCCCCCATCAGATTTCTAACAGGGTTCTCAGCTCCTCAATCGGCTACAGTTCCCAGGATTCGCATGGACAAGAAGCCATGATAAATGAGGCAGCTTTGAAACAAAAACCCAGCGTACGCTTGTCATGTGAATGCACTTGCAATCTCACCAGCTGGGGCCGGTTTACAGGGGAGGAAAGATAATCTTTATCAGGGACCCTCACATCTTCCTACCATCCGGCTGATAAACAGGGGATAGGTCTTGGGCTATGATAGGAATTTTATGGTCTTAGATATATGGTAATGTTCCTAAGTGTACCAACCAAGCATGTAAATAGATCAGCACAGGAAGACCGACCTGGAACCATTTTGATTCCCAAACTGAGCCAATGTTTTCTCTGCAAGGTCAAAGTGGGAAACCTCCCCATTGTCTCTTTCCTCACAAATCCTGTCTTAAGGGCACATTTAAGATATGAATAGGGTGTGAGCCTGTGACGTGGCCCAGGAACTAAGTATTTATCATTACAAAAGACTGGCCAGACTCCCCAGGCAATCCAATCAAGTAACCTGCCAGACAGGAGATAAATTACGACAGGAGAAAAACAACATTCAAATTTCTGTTTTAGACCGCCTTTTCTGTGATGTAGGTGTGATGTATCTGAGGGGTGGTCTTAGGTTACACCCCTTCTGTGATGTATGTATGATGTTTCTGGGGGTGGTCTTGAGCTACAGGGTGGCAATTTCAAAAATCTTTATAAGGCCTTGCACACCATCTTTCTGGGTCTTTCCTCTCTCCTGCAAGTGAGGGGAGCACCCTGTTGCAACAGATCAATAAAGGCCAAGCCTACAGGCTGCTGTTTTGCTCCAAGTAATCCTGGTTGGTGTCTTTGTTTTTTGTCCAAGGGAGCCCTCGGATTTTTCCGTTAACAGGGGGGAAAGATAATCTTTATCGGGGACCGTCACGTCTTCCTACCGTCTGGCTGATAAGTTCTTGGGCCATGTAAGATTAAGCAGGGGAGAAACATCAGCCCAAGGATATAGATAACTGCACATTTCTCAACGGAAAAGGGGGGGGGAGAGTACGTTTCTTGGAGACTCTGCATCCTGACCGGAGAATGTGCAGATTGCCTGGAGCATGCAGGAAATGCAAGGCCAGGGATGAGCTGGAGGACAGACCCTCCGAGTCTCCCTCTTTTCCAGGGACATAAGCCATCCCGGTTTCCGATTTGAAAGTCCCTCTTTTCCATAGGATGTCCCTATTTTTCTTAGAATGTCCCGGTCCTCAAACAATAAGGCCTTCCCCCAAAGCATCCTGGGAAATGTAGTCTGTTAAGAATGTCAGGAGAGGCTCGTTGACCCCTATTCCCCTTGTGAAACGACAATCATCAGACTGGTTTAAACCCCTCTTCTGCAACAATAGCAGACCCTCCAAGTGCCCCTATTTTCCAGGGACTTCTCTGATTTAGAGAAGCCGTCCCAGTTTCTGATTTGATCCCAAAATATCCCGCTTTTCCCTAGGGTGCCCCTATTTTCATTGGAGAAATGTTAGAGGTGATGGAGTTATCAGACCCCCAAGGGAAGTTTTATTTTAATGCTTAATGTTTTATTATGTTTTTATATATGCTGGAAGCTTTCTTAAACCAAGGCGTGCTTTCCCATAGCAGCGGGGTAAAGGTAAAGGGACCCCTGACCATTAGGTCCAGTCGTGGCCGACTCTGGGGTTGCGGCGCTCATCTTGCTTTACAGGCCGAGGGAGCCGGCGTACAGCTTCCGGGTCATGTGGCCAGCAGGACTAAGCCGCTTCTGGCGAACCAGAGCAGCACACGGAAATGCCGTTTTCCCGCTGGAGCGGTACCTATTTATCTACTTGCACTTTGACGTGCCTTCGAACTGCTAGGTTGTCAGGAGCAGGGACCGAGCAACGGGAGCTCACCCCGTCGCGGGAATTCGAACCGCCAACCTTCTGATTGGCAAGTCCTAGGCTCTGTGGTTTAACCCACAGCGTCAACCCCTGGAATAGGATGTCCCTATTTTCCTCGGAGAAATCTCAGCTGTGCTCACGTTTCAATTGCCTCCCTTTCCGTCTCCCCCGCCCAGAGCCACCATGTGGCCCCAGGGCCTTTAGCTAGAAGGGAATATGGGCCTCATTCTGCTAAAGGTTTCCCACCCCTCCTTTAGGGAGACTTGGGGATGACTCCGTGCCTTCCCACCTTTATGTCACACCTGTCTGCAGGGCTAACAACCTGCCTGCTAGACTTGGGCAGGCAAAACTGCAGCTGTTTGTTCGAGGTTGTGGGTTGTTGTGTATTTTTTGCCTTTTGCTGGGTCGAGCGCGAGGTGCCGCTCTGAGCTTGTGTGCAGTCGCAACGTCAGAACCGCCCAGGGGTGCCAGCAGCGAGCGGGCCGTGCCAAGTTGGCACGGGGCGGGTTTGTACAGTATGCTCTTCCAGAATTGGATTACAAAGGAACTTGTCGGCTAAGTGATCGGCACAGCTGTCCAAAGAATATTAGTTACTGTAAAGGCTTTTTTTCTCTGCGGCCTAAGAGAACATGGAGAGGGAGCCTTCGCTAGGTGGAAACACAAAAGTTGATCGCTAGGCAGCCTCTTGTCCCCCGCAGAATAGAGATCCTTCCAAGGGAAAGAGGCGGAATGAATGCCTTTTGACCTCTGCTGTTTATTTAAAACTTTGCACTGGTCAAGACGGCCTATTCAAGGCTGATCGGCGCAGGACAGTCCCAGGGAGGGGGAGCTGGCAGGCCGGGGGCGTGGAAAGTAAGAGGGAGGGGAGAGCAGGATTTGATCTGGGCTCGGACTTCAGCAAAGGCCAGTCCTCTGCTGCTAAGCCTCAGTTATCCCCCTGTAAAATGGGAGCACACCCGGAGAACGACCTGAAAATATTCACAGATGGTATTTAAGTAGACTTGCTAAGGGGACGCGGGTGGCGCTGTGGGTTAAACCACAGAGCCTAGGACTTGCTGATCAGAAGGTCGGCAGTTCGAATCCCCACGACAGAGTGAGCTCCCGTTGCTCTGTCCCTGCTCCTGCCAACCTAGCAGTTCGAAAGCACACCAGCGCAAGTAGATAAATAGGTACCGCTCTGGCAGGAAGGTAAACGGCGTTTCCGTGCGCTGCTCTGGTTCGCCAGAAGCGGCTTAGTCATGCTGGCCACATGACCCGTAAGCTGTACGCTGGCTCCCTTGGCGAATAAAGCGAGATGAGCGCTGCAACCCCAGAGTTGGCCACGACTGGACCTAATGGTCAGGGGTCCCTTTACCTTTACCTAGGCTTGCTAAGAACAGGGGTCAGCAAACTTTTTCAGCAGGGGGCCGGTCCACTGTCCCTCAGACCTTGTGGGGGGGCCGGACTATATTTTGAAAAAAATAATAATGAACGAATTCCTATGCCCCACATTTTGGATTCACCGCTGTCCATGGAGGAGCAGGTCAGTTCTGTGTCCAGGGCAGCTGTCTACCAGCTCCATCTGGTACGCAGGATGAGACCCTCCCTGCCCGCAGACTGTCTCACCAGAGTGGTGCATGCTCTGGTTATCTCCCGCTTGGACTACCGCAGTGCGCTCTCTGTGGGGCTGCCTTTGAAGGTGACCCGGAAACTGCAATTAATCCAGAATGCGGCAGCTAGACTGGGGACTGGGAGCAGCCACCGAGACCACATAACACCGGTCCTGAAAGACCTCCATTGGCTCCCAGGATGTTTCCGAGCACAATTCAAAGTGTTGGTGTTGACCTTTCAAGCCCTAAACAGCCTTGGCCTAGTATACCCGAAGGAGGGTCTCCACCCCCATCGTTCAGCCCAGACACTGAGGTCCAGTTCCGAGGGCCTTCTGGTGGTTCCCTCCCTGCGAGAAGTAAGGTTACAGGGGACCAGGCAGAGGGCTTTCTTGGTGGTGGCACCCTCCCATCAGATGTCAAGGAAATAAACAACTATCTGACTTTTAGAAGACATCTGAAGACAGCCCTGTTTAGGGAAGTTTTAATGCTTGACGTTTTATCACTTTATTATTATTATTATTATTAATATTCTGTTGGGAGCAGCCCAGAGTGGCTTGGGAAACCCAGCCAGATGGGTGGGGTATAAATATATTATTATTATTATTATTATTATTATTATTATTATTATTATTATTATTATTATTATTACTTGTGAGCTCCCCACAACCACCCAACTCCCCACTGTAACTTGATCAGAGTTCCATGCTCAGTCTGCCAAGCAGCCATTAACCAGAGAACCACCTACATCAGCATTTCCCAAATTCCTCTCCCACATGGGACTGATTGAAAATTGCTTTGGGCCTTAAGGGACCACTTAGCAAATTTTCTCTGCCTGGTACTGCACGGTGCTGAGTGCTATATGGTTTTTAATTGCATTTCAATTGCTTTTCCTTTCCTCTCCGTCACCTCTGATCTGTGCAGCTCACCTCGCAGGTGGGCTGCAGTGATCTTAGAACAGCTTGCCGTTCCGTCACAAGACGGAAAAGAAAGAAAAATTAATATAGAAATAATAAGCAATGATATTTAAGTGGACGGACAAGGGGACGGCATAAACCTCTTTCGTTCTTTAAGGGAAGATGTTGCTGTTATGTAAGGAGCAGGAATCGATAAAACGATAGCTGGCAAATAATGGGAGAGGAAACAAATGTAAAAAAATCAAAAAGTTCATAATTGAATATAAGGAATGGGATGTGAATTAGAAATGAATATGGTATGTCGAAAGACGCCTGCTTCTTGGGAGAAAAGCAATGACAAACCTAGACAGCATCTTAAAAAGCAGAGACATCACCTTGCCAACAAAGGTCCGTATAGTTAAAGCTATGCTTTTCCCAGTAGTGATGTATGGAAGTGAGAGCTGGACTATAAAGAAGGCTGATGGCCGAAGAATGGATGCTTTGAATTCTGGTGCTGGAGGAGACTCTTGAGAGTCCCATGGACTGCAAGAAGATCAAACTTCTCCATAATGAAGGAAATCAGCCCTGAGTGCTCACTGGAAGGACAGATCCTGAAGCTGAGGCTCCAAGACTTTGGCCACCTCATGAGAAGAGAAGACTCCCTGCAAAAGACCCTGATGTTGGGAAAGATGGAGGGCACAAGGAGAAGGGGATGACAGAGGACGAGATGGTGGGACAGTGTTCTCGAAGCTACCAGCATGAGTTTGACCAAACTGCGGGAGGCAGTGGAAGACAGGAGTGCCTGGCGTGCTCTGGTCCAGGGGGTCACGAAGAGCCGGACATGACTAAATGACTCAGCAACAAAAAAGCGCCATCTGGCTAGCTCCGTTGGTTAGAGCATAGTGCTGCTGGTAACATCAAGGTTGCAGGTTCGATTCCCATATGGGCATTGCTTAATATTCCTGCATTCTGGCCCAACTCGACAATTCTGCGATTCGAAACTCGGTCTCCTCTGTTTTGCAGCGCCGTTCTCACGACCAAATCACTTCTGCGACCGAATAACACGTAAAAAGGGTGTTCACAGTGTATCTAGTGCAAAGCTCTATTTCAAGATAGTTGTCATATATCAAGGTATATACACAAAGTATCAAATGTGGTGACAGTAATAATAATAATGCAACAAAACAACAACACCAGAAACTGGCTTTTAAGTAGAAAACCAAATTTACTAGAATAGTAGCTAGAATAGATAGACTTGTAACCATTCAAGCAACAAAGGTGTCATGTGCAAAACAAAGCCTGGAGATAATGTAAACATGGAGTGGATAAATGTACAATTGTATCTTAACAAGTTACATGTGCAATAAATGTTTTACAGAGTGGATAAATGAACCGTTAAACAAGTAGCGTGTCCAATCACAGAACAGCAACCCCAGCAATAGCAAGGGTAGCAGACAGGAGAATGTGAAAAAGTTTCTCAAAGCTGTTTTTCAAAGATTGAACTGGATGAGATGTTCTTCAATGGGTCTTGAGTTGGAAACACGAAGTCGTATGCATGGATCAACCACAGGAAGGCAATATGAGAATAATGTGAGTGGGCAAAAGGAGACCTGTTTGACTGGCGCTGTGGGTTAAACCACAGAGCCTAGGACTTGCCGATCAGAAGGCCGGCGGTTCGAATCCCCGCGACGGGGTCAGCTCCCATTGCTCGGTCCCTGCTCCTGCCAACCTAGCAGTTCAAAAGCACGTCAAAGCGCAAGTAGATAAATAGATACCGCTCTGGCAGGAAGGTAAACGGCGTTTCCGTGCGCTGCTCTGGTTCGCCAGAAGCGGCTTAGTCCTGCTGGCCACATGACCCAGAAGCTGTACGCCGGCTCCCTCGGCCAATAAAGCGAGATGAGCGCTGCAACCCCAGAGTCGGCCACGACTGGACCTAATGATCAGGGATCCCTTTACCTTTACTTTTTGCCTCTCCGGATATATTACAGCTTTCGCTACACACTTCATCAGTCACTGGATTACTGAATGGTATGAGAAGAGAAGACTCCCTGGAAAAGACCCTGATGCTGGGAAAGATGGAGGGCACAAGGAGAAGGGGACGACAGAGGATGAGATGGTTGGATAGTGTTCTCAAAGCTACCAGCAGGAGTTTGACCAAACTGCGGGAGGCAATGGAAGACAGGAGTGCCTGGCGTGCTCTGGTCCAGGGGGTCACAAAGAGTTGGACACGACTAAACAACAACAACAACAGTTCATGTAAAATATGCAGAGATAGATGGTATGCAGAATGAACCGTGGAAGGAGAAGAAGGGAAGTCAATTGATTTAAGGTTGTTTGGATGAATATTTTGAAATGTAAATTAGAAAAAATAATAATAATAAATATTTAAAAAGAAAGAAAGTTAGGAACACAGAAAGCTGCTTTTTTAAAAAATTTGGCAGCGTCACTTCCTGGGCCTGTCTACAGCAGTATTGCTCACACTGAATGAGTCACTCCCAGACCTACCTGGCAATTGTGGAGACTGGATCTGAGACCATTCAGTGATGGCCGTTTGTGTGCGTGTTTTAGATGCCGGACAGGAGAGTCTTAATGTGTCCACAAGCCGTAGATCTTGGCAACAGATTGCGGGGAAGGGTTTAGAATTCCCTCCTGTGGCGCATCAGATTGTCTCTTTATCCCCTGCCGAAGCCAGCTCTCTTCCAACGAGCCTCTGCAAAAAAACTTCATCCTATTTGACGCATCTCTCGGATTTGAACTGATACGATGTACGTGCCACCAGCATCTTAAAAAGCAGAGACATCACCTTGCCAACAAAGGTCCGTATAGTTCAAGCTATGGTTTTCCCAGTAGTGATGTATGGAAGTGAGAGCTGGACCATAAAGAAGGCTGATCACCGGAGAATGGATGCTTCTGAATTCTGGTGCGGGAGGAGACTCTTGAGAGTCCCATGGACTGCAAGAAGATCCAACCTCTCCATTCGGAAGGAAATCAGCCCTGAGTGCTCACTGGAAGGACGGATCCTGAAGCTGAGACTCCAAGACTTTGGCCACCTCATGAGAAGAGAAGACTCCCTGGGAAAGACCCTGATGTTGGGAAACATGGAGGGCACAAGGAGAAGGGGACGACAGAGGACGAGATGGCTGGACAGTGTTCTCAAAGCTACCAGCCTGAGTTTGACCAAACTGCGGGAGGCAGTGGAAGACAGGAGGGCCTGGCGTGCTCTGGTCCAGGGGGTCACGAAGAGTCGGACACGACTAAACGACTAAACAACAACAACAACGTGCCGCTGCTGTTGTCAAAACACCGGACCTTCCAGGGTCCAGTTTTGAGACTTGAGTATAAATCCCAAGATTACTGAGCCTCTTAAAAAATATATTTAAAAGGCCACCTGTGTTTTATCCATTGGGATTGTGCAAAAGTAACTCTGCAGATACTCAGAGACACTATAAGGTTACCAGACGTCCCTGTTTCCCGGGAACAGTCCCCAGATTTACAAATCAGTCTCCATACGAAATCCATTGAAGTTGAAGAGTGTCCCCGGATTCATTGAAAAAAATCTGGTAACCTTACACTATGTGATTCTTATTATTCCAGCAACGTTCAAGGCCCAGCCTCGAGTGCCAAGCAGAAATCCTAGGCAAGGGAGCCCCCTTAAAAATCCCACTTGCTCTCTAGGTTTCCAGTTACCGTCTGAGAGCCAGTGTGGTGTAGTTAAGAGAGGTGGACTCGTAATCTGGTGAACCGGGTTCGCTTCCCCGCTCCTCCACATGCAGCTGCTGGGTGACCTTGGGCCAGTCACACTTCTCTGAAGTCTCTCAGCCCCACTCACCTCACAGAGTGTTTGTTGTGGGGCAGGAAGGGAAAGGAGAATGTGAGCCGCTTTGAGACTCCTTCGGGTAGTGATAAAGCGGGGTATCAAATCCAAACTCTTCTTCTCCTCTTCTCTCTCTGCCTCATCGACCTCACAAGGTTGTTATGAGGACGAAATGGGAGATGAAGTGCGGCCTATAAATTTAACATAAATAAAATAAAAATAAAAAATGAACACCACCTAGGGGAACCTGGTATATGAATAATTAAAACTAAAAATTCTTAATTCCACACCTTCTGGCCTTAAGGTGTCAAGATAAATCTGCTTTTAGTTAAGCATTTTTATTTATTTACTTGACGGAAGGGCAGCTGTCCCTACTGGCAACTCCCATGCTTGAGCCTCTCTTAAACAGCCCCCCCCAAAAAACCCCCAACCCTCTTTTTTATCCATTGGGGAGGGTGAAAGGCACTCTGCACGGGCTCAGAGGCCCTGCTTCATTCTCCACACCTTCCAGGGCCCCAAACTGAGTGCCCAGAATAAATCCCAGGAAACCCTTTAAAAATAAGCAAACAAGCAAGCAAACAAACAAACAGCAACGCGCACCATCATTTTCGCCATTAGGGCCGGGAGCTCTCTGCACACGCTCAGAGGCCCTGCTTCATTATTATGACTCCACACCTTCAAGGACCCAGAAGAAATCCTAGGAAACAGCCCCTTTTAGAAACAAACAAGGCACGCGTGCTTTTTGGACTTTAGGGCGTGCCGCGCTCTGCACGCGCTCAGAGGCACGGCCAGCCAGGCGCCCTCCCCCTCGCGGGGAGAATCCGACCACATTTTTATTTTTTATTTCATAACAAGCAAGCAAGCAAACCAACCAGCAACAACAAGAAGAAGGCGCGCGCGCGTCTTTGCGCTTGGGGCTGGCCGCGCTCTGCGCGCGCTCAGAGGCACGGCTGCTCCGGCGCCTTTCCCCGTCGCTCTCGATGATCCACAGGCTCCGCTCCTCCCTCTCGGCCCCGGAGGAGGGGGAAGCGCAGGCGGGAGGGAGGGAAGGAGGGAAGGCGAAGCGAGAGCGCCTCTGCCCGCCTCCTCGGGGCTCCTCCTTCCTGGGGCCGCCCCGTCTCCCTCCACCCTGACCCGGAGCTCCGGCGAACTCCGGAGCCGACGGAAGGCGCCTCGGAGAAGCGGCGGAGACGCGCGCGCCGGAGCAGCAGGTCTGGATGCGGGCAGGGAGGGGGCTGGCGTGGGGGGGGGGCTGGCGGGGGAGAGAGACGGAGGGCCCCCCCCTCCCCGGGGAAAAGGGGCAGTGCCCAGGCAGCGCGCTCTGGAAGCGACAGCGCCCCAGGGCTGTGCATCAGCCGGCGTCGCGCTCTCCCTCCCTAAACGCCAGCTGGGCATCAGCGTTGGCACAGCCCACAATGCTAGATCTGAAGCAAGGATTCGTGGGGGGGGGGTTCTTTGGGGGGGGGTGCGCCGCCGCTGCCTCCCATCTCTCCTCCATGGGCACATCTGGGTAGCGGGAGAAGGGGGCACGCCGATGGGCGCAGAAGACCCGGGCGGGGAAGGCTGTCAGAAGTGAGTCAAGACGAGGAGGAGGGTGGTTTTTTTGGGAATGGGGGGGGGGCGCCCGGGGGCATGGGAGCCAACCTCAAGGCGCCGCCGAGGTCCCTTGGCTCCCCCAGTAAAATATTTGAGGGGGGTGGGCTCAACAAAGTTGATGGGCAATGCCATTCAAATGGTGGGCAGGCGCCATGTCTTGTGATTATGCGGGGCACGGCTTACCTGGGCAAACAACCCCCCCCCCCGATATTTTAAGTTGGCACCCCTTCCAGGGGGTGTCTCTTCTCTGGTGGGCGATGCCGGCTCAGTTCCAAAGCTGAACTAGGACGAAAAAGGGGCGCTCGGTTTGGTAGAAATTGGGTACCACCCAGTAAGCCTCACCCAGAGGGCTGGAAGAGACCCCCCCCCCAAACACACACTCACAAAGGGCACCAGTGGCATCAGGTGGGCGCTGGACAGCTTTGAGGCAAGAGGGCGGGTGTTGGTAGCGAATGGGCCTTAGTGTGGGGCGGGCACGGTTTAGGGCACACTCAGAGAGAGAGAGAGAAAAGGCCCCAATCGAGACTGGGAAGGGGCACCTAGAGGCCATCAGGACCGCCCTCTGCCCTGGCACATAACGGCTTCTTCTCTGTGTGGGGAAGTTGGCAGTGCCAGAGCCGTGCGCGGGGAGGGAGGGAGGGAGGAAGAAGGCAGGCTGGATTTTGCTGTTCCAAGAGACTCGGCCTTGTGAGTGGTTGGCAGCGAGTCGGTTCGACAGTGCCCAGTTGGCAGGGTATCTTTTAGGGAGGGCAGGGGCCTGAAGCAGGCCCCGGGGGGCGAGGCCAGTGGGCGAAGAGGAGCAGGGAGCCCCTAAGCGTGGGGCAGGCTCTCCCCGTTATCCCGCCACGTGGAAGTTGAGAGACAACCGAGGCAGAAGGGATAATCGATGGGCCCAGGATTCGCCTGGCAGTGCCCAATTTGGGGGGCAAGCTACAGCAAGGCAAGGGCATGCCCGGTCGTGCCAAAGATACTGCTCTGGGGAAAGGGACACGTGGGTGGTGTTTGTGGGGGCCGGGAAAGCCTCCCCCCACAGTTGGCAGGGCTGATTCGCCGGCAACAACCACAGTCGCCAACTTTCCCTTGCAGCTGGCCTTGCGGTGCCTGGAAAAAGAACTGGTCCAACTGCCAACCCAACAGGCTTCTGCCTGCCTAAGCTGGGCTCTCTTCTCCCTGCCTCTTCCCATTTGGCGGTGTTGCCAACTCTTTTTTTGTTGCCCCTTCGGCCCTCCCCCTACGCCTTAAGAGCTGCCCGTGCTGCAAAAGGAGGGGAAGTGTGTGTGTGTGTGTGTGTGTCCCCCTCGTTTCCTCTGTAACACATGTGCCACAAAAGGCGCAGGAGCAGGGGCCAGGAAATGAAGTTGGCAACCCTATAACGGGGGTTGCCAAACCGTTTGATATCCGGTGCGCTGTTTCGGTTTTGATTTGTGTGTGTGTTTCTTTGAAAGGTTCTGTTGCGGCTTTCAGAAATCGCTGGGTCTCGATTCCTCGTGTTATTGATGATCTTATGTTATTGATCGTATCGCACAATTACAGCCTATTGGATTATGTGGATTTCTGATTGTGCTGCCGTACACTTTTAAAACAGGGGGACGTCATTAGTAGTAAAGGTAAAGGGACCCCTGACCATTAGGTCCAGTCGTGGCCGACTCTGGGGTTGCGGCGCTCATCTCGCTTTACTGGCCGAGGGAGCCGGCGTACAGCTTCCGGGTCATGTGGCCAGCAGGACAAAGCCGCTTCTGGCGAACCAGAGCAGCGCACGGAAACGCCGTTTACCTTCCCGCCGGAGTGGTACCTATTTATCTACTTGCACTTCGATGTGCTTTCGAACTACTAGGTGGGCAGGAGCAGGGACTGAGCAACGGGAGCTCACACCGTCGCGGGGATTCGAACCGCCGACCTTCTGATTGGCAAGTCCTAGGCTCTGTGGCTTGACCCACAGCGCCACCCGCATAACAGGCACTTTCGGCAGATCGGATCTTCATCATGCCCCCCCCCTTCCTTGCAAGGACTTCGGGGTAGTTTTTAAGTAGTTCTGCCTCCTTCGGAACCTGACCTGGATCACAACGGCCCTTCGAGGTAGGCTGAGCACAGATATATAACAAGGGGCCACCAACAAGAAGGCTTGGGGGATTTTTGGCAGGGAAGCGGTGACAGCACAGACGCTTTTAAAATCATGTATTTTTTTGGAGAGGCCTTTCTCTCATAACACTAGAAGTGAAGCTCAGTGTTGCAAAGATTCAGGACGGACAAACAAACAAAAATCCTCCATCATGCAGCGTTGGACTATGGAACTCCCTGCCACAGTAGGCGGCGTGGCCATCAACTGGGGTGGCCTTGAAAGAAGATTGGGCAAATTCGAGGAGGAGGCCTATTGACAGCTGCTAGACAGGGTGGCCCTGCTCTGCTTCCATGGCTGGAGACAGACAGATTTGGAAGGGGCTGCAGGGATCTTTCATCCGATGCAGGACTCGAATCCAGGACCTTGAGATTGCGAGTCTCACGCTCTGCCCAGTGAGCAATAGGCACTAATGCCCAATGATGGAGGGGATCTCGCACTCGGATCCCGCTTGCCGGCTTCCCATCTGGATTGCCTCTGAGCAGCCACAGAGTGCCTTTTGTCCTCTGCACCGCCACACACCTGGGATGATGAGGAAATCGTGCAGGTCATCAGGTAACCTTTCCAGGCAGCCTTGAACCCTCACCTCTCTTCTTTGGAGAGGGGTGCGTGAGGGGTAAGACTAAAACACCTGAATTCTTGGCTGGATTCCTCCGCAAGATATTTAGCTGCTAGAGGTTCTTGCCACTTTCTCTCTGCCCTATACATAGAAATATGGGATAGATTCACTAATTCCCTTCTCCCATTTAAAAAAAACGACCGGCTCTTTCCATATGAACCTACCCGGACCCCGAGATCATCTTCTGAGGCCCTTTTTCGTGGACCTCCTCCTCAAGAGGTCCGGAGGGTGGCAACACGAGAACGGGGCCTTCTCTGCAGTGGCTCCCCGTCTGTGGAACGCTCTCCCCAGGGAAGTTCGCCTGGTGCCTTCATTACACACCTTTAGGCACCTGGCAAAAACGTTCCTTTTTAACCAGGCCTTTGGTTGATATGTTTGACATCCTATACCCTTTTATAATGTGGCTCTTTTCTGGTGTGTGTGTGTGTGTTATTGGGTGGTTGCTTTTATTCTGATTATATATATTGTGATCTTTTTTGTGAACCGCCCTGAGACCTCCGGGTATAGGTTGGTATATAAACTCAATTAATAATAATACCATTAATTTTTGTTAGGGCACAAGTCAAAGTCCATCCGTTAGGCCAGCCTTTCTCAACCTGTGGGTCCCCAGATGTTGTTGAACTATCATAATAATAATAATAATTTATTATTTATACCCCGCCCATCTGGCTGGGCCTCCCCAGCCACTCTGGGCGGCTTCCATAGAAACCAAAAATACAGTAAAATATCACACGTTAAAAACTTCCCTGAACAGGGCTGCCTTAAGATGTCTTCTGAATGTCAGGTAGTTGTTTATCTGTTTGACATCTGCTGGAAGGGCGTTCCACAGGGCGGGCGCCACCACCGAGAAGGCCCTCTGCCTGGTTCCCTGTAGCTTTGCTTCTCGCAATGAGGGAACCGCCAGAAGGCCCTCAGCGCTGGACCTCAGCGTCCGGCCAGAATGATGGGGGTGGAGACGCTCCTTCAGGTATACTGGACTACAACTCCCATCACCCCTAGCTAGCAAGGCCAGAGCTCAGAGATGATGGGAGTTGTAGTCCAACAACATCTGGGGACCCACAGCTTGAGAACCGCTGCGTTAGGCTGTATCTGACTTAACATACTCAGAGTAGGCTTTTGATTAATGTGCCTAAGGCTGGGCACATCTAAAGCATGCAAGGACCTCCTGGGAACTGTAGTTTGAGTGCCACAGTGCTACAATTCCCAGCACCAAACTTCAGTTACCAGTATTCTTTTTTTTTTGCGGGGATGGGGGCAGAAATGTTCTTTATTATGGCGTCCGTGCAGCGCTTCGTCACTGTCTGACTGGCAGAAGCTTGTAAGGGTTTCAGCAAAGAGAGCTCCCCTCGTCATCTGCTTATGCCTTATGAGGAACGGTCGAAGGAGCTGGGTACTTTTAGCCCGGAGAAGAGGGGACCGAGAGGAGATAGAATCAAAAAGTGTAGAGGTGGAAGGGAAACCCAGCGGTCATCTAGTCCAACCCCCTGCAATGCGGGAATCTCCGCTCAAGCATCCCTGATAGGTGACCACCCAGCTTAAAAACCTCCAACGAAGGAGAGCCCTTTTATCTTTTATTTTTTTTCATTTTCCCAAAAAATTTATTAGTTTTCACAATATTGTAAACAAACACACAAGACAAACAAACATAAATCATAGCCTTATTGAAAATTACAGTTAACTTTGTTAAGTGACTTCCTTGCTTCCCCTTGGTTGAATTTCATTGCATATCCTTTTAACGCTTTTCCAAATCCCAATTTTTATGAAATTTAACTTAAACATTAACCTCCTTAGATCTTCACCTTATGGAATCAAACATATTAATTCATCACTTAGCGTAAATAAAATCCTAATCCCATGAGGTACCTGCAAGCTATTTTCAGTTAGTTTAACTTAACAAATTTAACTAAATAATCGTTAAATTTATTCCACTCTTCCTGATACTCCTCCTCCTTCTGGTCGCGGACTCTTCCGGTTAGGTCGGCTAGCTCCGAAAAATCCATCATCTTCATCTGCCATTCTTCTATTGTTGGTAATTCTTGGGTTTTCCACTTTGTAGCTAACAAAATACAGGTACGAGCAGCAAAATATGAGCCCTTTTAACTTCTAATCAGATCCTTTTAACCGGGGATCTCGCCAGGATTGTAACTCGGGACTTTCCGCACGCCGGGGGTGCGTTGCACTGCGGAGCTGCAGTCCCAAACCAAGATTCCTCACGGTTCTGGAGCATTTAAAAACGGGATTGCGACTTCTCGAGCTCAATATTGCCCACACGGACTGGCAGGAACTCTCTGGGGAATTACCCTGTCCTTTCTAGAGATGCCACAGTGGTTCAGACCTGGGAGAGTCTCTTCCTCATAGTCACTGCTGTTTTCCTCACCATCGTCTTCGTAGGCGGAAGTCAGTCTTCGACTCGCTGGGCTGAAATCGATGCCTCTACCTGCACCGAATCGCGATATGGTCTGGACTATATGGTCCAGGGATTTAAGTGTGGCTTGTTGATATTATTATTATCATCATCATCATCATCATCAATTTTTCGCTCCATAAGATGCACCAGACCATAAGACGCACCTAGTTTTTGGAGGAGGAAAACAAGAAAAAGAAGCTCAGAAGCCAGAACAGCAAGAGGGATCGCTGTGCAGCGGAAGCAGCGATTCCTCTTGCTGTTCTGGCTTCTGGGATAGCTGCGCAGCCTGCATTCGCTCCATAAGACGCACAAACATTTCCCCTTACTTTTTAGGAGGGAAAAAGTCAGTCTTATAGAGCAAAAAATACCGTATTATTATTTTGAAATGAAATTACGGGGTGCTCATGAAAAGCAGATTATTGTCTGTGATAGGTAAAGGTAAAGGGACCCCTGACCATTAGGTCCAGTCGTGACCCACTCTGGGGTTGCAGTGCTCATCGCGCTTTATTGGCCGAGGGAGCCGGCGTACAGCTTCCGGGTCATGTGGCCCCAGGACTAAGCCGCTTCTGGCGAACCAGAGCAGCGCACGGAAACGCTGTTTACCTTCCTGCCAGAGCGGTACCTATTTATCTACTTGCGCTTTGACGGGCTTTCGAACTGCTAGGTTGGCAGGAGCAGGAACCGAGCAACGGGATCTCACCCCGTCATTGCGGAGATTCGAACTGCCGACCTTCTGATCGGCAAGTCCTAGGCTCTGTGGTTTAACCTACAGCACCACCCGCGTCCCAATTGTCTGTGATAAATGGAGTTAAATGTATGTCAAAGAGGCACATATCTTTGGCAATTTAATGGGCTGTTACCTAACTCACTGTGCATCACACATTTGTATCTCATAGGCTGATCAGGGTAGCCAAACCTCAAGCAGGATGAGTTGGCTTCTCTGAGTCAGCACCTCCTGGTGTGACCCAAAATCGTCCTCAAGGATGAGGACAATGAAGTCTCATCAGAATGGAGCCTTGGCAAGGGGTTGTTGTTGTCGTTTAGTCGTGTCCGCCACTCCGTGACCCCCTGGACCAGAGCATGCCAGGCACTCCTGTCTTCCACTGCCTCCCGCAGTTTGGTCAAACTCATGCTGGTAGCTTCAAGAACACTGTCCAGCCATCTCGTCCTCTGTCGTCCCCTTCTCCTTGCGCCCTCCATCTTTCCCAACATCAGGGTCTTTTCCAGGGAGTCTTCTCTTCTCCTGAGGTGGCCAAAATCTTGGAGCCTCAGCTTCAGGATCTGTCCTTCCAGTGAGCACTCAGGGCTGATTTCCTTCAGAATGGAGAGGTTCTTGCAGTCCATGGGACTCTCAAGAGTCTCCTCCAGCACCAGAATTCAAAAGCATCCATTCTTCGGCCATCATCCTTCTTGATGGTCCAGCTCTCACTTCCATACATCACTACTGGGAAAACCATAGCTTTAACTATACGGACCTTTATTGGCAAGGTGATGTCTCTGCTTTTTAAGATGCTGTCTAGGTTTGTCATTGCTTTTCTCCCAAGAAGCAGGTGTCTTTTAATTTCGTGGCTGGGTCTTGGGTTTGAGTCCCACTCTGGGCAAGAGATTCCTGCATACAAGCGGGTTAGACTAGATGACTCTTGGGGTCTCTTCCAACTCTACAGTTCTATAATATTTGAGCCAGAAAAATCGGGAATGTGGACAGCCCCAAAGTGAGAGATGGGCTCTCAAAGTGCTGCAAAGTGCCAAAGATTTCAGACCTTCCAAGCGTCCTTATTTTTCAGGGACAGTCCCGGATTTATAGATAATAATAACATTTATTTTCCCCACACCTCAGGCTGGGTTTTCCCCAGCCGCTGTGGGTGGCTCCCAACAGAATATTAAAAACACGATAAAACATCAAACATTAAAAGCTTCCCTCAACAGGGCTGCCTTCAGATGTCTTCTAAAAGTCAGATAGTGGTTTATTTCCTTGACATCTGATGGGAGGGCATTCCACAGGGAGGGTGCCACCACCAAGAAGGCCCTCAGCCTGGTTCCCTGTAACCTCACTTATCGCAGGGAGGGAACCACCAGAAGGCCCTCGGAGCTGGACCTCAGTGTCCAGGCTGGACGATGGGGGTGGAGACGCTCCTTCAGGTATACTGGACAGAGGCCGTTAAGGGCTTTCAATTTCTGTGGTGTCCCCCTTTCCCTTGTGCTTATTTTCCTTAATGGTTCATCCAGCCGGGCCTTCATGGCTAGCAGCCATTGACGGAGTGCGCACTCAGTGCCTTTGCAGACTTATCACTGGGGAATCTGGCAGGCCACAGCCAGGAGAAAATTTTGGACCTTGTGGGCTTTTGTGCTAACCCAGCAGGTCTTGGGTTCTTATGATCAGTGAATGCTCTGACTCAGAAGAAGAAACTTCCCTATATTCCAGAATCGCAGTCAGTGCATTCTCCCCAGATGACTCACTCTAATTGCACATTTCATACCCTAAAATCCTTCTTGGGTTAGAATAGGGACGTCCTATTCCATAACAGATGCGGGTGGCGCTGTGGGTTAAACCACAGAGCCTAGGACTTGCCGATCAGAAGGTCGGCGGTTTGAATCCCCGCAATGACGGGGTGAGCTCCCGTTGCTCGGTCCCTGCTCCTGCCAACCTAGCAGTTCAAAAGCACGTCAAAGTGCAAGTAGATTAATAGGTACCGCTCCGGCGGGAAGATAAACGGCGTTTCCGTGCACTGCTCTGGTTCGTCAGAAGTGGCTTAGTCATGCTGGCCACATGACCCAGAAAAACTGTCTGCGGTCAAACATCGGCTCCCTCCGCCAGTAAAGCGAGATGAGCGCCGCAACCCCAGAGTCGGCCACGACTGGACTTAACTGTCAGGGGTCTTTTACCTTTACCTTTATTTAATAATAATAATAATATTTATACACCCCCTCATCTGACTGGGTTGCCCCAGGCAACTTAAAACTTAAAGGTAAAGGGACCCCTGACCATCACATCCAGTCGTGACCGACTCTGGGGTTGCGGCGCTCATCTCGCTTTACTGGCCGAGGGAACCGGCGTACAGCGTCCGGGTCATGTGGCCAGCAAGTAAAACCACTTCTGGCGAACCAGAGCAGCGCACGGAAACGCCGTTTACCTTGCCGCCGGAGCAGTGCCTATTTATCTCCTTGCACTTTGAGGTGCTTTTGAACTGCTAGGTTGGCAGGAGCAGGGACCGAGCAATGGGAGCTCACCCCGTCATTGCGAGGTTTCAAACCACCAACCTTCTGATCGGAAGTCCTAGGCTCTGTGGTTTAACCCACAGCGCCACCCGCGTCCCTTCCTTTACCTTTACCTTTATTCAACAACAGCAACAACAACAATTATATTCCCCTCATCCGACTGGGTTGCCCCAGACACCCTGGGCAGCTCCCAAAATATATAAAAACTTAATAAAACATTAATTTAAAAACTTCCCCATACAGGGCTGTCTTCAGGTGTCTTCTAAAGGTTGTATAGTTACTTCTTGGGGCTCACCTACCTCCGTACCCTCCCAACATTTCTCTGAGGAAACTAGGGAAAGCGAGACGCTCCTGGATCAAATTAGAAAGTGGGACGGCTTCTGTTAACCCAGGGCTGCCCCTGGAAAATTAGGGACCCTTGGAGGATCTGCGGCACTTGATTCGAACTCGCGCCTTCCGGCTTCTTGAACCTTGCAAAGGTGTGGGAGTGTCCATCGTGGTCCCTCGGTGATGCGCGAGGGGCGTGCCCTCTGCATATGCCCAGAGGCTACCATCCCTCTCTGTGGTGTTGCAGCAAGCAGTGGGAAGCGTGCCGAGAATATAATCTGAGCGCTCCCTCTGTCATTACTTCGGCATCTTCTTCCCCGGAACACGTTCCAGCTTGTTGCCCTATTCTCTTTTTAAAAAATGTTTTATTCAGAGGTCCTTTAGATGCAAGAGAACACCGTGTGGCGATGTGCAGATAAACCCACTCCTTCTGTGCTGCTTTATTCATGTGTTTAAAGCCACAATTTTCCACTGATCTCCGTGGTGCTTATTTCTATGCGCACAAACGGCACAGTGTGAAACGCTCCCGCTCCACCCACTAGGCCTCTCTGCAGTGCTCGCATGGGGAAATTTCTATTAGCCCGAGGGCTGTTCTTCCTCCGAGGCCTCTTTCCAGCGGCCACATGCTAGCGGCGGGCGGATCAAAAGTGCGAGGAACAACGAACGAAACGTTTGCCCTGAAAAAAGGATCCTGGGTTTATCAAGTTCTTTCAGGAGCTCACAACGCCTCCGCTGTTTTGAGATGTGTTTCTGCGTTGAGCAAGGCAGTTTTGCACGCCGAGAACAAGAACACGAAGAAACCGAGGAGGAGGGTGAATTATAAACGCCAACACCTCGAAAGATTCCATCAAGGGTGTCTCTGAAAAATTTCACGCATCACTTGGGAGGACAGGCGAACGAATGCCGGAAGAAGCACAGATCACTAGTGTGGAAGCGACGATTCTTCAACCTAAACTTCATTGGACCGGTCATGTTGTGCGGATGCCTGATTTTCATCTTCCGAAGCAACTACCGGTACTTTATTCCCAATTTAGGAACGGAAAGCGTAATGCTGGTGGCCAACAAAGGAGGTTTAAAGACACCCTGAAAACAAATCTTTAAAAGATAGTATAAGCACTGACAACTGGGGAACACTGGCCTGCGAGCGCTCCAGTTGGAGAACAGCCTTTGCCAAAGGTGTCATGGACTTTGAAGACGCTCAAACTCAGGACGCAAGGGAGAAACGTGCTAAGAGGAAGGCACGCTTGGCAAACCCTCACCGGGATCAACTCCCGCCCAGAAACCAATGTCCCCACTGTGGAAGGACGTGAGGATCCAGAATTGGCCTCCACAGTCACTTACAGACTCATTGTTAAAACCGTGTTTACGGAAGACGATCTTACACAGCTAGGAAGGATTGCCAAAGAGAAGAGATATTTATCCCTTGCCTCATGCTTCTGGGTTGTAGCAATTTAAAATCCACCATTTAAAGCTGATTGACATCACAGGGAGAGGGCACATCTTGTATATCGTTGGTGTCGCAAGCCAGAGTTAAGACGGGAAAGAAACCATCCGATTCAGTTTCCCAAGCCACTCCTGTCTGGGTGGCTACCAACAGATATATAAACACAATGAAACAATAAACATTAAATAAACTATACAGGGCTGCCTTCAGATGTCTTCTAAAGGTCCTCTTTCTATACTGTATAAAATAAAATGAGACCAAATGGAATAAAATACCCACCTCGCCTTCAAGGGCAGCCCCACATAAATTTCATTGCAGTAGCACAGTCTGGAAGCTGCCTGAGAATGAGTCCTAAAGTGTCTGGAGGCAGTTGGAGGATGGATGGCGGCTAATAGATTGAGGTTGAATCCTGACAGGACAGAAGCACTGTTCAGGGTGGACAGGGGGCGGGCAGGTGTGGGGGACTCCCTGGTCCTGAATGGGGTAACTGTGCCCCTGAAGGACCAGGTGCGCAGCCTGGGAGTCATTTTGGACTCACAGCTGTCCATGGAGGAGCAGCTCAATTCTGTGTCCAGGGCAGCTGTCTACCAGGTCCATCTGGTACGCAGGATGAGACCCTATCTGCCTGCAGACTGTCTCGCCAGAGTGGTGCATGTTCTGATTATCCCCCGCTTGGACTACTGCAATGTGCTCTACGTGGGGCTACCTTTGAAGGTCACCCGGAAACTACAACTACAACAACCTAGACTGGTGACTAGGAGTGGCCACCAAGACCATATAACACTGGTCCTGAAAGACCTTCATTGGCTCCCAGGACGTTTCCGAGCACAATTCAAAGTCTCGGTGCTGACCTTGAAAGCCCCAAACGGTCTCTGCAAAGTATCTCTGAAGGGGCGTCTCCATCCCCATTGTCCAGCCCGGACACTGAGGTCCAGCTCCGAGGGCCTTCTGGCGATTCCCTCCCTGAGAGAAGTGAGGTTACGGGGAACCAGGCAGAGGGCCTTCTCGGTGGTGGTGCCCACCCTGTGTCAAGGAAATAAACAACTACCTGACTTTTAGAAGACATCTGAGGGCAGCTCTGTTTAGAGACGTTTTTAATATTTAATGTTTTGTAGTGGTTTAATATCCAGTTGGAAGCCACCCAGAGTGGCTGGGGAGACCCAGCCAGATGGGCGGAGTATAAGTAATAACATTATTATTATTATTATTATTATTATTATTATTATTATTAGGGCTGTAGATGGAAGTAAGGACTCCTAAAGCCACACACAGAGGCCACTTTAGCCTCGAGGCCCTGCTGCAACTCCTATTATTCCTTAAAAACAAAGGAACAGCATGGGCAGAATACCAGACAAAGGAACAGCCGCTGATCTAATATTTAGACAGCGGCGAAAATGTACACAGGATTCCCGGCGCTGTGAGCCGGCCGCGATTGAGCCAGGGGGGTTGCGTACAGAGCCACCACCAGGAAAGGAGAAGATTTTGTTGTTTATTTCAGTATTATTTCCCACTGGGCAAGATGAGAGGCCGGTTCTCGTTTCCACTTGCTGATAAGGAAACACTTTGGATTCCGAAGACTTAGGAGGGGCAAGGGGAGAAGGAAAGGGGGAAAGATAAACAAACCTCGAGAAATGCATGCCCTCCATCATTTCTCCGTTGAAAATAGGGACATCCTATTTAATAATCGGGATGCGGGTGGCGCTGTGGGTTAAACCACAGAGCCTAGGACTTGCCGATCAGAAGGTCGGCGGTTCGAATCCCCGCAATGACGGGGTGAGCTCCCGTTGCTCGGTCCCTGCTCCTGCCCCCCCCAGCAGTTCGAAAGCACGTCAGAGTGCAAGTAGATAAATAGGTACCGCTCCAGCGGGAAGGTAAACAGCGTTTCCGTGCGCTGCTCTGGTTTGCCAGAAGCGGCTTAGTCCTGCTGGCCACATGACCCGGAAGCTGGACACCGGCTCCCTCGGCCAATAAAGCGAGATGAGCGCCGCAACCCCAGAGTCGGCCACGACTGGATCTAATGGTCAGGGGTCCCTTTACCTTTTACTGTAATACCTAATTACAGTAATACATCATACCTATCTGAGTGGGTTGCCCCAGCCACTCTGGAAAGCTTCCAGCATAAATTAAAACATAATAAACCTTTAAAAGCTTCCCTGTGCAAGGCGGCCTTCAGATGTCTTCTAAAGGTCGTGGATTTCCTTATCTCCTTGGCTCAGGGCTCGCATAACTCCATCCTCTTCAGCATTCCTCCGATGAAAATAGAGACGTCCTAAGGAAAAGCAGGACATTCCAGGATCAGATCAGAAACGGCTTCTATAAATCCTGGACTGTCCCAGGGAAATAAGCTCATTTAGAGGGTTTGGGTGTGGAGATGCTCCTTCAGGTATCCTGGGCCAAGGCTGTTTAGGGCTTTCAAGGTGAGCACCAACGCTTTGAATTGTGCTCAGAAACATCCTGGGAGCCAATGTAGGTCTTTCAGGACCAGTGTTATATGGTCCTAGCGGCCGCTCCCGGTCACCAGTCCAGCAGCCGCATTCTGGATTAGCTGTCGTTTCCAGGTCACCTTCCAAGGTAGCCCCACGTAGAGCGCATGGCAGTAGTTCAAGCGGGAGATAACCAGGGCATGGACCAGTCTGGCCAGACAGTCTGCGGGCAGGGAGGGTCTCAGCTGAGATTGGTTGTCCATAATGTCTCTTCCTGGCTTTCTATGGCCCAACGACGAATGACGTCTTTCACACTAGTAACCCTTCTCTCTCGCCCGTTGCCCAGCAAAGGGATTTAGTTCCAGTGTTGTCTTTGGCAAAGGGTTGTCTTTCCCATCGCTTTCGGCCGCCCAGCTCAAGCCCTGCATCAGCATTCATGCACCCGTCTCCATTTCCATTCCAGAGTTCGGCTCGGCAGGATGTGTGCATGCCCGGGTATGTGCTGTCCTTTCCTGTCGAGGAAGGGAAACCAGGAAAAGAACGCCAATCGTCTCTCTCTCTCTCTCTCTCTCTCTCTCTCTCTCTCTCTTTCTCCAGCTCCATCCCTTCTCTTCCTCCTCCCACAAGGATGCGAGGATAGGATAGGCCGAGAGGGGGTGGGTCTTGTGATCTGAGCAGCCCAAGACCTCCAGTCACACTGCCCAGGCTTGCACCCTGGAGACAAGGCACGTTCCACCATCTCTCGAGACAGATGGACAGGGTCCATAGCTGTCAACCGTCCCTTATTTGGTGGGAAAGTCCCTTACCCCAGCGCCGTGTCCCACTGCTGTCTCTTATTGATGATGTCCCTTAAATTTCCCGGGTTTCAAAGAAAGCAGCTCCTCTCCCTCCCTCCCTGCCGGCCAGGGAGGAGGGAGGCTCCAGCTTTGTTGCTTGGCTGTGTTACTCACCCAATAAGGAGTCTCAGAACGACTGGGGGGGTGGAGCTTGCATGCCTTGTGCCGATCAGATCGGCCGCGTTGCCTGGGGACTCGCCTTTGCTCAGCGCTTCCCAGCGGAGAGGTGACGGTGGCTTTCCTTGCTGCGTCCCCTTTGCCGGGTTGCTGCGCTGTGGGAACCACCGCTTGAGGCTTCATTTGGCTGCTGTCTGGGCTTTCTGCCTTTGGCTCGGAGGGGCTCAGAAGTTGAACATACCTGTGCTTGGAAAAGGGCTGCTGATCCCTTATTTTCGAGGGTGCTGGTCCCTTATTTTCAAATCTGTAAGTTGACAGCTATGACAGGGCCGTCTTAAGCATATCCTGCGCCGTGGTGCAAAGATCCTTCTGGCAACACTTTCCCAGAGTTGTCAACCTTTTTTTTTTAGGGCTAGAGGAGGTGGGTAGCAGCTGGAGGGCGGCTCCTCCGGCGGGGAGGAGGCGGAGGCTGGATGCGACGCTTCCTGGCTCAGCTGGCCTCTTCGTGCTGCGGTGGCCACGGCAGGCAGCACGCCGAGCGAGCGAGAGCACGTGCGCCGCTCCCACCGAGCATCGGCTCGGTTTTTCCCCTTTTAGCCTTCTGGCGTCTGCAGACTAAAAGGGAAAAAACTGAGCCAACACTCAGAGGGAACGGCGCATGCACCCTCGCTCACTCAGCGCGCTCGTCTGGTTTCCCCGGACTCTCGCCTGGTGCCCTCCAGAACTTGGGGCCCTGGCGCCCTGCGCCACTAGCCTCTATGGGTAAGACGGTTCTGTATATGGATTGCAACAACAAAAACAACTTCTGCCCCGGTGGGAGGTCAACTCTGGTGCCGCTAACACAGCAGTTTGACTTTGCCCTCGGCAGCAGGAGGATGCCAACAGCAACTTGTTGTTGTTTAGTCGTTTAGTCGTGTGCGCCTCTTCGTGACCCCCTGGACCAGAGCACGCCAGGCACTCCTGTCTTCCACTGCCTCCCGCAGTTTGGTCAAACTCATGCTGGTAGCTTCGAGAACACTGTCCCACCATCTCGTCCTCCGTCGTCCCCTTCTCCTTGCGCCCTCCATCTTTCCCAACATCAGGGCCTTTTCCAGAGAGTCTTCTCTTCTCATGAGGTGGCCAAAGTCTTGGAGCCTCAGCTTCAGGATCTGTCCTTCCAGTGAGCACTCAGGGCTGATTTCCTTCAGAATGGAGAGGTTTGATCTTCTCGTAGTCCATGGGACTCTCAAGAGTCTCCTCCAGCACCAGAATTCAAAAGCATCCATTCTTTGTCGATCAGCCTTCTTTATGGTCCAACTCTCACTTCCATACATCACTACAGTGGTGCCCCGCAAGACGAATGCCTCGCAAGATGGAAAACCCGCTAGACGAAAGGGTTTTCCGTTTTTGAGTTGCTTCGCAGGACGAATTTCCCTATGGGCTTGCTTCGCAAGACGAAAATGTCTTGCGAGTCTTGAGATTTTTTTTCACTTTCCCCCCTTTTTCTAAGCCGCTAAGCCGCCAATAGCCTTTTAGCAGCTAAGCCGCTAAGCCGCTAAGCCTTTAATAGCCGCTAAACCGCTAATAGCGCTAATCCGCTAAGCCGCTAATAGGGTTGCTTCGCAAGACGAAAAAACTGCTAGACGAAGACACTCGCGGAACGGATTAATTTCGTCTTGCGAGGCACTACTATACTGGGAAAACCATAGCTTTTACTATACGGACCTTTGTTGACAAGGTGATGTCTCTACTTTTTAAGATGCTGTCTAGGGGCATTGTTTTCAGCAGTTCTTCTCTAAGTAGGATTAAGCCCGGAAGGAATGTGGTTGCATTGCTTGGAAGCAACTCACGTTTGTTTCGATCACGGAGACTCTCCTGGCAAGTGGAAGGATAACACATTAACTCTGGTCTACACTGCGTTTGAGGGGATCAAGTCCCTGCTCAGAAGAATGCATTAAGCAGAAACCACAATGCGCAGATACAAAGATGGTCAAGTTCAGGGAGCCAGGAGTTGTTGTTACAAAGAGCAGCCCAGAAGCAGCCAAGTAATGCCAGACCTCAGGATTCAGAGCTTGGAATATAATAATAATAATAATAATAATAATAATAATAATAATAATAATAATAATAATAATAATAATAATAATAATAATTTATTATTTATACCCCACCCATCTGGCTGGGCTTCCCCAGCCACTCTGGGCGGCTTCCAACAAAATATTAAAATACAGTAAGGCATCAAACATTAAAAGCTTCCCTAAACAGGGCTGCCTTCAGAGGTCTTCTAAAAGTCAGATAGTTCTTTATCTCCTTGACATCTGATGGGAGGGCATTCCACAGGGTGGGTGCCACCACCGAGAAGGCCCTCTGAATGGTCCCCTGCAACCTCGCTTCTTGCAGGGAGGGAACTGCCATAAGGTCCTCGGATCTGGACCTCAGTGTCCAGGCTGGATGATGGGGGTGGAGACGCTCCTTCAGGGATACTGGGCCGTTTAGGGCCTTCAAGGTCAGCACCAAGACTTTGAATTGTGCTCGGAAATGTCCTGGGAGCCAAAGTAGGTCTTTCAGGACTGGTGTAATATGGGTTTGAGGCTCGCCTTGCGTGGTTTAGCCAGCCAGTCAAAGCTGTTCCTGGGATGGCTGCTGTCACATGCTGACAGCTTGTAGGAGCCACAGGTGAGAGCTGAGTGCAGGATGTGGGCCAAAGGTGCGCAAACTACCCCACAAGGAGCATGATGTGTCCCCCCAACAGAGGTTCTGCCCTCCCCTAACACTTCACACACGCCCTGTTAATAATGTCTAATGCAGGCTTCCTCAACCTCAGCCCTCCAGATGTTTTTGGCCTACAACTCCCATGATCCCTAGCTAACAGGACCAGTGGTCAGGGATGCTGGGAACTGTAGTCTCAAAACATCTGAAGGGCCGAGGCTGAGGAAGCCTGGACTAATTGGTCTGCTCTGACCATGAGTTCTTCAACTACAACCCTCTATGTGCAACAGCTGGCACATGTTGTTGTTGTTTAGTCGTTAGTCGTGTGCGCCTCTTCGTGACCCCCTGGACCAGATCACGCCAGGCACTCCTGTCTTCCACTGCCTCCCGCAGTTTGGTCAAACTCATGCTGGTAGCTTTGAGAACACTGTCCCACCATCTCGTCCTCTGTCGTCCCCTTCTCCTTGTGCCCTCCATCTTTCCCAACATCAGGGTCTTTTCCAGGGAGTCTTCTCTTCTCATGAGGTGGCCAAAGTCTCGGAGCCTCAGCTTCAGGATCTGTCCTTCCAGTGAGCACTCAGGGCTGATTTCTTTCAGAATGGAGAGGTTTGTTCTTCTTGCAGTCCATGGGACTCTCAAGAGTCTCCTCCAGCACCAGAATTCAAAAGCATCCATTCTCCGGCGATCAGCCTTCTTGATGGTCCAGCTCTCACTTCCATACATCACTACTGGGGAAACCATAGCTTTAACTATACGGACCTTTGTTGGCAAGGTGATGTCTGTTTTTAATCTTGCGACCCGCCCCCTTAGCTCAGCCGGTAGAACTCAAGACTCAATCTCAGGCTCGCGGGTTCGGACCCCACGTTGGGCAAAAGATTCCTGCATTTCAAGGGTTTGGGCTTGGCACTTCCAGCTCTAGGATAAATAAAAGAACCTGTGTGAATGAAATCAAACGATGCTCTCTAACATGGAATTTCCCTTTTTCACAGCCTCCGCGCATGGCGTCGGGATCTTTCCCCCGAGCAAAAGAATAGGATCCACCTGCAAATTAGAGCTTGCGCGCACACATCAATTCTGTTTATGGAGATCCCTTTGATCACACATAAACACAGTGCCCAGACCTTTGGGATGACTAGTTTATATTTTTTTCCTTGGTTCCCTAAGGTGCTGGGAGCGTCCTTTTAAAATTCCGTCCAGCCTGGTTGGGCAGCAAAATTAAATATTAAGCATTAAATGGTGATCTTTAAAATGCTGGTTTCTCTGTCTCTCGTTCCCCATTAGCAGATCAGGACAATGAGTGTTCGAGGCCCCCGCAAAGTTAAATTCTAAACTCCTGGCTCAAAATGTTCTTGCCCAGATTTCGCTTGCTTCCCCTTGCAACCTTTTTTAAAAAAGAAATGTTCTCATTACTTTGATCCTCAGACTATACAATTTGTTCTTTGAGGGTTATGATAAGGCTAAATATTAGGACACAGCCTATAATGGATGGCAAGGATAACTTTATCCCCAGGTTTCATATCTGTTGAGAGAGAGAGAGAGAGGTACATATATATCGTTTTATATTCCCTATTGAATTATTATTTTTCTAAAAACCACATAAACACAAGTGCACGGTGTAAGATAAGGCACAAAAAAGAAAGGGGGGGGAGAAAAGAAAGAGGACAGTGTAAGAAAACAAAACAGAACAACAGAAAAGCTGTATGCATTACCAAAAATAATATTATTGCAGTTCAACAAACCTTAACCTAATAGGGTATTTATAAAAAGGAATTCCAAATACCGTTTACTTTGTGCATGGCAAGTCTCTGTTTGCACGCAACTTGTCCATTAGCGAGTTTGAACGTATCTTCAGTCGTTAAAGAAAGCCACATTTATTATTATTATTATTTTCTTGTTCATACTACATCTTTTTGCTGTAGTAAGGGCTCAGAGAATCCATTGATATCGTCCCTTTGTTAGATTCCATGTCTTGGGCACGTAGAATTCAAAAGGATTATTTCCCCCTGCAAATTTCAGATTATTCCGTACAGTCTAGTGAATTATTATTATTATTATTATTATTATTATTATTATTATTATTATTATTATTATTATTATTATTTCTGTTCGTACTGCAACTTTTTGCCAAAGTAATGGCTCAGAGAATCCATTGATATTGTCCCTTTGTTAGATTCCATTTCTTGGACCCGTAGAGTTCAAAAGGATTGTTTTCCTCTGCAAAATTCAGATTATTCCGTACAGTCTAGTGAAATATTATTATTCTTCCTAACCGCTCGGCGGCGAAACTTTCTGCGCAGGTTCAGGGACAGGAAATCCCCTTTCACACTTAACGGAGGAGACCCGCTTCCGAGCTTCACTTTTGAGCAGACAGATCTCGTTCTGCAAAAACATCTGTGCCAAGAATGCAAAGTTATGTAACTTCCAGAGGAGCTGGAGAAAATGAAGTGGAATGGAGGGTTGGCAGAGTATCAGGGGACAGACAGCCAGTGGTCTAAGGGAACAGGACTAGGCCTGGACTGAGGTCGCCTCTCTGTGTGATATGAACGAGATTTTCTCGGTGAGAAACTCGCCAACTAAGCCAAGCAGAGGGAGAAGAAGGAGGACGACGTTGGCAATGCCTGGTTAATGGGTTTTAAACTGCCCCATTCGTAAGACCCTAAAATAAACGTAAAGGGACCCCTGACCATTAGGTCCAGTCGTGACCGACTCTGGGGTTGCGGCGCTCATCTCGCTTTATTGGCTGAGGGAGCTGGCGTACAGCTTCCGGGTCATGTGGCCAGCAGGACTGAGCCGCTTCTGGCGAACCAGAGCAGCGCACGGAAATGCCGTTTACCTTCCCACCGGAGCGGTACCTATTTATCTACTTGCACTGGTGTGCTTTTGAACTGCTAGGTTGGCAGGAGCAGGGACCGAGCAACGGGCGCTCACCCAGTCCCGGGGATTCGAACTGCCGACCTTCTGATCGACAAGTCCTAGGCTCTGTGGTTTAACCCACAGCGCCACCTGCGTCCCTTCGTAGGACCCTAGAATGGTTGAATTGAAAGAGCGATCCTCCCCAGGTCATCTAGTCCAACGCCCCCCCCAATGCAGGAATCTTCTTTTGCCCAGTGTGGGACTTGAACCCTCAACGCTAAGATTTCATAGATGATCCAATTGTAGAGTTGGAAGGGACCACAAGGGACATCTGGACCGCTTTGGTTAGAGCATGGTGCTGATGATGCCAAGGTTGCAGGTTTGATCCCCGTCTGGGGCATTGCTGCACATTCCTGCCTTCCAGGGGGTTGGACTAGATGATGTCTAGGGTCCCTTCCAACTCTACAGTTCTGTGATTCTACGATTCTCCTTCCAAGCCTTAATTGCAACAATTCTCCCGAGATTCTCGCGGGTCGCCGCAGAGCCAAGCGCTCCCGATTCTCTGTTTGCGATCTGCGTCCGAAATGTTGTTTGTTATTTCTTCCTTTTATTGCATTGCGAAAACGTTTGCCGGCGTCCGAAAGCCAGCTTGCAATTATCATTGCGTTTAATATACGACAGGAGGGGCTGAGAGAGAGAAAAAGTCTCTGCCTTCATTTTGTTTTTCAAAGGGATGGCGATTCTAGGATTCTATAAAAGCAGGTCTTGTTTTTTTGCGTCGTTGTAACTCGGTCCTTGATCTTATCGTGAAGCATAGCTATGAGACAGAGCAAACTTTTTCAGCAGGGGGCCAGTCCACTGCCCCTCAGAGCTTGTGGGGGGGGGCACACTATCTTTTTTGGGGGGGGGGAATGAACGAATTCCTATGCCTCCCAAATAACCCAGAGATGCATTTAAAATAAAAGCACACATTCTGTTCATGTAAAAACACCAGGCAGGCCGCACAAATAACCCAGAGATGCAGTTTAAATAAAAGGACACTTTCTACTCATGTAAAAACACGCTGATTCCCAGACCATCCGTGGGTTGGATTTAGAAGCTGATTGGGCCAGATCCGGCCTCCAGACCTTAGTTTACCTACCCACGAGATAAGGTAAAGGTAAAGGGACCCCTGACCATTAGGTCCGTTTGTGCCCGACTCTGAGACTGCAGCGCTCATCTTGCTTTACTGGCTGAGGGAGCCGGCGTACAGCTTCCGGGTCATGGGGCCAGCAGGACTAAGCCGTTTCTGGCGAACCAGAGCAGTGCATGGAAACGCCGTTTACCTTCCTGCCGGAGCGGTACCTATTTATCTACTTGCACTTGGATGTGCTTTCGAACTGCTAGGTGGGCAGGAGCAGGGACCGAGCAACGGGAGCTCACCCCGTCATTGCGGGGATTCGAACCGCCGACCTTCTGATCGGCAAGTCCTAGGCTCTGTGGTTTAACCCACAGCACCACCCACATCCCACCCATGAGATAGAGGGACTGAAATTGGCCGCCACGGCCATTATTTCCAATGGATTTACTCTGAGTAGGATTTAGTTGGAGGCAACCACCGCTGTCTTCCATAGGTAGAGGTTTCCTGAGATGTAGATTCTGGTTCCGACGGCTTCCTATTCCACCCTTTTGTCGCCAGCGAAGTTTCCTTCTCCTTGGAAACGTTGTCCGTCTGCCCCGGGTAGGATTAAGCTGTGGCTATTCTTACACAGCATCTGAAATCCCTCAGAGCTCTTTATCCCCGTTCGCAAAGAGAGAGAGAGAGAGCCTCGGGGACTTAAAGTGCAAAGCGGATTGTGTGGCAAAAATAGATTGGGGGGGGGCGGGCGGAGGAAAAGCCTTGTCATGCACTTCCGAGGACACCTCTGGCTCTGGCGTGCGACAGCATTGCACAGGCGATGCACGGCCTTGTTCACGAGACAAGCAGGGCTGCGTTTATTTTTAAAACGGGAAAGTCAAAAGAGCAGCGGCTGTGTTTCTGCTTTGCTGCTTGGGCAGCAGGGTTAGAAAATAAATCCCCATCTCCCCCCCCCTCTCTTTTAAAGAGAAATCCGCTTTGAATGCTTTTGGTTCCTCTTTAGATGTGCAAATGTGGTTTGCATTTCCGTCCCCTCCAACATTTCTCTGGTGAAAACGGAGATGTCCTATTCCATACCCTCCAGCGTTTCTCAGATGGAAAGTGGGGCATTCTGGGATGAAGCCAGAAACCGGGGCGGCTTCTTTAAGTCCGGGACTGTCCCTGAAAAATAGAGACTCTTGGAGGTTCTGAATGTCCTTCTTTTATAGGTACAGTGGTACCTCAGGTTAAGTACTTAATTTGTTCCGGAGCTCCGTTCTTAACCTGAAACTGTTCTGAACCTGAAGTACCACTTTAGCTAATGGGGCCTCCCGCTGCCGCCGTGCCTCTGGAGCCCGATTTCTGTTCTCATCCTGAAGCAAAGTTCTTAACCTGAAGCACTATTTCTGGGTTAGCGGAGTCTGTAACCTGAATTGTATGTAACCTGAAGCGTATGTAACCCAAGGTACCACTGTACTTTGAATTGGGCCTGGAAGCTAATCGCTAGTTAGTGGAGTGCTCTCTGCCTGGTTCCCGGTAACCACACTTCTCACAGGGAGGGAACTACGAGAAGGCCCTCGGAGCTGGACCTCAGTGTCCGGGCTGGACGATGGGGGTGGAGACGCTCCTTCAGGTATAGTGGTACCTTGGTTTACGAACTTAATCCGTTCCAGAAATCCGTTCTTAAACCAAAGCTTTCTTAAACCAAGGCGTGCTTTCCCATAGCAGCGGGGGACTCAGTTTACAAATGGAACACACTCAACAAGGAGCGAAACATGTTCTTATTCCAAGGCAAAGCTCACAAACCAAAACACCTGCTTCTAGGTTTGCAGCATTCTTAATCTTAAGTTTTTCATAAACTAAGCTGATCTTAAACAACAACAACAACAACAACAACAACAACAACAACAACAACAACAATTTATTATTTATACCCTGCCCATCTGGCTGGGTCCCCCCAGCCACTCTGGGCGCCTTCCAACAGAACACTAAAATACAATAACCTATTAAAGATTAAAATTTGCCTATACAGGGCTGCCTACAGATGTCTTCTAAAAGTTTGGTAGTTATTTTTCTCTTTGACATCTTGTGGGAGGGTGTTCCACAGGGCGGGTGCCACTACTGAGAAGGCCCTCTGCCTGATTCCCTGTAACTTGGCTTCTTGCAGCGAGGGAGCTGCCAGAAGGCCCTCAGAGCTGGACCTCAATGTCCGGGCAGAACGATGGAGGTGGAGACACTCTTTCAAGTATACTGGACCGAGGCCATTTAGGTATTTAAAGGTCAACACCAACACTTTGAATTGTGCTCGGAAACGTACTGGGAGTCAGTGTAGGTCTTTCAAGACCGGTGTTATATGGTCTCGGCGGCTGCTCCCAGTCACCAGTCTAGCTGCCGCATTCTGGATTAGTTGTAGTTTCCGGGTCACCTTCAGAGGTAGCCCCACGGAGAGCGCATTGCAGTAGTCCAAGCGGGAGATAACCAGAGCATGCACCACTCTGGCGAGACAGTCTGTGGGCAGGGAGGGTCTCATCCTGCGTACCAGATGAAGCTGATAAACAGCTGCCACTGTATATTCCAACATTTCCCCGATGAAAGTAGGGACGTCCTAAGGAAAAGCTGGAGATTCCGGGATCAAATCAGAAACCAGATGTCTTCTGTAAATCCGGGACTGTCTCTGGAAAATAGGGACACTTGGAAGGTCTGTCACTGGCAGCCAGTACAGTAGGGTCAGGATCCTTGCAATATGCTCAAACTGTCTTGTCACAGTGAGCAACTTGGCTGCCGAATTCTGCACCGGTTGAAGTTTCTGAACCGACTTCAGAGGCAGCCCTATGTAACGGTTTGCACTAATCTAACCTCGAGGTTACTAGAGTTCGGGTACAATTGGGCAATAAAGCTCTTTGCCAAGTGTGCAAGGGTCCTTCTCTTCGGCCAGCTTGCTGTTTTTGGCACTCCAGAGATATGCAAACATCTTGTGTTCTCTCACAGAAGGAGCGTCTCCACCCCCCACTGAGGTCCAGCTCTGAGGGCCTTCTGGCAGTTCCCTCGCTGCGAGAGGCGAGGTGACAGGGAACCAGGCAGAGGGCCTTCTCGGTGGTGGCTCCCTCCCTGCCGAACACTCTCCCATCAGATGTCAAGGAAATAAACCACTATCTGACTTTTAGAAGACATCTGAAGGCAGCCCTGGTTAGGGAATTTTTAAATGTTTGATGTTCTGTCGTGCTTTTGATATTCTGTTGGGAGCCGCCCAGAGTGGCTGGGGAGACCCAGCCGGATGGGCGGGGTATAAATAATAAATTATTATTATTATCAAAAGGCTAGTGAGAATGGGGATGGGGTGGGGACGGAAGGAGAAAGAAATAGGTAAAGGTAAAGGGACCCCTGATCGTTAGGTCCAGTCATGGCTGACTCTGGGGTTGCGGTGCTCATCTCGCTTTATTGGCCGAGGGAGCCGGCGTACAGCTTCCGGGTCATGTGGCCAGCAGGACTAAGCCGCTTCTGGCGAACCAGAGCAGTGCACGGAAACGCTGTTTACCTTCCTGCCGGAGTGGTACCTATTGATCTACTTGCACTTTGAGGTGCTATCGAACTGCTAGGTGGGCAGGAGCAGGGACCGAGCAACGGGAGCTCACCCCGTGGCGGGGATTCGAACCGCCAACCTTCTCTTCGGCAAGTCCTAGGCTCTGTGGTTTAACCCACAGCGCCACCCGCGTCCCCGGGGGTGATCAAAAGCAGGGTGTCCGAAAGGGGGAGCTAAAGCTGGCGCAGCGATAAAACCGCCCACACATCTGCAAAGCTAAGCAGGGTCCGATACGGTTTCAGATAGGGTGGGGGCGGGGAGCTGTGTGTTGAGATTCTTGCATTGCAGGGGGTTGGACTAGATGACCCCTGGAGGTCCCTTGCAACTCTGCCGTGCTGTGATCCTGCAAAAGAGAGAGGGAGGGATGTAACGCAAGAGAAAGGGCGGCAAAAGGAGAGGAGGAAATGAAAGGGAGAGGTGGATAGAAAGTTGCGCCACCCAACTCTGGCATATGAACACAGAGGGAATTTGGCCCTTGAAAGAGAACGTTTTTGCGGAGCCTGAGATGGGAGCTTATGTCCCTAGGGCACACCTGTGGACTTGGAACAGGTCTCCGCAAAAATGCTCCTTTGGGTACCACCTTGTCCTCATTATGGTATCTCTCGCCTGCAGGCTTCAGGTGCACAGCAGCACACTTAAGATGCTCCGAGAGTACACTGATTCTGACAAACGGCTTATTAGAAGAAAACACATGAACATGCATGTTTGGCTGGCGGCCCTGTTTGCAGCCGAGCAGAACGAGGGGATTTATTTTCCCGACCGCAGCATTCGTTCGGAGGTGATCAAGCTGCAAGGATGCTCTACCGCTGCCGTGTTATGCAGACAGTTGTTGCTGTTTAGTCATTTAATTTAGGCATTTAGCCAGAATGCAGGAATATTAAGCAATGCCCATATGGGAATCGAACCTGCAACCTTGATGTTACCAGCAGCACTATGCTCTAACCAACGGAGCTAGCCAGATGGGGCTTTTTTGTTGCTGAGTCATTTAGTCATGTCTGACTCTTCGTGACCCCCTGGACCAGATCACGCCAGGCACTCCTGTCTTCCACTGCCTCCCGCAGTTTGGTCAGACTCATGCTGGCAGCTTTGAGAATATGGTCCAGCTCTCACTTCCATACATCACTACTGGGAAAACCAGAGCTTTAACTATACAGACCTCTGTTGGCAAGGTGATGTCTCTGCTTTTTAAGATGCTGTCTAGGTTTGTCATTGCTTTTCTCCCAAGAAGCAGGCGTCTTTTAATTTCATGACTGCTTTCACCATCTGCAGTAATCATGGAGTCCAAGAAAGTAAAATCTCTCACTGCCTTCCATTTCTTCCCCTTCTATTGCCAGGAGGTGATGGGACCAGTGGCCATGATCTTCGTTTTTTTGATGTTGAGCTTCAGACCATATTTTGCGCTCTCCTCTTTCACCCTCAATAAAAGGTTCTTTAATTCCTCCTCACTTTCTGCCATCAAGGTTGTGTCATCTGCATATCTGAGGTTGTTGATATTTCTTCCAGAAATCTTAATCCTGGTTTGGGATTCATCCAGCCCAGCTTTTCGCATGATGAATTCTGCATATAAGTTAAATAAGCAGGGAGACAATATACAGCCTTGCCGTACTCCTTTCCCAATTTTGAACCCATCAGTTGTTCCATCTCCAGTTCTAACTGTAACTTCTTGTCCCACATAGAGATTTCTCAGGAGACAGATGAGGTGATCAGGCACTTCCATTTCTTTTAGAACTTACCATAGTTTGCTGTGGTCGACACAGTCAAAGGCTATGCAGACAGAGCTGCTCTTAAAAAGCACAGGTGTGGTCCAGGGTGGTATTTTCCCCTTGGTGAGTGGCCGCCCTACAAGTTTCTAGTCCTTTGGCATCAGTACCGCACTCCATTATTTGGCATAGATAGCAAACTCGTGGCGTAGGCCCAAGGTTTTAAACATCTTCCTTTTGCGTTACTGCTGGAAAACAGAGGGAAGCTGTGGGCGAGGGTCAGTTATTATATTTCCATGTTCTGTACACCTGATAAAACCCTGTGACAACACAAGAACTTTGAACCTGACCTGGCAGCCCATGGGCAGTCGGTACAGACGTTTTCCAGGGGTGTCATGTGCTGTTGGCTGTCTGCCCCTGTCTGCAGTCGAGCCGCTGTATTCTGCAACCCGCTGGATGGTCCCTGCTCCTCCCCACCTAGCAGTTCGAAAGCACACCGGTGCAAGTAGATAAATAGGTCCCGCTCCGGCGGGAGGGTAAACGGCGTTTCCGTGCGCTGCTCTGGCTCGCCAGAAGTGGCTCAGTCCTGCTGGCCACATGACCTGGAAGCTGTACGCCGGCTCCCTCGGCCAATAAAGCGAGATGAGCGCCACAACCCCAGAGTCGGCCACGACTGGACCTAATGGTCAGGGGTCCCTTTACATTTACAGGGAAGATTCCTGAAATTACCATTCGGAGAGAGAAGGATAGACTCAGTCGTTCCTGTTCTCCTGCACTGACCCTGGTATCAGACAGTTCATTAATGCTTTGGTTGTTTGCTGGGACTCAGACAAAGGTAAAGTATCATAGAATCATAGAGTTGGAAGGGACCCCAGCGGTCATCTAGTCCAGCCCCGTTCAATGTAGGAATCTCAACTAAAGCATCCATGACAGATGGCCGTCCAACCTCTGCTTAAAAACCTCCCAGGAAGGAGAGCCTACTATCTTCCGATGGAAACCGTTCCACTGCCAAACAGCTCTTACTGTCATAAAGTTCTTCCTGATGTTTAGTCGAAATCTCCTTCCTTGCAACTTGAAGCCAGGGGTTCGAGTCCTACCCTTCAGAGCAGGAGAAGACAAACTTCTTTATGTTCCCTCTTCCGTGTGACAGCCGTTGAGATATTTGAAGATGGCTATCATATCATCTAGGCTCAGTGTCGGGGGCCCTTTTGATTCCATCTAAATTCGTTAATTTGTTGGTTGTTAGCAGGGAGTGCGATCAGATGAGCATACCGTATTTTTCGCTGCATAAGACGCACCAGACCACAAGACGCACCTAGTTTTCGGAGGAGGAATACTCTGAATCTCAGAAGCCAGAACAGCAAGAGGGATCGCTGCGCAGCGAAAGCAGCAATCCCTCTTCCTGTTCCGGCTTCTGTGATAGCTGCGCAGCCTGCATTCGCTCCATAAGACGCACACATATTTCCCCTTACTTTTTAGGAGGGAAAGAGTGAGTCTTATAGAGCAAAAAATACGGTAGGTTATCCTCTGTTATGGTTATGCAGGATGGAGAGTCCATCTAAATTTGATTTCGTCTAAATTCATTAATCTGTTGGTTGTTAGCAGGGAGTGGCAATCAAATGGACGTAGGTTATCCTTCGTTGTGGTCACACACGATGGAGATAGCAGCCCGGTGTCTGAACCATGCAATGAGGATTTGCTATTGTTTAATTGATATTAAGTGTGCAGATTTTGCAAAGCGGTTTTATGGCGTCAGACCCCGCCTATGTTGCCAAAAGAGTCTTGAGAATTTGAGAGCTTGAGATGTGCGGGTTATTGGTGGTTCATGCTCATCTCAAGAAAAAACATCACCTGCAGATTTTTGGACAGTGTATGGGACAGGATGCTCAACTGAGACCTTCCTTGCGCCTGGTCTAGCAGAGCTATTGTCTTACTGTCTAATGAATGATAGCAAAACAGGAGGTCTTGTCTGCGGGCATCTGAGACCAATGGCTGTGCCATTGTGGGAACCGGATGCTGGGCAAAATGGGACCACTGGCCGTCTCCGAGACACTTCTGAAGTTCTTGTGAGTCACAGTGGGAGAGGAGCTCTTGCCCTCCTGCCTATGGGGTTTTTTTCCTGGAGGGACCAGAAAAAACAGGATCCAGGACGTTTGATGCAGGAGACAGAGCCGCAGGAATCTCCTGAAGTTCCCACCGTCCTGCCAAGAGGACTCGGATGAAACGCTTCTTCTCGTTCCACCCAGCATGCCAGGCGACCTCTGCAGAAAGCTGGCAGGTTATCAGAGGAGCATCACGATCGGTATCCCTGCCTCCTGGAAGAAGCAGAGGAAGATGCAAATCTTTCTGGACAATCCAAGGCATGTTTTGGAGTCCCGGGAGGAATGCGCTAACGTTCTTGCAGGCAGGGGATGGTGCCACAGGAGGAAGGGATGTCAGAGGAGCAAACAGCCGCTCCCTGAGAAGTAGAAATAGTCTCTCCCTGCCTCTTACAGTAAAAGGTACAGGTATCCCTGACCATTGGGTGGCGCTGTGGGTTAAACCGCAGAGCCTAGGGCTTGCCGATCAGAAGGTCGGCGGTTCGAATCCCCGCAACGACGGGGTGAGCTCCCGTTGCTTGGTCCCTGCTCCTGCCAACCTAGCAGTTCGAAAGCACAGCAAAGTGCAAGTAGATAAATAGGTACCACTCTGGCGGGAAGGTAAACGGCGTTTCCATGCGCTGCTCTGGTTCGCCAGAAGTGGCTTAGTCATGCTGGCCACATGACCCGGAAGCTGTAAGCCGGCTCCTGTGGTCAATAAAGCGAGATGAGCACCGCAACCCCAGAGTTGTTCATGACTGGACCTAATGGTCAGGGGTCCCTTTACGTTTACCTTTACTATTATTATTATTCTTTGCCAAGGGTGCAAAGGACTCTGGTCATTGCGGGGATTCAAACCACCAACCTTCTGATTGGCAAGTCCTAGGCTCTGTGGTTTAACCCACATCGCCACCCACGTCCCTAATAATAATAATAATAATAATAATAATAATAATAATAATAGTTTATTTATACCCCACCTATCTGGGTGGGTTTCCCCAGTCACTCTGGGTAGCTCTCAACAGAATACAGTGGTACCTCGGGTTACATACGCTTCAGGTTACATACGCTTCAGGTTACAGACTCCGCTAACCCAGAAATAGTGCTTCAGGTTAAGAACTTTGCTTCAGGATGAGAACAGAAATCATGCTTCGGCGGCGCAGTGGCAGCAGGAGGCCCCATTAGTTAAAGTGGTGCTTCAGGTTAAGAACAGTTTCAGGTTAAGTACGGACCTCCGGAATGAATTAAGTACTTAACCCGAGGTACCACTGTATTAAAAGCAATGATGATGATGATGATGATGATGATGATGATGAAATAGGACAGCCTTCCTCAACCTCGGCCCTCCAGATGTTTTCGAGACTACAATTCCCAGCATCCCTGACCACTGGTCCTGCTAGCTAGGGATCATGGGAGTTGTAGGCCAAAAACACCTGGAGGGCCGAGGTTGAGGAAGCCTGGAACAGGACCCCAGAGAAATGCAAGAGGGGTGCCGAATAAGTCGGCAGATTTCGGGAATAACTCTTCTGTGCCCCCGAAACAGCTGCTGCTAGCCAGTGCTGCGCTCACTAGGCCACATGGGCAAAAGCTAGGGGTTGATTTCAGCTTCCTTCCTGCAAAAGCAGCCCCGGTTTGCACGTGGGCTGCCGGGGAGGAAACATCTGCAGGGTGCGAGTGCGAGTTTCGGAACACCACGCTCTCCCCTCCTTGAGCAACCTTTGAGGTGAGGGCCTGGCAGCTGCAAAGATCTGTGGCCTTGCACCAAATTAAAGGAGGGAGAGAATGCAAACCGTGGGTGGAGGCAGCCGAGTTAATCTGATAAAAAGGGATCCTTAAAGGGAAACATCAGTTTAATCTCATTTGTTGCTTTTCCTGCCCTGAGCAGAGGCTGGAAGCTGCAACGGCGTCGTCAGAGGGAGCCGCTTTGGACCTCAAAAAGCGGCTTTTGTGCGAGGTCAGAGCTTGGGGGTGGTTTCTGCGGGGGTGGCGGCTCGGCTTGTTTCGTTTCGGAGCAGGACCGCCCTGCCTGAGGGCCAGGGGGCCAGGCGTGCGGCCCTTGCGAAGGTAGCTCATCGAGTGCTTCACCTGTGTGGAGGGTGTCCTTTGATTGCAATGGTGCTGTTGGCTTACCTGGGTGAAAGATGGAGAAATTTGAGCAGCAGGTGTGTGCGTTTGTTTGTGTGTGTGTGTGTGTGTGTGTGTGAGAGAGAGAGAGAGAGAGAGAGAGAGGGAATGAGAATGAGAATGTATACGCCAGCTGAGTTGGTGTGGCCCCCAGAAAGTTGCCCAAAACAGAATGCGGGCCTCGACACCCCATTCCTGATATTATTATTATTATTATTATTATTATTATTATTATTATTATTATTATTATTATTATTATTATTACTGCTACTGCTACTACTATATGGGACGCGGGTGGCGCTGTGGGTTAAACCACAGAGCCTAGGCCTTGCCGATCAGAAGGTTGGTGGTTCGAATCCCCGCGACGGGGTGAGCTCCCGTTGCTCAGTCCCTGCTCCTGCCAACCTAGCAGTTCGAAAGCACACCAGTGCAAGTAGATAAATAGGTACTGCTCCGGCGGGAAGATAAACGGCATTTCCATGCGCTGCTCTGGTTCGCCAGAAGCGGCTTAGTCCTGCTGGCCACATGACCCGGAAGCTGTACGCCAGCTCCCTCGGCCAATAAAGCGAGATGAGCGCTGCAACCCCAGAGTCGGTCACGACTGGACCTAATGGTCAGGGGTCCCTTTACCTTTACTGCTACTATTTCAAATCTTATTTATTGGTGTTTTCACAAAAAAGAGAGGAAAACTTCACATATGTTAACATAAATAAATTACTTTATCCATTGACTTCCCAACCTCTCCTCCTTTCCATACTTACCCTTCTCATGTATATTTTAAGCTATTTATCTTAACAACTAACTCCGTTGCTCATATTTCAAGTCCTGTTCATATTTTTGCATCCCTATAGTAGTTCTTTAAATACTCAGTGACAGGTCTCCAGTCCTCACTTATTAATTATGGGGGGCATTTTGGTCTCTAATGTTTGCTGTTAATCTTGCCAGTTCCGTTTACTCCATTGTTCTCAAAAGCCATTTTTCTTTTGTTTTAAACCTCTCCCTTTTTCCATATTTGGGCATATTGTGTGTGTGTGAACCAACTCTTTTGGTACATCATTATCTAGAATATTATTATTATTATTATTATTATTATTATTATTATTATTATTATTATTATTATTATTACCTTGCAGGGAGTCTCAGTTTTGAACCTACTTGCGGGTAAAATGTAGCTCTCTCTGTGCACGTGGCAGCGTTGTTCAGTGGTTAGAATAAGCCGGATTTTGAAAGGTCCTGCCCGCCATCTTGATTCAAAATGGCACCCGAGAGTTGGCTGCTCACCCTCGGGTGCCGTTGTGCAAATCTTGATATCATTACCCAAAATGCACCGCGAGCAAATAACTTTCTAAAATATAGAGTTAGGTACACATGTAGGTTTCGCTCTTTTGTTTTTAATTACCGGTGTTTACTTGCTTTTTTGTTGTCGTTTAGTCGTGTCCGACTCTTCGTGACCCCCTGGACCAGAGCACGCCAGGCACTCCTGTCTTCCACTGCCTCCCACAGTTTGGTCAAACTCATGCTGGTAGCTTCGAGAACACTGTCCCACCATCTCGTCCTCTGTCGTCCCCTTCTCCTTGCGCCCTCCATCTTGCCTTCTCTGAGTCAGCACCTCTTGGTGTGACCCAATATCGTCATCAAGGATGGGGACAATGAAGTCTCATCAGAATGGAGCCTTGGCAACGGGTTGTTGTTGTTGTTTAGTCGTTTAGTCGTGTCCGCCTCTTCGTGACCCCCTGGACCAGAGCACGCCAGGCACTCCTGTCTTCCACTGCCTCCCGCAGTTTGGTCAAACTCATGCTGGTAGCTTCGAGAACACTGCCCAACCATCTCGTCCTCTGTCGTCCCCTTCTCCTTGCGCCCTCCATCTTTCCCAACATCAGGGTCTTTTCCAGGGAGTCTTCTCTTCTCATGAGGTGGCCAAAGTCTTGGAGTCTCAGCTTCAGGATCTGTCCTTCCCATGAGCACTCAGGGCTGATTTCCTTCAGAATGGAGAGGTTTGATCTTCTTGCAGTCCATGGGACTCTCAAGAGTCTCCTCCAGCACCAGAATTCAAAAGCATCTATTCTTCGGTGATCAGCCTTCTTTATGGTCCAGCTCTCACTTCCATACATCACTACTGGGAAAACCAGAGCTTTTACTATGCGGACCTTAAAATCATAGAAAAGCCCAAAAACCTCAACAACTTTGACAACAACAAAAACATGGCAGCAACTTTGTCCAGGTTTTCACTAAAGGTGAGGGGGGGAAATCTGGCTTGCTTTAAGCGAAGATGTACACCAGGAACTTCCGTGATTCATAGCTCAGTCTTGCAGTGAGTAGCCTTTGCCGAGAAGTGGAAGCAGATTATAGGAAACATTTGACACATGCCGGAATAAAAACAAGCCTAAAGCTGGCTGGAGTCTACATGTAGTTAGCTGCAAGTTGCACCCTTTCCCTAGCTAATCGCTTAAGCTTTTGCGAAAGCGTGGAATGTGCAGAAACATTCTAACTACTCAGTGGGGTGTGCTGTTGATAGAGAATTGTTGTTGTTGATTTATCGATTAAGAAATTTAGGTGCTTCCCTTTGGCACCGTAAACAATATAGTGTGTGTGTGTGTGTATTGTTGAAACCATATAGTGTGTGTGTGTGTGTGTATTGTTAAAACCATATAGTGTGTGTGTATTGTTGAAACCATATAGTGTGTGTGTGTGTGTGTGTGTGTGTGTATTGTTGAAACCATATAGTGTGTGTGTGTGTATTGTTGAAACCACACACACACACACACACACTACAGTGGTGCCTCGCAAGACGAAAAGAATCCGTTCTGTGATTCTCTTCGTCTAGCGGTTTTTTCGTCTTGCGAAGCAAGCCCATTGAAGGATTAGCGCTATTAGCGGCTTTTAGCGGCTTTTAGCGGCTTATCTGCTGATCGGATCAGCTGATAAGCGGCTTAGCGGCTTAGAAAAAGGGGGGGGGAGGGAAAAAAACAGCAGGAACTCGCAAGACATTGTCGTCTTGCGAAGCAAGCCCATAGGAAATTCGTTTTGCGAAGCACCTCCAAAACTGAAAACCCTTTCGTCTAGCGGGTTTTCCGTCTTGCAAGGCATTCGTCTTGCGGGGCACCACTGTATATTGTTTACGGTGCCAAAGGGAAGCACCTAAATTTCATAACAGATAAATCAACAACAACAATTCTCTATCAACAGCACTCCCCACTGAGTAGTTAGAATGTTTCTGCATATTCCAAGCTTTCGCAAAAGCTTAAGCAATTAGCTAGGGAGGAAAGTGCAGGATTAGCTGTTTCCTGCTATGAGTAAGTGGATCCGCCAGTTCTGGAGAGATTATCGCGGACCTGGTTGCATATATGTGGGTTTCTTGGGGGTGTGAAGCAGTGGGAAGAGATCAGGGCCTCAGGGCCTTGCTGGTGAATCAGAGATATTTGAAAAGGGACTAATCCTGACAACTGTGCTCTCTGCCCAGTGCCGGATTTACATGTAAGCTAAACAAGCTATAGTTTAGGGTCCCACTCTCTTGGGGCCCCCCAAAAAATTAAAGGAAAAAAATCCACTGGATGTACATTTCCAAAATATAAGATAAAAGTATGTTTCCGAGCACAATTCAAAGTGCTGGTGCTGACCTTGAAAGCCCTAAACAGCCTCGGTCCAGCATATCTGAAGGAGCGTCTCCACCCCCATCGTTCTGCCCGGACACTGAGGTCCAGCGCCGAAGGCCTTCTGGTGGTTCCCTCACTGCGAGAAGCCAAGTTACAGGGAACCAGGCAGAGGGCCTTCTCGGTGGTGGCACCCGCCCTGTGGAACTCCCTCCCATCAGATGTCAAAGAGAACAACAACTACCAGACTTTTAGAAGACATCTGAAGGCAGCCCTGTTTAAGGAAGCCTTTAATGTTTGATGTATTACAGTATTTTAATATTTTTCTGGAAGCCGCCCAGAGTGGCTGGGGAAGCCCAGCCAGATGGGCGGGGTATAAATAATAATAATAATAATAATAATAATAATAACAATAATAATAATAATAATTATTATTATTATTATTATTATTATTATTATTATTATTATTATTATTTAAATTATAATAATTATTAAATAATAATAATAATAATTTAAAAAACAAATAAAACAAAACCTACATACAGCAACAGTGTTTGGTGTTGTGTAGGCTCCTATGATGTAAGTCATAGGCCCCGCCTGCTAGCCTGTTCCCTAAAATATCACTGGTTTGCTCCTTTCTATATATAGGGAGCCTACATTCTGCATGGACTGGTTGCATGGAAACATGAGCCAATGGCTTTAGATACCTATTGTTGTTGAGTCATTTAGTCGTGTCCGCCTCTTCGTGACCCCCTGGACCAGAGCATGCCAGGCACTCCTGTCTTCCACTGCCTCCCGCAGTTGGGTCAAACTCATGCTGGTAGCTTCGAGAACACTGTCCCACCATCTCGTCCACTGTCGTCCCCTTCTCCTTGCGCCCTCCATCTTTCCCAACATCAGGGTCTTTTCCAGGGAGTCTTCTCTTCTCATGAGGTGGCCAAAGTCTTGGAGCCTCAGCTTCAGGATCTGTCCTTCCAGTGAGCCCTCAGGGCTGATTTCCTTCAGAATGGATAGGATTCTAACCTTTCCCAAGGGATGCGGGTGGTGCTGTGGGTTAAACCACAGAGCCTAGGACTTGCCGATCAGAAGGTCGGCGGTTCGAATCGCCGCGACGGGGTGAGCTCCCGTTGCTCGGTCCCTGCTCCTGCCAACCTAGCAGTTCGAAAGCACCTCAAAGTGCAAGTAGATAAATAGGCACCGCTCCGACAGGAAGGTAAATGGCGTTTCCGTGCGCTGCTCTGGTTCGCCAGAAGTGGCTTAGTCATGCTGGCCACATGTCCCAGAAGCTGTACGCCGGCTCCCTCGGCCAATAAAGCGAGATGAGCGCCGCAACTCCAGAGTCGGCCACGACTGGACCTAATGGTCAGGGGTCCCTTTACCTTTGCCTAACCTTTCCCAGGATTCTAACTGAATATTACAGTGATGCCCCGCAAGACGAATGCCTCGCAAGACGGAAAACTCGCTAGACAAAAGAGTTTTCCGTTTTGGAGGTGCTTCGCAAAACGAATTTCCTATGGGCTTGCTTCGCAAGATGACAATGTCTTGCGAGTTCCTGCTGGTTTTTCCCCTTCCCCCCCTTTTTCTAAGCCGCTAAGCCGCTTATCAGCTGATCCGATCAGCAGATAAGCCGCTAAAAGCCGCTAATAGCGCTAATCCGCTAATCCGTCAATGGGCTTGCTTCGCAAGACGAAAAAACCGCTAGACGAAGAGAATCACAGAAAGGATTCTTTTCGTCTTGCAAGGCACCACTGTATATCCAAAATCTTTTGCCCACCAATGATTCTAAGGCAGCCTTCTACAGAAGCACTTTTTGCTCCTGGCCCCCCACCCTGGGCATGGGAGAGGTCTCCGATCTAAATGACCGCAGCTGGGAAGAGGATATTGAAGGAGATGGATTTTGGGGCTGAATTTCTCTCCTGACTCTCTGTCCTTTTGGTTCTCTCCTTTGCAAACCTCCCCTCCTTCCCAGACAGCGAGTGCGGGCAGCCTTTGCCACCCGCAGGCCCTGCGGACGAGGCTAGAATTTATAGTGGCGAGGGAGCAAAGATGGAAGCTGGCTGGCTGCCCCACGACTCGCTCTCCTTTTCTCGGCGACAAAGGAAAGCTGAAGGGATGGGAGGGCCAGCATCTTTGCTTCAAACAGTTTCTAGCACACAGATCTGTTTCCATGCAAACAGCAAAGGTTCCGGGCAGGTTTCCCAGCCGAAAATGTTTGCGAAAGAGAGATACACACACACACACACACACACACACACACACACACACACATAAATACACAGTGGTACCTCAGGTTACATACGCTTCAGGTTACATTCTCCACTAAGCCAGAAATAGTGCTTCAGGTTAAGAACTTTGCTTCAGGTTGAGAACAGAAATCGTGCTCCTGCGGCGCGGCGGCAGCAGGAGGCCCCATTAGCTAAAGTGGTGCTTCAGGTTAAGAACAGTTTCAGGTTAAGTACGGACCTCCGGAACGAATTAAGTACTTAACCTGAGGTACCACTGTATATTATATATATGTGTGTGTGTGTGTGTGTGTGTGTGTGGAATTTCAACAAAACATTTTATCAAAAAACGTATCCTTCTTAATTCCTCCCCCTTGTTTCTTTAGGTACTTTGTAAAGGGTTCCCATTCGTCCTTAAAAATCACAGTTTCTTGTCCTTACCACGTAGCTTATATGTCAGTTTCGCCAATTCCACATAGTCCATGTTTCTCTTGCCACAGTTCTTTGGTCAGGATTTCTTCATTCTTCCATCCCTTGCCGCCGTTGTCGCATACATGAAAATGTTTTTCAATTTCCTTGGCAGGTCTTTTCCTACAATCCCTAGCAGAAATGCTTCAGGTTTTTTTATGCTTGCAAAAGAAAAATCGACCCCGCTTCTGGTACTCACAAGATGAGCCCTGTCTGTGAGGCGCACCAATTTCATTTCGCTTTAAATCTGAGTCCCGCCTTTCTAGGTTACGATATACAAGGCACTTGGCAAACTGAAAGGAACAGCAAAGACCACAACCTAATAACAACTTGGTCCAATACGAGAAAAATCACGCTCAAAACACAACTTTAAAATGAAGAACCTAGATCAACGAAAGAAATATGCAATAATCCGTTAGAATGTGATAGTAAACAATAAAACTGAACCAGCAGATAATAACTTCCAGAGAAGCGGACACAGAGCAATGGATCCAAACTACAAGAAAGAAGATTCCACCTAAACATTAGGAAGAACTTCCTGACAGTAAGAGCTGTTTGACAGTGGAATTTGCTGCCAAGGAGTGTGGTGGAGTCTCCTACTTTGGAGGTCTTTAAGCAGAGGCTTGACAACCATATGTCAGGAGTGCTCTGATGGTGTTTCCTGCTTGGCAGGGGGTTGGACTCGATGGCCCTTGTGGTCTCTTCCAACTCTATGATTCTATGATTCTATGATTCTAACTGAACAGTTTACACAATGATTACAATGAAGAATCACTAAACTTTTGGTCGATAAAGATAACGTCAAGTCACAATGCATAAAATACCGCAAAACATGCAAAAAATACAAACCATGCCGGAAGGATCAGATTGAGAAACAAGGACACGCAACTTGCAAATTTGTTTTTAAAGAAATATCCCTGAACTCCTGAAATCGCTGAAATGAAGGAGGCTTGTGTCCATTAAGAAGACACAGCGACCGGCTTGATTGTTTGACGTACTCACGCAGATCTGAGCAACCTTCCATTGTATTTCTGAATTTGGCATTCGTACGGAGGAGTGATTTGCAGTAAGTTGGAGAAGTGAAGATTTCAAAGGCCACCTATTTTTTCGGTTTGTGCGTTTTTTGGATGCAAGAGAAATTGGTTCCCCTTTAAACGTGAACTGCATACAATTTCTTTTTTAAAAAAAATAAATAAATATTATTTTCCATACATAAAGATAACAAAGAAGAAAAAGTTTACAATAATAAAGGAAAAAGAATGAAACAGAAAAAAGAAGAAGAATATAAAACATACAATACATCAAATCATCACTTGACTAACAATTAATTAATTAAGATCCATCTTCATAAACATATTATTTGACTTCCTCAAACCTCTTCCTTCTGAATTTCTTAGTAATTATATATAGCAGTTTCCTAGATCATTATTTCATAAACCATATCACAGTCATAATCATATTTCCTAACTTTTCTTTTCGTACATTTTCTTATTGATATATTTAATCCCAATTTTAATCCTAGGCCTAATTGATCTTTTCAAGTGATTACATATCTTAAATATTACAATATTTATTCAAATAGTCTTTGAATTTCTTCCGGTCTTCTTGGTGTTCCTCTTCTTTCTGGTTGTGGATTCTCCCGGTGAGATCAGCTGAACAGCACCCAATTTCTCTCCTTCGGCCTGATTCATTAGATGTGTGCAATGGAACTTTAGCAAGCAGGTGGTTGACAAATGAAATTATGGGGTGCTCGTGAAAAGCAAAGATTATTGTCTGCAATTAATGGAGTTAAATGTATGCCAAACAGGCACATATCTTTGGCAATTTAATGGGCTGTTGCCTAACTCATTGTGCATCACACATTTGTATCTCATAAGCTGATCAGGGTAGCCGAACCCCAGCCAGGTTGTCTTGCCTTCTCTGAGTCAGCACGTCCTGGTGTGACCCAAAATCGTCCTCAAGGAAAGGCACAATGAAGGCTCATTAGAATGGAGCCTTGGCAAGGGGTAAGGTAAAAGTAAAGGGACCCCTGACCATTAGGTCCAGTCGTGACCAACTCTGGGGTTGTGGCGCTCATCTCGCTTTACTGGCCGAGGGAGCCGGCGTACAGCTTCCGGGTCATGTGGCCAGCAGGACTAAGCCGCTTCTGGCGAACCAGAGCAGCGCACGGAAACGCCGTTTACCTACCCGCTGGAGCAGTACCTATTTATCTACTTTCACTTTGATGTGCTTTCGAACTGCTAGGTTGGCAGGATCAGGGATCGAGCAACGGGAGCTCACCCCGTCGCGGGGATTCAAACCGCCGACCTTCTGATCAGCAAGTCCTAGGCTCTGTGGTTTAACCCACAGCGCCACCCGCGTCCCGTTGGCAAGGGGTACACAAGCACAAACGCACAAACATTTATATCAGGGTCTTGAGTTCGAGTCGCACTCTAGACAAGAGATTCCTGCATAGAAGCGGGTTAGACTAGATGACTCTTGGGGTCTCTTCCAACTCTACAGTTCTATGATATTGGAGCCAGAAAAATCAGGAACGTGGACAGCCCCAAAGTGAGAGATGGGCTCTCAAAGTGCTGCAAAGTGCCAAAGATTTCAGACCTTCCAAGCGTCCTTATTTTCCAGGGACAGTCCCGGATTTACAGATAATAACAATATTTATTTACCCTGCTCATCTGGCTGGGTTTCCCCAGCCACTGTGGGTGGCTCCCAACAGAATATTAAAAACACGATAAAACGTCAAACATTAAAAACTTCCCTAAACAGGGCTGCCTTCAGATGTCTTCTAAAAGTCAGATAGTCCTGTATTTCCTAGACATCGGATGGGAGGACGTTCCACAGGGAGGGAGCCACCACCGAGAAGGCCCTCTGCCTGGTTTCCTGTAACCTCACTTCTCACAGGGTGGAATCGCCAGAAGGCCCTCGAAGCTGGACCTCAGTGTCTGGGCTGGACGATGGGGGTGGAGACGCTCCTTCAGGTATACTGGACAGTTTAGGGCTTTCAAGGTCAGCACCAACACTTTGAATTGTGCTTGGAAATGTACTGGGAGCCAATGTAGGTCTTTCAGGACCAGTGTTATATGGTCTCTGCGGTCACTGCCAGTCCCCAGTCTAGCTGCTACCCTGGTTTCTGATTTTATCTCAGAATGTCCCACTTTTCCTTAGGACGTCCTTATTTGCATCAGAGAATTGTTGGGAGCATGTAGAATAAAGGTAAAGGGACCCCTGACCATTAGGTCCAGTCGTGACCGACTCTGGGGTTGCGGCGCTCATCTCGCTTTATTGGCCGAGGGAGCCGGCGTACAGCTTCTGGGTCACATGGCCAGCAGGACTAAGCCGCTTCTGGCGAACCAGAGCAGCGTACGGAAACGCCGTTTACCTTCCCGCCAGAGTGGTACCTATTTATCTACTTGTGCTTTGATGTGCTTTCGAACTGCTAGGTTGGCAGGAGCAGGGACCGAGCAATGGGAGCTCACCCCGTCGCGGGGATTCGAACTGCCACCCTTCTGATCGGCAAGTCCAAGCTCTGTGGTTTAGACCACAGCGCCACCCACGTCCCTAGCGTGTGGAATAGGATGTCCCTATTTTCATCGGAGAAGTGTTGGCACGAATGTCTCTGCTTTTATCGGAGAACTGTTGGAGGGGATGGAATAGGATGTCCTTATTTTCATCAGAGAAACGTCGGAGGGTGTCTTGATGGCAAGCGGGGAGAAAGGGAAGCAAGTCGTGTACACCCATGGCCTTGCGTCAAGCGATGCTCTCTGTTGAGTTCCAAAATAACGCTGGAAATTTGGAGCGAGGCCAGATGCGATGACTCAAGGCTCGGAAATCCAACTCAAAGGGAGACATGCTGGAAACTTGATCCCTCCCCCATTCATAGAGATCAACCTTCGCTGAGCTTTCGTGGCCCTGCCACCCACCCACTCACCCTTGCTGGCTGAATCACAACTGCAGGGAAAATGTCAGGAGGTTGTGACGAGAAAAGCTTTGCTTTCCCATGGGTGTAATTCCCAAAGAACGGCGCTTCTTAAGAGGAGCCTCGTAGACTGTTCTGCATTTTTGCATTTTGTCGCTGGGCTGGGTGTTCCCTCCGAATGAAAGCCAGTCAGGTTACCGTTTGCCTTACATACTTCTCCTTTCGTCTTCTTCAGCGATCCCTTGTAGCCAAGTAAGATTGTCTTCCATAAACACGGTTTTAGCAATGAGTCCGTAAGTGACTGTGGAGGCCAATTCTGGATCCACACATCCTTCCACAGTGGGGACAGAGGTTTCCAGGATCCCAGTTAGGGTTTGCCAAGCATGCCTTCCTCTTTGCGCCTTTCTCCCTTTCGTCCTGAGTTCGAGTGTCTTCAAAGCCCACGACACCTTTGCTAAAGGGTGTTCTCCAACTGGAGCGCTCGCAGGCCAGTGTTCCCCAGTTGTCGGTGTTTATACAGTCATACCTCATGTTACATTTGCTTCAGGTTGAGCGTTTTCAGGTTGCGTCCCACGGCAACCCGGAAGTACCAGAATGGGTTACTTCCGGGTTTCGCCGACGCTCAAAATGACGTCACGTGCATGCACAGAAGCGGCGAATCGTGACCCACACACGCGCAGATGCGGGTTGCATTCTGCTCATGTTGCGAACGGGCCTCCGGAACGGATCCCGTTCGCAACCAGAGGTACCACTGTGCTACATTTTTTTAAGATTTGCCTTGAGAGAGTCTTTAAGCCTCTTTTGTTGACCAACAGCATCACGCTTTCCATTTTCAAGTTAAGAATAGAGTAGTTGCTTTGGAAGACGATTATCAGGCATCCGCACAACATGACCAGTCCAACAAAGTTGATGTTGAAGAATCATTGCTTCGACACTGGTGATCTTTGCTTCTTCCAGTACACTGGCATTAGTTCGTCTGTCTTCCCAAGTGATGTGTAAAAATTTTCAGAGACACCGTTGATGGAATCTTTCGAGGAGTTGGAGGTGGCGTTTATAACTGGTCCATGTTTCACAAGCATGCAGTAAGTTTGGTGGTGCAATAGCTTTGTAAACAAGCATTTTGGTTTCCCTGTGAATGTACGGCCAACCTCCTTTGTATGGCTGTCTCCATATTGCTGTGCTGAGAGGGATGGATCCAAATGTAACTGTTGATGAAACAAAGCAGAATTATCCACTCCACCCATTAGGACTGGATATTGACATATCCAGCACTCTTTTTCAGCCAAACCTCACCGGAACTCAGTTCTGGCACCTCTCAGGTGGGCACTGTTGCCATTCTCAAAGGGAAGCGATCATGGTGAGTTCTGGTACCTCTTTTCCCAGAAAAAGATATCGTCCAAAACTGGTTTGAAGTCTGTATCATGATATCGGATCCATCTCTTCGAATTGTCTGCCGTTTGCAGCTCAGGAAAGCAAAAAACAGCCGTAGCTTGGTTCGCGAACGTAATCCGTTCCCAGAAGTCCGTTCGACTTCTGAAAATGTTCGAAATCGAAGTTCGGCTTCCGATGGGCTGCAGGAAGTTCTGCCTCCCAGCAATGTTCAGAAACTGGAACACTTTCAGCATTCGGGAGCCAAAACGTACGGGTAACAAGGCATTCAGGGACACGGGTGGCGCTGTGGCCTAGGGCTTGCCAATCAAAAGGTCAGCGGTTCGAATCCCCGCGACGGGGTGAGCTCCCGTTGCTCGGCCCCTGCTCCTGCCAACCTAGCAGTTCGAAAGCACGTCAAAGTGCAAGTAGATAAATAGGTACCGCTCTGGTGGGAAGGTAAATGGCGTTTCCGTGCGCTGCTCTGGTTCGCCAGAAGCGGCTTAGTCATGCTGGCCACATGACCCAGAAAAACTGTCTGCAGACAAACGCCGGCTCCCTCAGCCAGTAAAGCAAGATGAGTGTCGCCACCCCAGAGTCGTCCGCAACTGGACTTAAGGGTCAGGGGTCCCTTTACCCTTTACAGTGGTACCTCGGGTTACATACGCTTCAGGTTACATACGCTTCAGGTCACAGACTCCGCTAACTCAGAAATATTACCTCGGGTTAAGAACTTTGCTTCAGGATGAGAACAGAAATTGTGCTCTGGTGGTGCAGCAGCAGCAGGAGGCCCCATTAGCTGAAGTGGTGCTTCAGGTTAAGAACAGTTTCAGGTTAAGTACAGTTAACTGTACTAACAAGGTACGACTGTACAGTGGTGCCCCGCAAGACGAATGCCTCACAAGACGGAAAACTCGCTAGACGAAACAGTTTTCCGTTTTGGAGGTGCTTCGCAAAACGAATCTCCTATGGGCTTGCTTCGCAAGACGAAAATGTCTTGCGAGTTCCTACGGGGTTTTTTCCTCCCCCCCCCTTTTTCTAAGCCGCTAAGCCGCTTATCACCTGATCCCATAAGCTGATAAGCCGCTAAAAGCCGCTAGTAGCACTAATAGCGCTATTCCGCTAATCCGTCAATGGGCTTGCTTCGCAAGACGAAAAAACTGCTAGACGAAGAGAATCACAGAATGGATTCTTTTCGTCTTGCGAGGCACCACTGTATGTGCTAGATTTTTTATTTTTGGTGTGGGGAGTGAAGAGATATTCAGGAGTCTTCTGGGAGTGGAAGTGAATGCAGCTGCCAATCATCCTTTTTACCACCCCACTGATGATAAACAGAAACTTTTACCACCTTGAGGATGATAACCGGGAACAGCACGATTTCTGTGTGGGACAGCTGCATATTCTGGCATTGCAGGGGGTTGGACTAAATGATCGTCAGGGTCCCTTTCAATTCTATAATTCTGTGATTCCGTGATTCTTTCCCCAAGCCTTAATAGCAACCATTCTCCCGAGTTCCTCGCGAGTTGCTGCAGAGCCCAGCGCTCCCGATTCTCTGTTGCAGTCTCCGTATGAAATGTTGTTTGTTCCTTTGCATTCATTGCGACGTGCATTGCAAACACGTCCTCCGTTGTCTGGAAGCCGGCTTGCAATTATAATTGCATTTAATACCAACAGGTGGGGTCTACAGAAAAGGTCTCTTTCCTTAGTTTTGTTTTCAAAGGAACGGCATTCAAATTTTCAAATGTCCTGTTACAGGAGCTGGGCTTGTATACAAACAGCCTTTAATTAACGAACAAAGCTGTTTTTGCTATTTCAAATTATCAAGTGTGGTTTGGTGTGGGGGGGTGAAGATAAGGAATACAGTAGCCTTTCCGCAAGACGTTGGAAAGAGAGAGAAAGATACAGTGGTGCCTCGCAAGACGAAAAGAATCCGTTCTGTGATTCTCTTCGTCTAGCGGTTTTTTCGTCTTGCGAAGCAAGCCCATTGAGGGATTAGCGCTATTAGCGGCTTTTAGCGGCTTATCTGCTGATCGGATCAGCTGATAAGCAGCTTAGTGGCTTAGAAAAAGGGGGGAGGGGAAAAACCCCGCAGGAACTCTCAAGACATTGTCGTCTTGCGAAGCAAGCCCATAGGAGATTCATTTTGCGAAGCACCTCCAAAACGGAAAACCCTTTCGTCTAGCGGGTTTTCCGTCTTGCGAGGCATTCGTCTTGCGGGGCACCACTGTACACGTTTAGACAGAACCAGTTTATCATCCATTGAGGCTGGACTGAGGGATACTTCTCTGAACACCAAACCTGATTTTTGCCATCCTGGATTTCCTGATCTTGTTCTGATGCTGTTAAAAACCTCCATCGTTCCTCACCTTCTCCCGGGGGAGACCGTTCCACTAATGAATGGTTCTTACCGCCATCCTTAAATCACCAGAAAGTTTTCCCCTGATGTTTAGTCGGCTTCTCCTTTCTCGTAACTCAAAGCCCTTGATTTGAGTCCTACAGGAACAGGAGGAAACCAGCTTGCTCCATCTTCCAAAAATCTGGAACCCTCTCCTAACATCTGCCAAACCGTTGCGGTTGTTTTGCAGTACCTGACCAAGTTAGCGATTGGAACTCAAGCCTCATAGCTATCACCCCAAACCCCAACCGATTCGCTCCAAAACAGGGTGTGGCAACAGTTTTGCAGCCCAAAACCAGATATGCAGTGGTACCTTGGTTCTCAAACGCCTTGGTTCCTGGAAGTAAGTGTTCCGGTTTTCGAACGTTTTTCGGAAACCGAACGTCCAATGCAGCTGTCAGCTATTGTTTCCAGGGCGCCTGCACCAATTAGAAGCCGTGCCTTGGTTTCCGAACATTTCAGAAGTCAAAAGGACTTCTGGAAGGGATTAAGTTGGGCGCTTTTGTTTTTGAGGCATTTGTTTTCGTGGCTGTGTGGAACCCAGTTCAGCTACTGAGTGAGTGAGTGATTGTGGAAATGGATAAAAGCCCCCTATCCAAACAATGAGTATCATCAGTGCAGATAAGAAAAAATAATAACTTTAATTTTCATCATCTACAATACTGTGATATTTATTTTATAGCACAGTACATTGATTACTGCTTTCATTTTATGGATGAATGGTCTCACTAGATAGTAAAATTCATGTTCCGTTGCTGTTTCAGGGCTTGTTCTTAAAAGTCTGGAACGGATTAATCCGTTTTGCATTACTTTCTGTGGGAAAGCACGCCTTGGTTTTGGAACGCTTTTGGTTTTGGAACGGACTTCCGGAACAGATTAAGTTTGAGAACCCAGGTACCACTGTATGTGAAAGTATTGACTTTCAAGTTTCCCAAAGGGGTGGCGATATAGCTGTATTGTTTTTAACGCTCGATTGGAAGCCGCCCAGAGTGGCTGGGGAAACTCAGCCAGATTTGCGGGGTATAAATAATAAATTATTATTATAAATTATTATTGTTGTGACGTGGGGGTTTGTGGTTTCAGCTCTCTTGACATAATATGCTGGAGACAGTTCTCTAGTAACACTTCTTTATTAAGTGTTCTCTAGTAACACTTCTTTATTGTGTATCTGAAGAAGTGTGCATGCACAGTGGCGTAGCGTGGGTTGTCAGCACCCGGGGCAAGGAAAGTAATTTGCGCCCCCTAACCCGTGGATTTGCGCCCCCTAACCCGTGGATTTGCGCCCCCTAACCCTAACCCCCAGATGTTGCGCCCGGTGCGGCCGGCCCCCCCTGCACCCCCCACGCTACGCCACTGTGCATGCACACGAAAGCTCATAGCAAGAACTTAGTTGGTCTTTAAGGTGCTACTGGAAGGACTTCTTTATTAAGGCAAACAAGACTGAAGCCTGAGGAGGGGAAAGCTACATTTATAGGGACAGGGAACTAGCTAGAAAGAATACATTTTGGAGGGAACAATATCAGGCAATCACAGTCCTGCCTTTTGGAGGAAACCAATAAGACAGAGGATCCAAATAGAGCAGCTTAAATGAACCAATAGTAGCTGTACCCTTTGAAACCCAAAAGGCAGTTACTTTACCCTAATGCAAATGCAGACAATCATAATACAGATATGCAATCCTTTGACTCAATACACAACAATTATTATATCAAGCTCCTCCTCCCTCTGTAAAGTTAAGGAGTGGACTCCGTGTCCAAATGGGGAGTTGAACCCTGTTCTCCCAGATCTGACACCCTAACCACTACGCCGCGCTGCCTCGCCACATATTTCCCCCGTTGTCTCCCTCTCACCTCCTTCTCTCTTTCTTCTCCTGTGGGCAGGATGGTGCTACCAGTGACCGAGTGGATTTGGCGCCACGAATACTGGCTCCCACCAGGGATCACCTGGGAGGACATGAAGGAGACGGAAGAGATCAGCTACCCACAGCCCCGCCACCTCTTGCTGAGCCTGCCGTTGGCCCTCCTGCTTGTGGTGATCCGCTTCTTCTTCGAAAGGTACGTTAAATCGATGCAAGCTCTGACGAGCCTCCATGTTGAGGGGTAAAGGTAAAGGGACCCCTGACCATTGGGTCCAGTCGTGGCCGACTCTGGGGTTGCGGCGCTCATCTCGCTTTATTGACCAAGGGAGCCAGCGTACAGCTTCCAGGTCATGTGGCCAGCAGGACTAAGCCGCTTCTGGCGAACCAGAGCAGCGCATGGAAACGCCGTTTACCTTCCCGCCGGAGCGGTACCTATTTATCTACTTGCACTGGTGTGCTTTCGAACTGCTAGGTTGGCAGGTTGACAGGGACCGAGCAACGGGAGCTCACCCCGTCGTGGGGATTCGAACCGCCGACCTTCTGATCGGCAAGCCCTACGCTCTGTGGTTTAACCCACAGCGCCACCTGCGTTCCTTATGTTCAGGGGTAGCTTACCCCTAAAAACTAGTTTCTGGGGGTAGGGGGGGAATCTGGTGGCAGAAAATTGATGCCTTTGCACCTTGTTTGTGGCATCCTGCTGAAGGTCACTGGGGGAAAAGGTCCCTGAATCATTTTATTAGGATAAAAAAGGTAAAGGTAAAGGACCCCTGACAGTTAAGTCCAGTTACAAACGACTCTGGGGTTGTGGCGCTCATCTTGCTTTACTGGCCGAGGGAGCCGGCGTTTGTCCGCAGACAGTTTTTCCGGGTCATGTGGCCAGCATGACTAAGCCCCTTCTGGCGAACCAGAGCAGCGCACGGAAACGCCGTTTACCTTCCCGCCGGAGTGGTACCTATTTATCTACTTGCACTTTGACGTGCTTTCGAACTGCTAGGTTGGCAGGAGCAGGGACTGTTCTCCAACTGGAGGGTTACATACACTTCAGGTTACAGACGCTTCAGGTTACAGACTCCACTAACCCAGAAATAGTGCCTCGGGTTAAGAACTTTGCTTCAGAATGAGAACAGAAATCATGCTCCGGCAGCAGCAGGAGGCCCCATTAGCTAAAGTGGTGCTTCAAGGTAAGAACAGTTTCAGGTTAAGAACGGACCTTCTGAAGTAAGTACTTAACCCGAGGTACCACTGTAGTTGCTTTGGAAGACGATAACCAGGCATCCGCACAACGTGACCAGTCCAACGAAGTTGATGTTGAAGAATCCTTCAACATGGGCGATCTTTCTTCTTCCAAATCAAACATTATAAGCTTCCCGGAACATGGCTGGCTTCATATGTCTATGAAAAATTATATAGTTGTGGAACTCTTTGACCTCTTCAGGGTGGGTGCCACTCCCGAAAACGCCTTCTAGTCTTGCCCCTTGTGGTTTCACCATATCGTTTACACCAGGCAGGTCCAACTCCCAAGCGACCGCGATCTACTCCCAGTGTTAAAAAATACTGACAGCTATCTACCCATTGTTGTTGCCAAGAGTTGCCGAGCTTTTTTTGGAGGGAGAGACCAAAGTTGTTTAGCTTTTGGGGGATCGACTTGCGATACAGAGACCCCCGCGATCAACCTTTAGGACAGGCCTGGTCTACACGGACTGGCAGCGACTCTTTCAGAACATTTGTCGTTTTGCTTCTGATGGCCAGCATCAATAATAATAATAATAATAAAATAAAAATAAAAATAAATTTTACTTATACCTCTCCCTTCCCAGTTCAAAAACCGGGCTCAGGGCAGCTAACAACAAATTTAAAACACTTAATTATAAAAGCAGCGTAAAATACAGTATAAAAAAAACAATAAAATTCAAAAATCAAAAATCAGTTTAGGGAGAATAAGCATGGGCTCCATACAACCCATACCGTTAAACTGCATTTCACCACCCCACAAAAAAGTGGGAACTGTAATAATAATAATAATAATAATAATAATAATAATAATAATAATAATAATAATAATAATAATTTTTTATTTATACCCTGCCCTTCCCGGTTCAAAAACCAGGCTAAGGACTGCTAACAACAAATGTAAAACACTTTAAAACAATTATAAAAGCAGCATAAAATACAGTATAAAAACATGAAGAACCATAAAATTCAAAAATTAAAAATCAATTAGATAATCCCCAGGGCTAGCGGGCTGAATTGGTCCTATTTGAGCCAGGGGAGAATTAGCTGTGGGGTCTCAGAGTGGGTGATCTTCATAAAAGGGGAGGGAAGAGAAGGGAAATAAAAGATCAGGCTGAATTCAAATTAAAGGCCAGGCAGAATAGCTCTGTCTTACAGGCCCTGCGGAAGGAGGTTAAATCCTGCAGGGCCCTGGTCTCATGGGACAGAGCATTCCACCAGGTCGGAGCCACCACTGAAAAGGCCCTGGCCCTGGTGGAGGATAGTCTGACCATCAAGGCCTCTGACAGAGCCCCCAAACACCACTGCTGGAGTCCCCGTGACAAGCCCTGTTCTGCACGACCAGGTTTTATCTCACAAAGTTTGCAAATGGTGAAATTCTGGCTTTTGTGGGTATCCGGATTCAAAAGTGATGTTTCCCGGGACTGAAGAACCTTTGAAGCTGACGTTTGGTTAACCGCCAGCATTCCTAAACATTCCCGGTCTGTGAGGAGTCGTGCCACAACTTGCTGTCCGTGACTTCCGCAAGGCACGGATAGCCAAGCGTTCCCAAACTGTTTATCTCCAAGCGATCTCCTGGAAGCCTGGAGGATTGGGGTACGCTTTGTTCTGCACCCCAGTGAAGCTTAGTCACCCACACTTCGCAGCCAAGGTGATGACTTTCCGTGGCATGTTTAAGCCTCAGTTGCAGAGCTGTCTCACCCAAACTAAGCCTCCTAAAGCAAAATATACAGTGGTACCTCGGGTTACAGATGCTTCAGGTTACAGACTCCACTAACCCAAAAATATTACCTCGGGTTAAGAACTTTGCTTCAGGATGAGAACAGAAATCGCGCAGCGGCAGTGGGAGGCCCCATTAGCTAAAGTGGTGCTTCAGGTTAAGAACAGTTTCAGGTTAAGAACGGACCTCCAGAACGAATTAAGTTCTTAACCCAAGGTACAACTGTATGCTGCTGCTACTACTACTACTAATAATAATAATAGTAATAATTTTATTATCTATTATTTTTGGTTTCTATGGAAGCCACCCAGAGTGGCTGGGGAGGCCCAGCAAGATGGGCGGGGTATAAATAAATTATTATTATTATTATTATTATTATTATTATTATTATTATTATTATTATTATTATTATTATTATTATCATCTGTCTGGGGTGCCCCAGCCACTCTCAGCGGCTTCCAACACATATAAAAACAAAATAAAACATCAAACGCTAAAAACCCATACTAGAAGGTTTAGTTCGTTCAGAATCAGGTATACCTTGGTTGATGAACTCCTTAACAGTTGAACGTTTTGGTTCCCAAACCCGGAAGTGAGTGTTTGTGAACGTTCTTTCAGAAGCCGAACGTCTGGCGGGGCTTCCGTGGCTTCCGATTGGCTGCAGGAGCTTCCTGCAGCCAATTAGAAACTGCAGTTTGGTTTTTGAACGTTTTGGAAGTTGAATGGACTCCCGGAACGGATTCCGTTCGGCTTCCAAGGTATGACTGTACATGACTTCTGGTAAACGAGCCACCGTAGCCGCTAGAGGGCCGTGAAAATTAACGTCCCGGGCTTTTTAGACTCGTTTACCTATGTATTGGTCAAAATAATGAGTTTGACCAAGCTGCGGGAGGCAGTGGAAGACAGGAGTGCCTGTCGTGCTCTGGTTCATGGGGTCATGAAGAGTCGGACACGACTCAACAGCTAAACAACAACAACCTATGTATTATCTGAAACAAAGGAGCACATAGGTTGCCGGATGTGAAATATGCTGGCATTATGTTGGCTCTCCTACCCAAATATTCTGGATTAGTTGTCATTTCCAAGTCACCTTCAAAGGTAGACCCACGTAGAGCGCATGGCAGTAGTCCAAGCGGGAGATAACTAGAGCATGCACCACTCTGACGAGACAGTCTGTGGGCAGGGAGGGTCTCATCCTGCGTACCAGATGGAGCTGCCCTGGACACAGAATTAACCTGCGCCTCCATGGACATCTGTGAGTCCAAAATGACCCCCAGGCTGCGCACCTGGTCCTTCAGGGGCACAGTCACCCCATTCAGGACCAGGGAATCCCCCACACCTGCCCGCCCCCTGTCCCCCAAAAACAGTACTTTTGTCTTGTCAGGATTCAACCTCAATCTGTTAGCCGCCATCCATCCTCCAACCGCCTCCAGACACTCACACAGGACCTTCACCGTCATCACGGCTTCTGATTTGAAAGAGAGGTAGAGCTGGGTATCATCCGCATACTGATGAACACCCAGCCCAAACCCCCACAGTCCTTACGCATAGATACTAATTAAACACCACAAATCCCTATCGAGGTCACATCAAGGCAGTCTTCTCTCCCAGTTAGAACATACGAGTCCTAATTAAATCCTAATATTACTAAACATTTAATACCATAGATGAAGGCACGTCCAGCTCTCAGGATACTGCAATCTACTCCCCGTATATAAAAAAGGCAGTGATCTATCCAGAGAAGGAGCGTGTGTGCGGTGGTTGGGTGGAAAGAGTTGTTGATCTTTTTATTGGGGGGTTACAAAACTCCACTCACCCTAAACTCCAGCGCTGTCAATCGCACGCATGCCTGCCGCCGGCTGCCAGGGAAGAAAAGATTGACAACACGCCAAATATAGGTCCCACGATCGACAGCAATCACCCCGGGATCTGGCTGTTGATTGCGGTCAACCGCCTGGACATGTCTGCCAGAGATCTATTACACCAGGGGTCAGCAAACTTTTTCAGCAGGGGGCCGGTCCGCTGTCCCTCAGACCTTGTGGGGGTGGACTATACTTTGGGGGGGAAATGAACGAATTCCTATGCCCCACAAATAACCCAGAGATGCATTTTAAATAAAAGCACACATTCTACTCATGTAAAAACACCAGGCAGGCCCCACAAATAACCCAGAGATGCATTTGAAATAAAAAGACACATTCTACTCATGTAAAAACACGCTGATTCCCGGACCGTCCGTGGGCCGGGTTTAGGAGGCGATTGGGCCGGATCCAGCCCCTGGGTCTTAGTTTGCCTAGTACAGTACAGTAGTACCTCGGGTTACAGACACTTCAGGTTACAGACTCCGCTAACCCAGAAATATTACCTCGGGTTAAGAACTTTGCTTCAGGATGAGAACACAAATCGCGCGGTGGCAGCAGGAGGCCCCATTAGCTAAAGTGGTACCTCAGGTTAAGAACAGTTTCAGGTTAAGAACGGACCTCCAGAACGAATTAAGTTCTTAACCCAAGGTACCACTGTATTACACCGTCTTTTTAAACAGGGAAGATGCGAAAAGGACATCACAGACGGGGCAAGAGGATTTTTGTCTCGGGCGTCCTTCTTTGAAGAATTGCATTTCTCGGCGCATGAGCTCCTGGCAACTTTCTTTCCCAGAGCAAATCCGCCCTCCGCCCCTAGAACACCCTTTGCGAGTCCTCGGTGCGACGCGTTCTTTCCATAAAACCCGACAGGCAATAAAAAGATCAGCCCAAAGCCCTATGAAAACCTCCTCCAGCGAAAGCCCATAAAATGATTCCCAGCGTTTAGGTGGCTCCGCCTGGAAACCAAAATGCAACTCGCAACAGAATGGCAGTTTCTGAAAAGGTACCTAATTGTGCCACATCAGTTCTGATTTCTCAGTAAAGCCCCCGTTCCCTGTAGCCTAGAATCATGGAATCGTCGGAAATGTAAAGAAAGGGAAGGTATCTTCTACCGCATGTGGTGGACTTGTAGAGAGGTAAAGGCTTTCTGGGAAGCGGTACTGTTGTTGTTTAGTCGTTTAGTCGTGTCCAACTCTTCGTGAGGAATGGATGCTTTTGAACTCTGGTGCTGGAGGAGACTCTTGAGAGTCCCATGGACTGCGAGAAGATCCAACCTCTCCATTCTGAAGGAAATCAGCCCTGAGTGCTCACTGGAAGGACAGATCCTGAAGCAGAGGCTCCAAGACTTTGGCCACCTCAGGAGAAGAGAAGACTCCCTGGAAAAGACCCTGATGCTGGGAAAGATGGAGGGCACAAGGAGAAGGGGACGACGGAGGACGAGATGGTGGGACAGTGTTCTCGAAGCGACCAGCATGAGTTTGACCAAACTGCATTGGAAAACAGGAATGCCTGGCATGCTCTGGTCCATGGGGTCACGAAGAGTCGGACACGACAAAACGACTAAACAACAACAACAATTTATACAAATATGGTGCCAGGGAATCAAACTGAGAAGGGGGGGGGAAAGGCATACCAAGGAAAGATTTTCTTTATAATGGCCAGATTGTTCTTTTGTCCTTCAGACGCTGTCCAATTAGCTTTTTTGCTTTAATAAACCCCATAGTGAGAAGCTGATGTAGGTGGAGTCCGCAGAAGGGGGATTTTTGGCCGCTCGGATTCTTATAGCCAAGAAATGGAAAACACAAGAATTACCAACTGTGGAAGAATGGCAGATGAAAACGATGGAATATATGGAGCTCGCTGACCTTACTGGAAGAATCCGCGACCAAAAAGAAGAGGGATACCAAGAAGAGTGGAAGAAATTTAAGGACTATTTGAATAAATACTGTGATATCAAAAATTTGAAATTACTTGAAAGTACCAGATTAGGCCTAGGATTAAATTAAGAGTTAATTAAATAAATAAGATTTAGAACCTAAAGGAAAGTTAAGAAATTTTAATTGGAATACTGTGTTTTTTAAAAAATGATACCAGAAAACTGCTACATTTTAATTACAAGGAAATTCAGATGGGAGGGCTCGGAGGAAGCCCAAAATATGTTTATGAGGTTAGAAGTCTAAATAATTACCGTATTTTTTGCACCATAACACTCACTTTTTTCCTCCTAAAAAGTAAGGGGAAATGTCTGCGTGTTATGGAGTGAATGCCTACGGGTGGCATGCCTACAGATTTTCCTCCTCTAAAAACTACGTGCGTGTTATGGTCGAGTGCATGTTATAGAGCGAAAAATACAGTAATTAGTTTGTGTTATTTAGGTGTTTAGGTACCTTGTTTTTATTTTCTTTTTTGTTTATATTTGTGATTTGTCTTTTTTCATTTTCCCCCCTCTGTTTTTCTTTTGTTGTGATATGTGTTATATCTGTAAGAAACTTAATAAAAATATTTTTTTTTAAAAAAAGGAGAGGAATTTTTGGTGCACAATTTTAGACCACGCACTTATATGGGGGTCTTGTGTCACTAAGGGCAGTAGACCGGGTGCATTTAGATTTAGATGGAGCCAATAATTGAGAGTTCTTTGCCAGGACTGAGCTTCTACAAAGGGAAGACTTGCCTCCGGTCGTATTGCTGCATTTGGGACACAAGGTGGTCACAAGAATAAGATGCTGGACTTACGTTCCAATAGGTGGTTGGGGATTGGAACCCAGTTCTCTGCAACCCACATCTTTCACTCTAAATTGCCTCTGAGCATCTGCAGAGTGCCTTTTCTCTTTTGCAACTTGCGGGTGCTGCATCCAGCCTCCACCTCACGTCCTCATCTTCTAAGCTGCAGCAGCCTGCCTTTAGGCATTGCTAAATTGCTTCTCTGCAAGCACAGCCAGTCCCTGGGACGACGGGGTTTAAAGGAAGAGCCAGATGAGTATTTATTGATGAGCTGCCTCTAAAAAGGCCGGAGAGCATCGCTCTGAGAGATAATTGCTCCATTACAAAGCGGCTGCTTTATAGGCAAAAAGGGTTTCGGGAGAGAGGGATATAGAGAGTTTTCTGGAAACTGCTTTGGGCGTGTGAAAGGGGACAGAATCACAGAGCTGGTAAAAGGTAAAGGGACCCCTGACCATTAGGTCCAGTCGTGACCGACTCTGGGGTTGCGGCGCTCATCTCGCTTATTGGCCGAGGGAGCCGGCGTACAGCTTCCGGGTCATGTGGCCAGCAGGACTAAGCCGCTTCTGCCGAACCAGAGCAGCGCGCGGAAACGCCGTTTACCTTCCCGCCGGAGCGGTACCTATTTATCTACTTACGCCTTGAGGTGCTTTCGAACTGCTAGGTTGCCAGGAGCAGGGATCCAAAGGTTGGCGGTTTGAGTCCCCGCGACGGGGTGAGCTCACGTTGCTCTGTCCCAGCTCCTGCCAACCTAGCAGTTCGAAAGCATGCCAGCGCAAGTAGATAAAACCACTCCGACGGGAAGGTAAACGGCGTTTCCGTGCGCTCTGGTTTCTGTCACAGTGTCCCATTGCACCAGAAGCGGTTTAGTCCTACTGGTCATACGACCCGGAAAACTATCTGCGGACAAACGCTGGCTCCCTCGGCCTGAAAGCGAGATGAGCGCCACAACCCCCTAGTCGACTTTGAGTCGACTGAACCGTCCAGGGGTCCTTTACCTTTACTTGTGACGACAGCGAGGAAGCCTCGTTCTACCTGTAGTGACTCCAGTAAAGTAAAGGGACCCCTGACCATTAGGTCCAGTTGTGGCCGACTCTGGGGTTGCGACGCTCATCTCGCTTTATTGGCCGAGGGAGCCGGCGTACAGCTTCTGGGTCGTGTGGCCAGCAGGACTAAGCCGCTTCTGGCGAACCAGAGCAGCACACAGAAACGCCGTTTACCTTCCCGCTGGAGCGGTACCTATTTATCTCCTTGCACTTTTATGTGCTTTCGAACTGCTAGGTTGGCAGGAGCAGGGACCGAGCAACGGGAGCTCACCCCGTCGCGGGGATTCGAACCGCCAACCTTCTGATCGGCAAATCCTAGGCTCTGTGGTTTAACCCACAGCGCCACCCGCGTCCCAAGTGGCTAACAGGCAGTGTTTGACCCCAAGTTGCCTTCTGTTCCTTTTCCTGGCATCTTGTGACCAAACCCAGGCAGAGAACAAGGCCTACTAACCTGACCTATTCTCCTCTGTAGGATCGTCGCTGTGCCGCTGAGCAGAAAAATGGGACTGAGGGAGAAAGTGCGAAGGAAAGCTCCTCCGAACCCCGTCCTGGAAGCTTTTTACGCCACGCAAGGGAAAAGCCCCAAAGAGGTAAGTGGCTGCAGAAGTCTTTGCAACCAGGTTCTACTGGTTCCTAGAAGGAGGGCTGTTTTATCCTGCCAGATTTGCTATTCTTCAGCCACTAAACAAAGTGGAATGTGAATGTACAACACCAGCACCTCCCCTCCGAAAAACAGAAACAACAACAATAATAATAATATTTTATTATTTATACCCCGCCCATCTGGCTGGGTTTCCCCAGCCACTCTGGGCGGCTCCCAACAGAATATTGAAAACACAATAAAACATTTAAAAACTTCCCTAAACAGGGCTGCCTTCAGATGTCTTCTAAAAGTCAGGTAGCTGTTTATTTCCTTGAAATCTGATGGGAGGGCGTTCCACAGGGCGGGCACCACCACCGAAAAGGCCCTCTGCCTGGTTCCCTGTAACCTCACTTCTCGCAGTGAGGGAACCGCCAGAAGGCCCTCGGCGCTGGACCTCAGTGACTGGGCTGAACAATGGAGGTGGAGACGCTCCTTCAGGTATACTCGGGCGTTTAGGGCTTTCAAGGTCAGCACTGACACTTTGAATTGTGCTCCGAAACATACTGGGAGCCAATGGAGGTCTTTCAGGACCAGTGTTATGTTGTCTCAGCGGCCACTCCCATTCACCAGTCTGGCTGCCGCATTCTGGATGAGTTGTAGTTTCCGGGTCACCTTCAAAGGTAGCCCCACGGAGAGCGCATTGCAGTAGTCCAAGCGGGAGATAACCAAAGCATGCACCGCTCTGGCCAGACAATCTGTGGGCAGGGAGGGTCTCATCCTGCGTACTAGATGGAGCTGCCCTGGACGCAGAACTGACCTGTGCCTCCATGGACAGCTGTGAGTCCAAAATGACTCCCAGGCTGCACATCTGGTCCTTCAGGGGCACAGTGACCCCATTCAGGACCAGGGAGTCCTCCACACCTGCCCCTTGTCCCCCAAAAACATAAATGCATGCAATTGTATCCAGATCACTTCTTCTACAGCTTGCCTGGTTTGCAATTAGTCATGTTAAAAAGGTAAAGGGACCCCTGACCATTAGGTCCAGTCGTGACCGACTCTGGAATTGCGGCGCTCATCTCGCTTTATTAGCCAAGGGAGCCGGCGTACAGCTTCCGGGTCATGTGGCCAGCAGGACTAAGCCGCTTCTGGAGAACCAGAGCAGCGCACGGAAACGCCATTTACCTTCCCGCCGGAGCGGTACCTATTTATCTACTTGCGCTTTGACGTGCTTTCGAACTGCTAGGTTGGCAACGGGAGCTCACCCCATCGCGGGGATTCGAACCGCCGACCTTCTGATCGGCAAGTCCTAAGCTCTGTGGTTTAACCCACAGCGCCCCCTGCATCCCTCTATATTAGCCATGTTAGCCATCTGTAATAAACCATCTGTAATAAAACTTAAAGCAGGGGTGTTGAACCTTTTTGGCCCAGTGGTCCAGATCGCTGTCTGTATCCCTGTCGCCCTCCAGGGGCCAACCTTGATAGGTGGGTGGGATAACACACCTGTCACCCACCTGACCGACAGTCCACAAGACACGCCTACCTGCCAATCACCTGACATCCAACTTTCAAGAGATCTGCTCCCACTATAACAAAACAGGCGGTGATCTGCCAGAGCTGTTGACCTTTTTTTAGCAAGCAAAAGTTGTTGAGTTAGTTAGTTTTTTAGACTGGGGGGGGGGGGTTTCCGTGATCTACTGCAATCTACCTGTTCCCTGGCCTCTCTTTCAGGGCGAACTCGTCGGTCTGGCCAAACAGTGCGACTTACAGCCCAGGCAGGTGGAGCGATGGTTCCGATATCGCCGTAACCAGGACCGGCCAAGCTTGACCAAGAAGTTCTGCGAAGCCAGGTAAAAAATATCAAAACACTCACGCAGTTTAAAATATTTCTTTTTTATATATATATAATTTTATTAGTTTTTTAACATATCATTTTCAACATTAATTAAACATACTTCTGCACCTTATACAATTTTTTGACTTCCATCAATCCTGTCTGAAAATTTTCCAATCTAATCTCTTAATATACATTTCTTAATATACATACTTTCCCTATTACAGTGGTACCTCAGGTTACATACGCTTCAGGTTACATGCGCTTCAGGTTACAGACTCCGCTAACCCTGAAATGGTGCTTCAAGTTAAGAACTTTGCTTCAGGATGAGAACAGAAATCGTGCTTCCGCGGCGCGGCAGCAGCAGGAGGCCCCATTAGCTAAAGTGGTGCTTCAGGTTAAGAACAGTCTCAGGTTGAGAACGGACCTCCGGAACGAATTAAGTACTTAACCCGAGGTACCACTGTACATACTTTCCCTATTACATTTAAATCTCATAACTAATATCTCTATCCTTTTTCTACTTTGTCATGTTTCATATTTTTCTCCTTACAAAACGTTTTGTAGTCCTACTATCGTAATTTGTGGGTGACAATTGCTCTTCAAATAATTCGTATGCTTCTTCCAGTCTTCTGTAAATCTCTGGTCCCACAGGTTTCGAATCCTTCCTGCCATTTTATCCAATTCTGCATAGCCCATTAATTTTATTTGCCATTCTTCCTCCGTCGGGATTTCTTCTTGCTTCCATTTCTGGGCTGGTTTAAGATATTTCACCCAGAAATTGCAATGTTTAAGCTCAAAAGGCCTGGAGACTCTAAAACAGGGTTTCCCAAACTCCAGCTGTTTGGGGGACTACAACTCCCATCATTCTCAGTTAGCAGGACCAGTAGTCAGGGATGATGGGAATTGTAGTCCAGAAACGGCTGCAGACCCAAATTTGGGAAACCCTGGACCCTTGGGATTCACAATTCTATTACTCTTTGTCTGCATTAGTCAGATTTGTCAGTTCTGAACCATAATTTCCTTAAAGCAACAGCTGTTAGATCTGGAATATTTTCCTAGCAATGTCCAAGTGCTTTATTATTATTATTATTATTATTATTATTATTATTATTATTATTATTTGCTTCTTTTGGCCTGATCCTATTTAATAATAATAATAATAATAATAATAATAATAATAATAATAATAATAATAATAATAATAATAATAAATTTATACCCCGCCCATCTGGCTGGGTCCCCAAGCCACACTGGGCGGCTTCCAACAAAACACTAAAATACAATAACCTGTTAAACATTAAAAGCTTCCCTAAACAGGGCTGCCTTCAGATGTCTTCTAAAAGTTTGGTAGTTATTTTTCTCTTTGACATCTGGTGGGAGGGCGTTCCACAGGGTGGGTGCCACTACCAAGAAGGCCCTCTGCCTGGTTCCTTGTAACTTGGCTTCTCGTAGCGAGGGAACCGCCAGAAGGCCCTTGGAGCTGGACCTCAGTGACCGGGCAGAACGATGGAGGTGGAGACCCTCCTTCAGGTATACTGGACCGAGGGCCTCATCTAGTATTATTATTATTATTATTATTATTATTATTATTATTATTATTATTATTATTATTTATACCCCACCCATCTGAATGGGTTTCATCAGCCACTCTGGGCAGCTCCCAACAGAATATTAAAAACACCACCAAACATCAAACATTAAAAACGTCTCTAAACATGATACGCACTTAGAAATTTGTACAATGAAACCAGGGCAGAATTTATGTTTGATGAGGCCCTGAGCTACTGAAGGTAATAGGTCCCTTTATATGTCCAGCTGTCCTTTGTCAACAACAAATTGCCGCTGTTTTTTGTGTCGATTATATGCTATATGGTAATTGATGGACCTAATAGGTATCTCAACCCCTTTGGCACTGTTGCTGTATGTAGGTTTTATTTTATTTGTTTTTCATCTTATATTTTGGAAATCTACATCCAGGTTGGTTTTTTCCTTTAAATTTTTTTGGAGGCCCCCAAGAGAGTGGGACCCTAAGCTATAGCTTGTTTATACGTAAATCCGGCACTGAATAAGACAAAATGTGTGCATTCTAAGCCAAACCTTTTTTAATATGCACAATTTATGGACTTGAAACACTGTTGTCTTTCCAAAATTCACACTTCCCAGAATTTTTGCAGCGCAGATCTCCAGTCACGTAACCTGCACAAAAGTAATTCTACTAGGAAGCAGTGTGCATAACAACAATAACAACAAAATCCCACATATTAGCCAAGTTAGCATATAAAAAATGTGCCCTGATAGACTAAACCGCTTTGCGGAATATTGGGAGAACTCAAGTTGTATTGTTGTAAACAAAAATCTGCCCCTTTTCCCTGATGGGGTATCCAAGAGCCCATATAGAGTCCTTATGTGGGTTCTCTATTGGTAGGAGAGAATAACAGAGAATATTGAGAAGCAAAGCAGCTAGTAAGCTTGATCTTTATTGATCTGTTGCAACAGGGTGCTCCCCCCAGACGCAGGAGAGAGGAGGGACCTAGAAAAATGGCGTGCAAGGCCTTATAAAGACTTTTGAAATTGCCCCCCTGTAGATCAAGACCACCCCCAGAAACATCATACATACATCACAGAAGGGGTGTAACCTAAGACCACCCCTCAGATACATCACACCTACATCACAGAAAAGGCGGTCTAAACAGAAATTTGAATGTTGTTTACTCCTGTTGTTGTCTGGCAGGTTACTTGATTGGATTTCCTGGGGAGCCTGGCCAGTCTTTTGTAGTGATAAATATTTAGTTCCTGGGCCAGGTCACAAGCTCACACCCTATTCAAACAGACATACCCTTAAGACAGGATTTGTGAAGGAAAAGACAATGGGGAGGCTTTTCCACTTTGACCTTGCAGAGAAAACATTTGATCAGTTTGGGAATCAAAATGGTTCCAGGTCGGTCTTCCTGTGCTGATCTATGTACGTGCTTGGTTGGTACACTTATGAACATTACCATATACAGTGGTGTCCCGCAAGACGAATGCCTCGCAAGACGTAAAACTCACTAGACGAAAGAGTTTTCCGTTTTGGAGGTGCTTCGCAAAACGAATTTCCTATGGGCTTGCTTCGCAAAACGACAATGTCTTGCGAGTTCCTGCTGGTTTTTTTTCCTTTCCCCCCCTTTTTCTAAGCCGCTAAGCCGCTTATCGGCTGATCCGATCAGCAGATAAGCCGCTAAAAGCTGCTAATAGCGCTAATCCGCTAATCCTTCAATGGGCTTGCTTCGCAAGACGAAAAAACCGCTAGACGAAGAGAATCACAGAACGGATTCTTTTCGTCTTGCGAGGCACCACTGTATCTAAGACCATAAAATTCCTATCACAGTATCCAGTGAAGGGAATCAGTTACCCACTAGGGGAGAATGGTTATGTAAGCTTTCAGAATATTTAGAATTAGCCAAATTGACAGATATAAGAAGACGAAAACCAAAAAGTGAAGTGAAAAAGGAATGGGAACGCCTAAATGAATACCTTAAAAGCCAAGGTTCGAGGACAGAAATCTGGCCGAGTCTGGAATAACCTTGTGAAGTGAAAGGATAAGAAAGAGGGATTTATACCTAGATGCTAGGATAGAGATGATAAGGAAAACAGGAAAACAGGATGATACAATAAAGGAGGTGCTGTGGGATTGGTGGAAGTCAATGTTTGTTTTTCTTTTTAGTGTTTATATTATTAACTTGTAAGATATGGATTTGTTTGGTTTTTTGGTATGCTGGTTTTTGTGTTTCATGTATTGTTATTTTTTGATATTTTCCGTGTGTGGAAAATACTAATAAAATTTATTATTTCTTAAAACAAACAAAGAAGTTGTATCCATTGGACTCTTGTTTGCTGTTCGTCTGACTTAGTCCTTCTCCCGAATCATGAATTCACAGATCTGCCCTGATTTTTCTTACTCTCTTCCAGCTGGAGGTGCACGTTTTACTACACGTCCTTTTGCACCGGTTTGGCAGTCCTTCACGACGTGAGTTGCAACAACAACACTTTATAATAATAATTTATTATTTATACCCCGCCCACCTGGCTGAGTTTCCCCAGCCACCCTGGGCGGCTCCCAATTGAGTGTTTAAAACAATACAGCATTAAATACAGTGGTGCCCCGCAAGACGAATGCCTCGCAAGACGGAAAACTCACTAGACGAAAGAGTTTTCCGTTTTGGAGGTGCTTCGCAAAACGAATTTCCTATGGGCTTCCTTCGCAAGACGACAATGTCTTGCGAGTTCCTGCTGGTTTTTTTCCCTCCCCCCCCCTTTCTAAGCCGCTAAGCCGCTTATCAGCTGATCCGATCAGCAGATAAGCCGCTAAAAGCCGCTAATAGCGCTAATCCTCTAATCCGTCAATGGGCTTGCTTCGCAAGACGAAAAAACCGCTAGACGAAGAGAATCACAGAACGGATTCTTTTCGTCTTGCGAGGCACCACTCTATTGAAAACTTCTCTAAACAGGGCTGCCTTCAGATGTCTTTTAAAGATAAGATAGCTACTTATTTCCTTCACATCTGAAGTGAAACTTTTCAGTTTTGTAGCTCCTTATCCAAAAGGCAGGCTGCCACCCCTTTTCCTATGGGGCATATGGGACAATAGAGAAATGTGCAATTATTCTTACAGATTTTTGTCTCCTTGCAGAAACCCTGGTTCTGGGACCACCGCGAGTGTTGGGTCAGGTATCCACAACAGGTAAGCAGCCGAGAAGCTTCTTGAATTAATCAGAATAGGAAAGATCTCTACACATCAGATCAATACTTTCTGCACTAAGAATCTGCTGCAAGATTGTCGCACGAGTGCCTGGGCTAAAATTGTCTATCAGACACTTCACTCTTGTGGTTTATCCCCACAACAGGTACCGTATTTTTTGCTCTATAAGACTCACTTTTTCCCTCCTAAAAGGGGAAATGTGTGTGCGTCTTATGGAGCGAATGCAGGCTGCACAGCTGTCCCAGAAGCCAGAACAGCAAGAGGGATTGCTGCTTTCACTGCACAGCGATCCCTCTTGCTGTTCTGGCTTCTGAGATTCAGAATTTTTTTCCTCTTGTTTTCCTCCTCCAAAAACTAGGTGCGGCTTGTGGTCTAGTGCAGTGTTTCCCAACCTTGGGCCTCCAGCTGTTTTTGGACTACAACTCCCATCATCCCTAGCTAGCAAGACCAGTGGTCAGGGATGATGGGAATTGTAGTTCAAAAACAGCTGGAGGCCTAAGGTTGGGAAACACTGGTCTAGTGCGTCTTACAGAGCGAAAAATACGGTACTCACTTTGGTAAAGCAAATGGTCCAATTTGTCAGCGCCTAAATGATAATCGAGCGTCAGAACAACTGGGCCACAATAAGGAAATTTTGCCAGTGGTATGACTATTTTCCACCTTCCCATTTCGACTCTCCGGCACCCTCTCTGCATAACCTAACAATTCTAAAACATAGACGGGATTTTACTCTCACAAGAAGGACACTGACAAACTGGAACGTGTCCAGAGGAGGGCAACCAAAATGGTCAAAGGCCTGGAAACGATGCCTTATGAGGAACGGCTAAGGGAGCTGGGCATGTTTAGCCTGGAGAAGAGGAGGTTAAGGGGTGATATGATAGCCATGTTCAAATATATAAAAGGATGTCACATAGAGGAGGGAGAAAGGTTGTTTTCTGCTGCTCCAGAGAAGCGGACACGGAGCAATGGACCCAAACTACAAGAGAGAAGATTCCACCTAAACATTAGGAAGAACTTCCTGACAGTAAGAGCTGTTTGACAGTGGAATTTGCTGCCAAGGAGTGTGGTGGAGTCTCCTACTTTGGAGGTCTTTAAGCAGAGGCTTGACAACCATATGTCAGGAGTGCTCTGATGGTGTTTCCTGCTTGGCAGGGGGTTGGACTCGATGGCCCTTGTGGTCTCTTCCAACTCTATGATTCTATGATTCTATGAATGTCTTGCCCTTGGCTGGACTTTGAGGGACGATTCCAACAGATTCCAAACGGAAAACGTTTATGTACCTGTGGTGATGGCAGTACCAAATCGGTGGCGCATGCCTTCTGGCTTGCATTCTTTATAAAGACTTGAGGAATGAGATTATCACCCTTCTTTTATTGTCCATTCCGGGTCGCCGAACCACTGCCACAGCGTCCTTTCTCTTGGCAGATCAAGATGAGAAGGCGACAGCAAAGGTGGCAAGGTTTTTAGCTGGGGCAATCAGAATAACATCCACTATTTGACTATTGATTCAAAACCCTAAAATGCGTTTTATATAATTGACTTTTTATTTCGATTCTTTGTTTATCGTCGTGTTGCTTTGCAGGGGTGCCTTACAGGAACCTTCTCACCCCTTGCCTTTTCCTGTAAGACCTATTGCAGTCGTTAAGAGTCGTCAACAGGCTCATCTCAGCTACCTGCCAATCTCCCGTTCCCACCACCCTTCTGAGTAATACCCCTCCCCACCTTCTCACTATATAGAAGGATCTGGCAACTTCTGTTTCAGTGTATCTGAAGAAGTGTGCATGCACACGAAAGCTCATACCAAGAACTAACTTAGTTGGTCTTTAAGGTGCTACTGGAAGGAATTTTTTTATTTCAGGATTGAAGTTGTTGAGTTTTTTTTAGGGTTGAAGGCCGAATTAGGCCCCCAAAACAGTCTTTCGACATGCCTGCTTTATTGCTATGGCTGACACAGGTAATAATTAAAATAAAAATAAAAATAAATTTATACCCCGCCCATCTGGCTGGGTTTCCCCAGCCACACTGGGCAGCTTCCAAACGAATATTAAAAACAATACAGCGTCTTGTTTCATTCATTTCCGCGCTACTATTTTAATCTTGTAATTGAATCTTGTTTTTAAGTTGTATTCATTCAACTTGTTTTTATTATTGCTTGTGAGCCGCCCTGAGCCCGGGCTTGGCTGGGGAGAGGGGGGTATAAATAAAAATTATTATTATTATTATTATTATTATTATTATTATTATTATTAAATGCTAACGGACTGAGATTCCGGACCAGGCCTGAGGGCAGCCCCACGCAAAGCCCACGGCAGTAATCTAGCCTTGAGATGTGTTTTCAGATTTATCAGAATAACGTTCCTTCTCTCTCTCCTTCCTACGCCTCTCGTTTCTGGCCCTGCAGCCACTTCTCCCCTCCATCTTCAGCTACTACATGTTGGAACTCTCGTTCTATTGCTCGCTGGTTTTCACGCTGCCTTTCGACATCAAGCGAAAGGTAAGTAGAAGCATTGGACGGGAGGCAGTCAGTCGAGACTCAAACAACAACTAATTAAGTACAGTGGTACCTCGGGTTAAGTACAGTGGTACCTCAGCCGTTCTGTTATGTACTGAAGTTCTCACCCTGGGCCAGCAGGGGGATACTGTAGATAGTTATGCAAATAAGGGATCGAAAGTGACGTTCAGTGATTGGATAGTTTTAGAAAATTGTTACAGTTACGTTGTACTGGAGCTCTATATAAGCAGGCTGACTGAACCGTTCAGTTCAGTTCTGTCCTGGCCTCTGAATAAACAAGAGCTGTTTGAAGAATTAACACGGTCCATTGCTGTTTCCTCTTCCCCCGCCACTACAGGACTTCAGTGAGCAAATTGTCCACCATGCAGCCACGATTTTCCTCATCAGCTTCTCCTACTGTGCCAACTACATCCGTATTGGTACCCTCGTCATGGTCATCCACGATGCGTCCGATTGCTTCCTGGAGGTAAGCGACACCCCTGCCCCAGAAGGGGGAAAACCCAGAGGGGCTGGCCTAGCCCATAGCTGTCAACTTACAGATTTGAAAATAAGGGACCAGCAGCCTCGAAAATAAGGGATCAGCAGCCAAAATAAGGGATTTTCCAAGCACAGGTATGTTCAACTTCTGAGCCCCTCCGAGCCAAAGGCAGAAAGCCCTGCCAGCAGCCAAACGAAGCCTCAAGCGGTGGTTCCCACAGCGCAGCAACCCGGCAAAGGGGACGCAGCAAGGAAAACCACCGTCACCTCTCGGCTGGGAAGCGCTGAGCAAAGGCGAGTCCCCAGGCAACGTGGCTGATTTGATCAGCACAAAGCATGCAAGCTCCACCCCCCAGTCGTTCTTAGACTCCTTATTGGGTGAGCAACACAGCCAAGCAACACAGTTGGAGCCTCCCTCCTCCCTGGCCGGCAGGGAGGGAGGGAGGGAGAGGAGCTGCTTCCTTTGAAACCCGGGAAATTTAAGGGACATCATCAATAAGGGGCAGCAGCGGGACACAGCGCTGGGATGAGGGACTGTCCCGCCAAATAAGGGACGCTTGACAGCTATGCCACTGTGGGAAGAGAGTAATCCCTGCAGAGGCTTGGCAGGGAAGTTATGCGCCTCATGTGAGCAGCCTGCATGCGCTGGACAGGCCTCTTTACTCTGCCAATCCCAGAAGGGCAGAGTCGGCTGGCTGCCTCAGTGCCCACAGCATAAAAGCCTGTGGCGCTCCGACGAGCTCTGCTTCACTCGGCTGTCGGCTGGCCTGGCTCTTCAATCCCCTGACTCCAAATCTCAGCTCTGGACTCTCGGCCTGGCGCCCCTAAGAGCCCAGCGCCCGGGTGCCCCGCACCCCTAGCACCTATGGGTAAGCCGGCCCTGGATGCATCCTCTCATCTGAATTTGCCCAATACCTAGATGTGGATGCTGAACTCCAGCTCCCTGTATCGGCCCCACTCCTGATGGAAATTGATTTCAATCCCTATGGACTTCCACCCTTTCACACCATAGATAAGCGTGCCAGCCAAAAATATTATCGTGACCTTGTAGGTCTAATATATGTGAATTCTCTAATGTCATCCATTCCTTCAACCAACAAAGACGGGATGCCTCATAATATAATCTCATATCTGGCAAGGGGGGAAAACCTCTTTCTTTTGCCTCTATCAATATTTTATTCTCGGGTTTTCCCCCTTGCCAGATATAGTTAGAAATATATTTATTTTTTTGCCATACCTTGAAACAATCTGGCTTTCTGGGGAGTGTGTGACGGGTATGTGAGGGCACCCTAAAATTTTATAACAAGGTGAGTGGCAAACTGCCCCATCAATCACAGCCAGTCCAAGCACCCTGTCTGGCTATGCCAACTTGAGGGGGCAGATTCTTCCTCTTCCATAGACTCACAGATGCCCTTTGCAGAACTCAGCAGGGAAGAGCAGGAGGGCGCAATATGAGAATCAGTGGCTCTGGTGTCGCCTACTGTTGGGACACAGGTGGCGCTGTGGTCTAAGCCATGGAACCTCTTGGGCTTGCCGATCGGAAGGTCGGCGGTTCGAATCCCCGCAATGGAGCAAGCTCCCGTTGCTCTGTCCCAGCTCCTGCCAACCTAGCAGTCCGAAAGCACACCAGAGCAAGTAGATAAATAGGTACCACTCTGGCAGGAAGGTAAACAGCATTTCCGTGCGCTCTGGTTTCCATCACGGTGTCCTGTTGTACCAGAAGCGGTTTAGTCCTGCCGGCCAAATGACCCAGAAAGCTGTCTGCGGACAAACGCCGGCTCTCTCGGACTGAAAGCGAGATGAGCGTCGCAACCCCATAGTTACCTTTGACTGGACTTAAACGTCCAGGGGTCCTTTACCTTTTTTTACCTTTACCTGTGGGGCTCCCTGGTTTCCACCCACCCCAAAGGACACAAGCCACCACGGCAGTTCACTGTGATCTTTGGAGTTTGCACTGAAAACTCAGAGAAACTTTGCAGTCCGGTCACAAGCTGACCAGTAGTTGCAAAGGAAACCTCACCTGAGTGTTCATTTGTGTCCCTCTGTCGTTTTCCTCCCCCCGTCTCTCCCCCCCCCTTCTCCAGCCCACGAAGATATTCAACTATCTGAAATGGCGTCGTGTATGTGACATCCTTTTCCTCACTTTCTCTGCTGTTTTCCTTTTCACCCGCCTGGTTATTTTCCCCTACAAGTAAGTAAGACACCTTCAAATATCTCAAGGGATGGAAAACGAAGAAATCTTGGTGGGACCTGTCTGTTGGTGCTTTGTTGTTTTTTTGCATGCCGCTTAGAGAGATTTTTGATATATATTAAGCAGTATAGAAAGGGACGCAGGTGGCGTTGTGGGTTAAACCACAGAGCCTAGGACTTGCCGATCAGAAGGTCGGCGGTTCGAATCCCGTTGCTCAGTCCCTGCTCCTGCCAACCTAGCAATTCGAAAGCATGTCAAAGTGCAAGTAAATAAATAGGTACCGCTCCGGCGGGAAGGTAAATGGCATTTCCGTGCGCTGCTCTGGTTCTCCAGAAGCGGCTTAGTCCTGCTGGCCACATGACCCAGAAGCTGTATGCCAGATCCCTCGGCCAATAAAGCGAGATGAGCGCCGCAACCCCAGAGTCGGCCACGACTGGACCTAATGGTCAGGGGTCCCTTTACCTTTACCTTTAAGCAGTATAGAAATCAACGAATCAGTCTAATAATCCGTATTGACAACCTGGAACGTGTACAGAGCGCAACCAGGCCTCTAGAAACTAAGCTTTATGAGGAATGGTTGAGGAAGTTGCCTACGTTTAGCTCAAAGAGGAGATTGAGATATTATATGTGATAGGGGTCTGAAGGGCTGTTCTATGGGAGATGGAGCAATTTCGTTTTCTCCTAAGGGTAGCACCTGAACCAATCTATTTATGTTATACAGTGGTACCTTGGTTCTCAAACTTAATCCGTTCCGGAAGTCTGTTCCAAAACCAAAGCGTTCCAAAACCAAGGCACGCTTTCCCATAGAAAGTAATGCAAAACGGATTAATCCGTTCCAGACTTTTAAAAACAATCCCTAAAACAGCAATTGAACATGAATTTTCCTATCGAACGAGACCATTGAACCATAAAATTATCAATGTAAAATGCAAATCCAGGAAATGTCCCTGGAAAATAGGGACTTTTGGAAGGCATGCCTTGGACTTAGACCATGGGTAGGCAAACTAAGGGTCGGGGGCCGGATCCGGCCCAATCGCCTTCTAAACCCGGCCCGCGGGCGGTCCAGGAATCAGCGTGTTTTTACATGAGTAGAATGTGTCCTTTTATTTAAAATGCATCTCTGGATTATTTGTGGGGCACAGGAATTCGTTCGTTTTTTTTCCTTCAAAATATAGTCCGCCCCTCCCAAGGTCTGAGGGACAGTGGACCGGCCCCCTGCTGAAAAAGTTTGCTGACCCCTGACTTAGACAATCGATATGCACATTTTTACGACTCGCTTGTGGTGGAAATTTCTTTTAAACTGTATTGTTGTTCTTTAACCGATGTCAGACTAAAGGAAGGGCTGGTCAATGCTATTGTTGTTATTAATCCCTTCCTCTTCCTCGCAGGGTCATCTACAACACGTATTACTACTCAATGGAACTGTACCAGCCTTTCTTCGGCTATTACTTCATGAATGCCCTTCTGATGATTCTCCAACTTCTCCACATCTTCTGGTCTTTCTTAATCATCCACATGGTCTACAAGTTTGTCAAAAGTGGCACGGTAGGGACCGAAATTGGGCGATGGTCGGTGGGTGGGTGAGCATGTTTGCCTAAGTTAAAGTTTTAATGGACTTTTAGAAGACATCTGAAGGCAGCCCTGTTTAGGGACACTTTTAATGTTTAATAGGTTATTGTATTTTAATATTCTGTTGGAAGCTGCCCAGAAGACTTTTAGATGTCTTCTAAAAGTCTGGTAGTTGTTTTTCTCTTTGACATCTGTTGGGAGGGCGTTCCACAGGGCAGGTGCCACCACCGAGAAGGCCCTCTGCCTGGTTCCCTGTAACTTGGCTTCTTGCAGCAAGGGAACGGCCAGAAGGCCCTCGGCGCTGGACCTCAGTGTCCGGGCTGGACGATGGGGATGGAGACGCTCCTTCAGATCTACTGGGCCGTTTAGGACTTTAAAGGTCAGCACCAACACTTTGAATTGTGCTCAGAAACGTACTGGGAGCCAATGCAGATCTCTCAGGACCAGTGTTATGTGGTCTCGGCGGCCGCTCCCAGTCCCCAGTCTAGCTGCCGCATTCTGGATTAGTTGTAGTTTCCGGGTCACCTTCAAAGGTAGCCCCACGTAGAGCGCATTGCAGTAGTCCAAGCGAGAGATAACCAGAACCTATCTCTTTGACATCTGGTGGGAGCGCGTTCCACAGGGCAGCTGCCCCCACTGAGAAGGCCCTCTGCCTGGTTCCATGTAACCTGGCTTCTCGCAGCGAGGGAACCACCAGAAGGCCCTCGGTGCTGGACCTCAGCGTCCGGGCTGGACAATGGGGGTGGAGACGATCCTGACAATGGGAGATTTCTGTGGCGCCCTTGCTCCCTAAAGCACGGGCTGATTTTGTGCAATGGTTCATCCAGCCCTGGTCGAGGAATACTCCTTGCCAGCGCTCCAAATCGGACCGCACAAGCAGAGAAGAGGGAAAGGGGCAGCCGCCGCCATTGACCAAAGCTATTTCTCTTCTGGCAGATGGAAAAGGATCTCCGGAGCGACTCGGACGAAAGCGAGAAGGGCGACGACGAGGCAGGGCAAGTGAAGGAAGCCAAGAGGAATGGCGCTATCCACTCAGAGCCCCGTGGCAGCTGCATCAGCAAGCAGCCCCCGCTGCAACTGAACGGCGGGAGCCCCGCCGCCAACGGAGACGCCAAAACCAGATAACTCAAGCCTGGCGCCATCGACTGCCCACCCCCTTAACCAACCCTGCCCCTGTGTCCATACCAGCTTGTCTTTCCTTCTTGTAGGCCCGCGAGGGCACGAACATAGCCTCCTAGCTGAATTTCTCCTCCCTGCAGGAACAAGAAAACAAAACCACCAATGGACTGTGCTTCTTTTCGCAATATTATCCTGTGGGCGGCGTCAGTCGCCGCGAGGTCTGGCGGGGAGGGGTGGCGTTGGGTGGAATGTAAAGGCAGCCTTCCCCCGTTCTATTCAGCCGGTCCTGAGTACATCTTGGCAAGGCTGCTGGGTGGGCGAGCGACCCGTTCGAATCCCACCCAATCGGTTGCTTTCGCTTCTTCAGCCAGCTGGAAAAGCGGGCGGGTTAAAAAACAAGGGACCCCAACTCCTGAATCAGAAGGGGTGGGATGGAGAGGCAATGACGTCTTCGCAGAAGCCGGGCCGAGCCTCCGTCCAGAGGGGACGCGGCGATGCGTCCTAAGGCGACGCGGGTACCGAGTCCTCGGTCTGCCTGGGGGGGGGTTTTGCGGTGGGTTGTGGGGTTAGCCAAGAAGGAATAGGCTGGTCGTCGCTGCCGTTGGACAGAGGATGCTGTCGAAGGTCTGTGTTATGAAGCTGCGCTCCAGGAGAGGGAGCGAGAAGGACACTGCTGTCTCTACGGGGAGAAGAAACGAGACGATGAGGGGATGCTGTTGTTGCTGCTGCTGCCGCTGCCGCTGCTGCTTCTTGTGTGAGCGTCTTACGCCTGTGTTGAGTGGACCACTGGCTAATCCCGAGGATAAAGAGGACTTGACCTCTTCCTGAGCACGGGTTACGGGGGGGGAGGACAGGGGAGAGGTGGGGTCCCCATTCCAGTGACCTAGACAGGTAGAGGGTGCACTAAATTGCTGGAACCAATAAAGTCATTGCAGATAAGAAAAGCAAAACAAAAGCAAAAAAACTATTTGCCTCTCTCCATTTTAATCTGCTCGCTCTTAGCGCATCCCCGTCGGAAACACGAATAATAATAATAATAATAAATTTTTATTTATATCCCGCCCTCCCCAGCCGAAGCCGGGCTCAGGGCGGCTAACAACAGTAAAATAATGCAACATTCTAAAATCATTTCATTAAAAAATTACTCCAAATCAAATTGATGGCAACCATTGGGCTAGCCACTGTGAAGTTCTGTGAAGATTGCCAAAGGAGGGAGTCAGGCTGGGTGGAACAGCTCCGTCTTGCAGGCCCCGCGGAAAGATGTCAAGTCCCGCAGGGCCCTAGTCTCTTGGGACAGAGCGTTCCACCAGATCGGAGCCACAGCCGAAAAAGCCCTGGCTCTGGTTGAGGCCAGCCTAACCTCTCTGTGGCCTGGGACCTTCAGGATGTTTTTGTTTGAAGACCGTAAGGTCCTCCGTGGGACATACCAGGAGAAGAAACTTCTTCCCCTCGCCCCCTCCTTCCACCATCGCCACCGCAGTTTTGGCTTGTGCCCTATGAGAAACGCACCCCGTGTGTGCTCAGAGGGGCTCTCGCCGTTCTTAAATATACCCAGATTGAATCCCAATGGGATCTTTAAAAAGCTGGTTTGGAGAGCCGCCGGAGGACGAGGCGTGTGAGTCTGGCCTGACGACACAGCCCGCCACAAGGGGTTGGGGGTCATTGCTGCACAATTTCCACGGAAGGTAAGATCGTGAGAAAAGGTGCGGCTAAATTTGGCCAAGAGAAGAGGTCCATCTGAGTTTAGGGATGAGGAAGGTTGAGATGCTGTTGAGATCCTATTCGGCCCCATTGTCTCTGACCAGTGCTGGCTGATGTTGGAGGTCACAACCATATCTGAAAAGCACCGGGTTCCCCAGCGTACAGTTTCCAAAAGAGGACAGCCAAAATAGGAAGCCCTACAGATAGACTGAGATGAAAACAAACAGCCCTTGTCTGTCCCCAACATATTCATTCATGGGGTGGGAGAACTGAAATATTTAATTTTGGCAACCAATTCATCCCTTTGGTTTTGGATAGCACATGGGTTAGTGAGTCTAAAAAAGCCTGTGACACAAATTTTCATGGCTATGATGTTTCATTGACCAGAAGTAATGTATTTAGCGTCAACTCTGGAAATATATGCTCGATGTTGACCAAACTGTAAGCCTCCTAAAGCAAAATATATGTCAGGAGGCTTAATGTGGTCAGGATTAAGTACAGTGGTACCTCGGTTCTCAAACTTAATCCTTTCCAGAAGTCCGTTCCAAAACCAAAGCGTTCCAAAACCAAGGCGCGCTTTCCCATAGAAAGTAATGCAAAACAGATTAATCCGTTCCAGACTTTTAAAAACAACCCCTCAAACAGCAATTGAACATGGATTTTACTATCTAACGAGACCATTGGTCCATAAAAGGAAAGCGATAAACAATGTACTACAGTCACACAGTCAGTAGCTGAACTGGGTTCCACACAGTCACAAAAACAAAAAGAGCCGTTAAAAGCAAAAAATACATAGCAAAAACAAAACAGACCTCAGTGTAACACTTAAAACGGAAGCGTGCAACTCAAATTGGGAGTGTAACGTTCAAAACAAAAGCGTAACACTCAAAACAGAGCACGTTCGGCTTCTGAAAAAAGTCCGCAAACTGGAACACTTACTTCCGGGTTTGCAGTGTTTCGGTTCCAAGTTGTTTGAGTACCGAGGCGTTTGAGAACCAAGGTACCACTGTAGTCACTTCCAGAGTTAACGCTAAATACATGACTTCTGGTCAACGTGCCACCATAGCCACAAAAGGACTGGGGAAATGGAGCCCCAGGTTTCTGAGACTCGTCTACCTATGTACTATCTGAAACCCAGGGTTTGCCAGATGTTAAATACATTGGCATTCTTTTCAGCTGTCCTCCCCGCTTCATAGATCTCTTAAAATAAAACAGCACCGAGGTTCTCTTTACCTTTGGTCAATAATTGACATTTCCATAAGCAAAGCTCTGCTGGAATCGGAGTGTTAGGTCAGGATCAACCCCTTCCGTTCATTTCAGTGGGCCTTTTATAGGAGAATGCCGTGGTGGATTGGGCCCCGAAGGAGAGCTGCTATTGGGATCCTATTCCACTTCCGGGACCAACATATATTGGTGGGGGTTGGGGAAAAACCAGGACAGCTTCCAGTAACGAATCTAAGGACATTCACGCAAAAAAAAAAAAAAAAAAGTGCAAGCATCTCATTGCGAGCCGTCAAATTCCACCCGCTCCTGAATGCCAGCAATCCAATATGCTGTTAAGTTACTAACTACTGCTGCATGTTGGCTGCCGGACACCGCTGCATGTCAGGGAGGAGCTACCTGTTAACTCTTGGCGAATGCACGTGTAACCAAACAATGCAAAAGTTACTGTAACCGGGGGCCTGGTCTGGGAGGTTGGTTCTAGAATGGGATACAGATGCCATCATGACCTGTCTAGCTGCTCCTGAACAGACTAATATGTGTCTTTCCTCAAAATTACCACTGGGGGGAGCCGTCTGTTTTCCATCAAGGCAAGATTAAAGGACTTTTCCCCCCTTCCACCAACAGGACTCGGATGTCAATCTTATTAAAAGTGCATTGATTTAAGAGTCGGAGGCAGCAATGTTTTGTTTTTGTTTTTTAAATACAAATTAGAAAGCATACATATTCACAACAAAAGAAAATACAAAAGAAAAAGAAAATACATCTAACCAAGGGGGGGGGAATAGAGAATATTTTGTCTCTTTTCATATTTACAGTTATTTATACCTCTATAGAATGCTATTCACAATAAAGCAGTAAAATGAAAGATAAGATATCAGAAAAAAGAACAAAGAAAGAATAAAGAAGTAAGAGAAAAAGATCATAAGTGAAAATTTTTAAAAGTAGATAAGTACTCACAATACATAGCCATTTCCCATCTATATTTATATTCAATTGTATAATTTCATCTTGTCCTTATCTACCTTAAATAAATTGGGTTTTTTTGTTTTGTTTTGTTTTAAAAAAAGACTTCCACTGTTTACCTCACGCGTTTTTAATAATCCGTTCGTCAGAACCTCTGTTCTTCATATTTCCCCTTCGGATTTCCTTAATGTCTCACTTTGTATTTTTTATATTACGCACAAGATTATTCTAAACACAACCAGATTTTTGTAGTTGAGCCCTGGTTTTGTAAGTAATCATTTAAGAACTCCCATTGCTTCATAACCATAGTTTTGGATTTTCTCCGTCAGTTTTGCTAATTCCAGGTACTCACAAAGTTTCCCCAACCATTCTCGTTTTGTTGGGTTGCTGTCTTCTTTCCAATGGCTAGCAATCAAAATTCTTGCTGCTGTTGTCGCGTATAGAAATAAGTTACTTTTATCTTTTGGGATATCTTTATCTAGAATTCCTAATACAGAATCATAGAATCCTAGAGTTGGAAGAGGCCACAAGGGCCATCGAGTCCAACCCCCTGCCAAGCAGGAAACACCATCAGAGCACTCCTGACATATGGTTGTCAAGCCTCTGCTTAAAGACCTCCAAAGAAGGAGACTCCACCACACTCCTTGGCAGCAAATTCCACTGTCAAACAGCTCTTACTGTCAGGAAGTTCTTCCTAATGTTTAGGTGGAATCTTCTTTCTTGTAGTTTGGTGTCATCTGCAAATTTGATCAGGATGTCCATCATCCAAGTTGCTGATAAAGATGTTGAATAAGACCGGGCCCAAGACAGAACCCTGTGGCACCCCACTAGTCACTCTTCTCCAGGATGAAGAGGAACCATTGATGAGCACCCTTTGGGTTCGGTCAGTCAGCCAGTTACAAATCCACTGAGTGGTAGCAGAGTCAAGACCGCATTTTACCAGCTTCTTTACAAGAATATCATGGGGCACCTTGTCAAATGCCTTGCTGAAATCAAGGTAGGCTACATCCACTGCGTTCCCTTCATCTACCAGGCTTGTAATTCTGTCAAAAAACGAGATCAGGTTAGTCTGACATGACTTATTTTTCAGAAACCCATGCTGACTATTGGTGATCACAGCATTCCTTTCTAGGTGCTCACAGACTGTTTGCTTGATGATCTGCTCCAGACAGCAATGCTTTTGGAGTTCCCATTGTGGCATGTGGTCGGCTGCTGTGAGAACAGGATTCTGGACAAGATGGGTAGAGTTTTTTCTATGTTCTCCTATTCTGCTTTTATAGATCAGGAGAGAAGCCGCAGCCCCAGACACAGAATGATAATTTGCAGTTGGGATGCAACAGGTACAGTTCAAAATGTGCCTTCCTGTGGGCAGTTTTCATTCCAGCTGGTCATTCATTAAAAAAAACACACCTGTTATTTAACCTCTAAGCACTATTCGCATATATATTTAAAAAACATTCTAGGCATGATTAATAATAATAATTTATTATTTATACCCCGCCCATCTGGCTGAGTTTCCCCAGCCACTCTGGGCGGCTTCCAATCAAGTGTTAAAAACAATACAGCATTAAATATTAAAAACCACCTTCAGATGTCTCTTAAAGAGAAGATAGCTGCTTATTTCCTTCACATCTGAAGGGAGGGCGTTCCACAAGGTGGGCGCCACTACCGAGAAGGCCCTCTGCCTGGTTCCCTGTAACCTCACTTCTCGCAATGAGGGAACCGCCAGAAGGCCCTCGGAGCTGGACCTCAGTGTCCGGGCTGGACAATGGGGGTGGAGACACTTCGTCAGGGATACAGGGCCGTTTAGGGCTTTCAAGGTCAGCACCAACACTTTGAATTGTGCTTGGAAACGTCCTGGGAGCCACTGCAGATCTCTCAGGACCAGTGTTATGTGGTCTCGGCGGCCGCTCCCAGTCCCCAGTCTAGCTGCCGCGTTCTGGATTAATTGCAGTTTCTGCGTCACCTTCAAAGGTAGCCCCACGTAGAGTGCATTGCAGTAGTCCAAGCGGGAGATAACCAGAGCATGGACCACTCTGGCAAGACAGTCTGTGGGCACGTAGGGTCTCAGCCTGCATACCATACTGGGAGCCAGTGAAGAGCCTTTTAGGACCTGTGTTATATGGTCTCAGCAGCCATTCCCTGTCCCCAGTCTAGCTGCCGCATTCTGGATTAGTTGCAGTTTCCGGGTCACCTTCAAAGGTAGCCCCAGGTAGAGCGCACGTAGATGATTAAAGCTAGAAACCTTCTTCCATCCTGTGAACCAGACCCTCTCCCTTCATTGGTCTTTATTCAGCTCGCAACTGGTCCAGAATTTGCACCAACTCTGCTTCTTCAAATCATAAAAGGTTAAAAGGTAAAGGGTCCCCTGGACGGTTAAGTCCAGTCAAAGGCGACTATGGGGTTGCGGTGCTCATCTCACTTACAGGACGAGGGAGCCGGTGTTTGTCCGCAGACAGCTTTCCGGGTCATGTGGCCAGCAGGACTAAACCGCTTCTGGTGCAACAGGACACCATGATGGAAACCAGAGCGCATGGAAACGCCGTTTACCTTCCTGCCACAGTGGTACCTATTTATCTACTTGTGCTGGTGTGCTTTCAAACAGCTAGGTTGGCAGGAGCTGGGACACAGCAACGGGAGGTCACCCCGTCAAGGGGATTCGAACCTCCGACCTTCCAATCGGCAAGCCCAAGAGGCTCAGGGGTTTAGACTGCAGTGCCACCTGTGTCCCATTATGGGATATATATGCCCGTGTCCCGTTATTCAAATCATATGGTGGAATGGACGTGTGCAATCAGCAATACAAATGGCATTGCGCTCCAGAACGCCTTGCAGTGGCTTCATATAGATGTTAAGCAGACTTGCAAGTCGTGATGGCCCTACGGCGGATGCCCAACCATAGCTGTCAACTTACAGATTTGAAAATAAGGGACCAGCAGCCTCGAAAATAAGGGACCAGCAGCCTCGAAAATAAGGGATTTTCCAAGCACAGGTATGTTCAACTTCTGAGCCCCTCTGAGCCAAAGGCAGAAAGCCCAGCCAGCAGCCAAACGAAGCCTCAAGCGGTGGTTCCCACAGCGCAGCAACCCGGCAAAGGGGATGCAGCAAGGGAAACCACCATCACCTCTCCGCTGGGAAGCGCTGAGCAAAGGCGAGTCCCCAGGCAAGGCGGCCGATTTGATCAGCACAAGGCATGCAAGCTCCACCCCCCGGCGTTCTTAGACTCCTTATTGGGTCAGCAACGCAGCCAAGCAACCCAGTTGGAGCCTGCCTCCTCCCTGGCACCAGGTTGGGCATCGCTTTCACCTTTTGGGTGAAGCCCAAGGCAAAGTAGCTGTTGAGCAGTTCCACTTTTTCTCTGTCACCCCATTTCTCCACGTTCCCCACAAAGGTAAGATTGTTTAATTTGATTTCCCCACCTTGTTCCAAATCACTCACCCCTTCTTCCTTGGCGGTGGGTGCAGAGGTGTCATTTTGTGGCCAAAACGATGCCAAAACAACTTCAGCCGGCCCTGCTCTAACCACCACACCGCCCTGCCCCCAGCCAACCAATGCATCCTAGTGCTGCAGCCCCCAGCAAATTGACAGGAGCTCCCCACTCCTTCCGAAAGAAGCCCCTTCCTCCCAAGCCAAGGAGGATGCTGGGAGCCACCAAAACGAAGACGCCTCATCTCTCTCCCCCCCCCACCCCACAGCCAAATTTAAGTCCCATTAAGAATAATTAGAGCCAGGTGAGCCAACTTGAATAAAATATCGGGGGGGGGAGAGCAGGTAAGCCTCGCCCCACATAATTGGATCACACGATGCGGTGAACGCAGACCATTTGAATGGCAGTTCGTATCAACTTTGTTGTTGTTGAGTTGTTTAGTCGTATCCGCCTCTTCGTGACCCCCTGGACCAGAGCATGCCAGGCCCTCCTGTCTTCCACTGCCTCCCCCAGTTTGGTCAAACTCATGCTGGTAGCTTTGAGAACACTGTCCCACCATCTTGTCCTCTGTCGCCCCCTTCTCCTTGTGCCCTCCATCTTTCCCAACATCAGGGTCTTTTCCAGGGAGTCTTCTCTTCTCATGAGGTGGCCAAAGTCTTGGAGCCTCAGCTTCAGGATCTGTCCTTCCAGTGAGCACTCAGGGCGGATTTCCTTCCGAATGGAGAGGTTGGATCTTCTTGCAGTCCATGGGACTCTCAAGAGTCTCCTCCAGCACCAGAATTCAAAAGCATCCATTCTTTGGCGATCAGCCTTCTTTATGGTCCAGCTCTCACTTCCATACATCACGACTGGGAAAACCATGGCTTTGTACGGACCTTTGTTGGCAAGGTGATGTCTCTGCTTTTTAAGATGCTGTCTAAGTTTGCCATCGCCTTTCTCCCAAGGAGCAGGGGTCTTTTAATTTCGTGACTGCTGTCACCATCTGCAGTGATCATGGAGCCCAAGAAAGTGAAATCTCTCACTGCCTCCATTTCTTCCCCTTCTATTTGCCAGGAGGTGATGGGACCAGTGGCCATGATCTTAGCTTTTTTTGATGTTGCGCTTCAGACCAAATTATCCTTTGTGGCGAAGGGGCTTGAATAACTCAGAGAAGCTATGAGCCATGAGCCATAGAGGGACAGGTCATAGGGGAGAGTTTTGCCCAAACGTGATCCACCTGGAGCAGGAACCGGCAAGCCACTCCAGTATCCCTGCCAAGAAAACTCCATGGACACAGACAACAGGCCATCGACTTTACCCCCCTCTCAATTATTTTATTGGGGGGGTTGAAGGGATGCTTGCCCTAGGAGCTGGCTCCTATAATTACAGCCCCCTCCCCGCAGCAGAGACATCCTTAAAGGAGCCTTCTAGATTCGCAGAAAGAGAAGGACCCCCCCCCCAAATTGCAATTTAACCCTTGCAAGCCTCCCAGGCTCTTGCGCTCAGACCCCATCCCTGCCCCAGGACCCTCTCTTTGTGTTAACACCCCATGAATGAAGTCAGCCTCCCCCCGGCCCCAGCCCCCTCCGGGCTCCGAGCCAGAGGGGGAAGGGGCTTTGGAATGCGTTGATAAAGGGGGGGCCCCGCTGCCGCTTGGCGTTTGAGAGCAGCGATTGGCTGGTGGGAGGGGGTGGGGGCGGAGCTTCTAGGAACAGATATGCGGGGGGGGGGGAAAGGCGGGACAGAGTACGAATCAGTGAAAGTTTGTAGCAGGTTTTTTTAATACAATTTTTTCCAGCGGAACCCGGAGAAGCGCGCGCAGACGGGTAAAGAAAATTGGGGTGGGGACGCCCGTAAAATAGGAGGTAGCGATTTATTTGGGGGGGAGCATGGTGAGGGAAGAGATCTCAAATAATAGGGGGTAATCTGGGGGGGGGAGAGAGATCTGGGGTGCCAGGAGAAGCGGTGCTGGTGAGGAATTCAGGATGGAGACGGAGGGAGCTGCGGGGAAGGATTTTTGGGGGGGGTTGGGGGGGTTGCACGGGGGGAGGTGAAGCTCAATAAAGAGGGTGGTGTTTGGTAGGGCGAATTTGGGGAGGGCTGTTTGTGGAAGTAAAAACCGGGGTGGGGGTAACATTATTCTGGAGTGGGGGGGGGAAGTTGGAGAAGGAATTAAATTTGTTTTCTTAGGAGCTAAGAGACCGAGATTTGAGGGGCCAGTATGATGGAGATAGGATGATGGGGGGGTGGAGAATTTTTTTGGGGGGGGGCACACATTCCTTTTTCACCAGGCCTTTGGTTGACATCCTATACCCTTTTAAAATGTGGCTCACTTTTTTGGGGGGGTGTTATTGGGTTATTGTTCTTATTTTGATTTTATATATTGTGATCTTTTCCGCGAACCGCCCTGAGGCCTCTGGGTATATATAAGGAGGTACAGTGGTACCTCTGGTTGCAAAGGGGATCCGTTCCAGAGGCCCGTTCGCAACATGAAAAGAGCGCAACCCTCAGCAGCGCGTCTGCGCATGCACGGGTTGTGATTCGCCGCTTCTGCGCATGCGCGTGATGTCATTTTGTGCTTCTGCGCATGTGCAAGCGGCGAAACCCGGAAGTAACCCTTTCCAGTACTTCCGGGTTGCCTCGGGACGTAACCTGAAAGAACGTAACATGAAGCGGATGTAACATGAGGTATGACTGTATATGAATTCAATAGGTAAAGGTAAAGGGACCCCTGACCATTAGGTCCAGTCATGACCGACTCTGGGGTTGCGGTGCTCATCTCGCTTTACTGGCCGAGGGAGCCGGCGTACAGCTTCCAGGTCATGTGGCAAGCAGGACTAAGCCGCTTCTGGCAAACCAGAGCAGCGCACGGATACGCTGTTTACCTTCCCGCCGGAGTGGTACCTATTTATCTACTTGCACTTTGACATGCTTTCGAACTGCTAGGTTGGCAGGAGCAGGGACCGAGCAATGGGAGTTCACCCCATGGCGGGGATTCGAACCGCCGACCTTCTGATCGGCAAGTCCTAGGCTCTGTGGTTTAACCCACAGTGCTGCCCGCATCCCTCATATGAATTCAATAAGTAAAAATAAATAAATAGATTCTGGGGGCGGGGGGTTGAAATGTCAGGAAGCAGTAGCATTGGGGAAGGGGCCAGGCAATTACCGTATTTTTTGCTGTATAAGACTCACTTTTTCCCTGCTAAAAAGTAAGGGGAAATGTGTGTGCGCCTTATGGAACGAATGCAGGCTGCGCAGCTATCCCAGAAGCCAGAACAGCAAGAGGGATTGCTGCTTTCACTGCGCAGCGATCCCTCTTGCTGTTCTGGCTTCTGAGATTCAGAATATTTTTTTTCTTGTTTTCCTCCTCCAAAAACTAGGTGCGTCTTGTGGTCTGGTGCGTCTTATAGAGCGAAAAATACGGTGCCCAAGGGCGCCAGGTCATGCCTCTGCCATCTGCTTTCCAGACACCCTCGCCTGTTGCTCGCCCGCTCTCCCTACTATGGCGACCACAAGGAGCCCTGCCAGCCCCTGTCAGCTGAAGGAGTTTGACAGCGTCCGAGATTCCCTCGCCAACATCATCGGCCAGCTCCGAGACATTGACCCAACCCACCTTTCCTTCTCGCCGTTCCTGGACCTCGACACCCAGATTTCAATGGCGCCCATCTCTGACAGCCCTGAATCGTCTCTTGAGGAGCTGCATTCTACTGAAACAGAGGAGGAAGGAGAAGAAGGAGAAGAGGAGGAGGAAGAGGAAGAGGAAGAAGGGATGACCTCTCCCAGACCTCTCCCTGGCCAAGCCTTCCCAGACCCTCTGGGTCAACCCAAGCTCCCTCCTCCACAGCCCCCAGAAGGGAGCGACGTGGGACAGCCCCCCATGCCTGTGGCCGACACTGCGGCCCCCCGCTTGCCCAAAGAGACATCCTTTTTGGACTCCGTCCACGTCGTGCCACGCTGTCCCCTTCCTGATCCCGAGCGAAGGTCTGAAGGCGGCCAAACCGGGACCCTCACGCCGACCGGTCTGCCTCCCTGCGAACACCAGCCCTGGGTGGACACGGGAGACGGCGCCTGCCCGGTTTTGCACCACGGCTCCTCGGGGGAGCTGACCGCCCGCTCGGGGGGCAGCGGGGGTCGCCAGGCCTGCTCCAGCGAGCGCATGAAAGCCGTGGCCTCGGCCTTCGTCGCCCTCCTCCTGGCTCCGTGGTTCCTCTATGGAAGCTACTACTTCCTTCCACTGACGGCCCCTGCCTGCCCGGATCTTGCCAGCCGGGTCGCCTTGGCTCTCCGTTGCCTGCCGGTTGCTGGGCTGCCTATCCTCCTGGGTAAAAGATGTGTGTTTTGGGGGGTTGGGGGAGCAGCAAACAGAAGGTGCAGACTCTCCGGCCTCGGTCCAGTATATCTGAAGGAGCGTCTCCACCGCCTTCGTTCTGCCCGGACACTGAGGTCCAGCGCCGAGGGCCTTCTGGCGGTTCCCTCCCTGCGAGAAGCCAAGTTACAGGGAACCAGGCAGAGGGCCTTCTCGGTGGTGGCACCCGCCCTGTGGAACACCCTCCCACCAGATGTCAAAGAGAACAACAACTACCAGACTTTTAGAAGACATCTGAAGGCAGCCCTGTTTGGGGAAGCTTTTAATTTTTGATGTATTACAGTATTTTAATATTTTTTTGGAAGCTGCCCAGAGTGGCTGGGGAAGCCCAACCAGATGGGCAGGGTATAAATAATAAATTATTATTATTATTATTATTATTATTATTATTATTATTATTATTATTATGTCCTAGTGTCCCTATTTTGCAGGGACAGTCCCAAATTTACAGAAGCCGCCACGGTTTCTGATTTGATCCTGAGGACGTCCCTATTTTCATCGGGGAAATGTTGGAGGGGAAATTTCCCTAAACAGGGCTGCCTTCAGATGCCTCCTAAAAGTCATAGAATCATAGAATCATAGAGTTGGAAGAGACCACAAGGGCCATCGAGTCCAACCCCCTGCCAAGCAGGAAACACCATCAGAGCACTCCTGACATATGGATGTCAAGCCTCTGCTTAAAGACCTCCAAAGTAGGAGACTCCACCACACTCCTTGGCAGCAAATTCCACTGTCAAACAGCTCTTACTGTCAGGAAGTTCTTCCTAATGTTGAGGTGGAATCTTCTTTCTTGTAGTTTGGCTCCATTGCTCCGTGTCCGCTTCTCTGGAGCAGCAGAAAACAACCTTTCTCCCTCCTCTATGTGACATCCTTTTATATAGTTGAACATGGCTATCATATCACCCCTTAACCTCCTCTTCTCCAGGCTAAACATGCATAGCTCTGTTTATCTCCTTGACACCATAATGAGGACAAGGTGGTACTTTTTGTGGAGACCTGTTCCAAGTCCACAGGTGTGCCCAAGGGACGTAGGCTCCCATCTCAGACTCCGCAACACATTCGCTTTCAAGGGCCAAATTCCCTCTGTGTTCATTTGCCAGAGCTGGGTGGCGCAACCTTCCTTCCTGCCTCTCCCTTTCATCTCCTCCTCTCCTTTTGCCGCCCTTTCTCTCGCGTTACATTCCCCTCCCTTCTCTTTTTGCAGGATCACAGCACGGCAGAGTTGGAAGGGACCTCCAGGGGTCATCTAGTCCAACCCCCTGCAATGCAAGAATCTCAACACACGGCTCCCCCCCACACACACACACACACCCTACATCGAATTTGACCCTGCTTAGCTTTGCAGGTGTGCAGGCGGTTTTATTGTTGCGCCAACTTTAGCTCCCTCTTTCGAACCCCCTGCTTTTGATCACCCCCATTTCTCTCCTTCCGTCACCCCCCACCCCCGTTCTCACTTGCCTTTTGATAACAATAATACAGTGGTACCTTGGGTTAAGTACTTAATTCATTCCGGAGGTCCGTTCTTAACCTGAAACTGTTCTTAACCTGAAGCACCACTTTAGCTGCTGGAGCCTCCCATTGCCACCACGCGGTTTCTGTCCTCATCCTGAAGCAAAGTTCTTTACCCGAGGTACTATTTCTGGGTTAGCGGAGTCTGTAACCTGAAGCATATGTAACCCGAGGTACCACTGTAATTTATTATTTATACCGCACCCATCTGGCTGGGTCTCCCCAGCCACTCTGGGCAGCTCCCAACAGAATATTAAAAACACGATAAAACGTCAAACATTAAAAGCTTCCCTAAACAGGGCTGCTTACAGATATCTTCTAAAAGTCAGAGAGCTGTTTATTTCCTTGACATCTGACGGGAGGGCATTCCACAGGGCGGGTGCCACCACCGAGAAGGCCCTCTGCCTGGTTCCCTGTAACCTCACTTCTCACAGGGAGGGAACCGCCAAAAGGCCCTCGGAGCTGGACCTCAGTGTCCAGGCTGGACGATGGGGGTGGAGACACTCCTTCAGGGATACAGGGCTGTTTAGGGCTTTCAAGGTCAGCAGCAACACTTTGAATTGTGCCCAGAAATGTACACCAGTAATTCGCTAACCCAATGGGTCCCAGTGTGGAGCCAGTGTGGTGTAGTGGTTAAGAGCGGTGGACTCGTAATCTGGGGAACCGGGTTCTCTTCCCCGCTCCTCCACCTGCAGCTGCTGGGTGACCTTGGGCCAGTCACACTTCTCCGAAGTCTCTCAGCCCCACTCACCTCACAGAGTGTTTGTTGTGGGGCAGGAAGGGAAAGGAGAACGTTAGCCCTTTGAGACTCCTTAGCGGGATATAAAATCCAAACTCTTCTTCGATGCATTTGGGGCAGCCAAGATTCTTGTCCGCCCCATCACCTTTCCCATCTCTGTTTCCATTAAGACAGAAAGAGAAAAGCCACCTGCTGTTATTTCTACAAACAGAGGACGATGTGTGATTTTGTGGGGGTGCAAGCTCAGAGATTTTTTTCCCCAAGCCGAACATTCCTGCCTTAATGGGAAGTTAGAGGAGCGGACAGAAAAATTTGCAAAGTGGGCAGCATTCAAGCCGCGATTCCTCCGAACGTTGCAAAAAGCTTATTTATTTATCTTGGAGGATAAAAGTTCCAGGTTGCAGGCAGCGCTGGCCCTACTCAGAGTAGACCCACTGAAATGAATGGGCGAGTCTGGGGTTAAACAGATGAATGAATGAATGAATGAATCTTTATTGCTAAAAGCTATAAGCCGTCACAATTTTATTTTTTTTAAAAAAACAGCTGTTTTTCCTGCATATACGGTAATCTTGGAAACTGTAGTTCGTCAAGGCTGCTGGGAGCTGTCCCCTCTGCCATGGAGCTATAATTCTCCGAGTGGTTTAACAATCGAACCGTCTCTTTCCCCAGGCAAATCTGGGCATTGTAGCTCTGTAGGGGGAATAGAGGTGTCCTGGAAATTCTCAGCACTGTCACCAAATCTTCTATTAAATTACTAGTAGTAGTAGTACAGTGGTACCTCGGGTTAAGTACTTAATTCGTTCCGGAGGTCCGTTCTTAACATGAAACTGTTCTTAACCTGAAGCACCACTTTAGCTAATGGGGCCTCCCGCTGCTGCCATTGCGCCGCCGGAGCACAATTTCTGTTCTCACCCTGAAGCAAAGTTCTTAACCTGAAGCACTATTTCTGGGTTCGCAGAGTCTGTAACCTGAGGCGTATGTAACCTGAAGTGTATGTAACCCGAGGTACCACTGTATAACATGCCGTGAACTTTAAATCCCGTTTTCATAACTTCTCCCAAGCTGCAAGTTGTATATTGTACCCAGTGTATCGTTATAGACCGACATACAGTGGTACCTTGGGTTACATACTGTCAGAGCTGCTTCCAGATCCTAGCTCACAGAGGATCACGCTAGCCAGCGATCATTAAGTAAAAGTCTTTATTGAGTTACAGTTTCCATTCTCAAGCTGCTGCGTGCAACTCTACGTCTAATGGCTAGATCGGCGAAGCTCCGTCTGAGTCTCCGCCCTTTGTGCACCAACTTAATATCCTAGCCCTGCTCCACCTTTTCCGCCTGACTGTTCTCCTCTGGGTCCCTCTGCCCCCCGGGGTCTCTTCCTTCCTGGATTCTTCTGACGCCGACCCCCCGGACCCTCCTGTCTCCTTGCGCCGGGCTTTAGGACCTGGCTCTCTTTCAGGGCTGCCTACTGCGTCACTTTCCTGTGCATTTGAACTTGGCGCGCGCGCCCAACCTTCCACTTTCCGTCTGACCGTTTCTTCGCTCCCCGATGGAGGTGTGGCCACTCCTGACTCATGCCCTCCCCCCTGTTGCGAGCTGCCAGCGCTTAATCCCTGGCTCCCTTCCTCTTCCCTGCTCTCTGGCGGTGACGCTGGTCCCGATTTCCAACTGCTCTCCTCTGAGTCCCCTCTGGCTCTATCTTCCTGGGGTGCCCCCCTAGGCTCCCCCCTTGCCCTGGCCACTGGTGCTCCTTTCTGTGAATCTTCCGATTCACTGGAAAGACTCGGAGATCTCGGGTCGTCGTCATCACTCATCTTTTCTTCTGCCTCCTCCCCCTCGCTCTCTGTTTCCTCCCTTGCCCTTGCCTCTGCTCCTGAACCCCTGACACATACGTTTCAGGTTACAGACTCCGCTAACCCAGAAATAGTACCTCGGGTTAAGAACTTTGCTTCAGGATGAGAACGGAAATCGTGCTCCGGTGGCGCAGCAGCAGGAGGAGGCCCCATTAGCTAAAGTGGTGCTTCAGGTTAAGAACAGTTTTAGGTTAAGAACAGACCTCCAGAACGAATTAAGTACTTAAGCCGAGGTACCACTGTATTCCCATTTCACTCCGATGCTGCTGAACTGGAAATGGTCTCCGAAAAAAACTGCCCTCCTTTCTCTCCTGGCTGCAGGCATTGTTCTGAGGGCTTTTTCTGCCTTGTGCCTGGACAACGTTGGCCCCCTGGGCACTTGCTCTCGACCCGTCCTCCTCCACCAGCTTTTTGTCGTGGGCTCCGTGGAGCAGCTCTCCGTCTTTGCCCTCAACGTGGTGGTGACGGCGACTTTCCTCCCCCAGGAGCACATGGGTCTCATCCCGATCCTCGTGGGGCTCTTTGCTGTTGGAAGGTGAGGTGCACGGTCAAGGACTGCGGCCCCCAAGCCATCTCTGCCCGGCCCTGGGGACCTTTCTCGGGCCAAACCCTCACATCTCCAGGCTAGGCAACCTCCGGCAACCCTGCTCTACACTTTTCGTTGAAGGGTTTCGCCCGACAGTAACGTACCTCTCAAAGAGATTGCAGCCTGCCCTCTAAAAACAAAACCCAAGTTCCCAGACCTCATTGTTCTGGAAGCAGTCCTGCCTTTAAGAGCAACACAGGAATAATAATAATGATAATAAATTTGTCCACTCTGGGTGGCTTCCAACAAAACACTTCTCGGTGGTGGCCCCCACCCTGTGGAACGCCCTGCCACCAGATGTCAAAGAGAAAAATAACTACCAAACTTTTAGAAGACATCTGAAGGCAGCCCTGTTTAGAGAAGCTTTTAATGTTTAATAGGTTATTGTATTTTAGTGGTTTGTTGGAAGCCGCCCAGAGTGGCTGGGGAAACCCAGCCAGATGGGCGGGGTATAAATAATAAATTATTATTATTATTATTATTATTATTATTATTATTATTATTATTATTATTAATTATTATAAACAACTGGAAGCCGTGCTGGACGTTCAGCTTCCGAAAATCATTTGAAAACCGGAACAATCACTTCCGATTTACGATCGTTCTGGAGTTGAAACGTTCGAGTTCAGAGGCATTCAGCTTCCAAGGTTCCACTGTAAGCAGCTTTGTTTGATTTTGCTAATGGCAACGTGCTGCATTTAACGAATGCCACTAAAGGTAAAGGAAAAGGGACCCCTGACCATTAGGTCCAATCGTGGCCGACTCTGGGGTTGCGACGCTCATCTCGCTTTATTGGCTGAGGGAGCCGGTGTACAGCTTCCGGGTCATGTAGCCAGCAGGACAAACCCGCTTCTGGCGAAACAGAGCAGCGCACGGAAACGCCGTTTACCTTCCCACTGGAGCGGTACCTATTTATCTACTTGCACTTTGTGCTTTCGAACTGCTAGGTTGGCAGGAGCAGGGACTGAGGAACAGGAGCTCACCCCGTCGCAGGGATTCGAACCGCCAACCTTCTAAACGGCAAGTCCTAGGGTCTGTGGTTTAACCCACGGCGCCACCTGCGTCCCTACCGAATGCCACTAATTCAGTGCTATTTTTCTAGAAAAAGAGGTGCTGGAACACACCATGAACGCCTCTGTTGTTCTCTTAGAATAGAGTTCCAGCTGGGGGGGGGGGAGCCCTGAATAGGAACAAACCGGTTCAGTTTATCAAAGTCCGCCAATCCGGTTCAGAAATCTCCGAACTTCTCCTGAAAGGTGCTGGGTGAATTGAACATGAGCAAAGTTTGTTTGGGAGGGTAGCAACCTGAATGACTTCTAGTTACCTTCAAGTTCGTTTCTCTTTTTGACCCTTTGGAGCACGGTTTCCCAAACTCGGGTCTCCAGCTGTTTGGGGACTACAACGCCCATCATCCCTAGCTAGCAGGACCGGCGGCCGTGGATGATGGGAATTGTAGTCCCCAAACAACTGGAGAACCAAATTTGGGAAACGCTGATCGAGAAGTTCTTATTTGCTGTGCTTCGCTTCACAGGTGCTGCTACTGGGCCTGTCTACACCTCAGCAGCACGTACCGTGGGTTCGGGTTCGGCCTTGCCTTCTTCCCGACAGTCGCCATGAGTATCTACAACCTCTTCTGCCTCTACCACCTGGGCTTGGGGTTCCTGTTCGCAGCCTTGCCCGACGTCCGCAACACATCCGCTCCGACGCTCGAACTGACTATGCCCAAGAGATGAGGCACGAGGTTCCTACCAAACTGTCTCCGCCCCCTGCCCCCTTCTCAAGCTCCCCATTCCCGCATAAACCAGCAACTCTGCAACACCCCTCTAAATTTCTGAGTCAACTCCAGGAGGACTTAAAAGAGACCAGCCATCTGCTTCGAAACACGGGGTTTGTTTGCAAAATCCCAGTGGCTTTGCAAGAAAGGACTAAATTTGCAGGCAGGGTCAAATGCTCCTCCCTTAAGAAGGCAAATGTTAGCATTTCAGAAGGAGGCTAGGCTGGAGCTTTCCCTCCCTGAAATACTCAATTTCCACATGCAGGGGATTTTTCGACGCTTCCTGGTACAGTCATACCTCATGTTAAATCCGCTTCATGTTACGTTCTTTCAGGTTACGTCCTGTGGCGACCAGAAAGGGTTACTTCCGGGTTTCGCCACTCGTGCATGCACAGAAGCGCAAAATGACATCATGCGCAGAAGTGGCGAATCGCACCCCGTGCATGCACAGACGCGTCGCTGCAGGTTGCGCTCTTTTCATCTTGCGAACGGGCCTCCGGAACGGATCCCGTTCGCAACCAGAGGTACCACTGTATACACAAGGCACAGGGGTGTCTGCCAACTGAGCGTGGAAAGCTCAGTTGGTGAGAGCGTGGTGGTGATAACGCCAAGGTCGCAGGTTCGATTCCCGGGTGGGGCAGCTGCGTATTCCTGCATTGCAAAGGGATTGGACTAGATTTTCTTCAGGGTCCCTTCCAACTCTACTATTCTGTGAAATTTCTCTTTGCAAAAAGGTTCCTCCGTTGCCAAGGGGTTGGATCAGATGAACTTCAGGGGGCAGTTCCTACTCTACACTTCTGTGAGCCTATGAAACATCTGATGTCATAAGGGGAAAATGTCTTCCATAAATAAGAATGGATTTAAATCGAGCCTCTGGGGAACGTGCAGAGAGAAGTACCGTATTTTTTGCTCGATAAGACTCACTTTTTCCCTCCTAAAAAGTAAGGGGAAATGTGTGTACGTCTTATTGAGAGCATTTTCCCACGGCTGATAAACTCCACCTTTCGCCTTCTGTTTCCAGAAAGTGCTCAGTGCTTCCTTGAAGAGGTCTCTTGAAACCATCGCCTCGCCCCTCCTGGAAATCTCTGGGGTGTCTTCCTTTTTCACAACTCTCTGACCCAAGTCTTGACCCCTCCTTTGTCCCTCCCCGCCCCACGGAGGCAGGAGATTGTCTGGGACTCCATATGGACTAGGAGCTTGCGTTGCCTAATCTGCAGTTGGTTAGCCAGAGTCAATTCAAAGCACGTGAGCCAGCCCATTTTGGGGGAGGTGTCAACCTGCTGCTCAGGATTTCAGAAATACCTTATTTTTTGCTCTATAAGACTCACTTTTTCCCTCCTAAAAAGTAAGGGGAAATGTGTGTGCGTCTTATGGAGCGAATGCAGGCTGCGCAGCTATCCCAGAAGCCAGAACAGCAAGAGGGATCGCTGCTTTCACTGCTCAGCGATCCCTCTTGCTGTTCTGGCTTCTGAGATTCAGAATATATTTTTCCTTGTTTTCCTCCTCCAAAAACTAGGTGCGTCTTGTGGTCTGGTGAGTCTTATAGAGCGAAAAATACAGTATTTAATTTTCCGCACTCAAATGTCCTATATTGGTAACGGGTTGGAAATCGATGACGTATGAAGTCCCCTTCCAGCGATGTGATTGTTCATAGTGCTTTTGAGCATATGCAAAGTGTTGCTGTTCCCTCCCCCCCCCCATATCAAAAACTGGAAGCCCAAGGGAAGCTCCCAAGTCAAGGGTGAACCCAGAGGCTTTTTCCATTTTCAGAAATGGACCATCAAAGCAAGGACTCGAGGAATACCAGAAGCCTTGGCCTGGGATAGCAGTAAATGTCACCGAGCATGTGCAGAATGCAGTTCCCTTTGGTAAGCGCTACCAGGTGTGCTCCGACACGAACGCCCGAGATAAAAGCAAGAATAAACAACCCGTGAAACTTAAAGGCGCAAACCGCACCCCTCAATCACAAACACACAATACACAGGCTGAGATTGTATTGCATTCAAGAAAAAACAGGGTCTGGTGTCTTTTGGGGTGAGAGGGAGAGTAAAAAAACAAAACAAGGCATCAATGCAAAGCCGGGTTCGAGTCCTCCAGCTTTTGTTTTCACGGGAAAGTCTTCCGCAGCGGCTCCTTTAAACATTCCTCCGTCTGGTTCAGGCACAGTGGTTCCGATCCGGATTCTGCCCGGGCCCCTGCCCCCTTCCGCCCCTGGCCCCTGCGGGAGGCCAAGCGGTAAGCCCCATAGAGGAGGGAGAAGACGACGGGCCCCACAAACATCAGGGCCACCGCAAGTAGGAGCGGAAGGTGCCCGTGCCCCCGGGCGACCTCCCCTCCCCGGGACGTGTAGTACGGGTGCTGGAGACAGCGGTGGTCGGCTTCTTGGAAGCTACTGAAAGGCGGGCAAGCGGTGCAGTTGTTTTCCGCGCCTCCGAGACAGGTGTAGCAGGACGGGTGGCAAGCGGCGCAGGACCGGGCGTTGCGGGGCGTCCCGTCGGGAGCCAGCCAGGGCCGGGAGAGGGCGTAATATCTGGGGGGGCAGTAGGAGACGCATCGGCGCTGGAGGATGTAGAAGGGGCCGTGGCATTCTGAGAAGAGAAAGAGAGGGTGAGCGACACAGGAGAGACGCCGGAGGGGAGGCGGAGAACAACGGTTCCCAAATTTTGTTGGAACAGCCGCAAGGTTCCATGAAGCTATTACCCTGTAAAAACAGCATTGCAGTCAGATGCCAGACGCCTTGTGAGTCGAACGTCTTGGTTCCTGAACGCCGCAAACCCGGAAGCGAGTGTTCCAGTTTGCGAACGTTCTTTGGAACCCGAATATTCCGACGTGACTTCCGATTGGCTGCAGGAGCTTCCTGCAGCCAATTGGAAGCCGTGCCTTGGTTTCCGAATGTTTTGGAAGTTGGACTACTGCAATGCGCTCTACGTGGGGCTACCTTTGAAGGTGACCCGGAAACTACAACTAATCCAGAAGCAGCAGCTAGACTGGGGATTGGGAGCAGCCGCCGAGACCACATAACACAGGTCTTGAAAGACCTACACTGGCTCCCAGTATGTTTTCGAGCACAATTCAAAGGGTTGGTGCTGACCTTTAAAGCCCTAAACAGCCCAGTATACCTGAAGGAGCGTCTCCACCCCCATCGTTCTACCCGGACACTGAGGTCCATTTCCGAGGGTCTTCTGGCGGTTCCCTCCCTGCAAGAAGCCAAGTTACAGGGAACTAGGCAGAGGGCCTTCTCGGTAGTGGCGCCCACCCTGTGGAACACCCTCCCACCATATGTCAAAGAGAAAAGTAACTACCAAACTTTCAGAAGACATCGGAAGGCAGCCCTGTTTAGGAAAGCTTTTAATGTTTAATAGGTTATTGTATTTTAGTGGTTTGTTGGAAGCTGCCCGGAGTGGCTGGGGAGACCCAGCCAGATGGGTGGGGTATAAAGAATAAATTATTATTATTATTATTATTATTTATTATTATTATTATTCCGAGGCACGGCCGTATTCAGAATTGCTGGCATCCGCCTGTCTCGTGAGAGAACGGCGTGAAAAGCAGCGGGGGTTTTGCAGCTTGGATTTTACTGTATTATTCATCGCACATTTGTTCCAAACCCAGAATTCTCGCGGCAAATTTGATGTACCGTATTTTTCGCTCTATAAGACACACTTTTCCCCTCCTAAAAAGGAAGGGGAAATGTGTGTGTGTCTTATGGAGCGAATGCAGGCGGGAGGCTCTGCTCAGCGCTCCCTTTAAAGAGCTGCCCTTCTCCCTAACTCAGGGAAAACCCCCCAAGAACCGCACACACACTCCGCGTGCTCTTTAAAGGGAGCGCGGCTCTTGGCGGAGCCTTCGTCACGCTGCCCGGAAGAGGCTTCGTGCGGCTATCTCAGAAGCCAGATCCCTCTTGATGTTCTGGCTTCTGGGATTCAGAATATTTCTTGTTTTCCTCCTCCCAAAACTAGGTGCCTCTTATGGTCTGGTGCATCTTATAGAGTGGAAAATACGGTACTTGATCCGGCGGTGCCAGCTTTCCAAAGTCTAATCGCCACCTGCACCTGATGGGCACTGCATTTCCCAGCGGGAAAGACATCAACGCGCACGGGTCCGCCGTGACCAGACGGTTCGGACTCCCCCACCTGTCAATCACCTACCAAAGTCGGCCTGGGGTGGGGGAGTTTAATGGTCCTTTCCGCCAAACCAAAAGAGCCCCACCCCCCATTTTCCAACAATCTATTTCTTTTGTTACTGGAATCCAGTGGCAAGGGGTTCCGCAGGCTCCGCGGCCCGCCAGCCGGGGTAAGGAGGGATGGACGCAACTTACCCAGGCATTCTCCATCAGCGCTTCGCATAGCACAGCTGCCCACCATCGAGGCTGCGGCCGGTCTCGCCCTCATATCTTCCTCTGTGCCGTACAGTTTTAACACAAAGCTGTCGAGGGACCCCGTGTTGTACGCGTCGCCTTTGTTCTCCAGCAGAAGGGACCATACGCCCTGCGGATTTTCGTCCCAATAGTGCGTGGACATGAAAGACCAGTCCCTGTACCCCTCGCGGCTGGTGTCGTGGGGCCTGGGGGGAAGAGAGAGAAATCGTGCACGAGCTTAACACGAGCCGACGGTGTGATGCGGCAGCAAAAAAAGCCAACACTCTTCTGGGCTGCATCCATAGAATTGCATAGTATCCAAAACAAGGGTGATAATATTCTGCTGTGATCTGGCCCCGCCTGCATTCTTGTGTGTGGTTCTGGGCACCCCAGTTTAAGAAGGATGTCGACAAGCTGGAAAGTGACCCATATACGATATATTTATTGTCATTGTCCCATGCAGAGCAATGAAATTGAAAAACGACATAAAACATTCAAAACCCCCCTAAAAACTCTGAAACCCCATTTTAAAATACACTATACTATAGAGACCCCTTATGCTGCATTTAGAACCAGAATTGCATTTGCGTAGAAACTGTTTCTCAGGCGGCTAGTCCTAGTTTTTATAACCCTATACCTTCTTCCAGAAGGCAGAAGCTGAAAGAGATCATTTCCGGGGTGCGCACTATCCTGCGCTATCTCTGCCGCTTTCTTAGGGCACCTGGAAGCGTAGATTTGATCCAAGGTGGGAAGAGTGCATCCAATTATTCTCTCTGCAGTCTTTACAACCCTGGACAGCATTGTTTTTCCCCTGACCGTGCAGCTCCCAAACCACACACACAGACCATAAGTTAATACACTCTCCACAGTGCAATGGTAAAATGCCATCAACAGGTCCTTTGAGAGATTGTTTTTCCGGAGGATTCTCAGAAAATATAACCTCTGCTGTGCTCTCTTCATCAGTTCTTTGGTGTTTTCTCCCCAGGTTAGGTCGTCTCTCAACTCCATTCCCAGAAATCGAAACACCGAGACCTGTTCCACGCGCTTCCCCTCAGTAATAAGTGGCTGAATATTCAATTTACATTTCCTAAAGTCCACAATGATCTCTTTTGTTTTCTTTAAGTTAAGGATACAGTTACAGATAGGTAGCCATGTTGGTCTGCCATAGTCAAAATAAAAAAATTCCTTCCAGTAGCAACTTAAAAACCAACTAAGTTAGTTCTTGGTATGAGCTTTCGTGTGCATGCACACTTCTTCAGATACACTGAAACAGAAGTTGCCAGACCCTTCTATATAGTGAGAAAGTGGGGAGGGGTATTACTCAGAAGGGTGGTGGGAATGGGAGATTGGCAGATAGCTGAGATGAGCCTGTTGACGATTCTTAACGACTGCAATAGGTCTTATAGGAAAAGGCAAGGGGTGAGAAGGTGAACACTTCAATCTCCCAGGACATTCTATACAAGATCTCAAAGTAGCTGTTTTACTACAAAGGAATTTCAGAAATAGACTGGAAAGAGAGGCTGCTGAATTGCAACTCAGTACCAAACTTAAAACCATGGAGAGACCTGGTATGAACAAAGACATTGGATTCTTATCTCATTATACATGACTAAGCCATCTTTCACCTTCTCAGAAACAGTGAAGCCGACATCACGATATGGACTTCGGGTTGGGACGATCTATTAATATATCGCCCGGCCTTACCTGACAGCCACCAGAGTGGATTTGGTCCCCATGGGGCTGGTCAGAGAGATGGCTAAATCTCCTCGGCGGCTGTAGCGGAGGGAGAGCTGCACCTGGACGTGCTCCAGGGAACGGATGCTCTGGTCCTTCCTCTGGCAGGAGGAGGAGGTGACGTTTTTGGCGATGGACAGCCTTGAACCAATCAGCCTGCGAGAAAGCCAAAGGGGCGGGAGAGGAAGAAGAGGCAGAGTTATCTGCAGCGGGGTTCGGACATGCTCAGCCCCTTTCAAGAGGAGCTATCCTGCGACAGGTTGAGCTCCCGTTGCTCGGTCCCTGCTCCTGCCAACCTAGCAGTTCGAAAGCATATCAAAGTGCAAGTAGATAAATAGGTACCACTCCAGCGGGAAGGTAAACAGCGTTAGCGTACGCTGCTCTGGTTCGCCAGAAGCGGCTTAGTCATGCTGGCCACATGACCCGGAAGCTGTACGCCGGCTCCCTCGGCCAGTAAAGCGAGATGAGCGCCGCAACCCCAGAGTCGTCCACGACTGGACCTAACAGTCAGGGGTCCCTCTACCTTTTACCTTTGGATTTCGGCCTTTCCAAAGCAAACAGTCTAATTTGTCAATGTCTAAAAGATATCGAAGGGACGCGGGTGGCGCTGTGGTCTAAACCACAGAGCCTAGGGCTTGCCAATCAGAAGGTCGGCGGTTCAAATCCCTGTGACGACGGGGTGAGCTCCCATTGCTCAGTCCCTGCTCCTGCCAACCTAGCAGTTCGAAAGCACGTCAAAGTGCAAGTAGATAAATAGGTACCACTCTGGCGGGAAGGTAAACGGTGTTTCCGTGCGCTGCTCTGGTTCGCCAGAAGCGGCTTAGTCCTGCTGGCCACATGACCCAGAAAGTGCCTTTTTTAGCTAGCACATTAGTTGCCAAGCTGCTTGGAGGGTATATTATAATAATAATAATAATAATAATAATAATAATAATAATAATAATAATAATAATAATAATATATTGGATGCTCAGGTTGCAAACGTGATCCGTGCAGGAGGCATGTTCGCAACCCGCAGCATTCCAATCTGCAGCTCCGTGTCTGCGCACATGCGGGTCACAGTTCGGCACGCATGCGCAAAGCACAATTTAGCACTTCTGTGCATGTGTGAGCACTGAAACCCGGAAGTAACCCATTCCAGCAACCCGAAAACGCACAACCCGAAGCGTTTGTAACCCGATGTATGACTGTAGTAGTAGTAGTAATAATAATAATAATAATAATAATAATAATAATAATAATAATAATAATAATTTATTATTTATACCCCGCCCATCTGGCTGGGTCTCCCCAGCCACTCTGGGCGGCTCCCAGCAGAATATTAAAAACACAAAAGAACATCAAACATTAAAAGCTTCCCTAAGCAGGGCTGCCTTCAGATGCCTTCTAAAAGTCAGATAGCTGTTTATTTCCTCTAATGGGAGGGCATTCCACAGGGCGGGAGCCACCACCAAGAAGGCCCTCTGCCTGTTGAGAGTCTGTCCCTTACAATGGCTTGTAGACGATTCTGATGGAGCATTTCCTCTGCGGCCCCGTTGTATTCCACCTCTTGGCCAGATCCACCAGGCGTCCGGCGTCTAAGAGCCCGTATCCGTAATAGTGACTCACTGAAAGGGAGAGAGAAACAAGAGAAACAATGATGAGATCCTGCTCCCTCGGAGGAATTAGAGCAGCGTTTCCCCAAACTTGGACTACAAATCCCATCGTCCCTAACCACTGGTCCTGATAGCTAGGGAGGATGGGAATTGTGGTCCCCAAACAGGTGGAGACCTAAGTTTGGGAAATGCTGCTGGACCATAAAGAAGGCTGATCGCCGAAGAATGGATGCTTTTGAATTCTGGTGCTGGAGGAGACTCTTGAGAGTCCCATGGACTGCAAGAAGATCAAACCTCTCCATTCTGAAGGAAATCAGCCTTGAGTGCTCACTGGAAGGACAGATCCTGAAGCTGAGGCTCCAAGACTTTGGCCACCTCAGGAGAAGAGAAGACTCCCTGGAAAAGACCCTGATGTTGGGAAAGATGGAGGGCACAAGGAGAAGGGGACGACAGAGGACGAGATGGTTGGATAGGGTTCGCGAAGCTACCAGCATGAGTTTGACCAAACAAACGGGAGTCAGTGGAAGACAAGAGGGCCTGGCGTGCTCTGGTCCAGGGGGTCACAAAGAGGCGACTAAACGACTAAACAACAACAAAGACGGAGGGAACCTGCAGCACTCCAGATGTTGCCTTGATTCCAGCTCTCCCCAGCCTCACCTTTGCGCCCTACGCCATTCACAGCCCAGTCGTCTGCCTGGAGGTGGGCTGGCCTGGAAGCCCTCACGACAATGTGTTGCATGTCACGCCAGGTCAGGGCTGGGCTACAAAGATGGAGAAGGGAGTGAGAATCATAAGAGTTGCAATGCAGGAACATGCAGGTGGCCTGTATGGAGATCGAGCCCCTGACTTTGGCGTTAACAGCACCAGGCTCTAATCAATAATAATAATAATAATAATAATAATAATAATAATAATAATAATTTATTATTTATATCTCACCTATCTGGATGGGTTTCCCCAGCCACTATGAGTGGCTTCCAACAAAACACTAAAATACAATAACCTATTAAACATTAAAAGCTTCCCTAAACAGGGCTGCCTTCAGGTGTCTTCTAAAAGTCTGGTAGTTCTTTTTCTCTTTGACATCTGGTGGGAGGGCGTTCCACAGGGCGGGCACCACCACCGAGAAGGCCCTCTGCCTGGTTCCCTGTAACTTGGCTTCTCGCAGCGAGGAAACCACCAGAAGCCCCTTGGCGCTGGACCTCAGTGTCCGGGCAGAACGATGGAAGTGGAGACGCTCCTTCAGGTATACAGGACCGAGGCCGTTCAGGGCTTTCAGGGTCAGCACCAACACTTTGAATTGTGCTCGGAAACATACTGGGAGCCAATGGAGGTCTTTCAAGACCGGTGTTATGTGGTCTTGGCGGCCGCTCCCAGTCACCAGTCTAGCTGCTGCATTCTGGATTAGTTGTAGTTTCTGGGTCACCTTCAAAGGTAGCCCCACATAGAGCACATTGCAGTAGTCCAAGCGGGAGATAACCAGAGCATGCACCACTCTGGCGAGACAGTCTGCGGGCAGGGAGGGTCTCATCCTGCGTACCAGATGGAGTTGGTAGACAGCTGCCCTGGACACAGAATTGACCTGCGCCTCCATGGACAGCTGTGAGTCCAGAATGACTCCCAGGCTACGCACCTGGTCCTTCAGGGGCACAGTTACCCCATTCAGGACCAGGGGAATCCCCCACACCCGCCTGCCTCCTGTCCCCCAAAAACAGTCCTTCTGTCTTGTCAGGATTCAACCTCAATCCATTAGCCGCCATCCATCCTCCAACCGCCTCCAGGCACTCACACAGGACCTTCACCGCCTTCACTGGTTCCGATTTGAAAGAGATCAAATCAACCGAGCTGAGAAGTCAGATTTGTGCCCCAGCCCCTCCGGAAGACTTGCAGTGAGGCCCTTGGACCTCAAAGAGGTTAGCCGAAACTCCTCCCTTCTTACTTGGCTTCCAAAGCGAGCGAAATCATGCCGGCCGCGAGAGGGGCGGAAGCAGACGTTCCCGTGTGGCCGCTGGTGCAGGTGTGGCGCAGGTCTGTGGTCACCTGCGAGGGGAAAGAGAATCACAAAAAAATAAAATAAGAAATACAGGTTGCACGGATTCTTCAGCCAGCCTCCAATCTTCTCCCATTATTATAATAGTTCTAAGGTGCCGTCAATAAAACAAATGTTCATGGGCAAGGTACATAGACCACAGCTCCGAAATAGTACAGGAGAGCTATCATGCAATTCTTAATGACCCTCCCTCCATATTTCCTCTACAGAATGAAATATCTTGGGGAAAACCTCTCCCAATCATTCTTTTCATTCCCAAAGGCTTCAAATCCAATCAAAAGGGCATGTTTTGTGTGTGAATAGGGGAGGCCAGAGAACTGGGTTTGAGAACTAAGGTATTTGCCACCTCAATATAACGGCCCAGACTGCCCAGGTTAAGGCAATCGGCAAACGTTATCAGGTATCTCGACAAAACAGGAGACAAAAGCCACACTCTCTCACATTTCTGTTGCAGAACGCCTTTTTCTGTGACGCTTGCATGAAGCTTTCGGGTGGTGTTATAGGAATTCTAAGGTCTCATAGACAGCATCTTAAAAAGCAAAGACATCACCTCGCCTACAAAGGTCCGTATAGTTAAAGCTATGGTTTTCCCGTTAGTGATGTATGGAAGTGAGAGCTGGACCATAAAGAAGGCTGATCGGCAAAGAATTGATGCTTTTGAATTCTGGTACTGGAGGAGACTCTTGAGAGTCCCATGGACTGCAAGAAGATCAAACCGATCCATTCTGAAGGAAATCAGTTCTGTGTGCTTGCTGGAAGGACAGATCCTGAAGCTGAGGCTCCAAGACTTTGGCCACCCAGGAGAAGAGAAGACTCCCTGGAAAAGACCCTGATGCTGGGAAAGATGGAGGGCACAAGGAGAAGGGGACGACAGAGGACGAGATGGTGGGACAGTGTTCTCGAGGCTACCAGCATGAGTTTGACAAAACTGCGGGAGGCAGTGGAAGACAGGAGTGCCTGGCGTGCTCTGGTCCAGGGGGTCACGAAGAGGCGGACACGACTAAATGACTCAACAACAACAAAAAGGACTCATATATATAAATCCTCTAACAGTGGTCGTTGGGGTTGGGCCATTTCTCAAGTCTTTATTGTTGTTGTTTTGCTGTTTAATATACTGTGTGTGAGTATGTGTATATCAAATTAAATTTCCACAAATTGCACATAAAATTCCAAGACGTAAGTTTTTCTTTTATATTATTGACTTCCCTCCCCCCATTTTCTGTGATATTTTTCCTTTCCACTCTTTGCTGTAGACCTTATCTTCCTCCTTACCTGTCCTAACTCTAATACAGCAATCTCTAACTCTCTCTGCTACTCATAGCTCGCATCCTGCTCACGAGTTCATCCAATTGGAGAACAGCCTTTACCAAAGGTGTTGTGGGCTTCGAAGACGCTCAAACTCAGGACGCAAGGGAGAAACGCGCTAAGAGGAAGGTACGCTTGGCAAACCCTCCCCAGGATCAACTCCTGCCCGGAAACCAATGTCCCCACTGTGGAAGGACGTGTGGATCCAGAATTGGCCTCCGCAGTCGCTTACGGACTCACTGTTAAAACCGTGTTCATGGAAGACAAAGATGTATGTATTCTAAAAACAGCCTTTTTACCAAACGGCGCGTGTGTGAGATTGGCTGAATGCCCTGCCTGCCCTCCAACTGCCCCCCCCCCCGTCTTTGTCAAGAGAACCGCGAGCAAACAGGCATCTCACAATCTGCTTTTCGCCTTTCGCCCCGCTGCTGTAAGTGGTGGTGAGGGTCGAGGCGCAGGCCTCGTTGTACCAGGGCACCCTGCCCCTCTCGGTCGTGCTGCCCACCGACAAGGTGTAGATGCTGTTGGTGTAGCCGTCGCAGTTGCAGTTGTCGCTGCGGAGGCCGCCGTTCCCCGAGGCCCAGACGAAGAGGGAGCCCAGCCCCTGGCGGCCCTGAAAACAGAAGGGGAAAATCTGTTGGGGGGATATAATTCCATAAAGATGGTTCCATTTCCTGTATGTAGATATGCATAGATCAAGGGTTGTTACCCTGGTCCTTATTGCCCACTAGTGGGTGTTTCAGGATTCTAGGGGGGCGGTAGGGGCACAAGCTGAATTCTCCTTCCATCGAGCACTGGTGGGAGGTAAGGAAATGTTACCATCCAGAAAGATGCATTTGTTGGGTGGGTTAAACCACAGAGCCTAGGACTTGCTGATCAGAAGGTCAGCGGTTCGAATCCCCGCGACGGGGTGATCTCCCGTTGCTCGGTCCCTGCTCCTGCCAACCTAGCAGTTCAAAAGCACGTCAAAGTGCAAGTAGATAAATAGGTACCACTCCGGCGGGAAGGTAAACGGCGTTTCTGTGCGCTGCTCTGGTTCGCCAGAAGCGGCTTAGTCATGCTGGCCACATGACCCGGAAGCTGTACGCCGGCTCCCTCAGCCAGCAAAGCAAGATGAGCGCCGCAACCCCAGAGTGGGTCACGACTGGACCTAATGGTCAGGCGTCCCTTTACCTTTAAAAGATAAAGGACCCCGGACGGTTAAGTCCAGTCAAAAGCAACTATGGGGTTGTGGTGCTCATCTCGCTTTCAGGCCGAGAGAGCTGGTATTTGTCCACAGACACCTTTCTGGGTCATGTGGCCAGCAGGACTAAACCGCTTCTGGCACAACGGGACACCGTGACTGAAACCAGAGCGCATGGAAACGCCGTTTACCTTCCTGCCGGAGCGGCACCTATTTATCTACTTGCGCTGGCGTGCTTTTGAATTGCTACGTTGGCAGGAGCTGGGACCGAGCAACGGGAGCTCACCCCGTGGCGGGGATTCGAACCGCCGACCTTCTGATCGGCAAGCCCAAGAAACTATACATCAGCCCAGCAGCCTGCAGCATTCCGAACGCTGGAAACAATTTGCCAGGGACCGTTTTGGCGGGTGCGAAATCTTACATTAATTATGCCCTTGCGGAAGGCTTCCGTGGCCAGAATGCCGGGACCGTCCACTGTTTTCCCATCATCTTCCGGGCCCCAGCTAGCACTGTAGATATCAATGTGCTGAGGGTGGAAACTCAAGGACTGAGCTTCGACAATATCCGTCACAGTTCCATCAAGCATCCTCACCCCTGAGAGGAAGAAAAAAAAAGGGTGAGATGCTCTGTCGGTTTTCCCAGGCCGCAGTCTCCATAATTTTATTTATACCTATATGTTTAGTTATTTTCCATACAGCTTAATATCTTAAACCTGAAGCCACAACAGACAAATTAAACAGAAATATTTCCCAAAAAAATCACAGCTGTGTATACAAGGAGGTACATTAATACCAAGTTGCTGATATCTATAAATCAATTATCAATTCAGGGCGGCTAACAACAAATTTAAAACACTTAATTATAAAAGCAGCATAAAATACAGTATAAAAACACAAATAACCATAAAATTCAAAAATCAATTAGATAATCCCCAGGGCTAGCGGGCTGAATTGGTCCTTCTTAGGCCAGCGAGGAGGCCAGGGGACAATTAGCTGTGGGGTCTCAGAGCGGGTGATCTTCATAAAAGGGGAGGGGGAGGGAAGAGAAGGGAAATAAAAGGTCAGGCCGAATTCAAATTAAAGGCCAGGCAGAATAGCTCTGCCTTACAGGCCTGGCGGAAGGAGGTTAAATCCTGAGGGCCCTGGTCTCGTGGGACAGAGCATTCCACCAGGTCGGAGCCATCACTGAAAAGGCCCTGGCCCTGGGGGAGGATAGTCTGACTTCCTTAGGGCCCGGTGACCTCTAAACCGTAGTTTAAGAATGCTGGGAACTGTAGCTCAGAGAGGATTCTTGGAGGTGTGTGGGCTTTGGGTGTACTTTAAAGGTATGGGGTACATGCAGCCAAAAATGCCAGTCGTATAATCTGGAATCTTTTGTCCCCTTTCTTGTAGCTTCCTCCTGGGAAGGGAACCTTGTCTGTTTCCTCCACAGTCATTCTCTTGCAATTCACCCGAAACCCCCTCCCTTTCCCCAAATCATCCCCAAAACAAGGGCTCACTCGCCCCCGATCTTTGCCCGGTAAGCGATGCCGGCTCCGCAAACGTCGTTGTCAGCGGTGGCGGCGACCTCCCCAGCGCAGCGAGTCCCGTGCCTGCGATTAAAAGACGCAAACAGGAGTTAAGGACAAGGGAGCAGTCCAGTTCTGCTCCACGTTTAAAGGCGAACCTACCAAAAAACAAAGCAACTTGCGAACCGAAACGCGGATGCCTTTTAAAAAAAATTTGTGCTTCTCTGAGTTTTGCAGTTTCTCCAGCCAACGTATGGATCAGAAATACGCACCAGAAGCATTTTTACTGGGTATGGTTGGGAGTGATATAAATAGAAAAGAATGTAAGCTCTTTTTATATGCAATAACAGCAGCAAGAATATTATTGGCCCAAAAATGGAAGCAAGAAGAATTACCGACGATGGAAGAATGGAGGATGAAGTTAATGGACTATGCAGAACTAGATAAATTAACAGGAAGAATTTGAAACCGGCGGGACCAGAAATTCACGGAAGACTGGAGTAAATTTACGGAGTATTTGAAAAGTATTTGTGAAGACCAGACGACGTTTGTAGGTTTACAAGAAGTTCTGTGAGGAGTATTATTGGAAGTATTGCAAAAATAGATAAAGGAAAGGATAATTTGTTAAGAGACTTAAAGGCAATATAAAGTTAAGAAATGTATAAGAAGTGGATAAAACGGTGGATTATCAGAGGTGCTGATGGAAGTCTAAAAAGATTGTATATGTGATAAGTTTGGTGGTACATTTTATAATTTATATGTTAAAATCAATAAAAAATATTATATATAAAAAAAGAAATACACACCTATTAGGAGCTGTGCCTGAAAATATTGTGCATAATTTTATGGGAAATAGCTCAGAAAACTCATTGGCAGGAGGCGAAATGGCATGCAAACATGTACATTTAGATTAATCTGTTTTGCATTACTTTCTATGGGAAAGCGCGCCTTGGTTTTGGAACGCTTTGGTTTTGGAACGGACTTCTGGAACGGATGAAGTTTGAGAACCGAGGTACCACTGTACTGAATTTAGGATTGGAAGAATGTTTGTCAAATAATTCCTCCGTGTTCCTCAGTCCGGCTGCGGCCAGTCCAAGATGGATCGCGCTTGCAAAACAGATCTGACCATAGCTGTCAACTTACAGATTTGAAAAAAAGGGACCAGCAGCCTCGAAAATACGGGATCAGCAGCCAAAATAAGGGATTTTCCCAGCACAGGTATGTTCAACCTCTGAGCCCCTCCGAGCCAAAGGCAGAAAGCCCAGCCAGCAGCCAAACGAAGCCTCAAGCGGTGGTTCCCACAGCGCAGCAACCCAGCAAAGGGGATGCAGCAAGGAAAACCACCGTCACCTCTCCGCTGGGAAGCGCTGAGCAAAGGCGAGTCCCCAGGCAACGCGGCCGATTTGATTGGCACAAGGGATGCAAGCTCCACCCCCCCAGTCGTTCTTAGACTCCTTATTGGGTGAGCAACGCAGCCAAGCAACACAGTTGGAGCCTCCCTCCTCCCTGGCCGGCAGGGAGGGAGGGAGAGAAGCTGCTTCCTTTGAAACCCGGGAAATTTAAGGGACATCATCAATAAGGGACAGCAGCGGATACGGCGCTGGGATAAGGGACTTTCCCGCCAAATAAAGGATGGTTGACAGCTATGGATCTGACTCCATGCCACAAGACTCTGGCAGAAGGATAAACTCACCGATTCTCGTCCCAAGCATTATATCGCGGCTGCGGGTCAGGGTCATCGTCGTTGAAGTCGTAACTCGCTTCGGGGTCCTAAAAGAAAAAGCCAAGATCAATGAATCTCCAGTTCCCAAGAAACAAGAAAAAACAACCAGTTACAGATAGGTAGCCGTGTTGGTCTGCCATAGTCAAAATCTGAAGAAGTGTGCATGCACACGAAAGCTTATACCAAGAACTAACTTAGTTGGTCTTTAAGGTGCTACAGGAAGGAATTTTTTTATTTTTTAAAAAAACCAGTTAATAGCAGTCCGGTGAGAGTGGAATATGGATATAAATTTTACAGCATGTTATGGTTTAAGAGAAAATTATATGAAAATGATATATCGTTGGTATCTAACACCGAGAAAATTGGCAAAAATGTATGAATCTAAATCGAACAAATGTTGGAAATGTAAAGAGGAAGGTTCTGTTTATCACATGTGGTCTTGTTGTAAGGTTAAAGCTTAATGGGTAATGATATGCAATGAATTGAAAAGGATGTTCAAAAAAAGTCAGAAGCTTTTCTTTTGGGAATTATAGGGACAGATAGGGGTATAAATTTACCGTATTTTTCGCTCTATAAGACGCACCAGACCACAAGACGCACCTAGTTTTTGGAGGAGGAAAACAAGAAAAAGAATATTCTGAATCTCAGAAGCCAGAACAGCAAGAGGGATCGCTGTGCAATGAAAGCAGCAATCCCTCTTGCTGTTCTGGCTTCTGGGATAGCTGCGCAGCCTGCATTCGCTCCATAAGACACACACAAATTTCCCCTTACTTTTTAGGAGGGAAAAAGTGAGTCTTATACAGCAAAGAATACGGTATTTATGAATGTTGCTACAGCAGCAAGTGTGAATGTCAAAGGATTTTGTTAAATTTGTATCCTACCCTTCGTCCGCAGCTCCCGGGGAGGTTCACAATGTAAAAATGCAATATAAAAACAGAAAGTGCACGGTAAAAACAAGAACAAAAAACCCCAGAAACCCAAACACACAAACACATTTTAAAGGGTGTTAATCAGCCCCAAGCCTGGTTGCAAAGCAATGTTTTCGCTTGGCGTATACGGTGCATAAAGGTGTATAATGAAGGCGCCAGGCGACTCTCCCTGGGGAGAGCATAATAATAATAATAATTTATTATTTATACCCCGCCCATCTGGCTGGGTTTCCCCAGCCACTCTGGGCGGTTTCCGACAGAATATTAAAATACAATAATCTATTAAACATTAAAAGCTTCCCTAAACAGGGCTGACTTCAGATGTTTTCTAAAGGTCTGGTAGTTGTTTTCCTCTTTGACATCTGGTGGGAGGGCGTTCCACAGGGTGGGAGCCACCACCAAGAAGGCCCTCTGCCTGGTTCCCTGCAACCTCGCTTCTCGCAGGGAGGGAACCGCCAGAAGGCCCTCGGAGCTGGACCTCAGTGTCCGGGCAGAATGATGGGGGTGGTGACGCTCCTTCAGGTCTACTGGGCCGAAGCCGTTGAGGGCTTTAAAGGTCAGCACCAACACTTTGAATTGTGCTCGGAAACGTACAGTGTACTGGGAGGCAAATGGGGAGCCACCGCAGAAAAGGCCCTGTTATTGTGTTGCCACCCTCTCGTGAAGGAGGCACATGAAGATGAAAGGCTGTTTGTTTCAGTTTGTTTATTGTTTCAGAAAACATGAATTAAATAATAATAATAATAATAATAATAATAATAATAATAATAATAATAATTTTTATTTATACCTCGCCCTCCCCAGCCAAGGCCGGGCTCAGGGCAGCTAACAAGCAATAATAAAAACAAGTTGAATGAATACAACTTAAAAACAAGATTAAAATGCAACAATTAAAATATTGAAACATTAAAATATTAAAATGCAGCCTCATCACAGGAGCAGAAAGGAAAAAGGAAAAAGAAAGAGGGGGAGGGAATCAAATTGGCTCCAAGCCAAAGGCCAGGTGGAACAACTCTGTCTTACAGGCCCTGCGGAAAGAGATCAGATCCTGGCAGGGCCCTGGTCTCATGAGGCAGAGCGTTCCACCAGGCCGGGGCCAGTGTTGAAAAGACCCTGGCTCTGGTTGAGGCTAATCTAACTTCCTTAGGGCCCGGGACCACTAGGGTGTTGCTATTTATGGACCTTGAGGCTCTCCGTGGGGCATACCGGGAGAGGCGGTCCCGTAGGTACGAGGGTCCTAGGCCGTGAAGGGCTTTAAAGGTCAAAACCAGCACCTTAAATCTGACCCTGTACTCCACCTGGAGTCAGTGCAGCTGGAAAAGCACTGGGTGAATATGGTCCGATGGCAGAGACCCCGTGAGGAGCCTCGCTGCAGCATTCTGCACCCGCTGGAGTTTCTGGGACAGCTTCAAGGGCAGCCCCGCGTAGAGCGAATTACAGTAGTCAAGCCTGGAGGTGACCGTCGCATGGATCACTGTGAGCTGAACTGTGTTTCTCCCCCTCCCTAGACAATTCTACCTACATAGTTTGCTACAAGGTCAGGGTGGTCCTTCTCAATACCGTCATCCAAGATGCTGACCACTACCCCTGAGCCCGTATAGCCCTGGCTCCAGGCCGAGAGGACGTTGAGGTCCGGAAACACATCGCCGTTCTGAAACGGAAAAGACGGCAGTAAAATGAGGTCGGCTTTGCTGTTCTGTTTTGCTCTCTCAACCCATCTTTTCAAAGGAGCAAGGTGGATAAAAATCAAATGATTTTTTTTAAAAAAATTCTGTTTTGTTTTTTTTAAATCGAATTTCCTTTATTTAAATCAGATTTTCTGAATTTAAATCAGATCTTTAAAATAAAATGCTTTGGGGGGGGAACCTTTCCAATGACAGTTTTCTATTTAAGTTACATTATAGTCCAAAGGCTATAAGTTACATTATATAAGTTACATTACATTAAGTTACATTGTAGTCCAAAGTTCATCAGAAAAATAAGGATTTGTTTTAAGTTTTTCCGTCTCAGTCTAAGTTTCTTTTTTCAATTTAAACAGTTGAAAAACATAATTTCCTTAATAACAATTTGAACAATTTATTTAACAGAAACAATAACGTTATAGCCTATGTATCCATGTTTATTAACTGATGTGGTTAAACAACATGGATACATAGGCGATAATGTTATTGTTTCCGTTAAATAAATTGTTCAAATTGTTATTAAGGAAATGGACGCTTTTCTCCTTCCAATAAAGTACAGCAGAATAGTTGTCCAAACAGTTAACTTATTAAACCTCACAATAATTTCATAATTATCTGTCTATGTGTTTCTAACAGTGTAACCAAATCAGTCATTTCTGATATAACAGTAAAAACCACTCTGAAAATTTATTATTCCAAAAATGAAACCTTCATCTGGCTGCAAAGAAAGAGTCTGTCTGTAAAAATAAAAGGATTTAAATCAAGTCCTTTACTTATTTATTTCTTATTTTATTTATTGGTTTTATATTCTGCCCTATACCCGGAGGTCTTGGGGCGGTTCCCAGAAAAGATCACAATATATAAAATCGAAATCGAAACAATAATAAAAAACATTTGCCCCATTTCTCCCAGCAACCTCTCGGGCCAACCCCTGAGCCCAGGGGTCAGCAAACTTTTTCAGCCGTGGGCCGGTCCGCTGACCCTCAGACCATGTGGGGGGCCGGACTATATTTTGGGGGTGGGAATGAACGAATTCCTATGCCCCACAAATAACCCAGAGATGCATTTTAAATAAAAGCGCACATTCTACTCATGTAAAAACACCAGGCAGGCCCCACAAATAACCCAGAGATGCATTTTAAATAAAAGCACACGTTCTACTCATGTTAAAACACGCTGATTCCCGGACCGTCCACGGGCCAGACTGAGAAGGCGATTGGGCCGGATCCTGCCCCCGGGCCTTAGGTTGCCTACCCCTGCCTGAGCGTCTCTGAGCTCCTCGCGTACCCTCCTCTGAATCTTTGCCAGTGCCCCAGACCATATCTGATGACACTCACTATGTACCACTGCTTGTAAAACCACGGATCAGTGGGGACGACTGTGGTGGCTCTCTTCGCTCGCCTCTTCACCGTCTGCTGTTCAAACCAAGGGACCTACAGGCAAAATGACGGGCGTTTTAAAAAGGGTTTCCCTCCTCGCTCGCCACCCCAGTGATGCCAGTATGATCTTATGGGCTGCCTGTCAAGATTGCATGCAGTGTAGAGTTGATATGAAATTTGCTGCTGGCTATGCATTAAAAGGCGCCTGCTTCTTGGGAGAAAAGCAATGACAAACCTAGACAGCATCTTAAAAAGCAGAGACATCACCTTGCCAACAAAGGTCCGTATAGTTAAAGCTCTGGTTTTCCCAGTAGTGTTGTATGGAAGTGAGAGCTGGACCATAAAGAAGGCTGATCGCCGAAGAACGGATGCACAGAATCATAGAATCATAGAGTTGGAAGAGACCACAAGGGCCATCGAGTCCAACCCCCTGCCAAGCAGGAAACACCATCAGAGCACTCCTGACATATGGTTGTCAAGCCTCTGCTTAAAGACCTCCAAAGAAGGAGACTCCACCACACTCCTTGGCAGCAAATTCCACTGTCAAACAGCTCTTACTGTCAGGAAGTTCTTCCTAATGTTTAGGTGGAATCTTCTTTCTTGTAGTTTGGATCCATTGCTCCGTGTCCGCTTCTCTGGAGCAGCAGAAAACAACCTTTCTCCCTCCTCTATATGACATCCTTTTATATATTTGAACATGGCTATCATACATAGGCGCCGACTCCATGGGGCTTGAGGGGGCCCTAGCCCCCTCAAAAATTCGTTGGGGGGGCTCCGCCCCCCCCAATATTCTCCGGTTCCCCTCCAGCAGAGCGCCATCGCCGCCCCTCCCCCAGCCCAAAATGCACAGGATCGGGCTGCATGCCTCCTGCCCTCCCTCCCGAGCAAAAGCTCCACCCAATTTCCGCTCCGGAGCTGATTAATAGGCGCAGCACGCTCTCCCCTATTCGCTCACGAGGAGGCGGCGCCACTTTATTTGCATATTCATGAGCTTATTTATTATTCATGAGCTTTCCCGGCCCCCCCCCCCAATATTTTTTATAAGTCCGCGTCCGTGCTATCATATCACCCCTTAACCTCCTCTTCTCCAGGCTAAACATGCCCTAAAAGCACTAAACATGCTTTTGAATTCTGGTGCTGGAGGAGACTCTTGAGAGCCCCATGGACTGCAAGAAGATCAAACCTCTCCATTCTGAAGGAAATCAGCCCTGAGTGCTCACTGGAAGGACAGATCCTGAAGCTGAGGCTCCAAGACTTTGGCCACCTCAGGAGAAGAGAAGACTCCCTGGAAAAGACCCTGGTGTTGGGAAAGATGGAGGGCACAAGGAGAAGGGGACGACAGAGGACGAGATGGTGGGACAGTGTTCTCGAAGCGACCAGCATGAGTTTGACCAAACTGCAGGAGGCAGTGGAAGACAGGAGGGCCTGGCGTGCTCTGGTCCAGGGGGTCACGAAGAGGCAGACACGACTAAATGACTAAACAACAACAAAGTGGATAGAACCAAGGTAAAAGGAGCTGAGTCTCTCTCTTCCTGCAGCCCCCTTCCACAATTCGCTCGGCTTACCATAGGCTCTCTCTTCAGACGGATGTGCCAGCCCGAGTGTCGAGTCAGTGACCTCTGTACGATGCCTCTGTGCTTCAGGTGGTAATAAGGCTCCCCCTCGATCACCTGCCGGAATAAAAGGAAGAATCAGGAAGTCTTAGGGTGAGCTTTCCCCTCCTCCTTGGCCAACAGGACTGAAAAAGGCAAGGGGGAAACTTCAGCTCGGAGGAAAGGGAGCATTTTTAAGACACAGAAGGAGGGCAGTGGCAAAAAGGAAGACCTATCCCAGGGATAGGGGCGCAGGTGGCGCTGTGGGTTAAACCACAGAGCCTAGGACTTGCTGATCAGAAGGTTGGTGGTTCGAATCCCCGCAATGACTGGGTGAGCTCCCGTTGCTCAGTCCCTGCTCCTGCCAACCTAGCAGTTCAAAAGCACATCAACCTGCAAGTAGATCAATAGGTACCGCTCCGGTGGGAAGGTAAATGGCGTTTCCATGCGCTGCTCTGGTTCGCCAGAAGTGGCTCAATCCTGCTGGCCATATGACCCGGAAGCCGTACGCCGGCTCCCTCGGCCAATAAAGCGAGATGAGCACCGCAACCCCAGAGTCGGTCATGGCTGGACCTAATGGTCAGGGGTCCTTTTACCCTTTTTATCCCATGGGTAGGCAAACTAAGGCTCGGGGGGCCAGATCCGGCTCAATCGCCTTATCAACCCGGCCCGCAGATGGTCCGGGGATCAGCGTGTTTCAACATGAGTAGATTGTGTCCTTTTATTTTAAATGCATCTCTGGGTTATTTGTGGGGCCTGCCTGGTGTTTTTACATGAGTAGAATGTACGCTTTTATTTAAAATGCATCTCTGGGTTATTTGTGGGGCATAGGAATTCGTTCATTTCCCCCAAAAAAATATAGTCCGCCCCCCCCACAAGGTCTGAGGGGCAGTGGACTGGCCCCCTGCTGAAAAAGTTTGCTGACCCCTGGGTTAAGAGTGTCAGATTAGCACCTGGGGTACAAGTCCCCACTCAGTCATGAAACTCACTGGGTGGCCTGTTCTTTTCGGCCTAGGGTTGTTGAGAAGATACAGTGAGAAGGAAATTTGCGATATAGACGCAATGAATAAAAAAAACCCTATTTTTGCATGCAAAGACAGGTTCTTGGAGATGGTGTTGGTGCGACCAAGGATGGGTCCAACAGTCAAGAAGGTATTTTTCCCCCCACGAGCTCTGACCCTAAGCCTTGACTGCTCTACGGGGATATCTTTGGGAAAAGAAAAAGCACGGGAGGAAATCCGACACAGATAAAGAGACCGTTGGATGGCGCCTTGTACGCCTCCTTCTGGCAATTCCTGCAGCCAAGCTGGTGCCAAACATCTCGCTCTGATTTCCTTCGGACCCCATATTTGAGGTCAAGGAGGGGGTCTTGTCGTCTGGGGTGCCCGGCCCAGACTTGCACCTTGGGAAAGTTACTTCGATGCTGCCAACGCAGCAGTTTGACTTCACCGCCGGAGGCGCACTCCATTGTCTCTCGAGACAGACGCCAGCAACGGTGCTGTGGAATGGTTTGGGGGCACGATTTTTTTTGGGGGGGTGAAAGACTACCATTTAGAAGGAAACCTCAAAAATGGAAGGCTATGATAACTCTTCCGGTATGCCGGAAGAAATATCAACAACCTCAGATATGCAGATGACACAACCTTGATGGCAGAAAGTGAGGAGGAATTAAAGAACCTTTTAATGAGGGTGAAAGAGGAGAGCGCAAAATATGGTCTGAAGCTCAGCATCAAAAAAACGAAGATCATGGCCACTGGTCCCATCACCTCATGGCAAATAGAAGGGGAAGAAATGGAGGCAGTGAGAGATTTTACTTTCTTGGGCTCCATGATCACTGCAGATGGTGACAGCAGCCACGAAATTAAAAGACGCCTGCTTCTTGGGAAAAAAGCAATGACAAACCTAGACAGCATCTTAAAAAGCAGAGACATCACCTTGCCGGCAAAGGTCCGTATAGTAAAAGCTATGGTTTTCCCAGTAGTGATTTATGGAAGTGAGAACGGGACCATAAAGAAGGCTGATCGCCGAAGAATGGATGCTTCTGAATTCCGGTGCCGGAGGAGACTCTTGAGAGTCCCATGGACTGCAAGAAGATCAAACCTCTCCATTCTGAAGGAAATCAGCCCTGAGTGCTCAATGGAAGGACAGATCCTGAAGCTGAGGCTCCAAGACTTTGGCCACCTCATGAGAAGAGAAGACTCCCAGAAAAGACCCTGATGTTGGGAAAGATGGAGGGTGCAAGGAGAAGGGGGTGACAGGGGACAAGATGGTGGGACAGTGTTCTCGAAGCTACCAGCATGAGTTTGACCAAACTGCGGGAGGCAGTGGAAGACAGGAGGGCCTGGCGTGCTCTGGTCCAGGGGGTCACCAAGAGTCGGACACGACTAAACGACTCAACAACAACAACAACATGCCGACTCTGGCAGATGCAGCCCATATTTCTTACCATTCTCAATAGCCACCCTGTGTTGAATTTTCAATTGGAAGCTCCCTTGGGCATGGACCGATTTCGTTTTGCTCGCATGGCTGAGTCCAGCAATATCTACACACTGATGGGCCCTGGGTGCTTTAGCTAAGATTCCTGCATTGCACCGGGTTGGACTAGATGAGCTCTGGGGTCCCTTCCAACGCTACACTTCTGATTCTGTGTTTGTGTGTGTGTTATCACAGAAGAGTTAAAATAAAAAAATTCCTTCCAGTAGCACCTTAAAGACCAACTAAGTTAGTTCTTGGTATGAGCTTTCGTGTGCATGCACACTTCTTCAGATGCACTGAAACAGAAGTTGCCAGATCCTTCTATATAGTGAGAAGGTGGGGAGGGGTATTACTCAGAAGGGTGGTGGGAATGGGAGATTGGCAGATAGCTGAGATGAGCCTGTTGACGACTCTTAACGACTGCAATAGGTCTTAAAGGAAAAGGCAAGGGGTGAGAAGGTGAGAAATGGCTTAGTCATGTATAATGAGATAAGAATCCAAAGTCTTTGTTCATACCAGGTCTCTCCATTACCCATTACCCTTCTGAGTAATACCCCTCCCCACCTTCTCACTATATAGAAGGATCTGGCAACTTCTGTTTCAGTGTATCTGAAGAAGTGTGCATGCACACGAAAGCTCATACCAAGAACTAACTTAGTTGGTCTTTAAGGTGCTACTGGAAGGAATTTTTTTATTTTGACTATGGCAGACCAACACAGCTACCTATCTGTAACTGTACACAGAAGAGTTGTTAGCTGTTACAATTACGGCATTCCTCATAGGTCCAGAGGCACTTTGCCCACAAACAAAACAAAACACACAAAAAGGAATGCATAGTTTTTTCTGCCACTTAAAGGCATCTACACTACCGCAAGACACAACGGCGGCAACAACAATAATAGTAATAATTTATTATTTGTACCCCGCCCATCTGGCTGGGTTTCCCCAGCCACTTTGCGCGGCTTCCACAAAGACCAAAAATACACTAAGATGTCACGCATTAAAAACTTCCCTGAACTAATGCATTGAGATGCCGCACCCGGGTGCTATCAGCCGCCAAGACTAAGTGGAAACCCCATACTCAGTAGCAGTCTATCTGTAAGGACCAGACTTAGGTGTGCAGAGCTTTGAGACTGTTCGGTCCGGGTGCGCCAAGTCTTTTGGTGCAGAAGGCACTCCACATATGCTCAGAGGCTACGCTCAACCCGACCTAGGATGGCAGAGCTTGTGGGTTGCCGCGATCACGTCAACTCGGCTCAATCAAACCTCCAGGTCTGAGAGCAGCCTATCAGGCCGCTCGCAAACCTGGACGCTGCTCCACGCGGGCGTTGGGTCCGGGTGCACCAAGTCTTTCGGTGCAAACGCACTCCACACGTGCTCAGAGGTCCCTTTGACCCGAGCTAAGAGGGCAGAGCCTTGGGACTGCCAGTGGGTCGCCCCGATCCCATATAATAATAATAATAATAATTTATTATTTGTACCCCGCCCATCTGGCTGGGTTTCCCCAGCCACTCTGGGCGGCTTCCAAAAATACAGTAAAATATCACAGATTAAAAACTTCCCTGAACAGGGCTGCCTTAAGATGTCATTTAAATGTCAGGTAGTTATTTATCGCTTTGACATCTAATGGGAGGGCGTTCCACAGGGCGGGCACCACTACCGAGAAGGCCCTCTGCCTGGTTCCCTGTAGCTTTGCTTCTCGCAATGAGGGAACCGCCAGAAGGCCCTCGGAGCTGGACCTCAGTGTCCGGGCTGAACGATGGGGGTGGAGACGCTCCTTCAGGTATACTGGACCAAGGCCGTTTAGGGCTTTCAAGGTCAACACCAGCACTTTGAATTGTGCTCGGAAACGTACTGGGAGCCAGTGTAGGTCTTTCAAGACCGGTGTTATGTGGTCTCGGCGGCCGCTCCCAGTCACCAGTCTAGCTGCCGCATTCTGGATTAGTTGCAGTTTCCGGGTCACCTTCAAAGGTAGCCCCACGTAGAGCGCATTGCAGTAGTCCAAGCGGGAGATAACCAGAGCATGCACAATCAATCCGGCTCAATCAAACCTCCATACTGGGGCAACCGGGCAGCCACCCGCCGCTGGCACCAAATCTTCCAGTGCAGAATGCACTCCGCGCGTGCTCAGAGGCCACACTCGACCCGACTCCTTCCAGGGAAAGAAATTGGCCCCATCTTTCCTATCCCTTCTCATCCCTGGGGAAGGGCAGTCAGGTGGGTGGGGGACACATCATCATCATCATCATCATTATTATTATTATTATTATTATTATTATTATTATTATCTCCTAGTGTCCCTATTTTGCAGGGACAGTCCCAAATTTACAGAAGCCGCCACGGTTTCTGATTTGATCCTGAGGACGTCCCTATTTTCATCGGGGAAATTTCCCTCAACAGGGCTGCCTTCAGATGTCTCCTAAAAGTCAGATAGCTGTTTATCTCCTTGACACCATAATGAGGAGAAGGTAGTATTAATTATTATTATTATTATTATTATTATTATTATTATTATTATTATTATTATTATTATTATTATTCTCCCCACCCTATTTCATGGGGGAGAAGGAGAGCAGCCATTATTATTATTATTATTATTATTATTATTATTATTATTATTATTATTATTATTATTATTATTCTCCCCACCCTATTTCATTGGGGAGAAGGAGAGCAGCCATTATTACTATTATTATTATTATTATTATTATTATTATTATTATTATTATTATTATTATTATTATTCTCCCCACCCTATTTCATGGGGGAGAAGGAGAGCAGCCATTATTATTATTGTTGTTGTTGTTATTATTATTATTATTATTATTATTGTTATTATTATTATTATTATTATTATTATTATTATTATTATTATTATTATTATTATTATTATTATTATTCTGCCCACCCTATTTCCTTGGGGAGAAGGATGGCTGCTGCTCTCCTTGCCCAGGTAGATGCAAGCCACCCTCACCTGTCCCAGGTACAGCATCCCATGCCTGCGCGCCAGGCGCTGCGCCACCTGGGGCCCCGCGGGGACGCGCACCGCCCAGCTGCTCAGGTAGACGCGCGGCCCCGCGCGCCCTCGGGAGAACCGGCCCCAGAGGAGCAAGAGGCAGAGCGCCAGCCCCGCAGCCGCCACCCGCTTCATGGCTTCCAGGGAAAGGAAGACCTGCCCCCCGCCCAGGTGGCTTTTATAGCCGGGTGCGGCCTAGCACGCCCCGCCGAAGCCTGGGCCTCGATTTCCACTCCACGCCCGCCGCCAGGAGACCAAGGGCGGGCTCGTCGAGCTCCACGTGTTCGGAGGCGCGCGGTCGCCATGGCGACGGGAAGCCGGAACGAGAGGGCGCGGGAACTACGACTCCCGTGGGGCCTTGCGCTCGTTTCTCAAGCGAAAGGAAAGGGTTGGGATGGCCGCAAGTTCTGCTGGGAGTTGAAGTTTTTTTATTTTCTTAAAGCAAGGGGTTCGCCCTCTTGTGAATAAGTTGCTTGTTTGCGTTTGTAAACGGTGCAGATGTGCTTAAAACAGCACACCCACAATCTTCTAATTGATTTTATCTACGTGCAGTATTTATTGCGTTTATACATAAATGCATTTACTGGCATCAGAATCAGATGCAGCCCAAATATACATAATAATACTATAAAGTACCCCACTTCCATTTTTTTTGATGCAAAAAGTGGTTTAAACGGTGCAGCTGTGCTTAAAACAGCACCCCCACAATCTTCTAATTGATTTTATCTACGTACAGTATTTATTGCGTTTATACATAAATGCATTTACTGGCATCAGAATCAGATGCAGCCCAAATATACATAATAATACTATAAAGTACCCCACTTCCATTTTTTTTGATGCAAAAAGTGGTTTACAGTCATAAATAGGAGAGAGAAAGCGTGCCTCTGCCCATCTGCAGAGTCCCTGGGCACTCATCAATGGGGAAAACCATAGAATCATAGAATCTTAAGAATTGGGAGCCAGTGGTCATCTAGTCCAACCCCCTGCAATGCAGGAATCTCGGCTAAAGCATCCATGACAGGGGGCCATCTGACTTCTGCTTAAAAACTTTGAAGGAAGGAGAGTCCAGTACCTAGACAAATGGAGGCTGGTGCTGGGGGAGGAAGTCTAAATCCAATAAGGTAAAGGGACCCCGGACCATTAGGTCCAGTCGTGACCGACTCTGGGGTTGCGGCGCTCATCTCGCTTAACTGGCGGAGGGAGCTGGCGTACAGCTTCCGGGTCATGTGGCCAGTGTTGTGTATTGAGTCAAAGGATTTTATATCTGTAATATTATTGTCTGCATTTGCATTAGGGTAAAGTAACTGCCTTTTGGTTTCAAAGGGTACAGCTACTATTGGTTCATTTAAGTTGCTGTATTTGGATCCTCTGTCTTATTGGTTTCCTCCAAAAGGCAGGACTGTGATTGCCTGATATTGTTCCCTCCAAAATGTATTCTAGCTAGCTTTCTAGCTAGTTCCCTGTCCCTATAAATGTAGCTTTCCCCTCCTCAGGCTTCAGTCTTGTTTGCTTTAATAAAGAAGTGTTACTAGAGAACTGTCTCCAGCATATTATGTCAAGAGAGCTGAAATCACAAACCCCACGTCACAACAGCCAGCATGACTAAACCGCTTCTGGTGAGCCAGAGCAGTGCACGGAAACGCCGTTTACCTTCCCGCCGGAGCGGTACCCATTTATCTACTTGCACTTTGACATGCAAGTTTCGAACTGCTAGGTTGGCAGGAGCAGGGACCGAGCAACGGGTGCTCACCCCGTCATTGCGGGGATTCGAACCGCCGACCTTCTGATCGGCAAGTCCTAAGCTCTGTGGTTTAACCCACAGTGGCACCTGTAACTACTCCCATATATAAATGTTTTGTTTTTGGCCTTGCCACCTAGAGAAGTGGGTTCATCAACTCCTCCATGGTTGGGTGGGATCCAGGTCAAAACTGGCCTTTTGGTCCTCCGCTCGCCTCCATCAATGATGACGATGGATTTCTGGAATGGAAAGAATCTCTATGGAGCTGACTTTTGCCTGGAAGCAGCCTCGATGAATTCTTCTGCTGTGGAATCTCAACGCTTTTTGGGCGTCTCGCTGAGACCTCCCGGGCTGTTTTCACTGCCCTTTTAGGGGACCCTGAAATGACATGTTTTCTTTGTGGGAAGGCTGCAGTCTCCCGAGAAAAGCATCCACTTTGCACAACAAACGTCTTAGAAGCTTCAATTCTCCACGGACGGCTGAGAGAAACCAATTCAGTTTCCCCCCTCTAAATCAGTTGCTTGAACAGTTTCCCCCCTCTAAATCAGTTTGCACTTGGGCAAAAAAAATGAGAAGCACAAATACAAGATGGGTGACACCTGGCTTGAGAGCAGTACATGTGAAAAGGATCTAGGAGTCTTGGTTGACCACAGACTTGACATGAGCCAACAGTGTGACGCGGCAGCTAAAAAAGCCAATGCAATTCTGGGCTGCATCAATAGGAGTATAGCATCTAGATCAAGGGAAGTAGTAGTGCCACTGTATTCTGCTCTGGTCAGACCTCACCTGGAGTACTGTGTCCAGTTCTGGGCACCACAGTTCAAGAAGGACACTGACAAACTGGAACGTGTCCAGAGGAGGGCAACCAAAATGGTCAAAGGCCTGGAAACGATGCCTTATGAGGAACGGCTAAGGGAGCTGGGCATGTTTAGCCTGGAGAAGAGGAGGTTAAGGGGTGATATGATAGCCATGTTCAAATATATAAAAGGATGTCACATAGAGGAGGGAGAAAGGTTGTTTTCTGCTGCTCCAGAGAAGCGGACACGGAGCAATGGATCCAAACTACAAGAAAGAAGATTCCACCTAAACATTAGGAAGAACTTCCTGACAGTAAGAGCTGTTTGACAGTGGAATTTGCTGCCAAGGAGTGTGGTGGAGTCTCCTCCTTTGGAGGTCTTTAAGCAGAGGCTTGACAACCATATGTCAGGAGTGCTCTGATGGTGTTTCCTGCTTGGCAGGGGGTTGGACTCGATGGCCCTTGTGGTCTCTTCCAACTCTAGGATTCTATGATTCTAGGTCATTAAAAAACAACAACCATGATTTGGAGACCTGGGCCATGCCTGTGAGGCCCCGCTCCCCCCCAAACCAGCCCCCCAGACCCCATAAAGCTAATCCCCACCCTATAAGGAACAGCCCTCTGGTCTCATAGAGGCGAAACATTCGCAAACAGCTCCAAAGCCATGCTTTCAGCGAAGGTTTCCCAACAGAATTGGCTCGCGGCTTCTCAAATATGGTGAGGAATTTGTTCCTAGCCCCGGAGGCGAGGTTGTGAAATGATTGTGAGAGTCTTGTTTCCCTCCAGGGAAGGGTTTTCGGGTTGCAGGTCCACTGGTGATGGGCGAAGGGGAGGTATATGGGATGCAGCGGCAATGACGCCCTCGTGAATCAACATCCCTTGCGTCTCCAATGTTTGGACGGGTTCATTCCACACGGATCACCGGTGCCTGTTTTATGGCTTCCGCTGCCTTGTAAATCGCCCGGCCGGCATTTTCGGAACGAAGGCTCTTCACGAAAGTTCACCACCGACTGACCCAATAATGCGCCGAATCACCGCAAAAATATTTGGATGGAAAAAGGAGGCCCAGATTCCCAAAAAAAACACTTGACGTTCCAGCTTCTTTGGAGAGGGTGCGATCTGGTTTGCACCGGGGGTTCTGAAAGGAAGCCTCACATCAAAGGAAGGGAACATCAGAATCATGTGATTGCAGAGTTGGAAGGGACCCAGCGGTCATCTAGTCCAACCCCAGCAGTGTAATGTTGGTAGGCTCTCCTATCGTTCCTGACCATTCTTGACCGATTCAGCTGAGGCCATACACATATGGAGGGGGCCACAGGTGACCCCCCCGCCCCCCATCCTGGTCTTTTGCCTTAGTTGGACATACAAAATGGCCATGTTTGGAGGCGGATTGGAACCCGCCTCTGGCTGATGTTTTATGTTCAGACCAGTTTCCAGGAAGGCAAAAGCCAAAGGCTCATTTGGAGAAGGAGTGAACTCGCAAAGAGAGCCTTCCTGGATCAGGCTGAAAGCCCGATTTGAACTCTAGAGGTCCAGCGCCGAGGGCCTTCTGGCGGTTCCCTCGCTGCGAGAAGCCAAGTTACAGGGAACTAGGCAGAGGGCCTTCTCGGTAGTGGCGCCCTCCCTGTGGAATGCCCTCCCACCAGATGTCAAAGAGAACAACAACTACCAGACTTTTGGAAGACATCTGAAGGCAGCCCTGTTTAGGGAAGCTTTTAATGTTTGATGCATTACTGTATTTTAATAGTTTGTTGGAAGCCGCCCAGAGTGGCTGGGGAAGCCCAGCCAGATGGGTGAGGGTATAAATAATAAATTATTATTATTATTATTATTATTATTATTATTATTATTAACCCGTCACTTTGCAAGCCTGAGCTCTGGAGGGTAGGACTCGAACCCACGACTTCAAGTTACAAGAAATGAGGTTCCAGCTAAATATGAAGAAGAACTTCCTGGTGGTAGGAGCTGTTCGACAGTGGAACGGTCTCCCTTGGAGGCTTTCCAGCAGAGGTTGGACGGTCATCTGTCCTGGATGCTTGAGCCGAGAGTACGCCTCTGAGACCCAGTACCTGGAAACCACAGATGGAAATCATAGAACTAGAGTTGCGTGGGACACCCAAGGGTCATCCAGCCCAACCCCGGCAATGCAGGAATCTCGGCTCAAGTACCCACGGCAGATGACCATCCGAACCTCTGCTGAAAAACCCACAAGGAAGAAGAGTCCACAACCTCCCTGGGGAAATGCAACCGTTGCTGCTGCCGAGCTCTGTTGCCGCTTTGTGGCTTCCCAAAAATCGCTGTCCAGTTGGGCAGTGCCGCAGAGGACAGAAGACCTGGTTTTTGGCCCCACCTACCCCAAGCATCTTCGAGTTATTATAAAACCTGTCTACTCCAAGGAAGAAAAAAAAACACACACAGCCGACTGTCAAAATCTTTTTTTTTTCCCTTTCCTTTTCTCTGTTTACAGTACCTCCACGTCATTGGTGACTTAACTTCGCCTCGGGTATAAAACCAAAGGTCTGGGCCAGCCAAGCACAGCTCTCTGGAGAAATTTGCCACCTCCGAAGTCTCTGACTTCCAACCACGATGCCCGGAGCCTCTCGCCTTGCCGCCAGCCTCTGGGTGCTGTTCCTGCCGTCTCTCCTGTCCGGCGTGGTTGACCTGCGACCCCACGGCCCCCAAGGCACCCACCCGCAACTGGAGGCTGTCAAACAAAGCATCCTGGAGCGGCTTGAGATGGAGAAACCTCCCAGCGTCCGAGGGGCTTTGGGTCAAGGTGAGCTGCAAAAGGCTCACCTGGTCTACCGAGAGATGCTGGCACAACTCAGAGCGAACCAGACCTTGCCACCGGCAGCAAAAACTGTTCATACCTTGAGAGCGAAAGGTAAGCTTCGTTGCATCCATAAAGCTTTTTACACAAAATTTGACATCGTTCAGTTCACTTTCAATCTCCTAATTCCTTACGTTTCGATTTCCCAGCTGTGATGCTCCTATTGTATGACTTTACAAGCTGCCGTAGCTGCCATTTATTTTATACTGCATTATGACTTATATTACTGTAATTTATTTATTCTCCTTCCATTGCCTGCTATTCGAATCCTGATGGTGGTTTATTTGACTGTCGTTTTTTCTCTCTCTCTCTTTCTTTTTAATAATTTTTTTATTAAATTTTGAAAAATTTACACAGAAAATTCCAAATGCATTTAAAAAAGAGATTTCTTTTCTATTTTCGGCTTCCGAGACGTTTTCCTTATCCCTCTCCAATTTTGCTGCATCTTCACCCTCTTTTAAAAAATCATAATCGTAACACAATAGCCTCTCATTCTTTCTGCTGCTCATACCTCAAAACCTGGTCGTAGATTCTTCCTGATGTAATTTTTCTTCAAATAATCTGAAAAGGACTTCCGTTCTTCAACAAAATTAGATTTTCTGTTAGATTTTCTGTGCAGACTGTGTTCTTGCTGGTCAAATCAAAAGTTAAGATTGCAATGGAAATGCTTTGAAGATTATATAAACACTGTTCACAAAATAATATGTTGATATGTATAGATTAAGACTATAGAATGTATAAGAAGAATGATGTGCAAATGTAATATGAAAGAAAATCAGATAAGAAATGCAATGCAATGATTTAACATAATTGGGGTGTGGTGGAGGGGAGCGAAGCATGGGTGGTGGGAATGTAATTTCATCTGCCGTATTTTTCGCTCTATAAGACGCACCAGACCACAAGACGCACCTATTTTTTGGAGGAGGAAAACAAGGAAAAAATATTCTGAATCTCAGAAGCCAGAACAGCAAGAGGGATCGCTGCGCAGCGAAAGCAACGATCCCTCTTGCTGTTCTGGCTTCTGGGATCGCTGCGCAGCCTGCATTCACTCACCATAAGACGCACACACATTTCCCCTTGCTTTTTAGGAAGGAAAAAGTGAGTCTTATAGAGCAAAAAATACGGTATTTTATTTTTTGTGGTTTTCTTTTATAGAGTGTTTCTTTTATATCTTTGTGTTTTGTATCTTTGTGTATTATTGTATTGTGTGTATCAGAAATGAATAATAATAAAAAAGATTGTGTTCTTGCTAATAAAGAGTTAACATGGCCTACTCTGTGTGATTTATTGCTGGCTTGCTCCTAACGTCTTCCTCTCTTCATTCTCTCCACAGTTAAGCTTCTGGACCATGGATTGGCTGCAGGTCCAGGGGTCAACAGCGACCCACTGAGGCCCCTATACGGTCTGGAAGTCTCCAGGACAGCAGCGCTCAGCCGGGACCTCCATGTCTTTCGGGCTGAGCTGTCTCTGTCCAAGAAGTTCTCGCACGTCCGCAGCATCTCCCAGCTCAACTCGACCAGGTTGGCTCGCGTCAACATCTACAGGCTGACCGGTGGGGATGGAGGAACCGCCACGCTCCTGGCCTCCCAGGTGGTCTCGAGAACCACACCTGTCCTCAGCCTCAGAGACGCCGTGGGGCAGTGGCTAGCCGGGCCCGACCCGAGGCTCCATTTGGGTCTGGAGTTTCCCACGGATGTGGCTTCCTCCGTCCTGGATGGGAGAGAGTGGCTCCCACTGGACATCGAGACGCAGGGGCGCAGGCAGGTCCGGAAGCGGAGGCAGCTGGACGAGGAGTGCGGCAAAGGAGACACAAAATGCTGCCTCCGTTCTCTCAAGGTCTCCTTCGCTGACATCGGGTGGTCCGACTGGGTGCTTGCGCCCAGCAGCTACTCCATGAGGTTCTGTGAGGGCTCGTGCCCCCACAACTACAAGCCGGCCAGCATGCACGCCCAAATCAAAGCCAGGCTCCATAGCCTGTCTGGGGAGACGCCGGCCCCCTGTTGCGTCCCCGCCGCCTACGAACCCATGGTCCTCATGCACTACGCCAGCGATGGGAAGGTGGTCACGCAGCTCTTCGACGACATGATCGTCACACGTTGCCATTGTGCGTAGCAGCCCGGCAAGGGCAGAGCGAGGGGCTCTGCGGGAAGCGGCGTCCTGTCTGTCCGGAGCAAGGGGACAATCGGAACAGCCCATCTCTGGTGCCAAACAGCACTTTTCGGGAGGATGTGTGCGTGCTGAACATCGCCTCCTTCTTGCCAGTGCATTGCCCAATTGGCAGCTCCTTTTTACTACTAGGTCATTTTCCCTCAAAAGTCTGTCTTAACCCACCAGGGACTTCTTTTATCAAAAGCCCATCCCAACCCATCAGGGACTTCATTTCCTAAAAGATCATCCCAACCAATCAGGGACCTATTATCCCGAAAGCCCTTCCCAACCAATCAGGGATCAAGGACCTATCTTATCTAGGTCATCTTTTCTCAAAAGTCTGTCTTAACCCACCAGGGACTTCTTTTATCAAAAGCCCGTCCCAACCCATCGGGGACTTCATTTCCTAAAAGATCGTCCCAACCAATCAGGGACCTATTATCCTGAAAGCCCTTCCCAACCAATCAGAGATCAAGGACCTATCTAGGCCACCTTTTCTTGAAAGTCTGCCCTAGGCAACCACGGACCACTTTTATCAAAAGCGCGTCCCAACCGGGGTCTCTTTTCACAAAGCCCTGTCCCAACCAAAGACCTCTTATCTCAAAAGTCCGTCCCAACCAATCAGGGTTGGTCCCTTAAAAACTCAACCAATTGGGCATCGCAGTGTCAGCGAAACAACATTACAGGTTACAAGCACTTTAATGCAGCAAGCAAAGAACTTTATTTATAAGGGGGTGGTATTAAATGTAGAGGATAACTAGTAATTATGGAGTTCTTTTGGGGTGTATATGTCAAAAGCAGGGTCTTGCGGGTTGTGTGTGAGAGAGAGATGAGATTGATCATGTCCCCCTGTTCTCTGAACACCTGTCAAAAAAACCCAACCTGTTTTGTGGTTCTAAATATGTGTGTGTGTGTGTGTGTTTAAAACCCAGTCCTCTTATTTATTGTTAACTTATTCTTGTTTGTGTCGCCAGTGTTTTGGACATGCTGTTGGTTTGTATTATTTATATAAGATTTATCTGGAGACGGGTGGGGAGTAATGAAAATAGCAATAAAAAATTCTCCAAATAGGTCTTGTCTATGTTCTTCATTCCAAAGGTAAAGATTAGGGGCTTCAAACAGCCTTTCCACTATCTTGTACCCAACACAGAGAACACCCAACCCAAATCTGTCCCCAAATCCATTGGAGAGTTCTAATGTTTCATCCAGCTGTTCTGAATTTCTTCTACAGAATCCTGGGGAATCTTGGAAGTACGGTGGTGCCCCGCAAGACGAATGCCTCACAAGACGGAAAACTTGCCAGACGAAAGAGTTTTCCGTTTTGGAGGTGCTTCGCAAAACGAATCTCCTATGGGCTTGCTTTGCAAGACGAAAATGTCTTGCGAGTTCCTGGGGGTTTTTTTCCCTTTTCCCTCCCTTTTTCTAAGCCGCTAAGCCGCTTATCAGCTGATCCGATAAGCTGATAAGCCGCTAAAAGCCGCTAACAGCGCTAATCCGCTAATCCGTCAATGGGCTTGCTTCGCAAGACGAAAAAACCGCTAGACGAAGAGAATCACAGAACGGATTCTTTTTGTCTTGCGAGGCACCACTGTATCATAGAATTGTGGTCCAACGCCCTGCAATGTAGGAGCCTTTTTCCCAACCCAGGACTCGAACTCGCAACCGTGAGATTAAAAGTCTCACCGTGTACCAACTGAGCTATCTCAGTCAGGAGGACTTACGACCGCCCACACCAGAAAGGTTTATTTATTGCGAATCTCTCCCCACTGGAATATCTCAAAGGACTTTCGCAGTGAAAACATCCAGAATAAGGAAACGGTTCGAAACGATTAGTGTTAACGTAAAAGCAATTCCATATACAGTGGTACCTCAGGTTACATACGCTTCAGGTTACACACTCCACTAACCCAGAAATAGTGCTTCAGGTTAAGAACTTTGCTTCAGGATGAGAACAGAAATCGTGCTCTGGCGGCACGGCAGCAGCGGGAGGCCCCATTAGCTAAAGTGGTGCTTCAGGTTAAGAAGAGTTTCAGGTTAAGAACAGACCTCCGGAACGAATTAAGTACGTAACCTGAGGTACCACTGTATAAATATATGCATACACTTAGGAAGGGAGGGAGGGAGAAACTGGAGTTGACAGATTGGTACGCACAAACCGGAAAGCCATCTGTGGACAAACACCGGCTCCCTCGGCTTGAAAGCGAGATGAGCGCCGCAACCCCATAGTCGCCTTGGACTGGACTTAACTGTCCAGGGGTCCTTTCCATTGATCCAACCAGCCAGGGTTTTTCCTCCTCTGGATAGCAGTGATTCTGTTTTCCTAGACATATTTTCGTTTTGGGGGCCCTAAATTCGAATCCTGGGACATTCTGCCTGCGAAGCTTTCCCCAATCAATGGCCTGTTGCATTAAGGGTCCCTTATAATTGTAATTACCAGGTCTGGTTTGAAGAGGGGCGTGGGAAGCCGCCTTAAACTAACTCAGCACATTGGTTCATCACACTTAGTAAAGGTAAAGGGACCCCTGACCTTTAGGTCCAATCGTGACCAACTCTGGGGTTGCGGCGCTCATCTCGCTTTATTGGCCAAGGGAGCCGGAGTACATGTGGCCAGCAGGACTAAGCCGCTTCTGGCGAAACCAGAGCAGCGCACGGAAACGCCGTTTACCTTCCCACCAGAGTGGTACCTATTTATCTACTTGCACTTTGACGCGTTTTCGAACTGCTAGGTTGGCAGGAGCAGGGACCAAGCAACGGGAGCTCACCCCGTCATTGCAGGGATTCGAACCGCCAACCTTCTGATCAGCAAGTCCTAGGCTCTGTGGTTTAACCCACAGCGCCACCCACATCCCTCCATCTCACTTAGTATACTACTACTACTACTACTACTAACAATAATATATTATTATTATTTATATCCTGCCCATCTGGCTGGGTTTCCCCAGCCACTCTGGGCAGCTTCCAACAGGATATTAAAAACACAATAAAACACCAGGGAGTCTTCTCTTCTCATGAGGTGGCCAAAGTCTTGGAGCCTCAGCTTCAGGATCTGTCCTTCCAGTGAGCACTCAGGGCTGATTTCCTTCCGAATGGAGAGGTTTGATCTTCTTGCAGTCCATGGGACTCTCAAGAGTCTCCTCCAGCACCAGAATTCAAAAGCATCCATTCTTCGGCGATCAGCCTTCTTTATGGTCCAGCTCTCACTTCCATACATCACTACTGGGGAAACCATAGCTTGAACTATACAGACCTTTGTTGGCAAGGTGATGTCTCTACTTTTTCACATGCTGTCTAGGTTTGTCATTGCTTTTCTCCCTAGAAGCAGGCGTCTTTTAATTTTGTGGCTGCCGGGAGGAATAGCAGCGTCAACATTGCAGCGGGGAGGGGTTGGTCTGGATGACTCTTGGGTTCCCTTCCAGCTCTCCCTTTCTACGGTTCCAAGTTCATTTGCTCATCCTCTGCAAAGGGTTCTCTGAAGCCTTTGCCGCGTTGGCGGCCTTGGAATAAGCTCTCTGTGTCTCTCCCTGGCCTTGAGGCTATCAGCGACGGGCATAAACTCTGGGCTCACAGCCAGCCCAGCAAAGAGGTTGTAGTCTGCCGGAATGCCAGCCCAGAAGGCAAGGCAAACGGCCTCATCCTGCACCTTTAAACGGGAGCTTTCCCCCTCCGATTTCCTTTCTGGAGCTGAGTTGCCAGGCTGTTACGAGGAACCAGGGATCGCGTTCTCCCCATCTCACTTAGCAACTGCACACAAAAATTTCTCATTTTAGTTTATCTCTTATTTATTGCGTTATACACCCCACTTCCCCCCCCACACACACACTCCGAAGTAGCTTGAATTTGCTGTACATGATTCTTCCCCATTTAATCCGCCCGGCACAACGCCCCTTTAAGGTAGGCCGACGAAACAAAAAGGGAAATTAAATGAGCAGCGCCCTGTGTTGGAGAGATGGAGGGATGGCATCTGATTGCTCCTGAAGCAGTTAAGGGGCGAAGTTTAAATCTCAGGTTTGTGGGTTCAAGCCCCACGTTGGGCGAAAGATCCGTGCGTTGCAGGGAGTCCCTTCCAATGTTGCAATTCTAGCTAGACAGGTGACTGGGAGCGGCCGCCGAGACTATATAACACCGGTCCTGAAAGGTCTTCACTGGCTCCCGGTGCGTTTCCGAGAACAGTTCAAAGTGTTGGTGCTGACCTTTAAAGCCCTAAACGGCCCAGTAGACCTGAAAAGGTGTCTCCACCCTCATCATTCAGCCCGGACACTGAGGTCCAGCGCCGAGGGCCTTCTGGCGGTTCCCTCCCTGCAAGAAGCGAGGTTACAGGGAACCAGGCAGAGGGCCTTCTCGGTGATGGCACCCGCCCTGTGGAATGCCCTCCCAGCAGAGTCTGTAACCTGAAGCATATGTAACCTGAAGCGTATGTAGCCTGAGGTACCACTGTAGTAGAATCACAAGAGTTAAAAGGGAACCGGTATCTAGGCAATACAAACAAATTAGTAACTGAATATCGCAAGTACTTGGTCTTCTATATGACCTTGGCAACTCAAGTAGGAATTGCCGCTCAGCGGAAAACAGCCCAGAATCCGACTCTGGGCGCTTGGTATCAGGAATATGAAGAAAATGACACATAATTTGAGATTTGTCTGAGGACTAGAGTCTTCAGACGCGCTTTATTTCGTACACACCACAGCAGAGGCATCATTCTCAAGGCCACCTACGCCTGGTGAATCTGGAATTGAACTTGATAATCAGATAACGCCAATAGTCTTGGACTTTGTTATTTTAACCTCGGTGCAATGGGGACTCCCACAGTGTTTTATAGTTTTGTTTTCCACCTTCTAATGTCCATCTGTTGTCGCAACGGTTCCTGTGATAGGTATGAGTTACTCGTGCGTAAGCTGGTGCCTTTCTCGGTTAATTTGCCTTGTTAAACCTTTCTGACTGCACAGCCCCTTCTCATGGTGGCTGCCTCAGTCACTGGCAGAATCCATCAGTGGGCGTTTCTTGAACCTCTTCCAACATAAAAGTTGTTTGACACCCAGTCTCCTCCTCCTCTCACTGCGCGGGAGTCTTCTGAGCAGGGAAGGCGTGGGTAGCAGAGGACCTGTGCTCTCCTCCCTGATGTCCAGTGAAGAGTCCTGGAGCCCTCTCTCCAATTCCCCCGTCGGCCCCCCTTTATCCCTGGTGTTGCGCTGATTGGCTTCCCCCTCTACTGAGCTGTTTCTCCCCCTGCTGCTGGGTCCTTCGCCAGCATCATCTGGGAGCCTCCCCTTCACCTCTCCCTCCGATGTCAGTTCCCTGACAGTTCCTCTCTGCAAAATGAATTTTAAAAACAAAACACCTTTGCCAAAAAAAGAGAACGTCTTATCCCAGACTCCTATTTGTATAAAGTCGATAGACAGTGAGCTGGAAAGTTTCACAATGTGAGACCTCCTCTCATTTTCATTTTTACCCATGGATGTAATAAAAACTGCCAATCAGTTGAGAAAATGTCTGGTTTTGATAACACCTTTGACCAGACCATGGCTTGGTTCAGCAGCACAATGACCAGAGGAGGACCAAAATACAGTGGTTCCTCGGGTTACATACGCTTCAAGTTACAGACTTCGCTAACGCAGAAATAGTACAGTGGTGCCTCGCAAGACGAAATTAATTCATTCCGCAAGTTTTTTCTTCTTGCGAGTTTTTCGTCTTGCGAAGCACGGTTTCCCATAGGAATGCATTGAAAATCAATCAATGCGTTCCTATGAAGACCGTCCGGGGACAGAGGGGAAGCGCCGCGCGCCTTCCCCTCTGTCCCCGGACCTGTTTAAAGCAAGGGGCGGCGGGGAGAAGATTGCTTCTCCCCGTTGCCTGCCCCGCAATCTCCGGGGACAGGGGGGAAGGCGCGCGCGCCTTCCCCTCTGTCCCCGGACTTGTTTTAAAGCAAGGGAAGGGGCAGCAGGGAGAAGTTGCCGCCCCTTGGTTCAAAAGGGGTCCGGGGAGAGAGGGGAAGGCGTGCGTGCCTTCCCCTCTGTCCCCGGAGATTGCGGGGTTGGCAACGGGGAGTAGCGATCTTCTCCCCGCCGCCCCTTGCTTCAAAAGAGGTCCGGGGACAGCGGGGAAGACTCGCTGCGCTTACCCACTATCCCCGGAGCTTGCGGGGCAAGCTTCGTTTTGCGAAGCAAGCCCATAGGGAAATGCTTCTTGCGAAGCGGCTAAGAAAACGAAAAACTCCTTCGTCTAGCGAGTTTTTTGTCTTCCGAGGCATTCGTCTTGCGGGGCACCACTGTACCTCGGGTTAAGAACTTTGCTTCAGGATGAGAACAGAAATCATGCTTCAGCGGCGCGGCAGCAGCAGGAGGCCCCATTAGCTAAAGTGGTGCTTCAGGTTAAGAACAGTTTCAGGTTAAGACTGGACCTCCGGAACGAATTAAGTTCTTAACCCGAGGTACCACTGTATCCCCTATCTCCCCTCTTACAACAATACAAACACAACATGTAGACTAATAGTTGGTAGAGAATATATAATAGAATAGTGATATCATTCAAATTGTAGAAATAAGCCAATCTCCCCTGGTTTCCTATCTCCCCATGACACCTGACCATTAGGTCCAGTCGTGGCCGACTCTGGGGTTGCGGCGCTCATCTCGCTTTATTGGCCGAGGGAGCCGGCGTACAGCTTCTGGGTCATGTGGCCAGCATGACTAAGCCGCTTCTGGCGAACCAGAGCAGCACACGGAAACGTCATTTACCTTTCCGCCGGAGCGGTACCTATTTATCTACTTGCACTTTGACGTGCTTTTGAACTGCTAGGCTGGCAGGAGCAGGGACTGAGCAACGGGAGCTCACCCCATCGCAGGATTCAAACCGCCGACCTTCTAATCGGCAAGTCCTAGGCTCTGTGGTTTAACCCAAAGAATTGATGCTTTTGAATTCTGGTGCTGGAGGAGACTCTTGAGAGTCCCATGGACTTCAAGAAGATCAAACCGATCCAATCTGAAGGAAATCAGCCCTGAGTGCTCACTGGAAGAACAGATCCTGAAGCTGAGGCTCCAAGACTTTGGCCACCTCATGAGGAGAGAAGACTCCCTGGAAAAGACCCTGATGTTGGGAAAGATGGAGGGCACAAGGAGAAGGGGACGACAGAGGACGAGATGGTGGGACAGTGTTCACGAAGCTACCAGCATGAGTTTGACCAAACTGTGGGAGGCAGTGGAAGACAGGAGGGCCTGGCATGCTCTGGTCCAGGGGGTCACAAAGAGTCGGACACGACTAAACAACAACAAAAGCTTATTTCTGATGCACATCTGGGTCAGAGCAGGCCCGTGCAGATGTGCACAAGCTATTTCCGGTGCTCCTCCGACCCGGAAGTGCACCGGAAATAGCATGTGTGCACGCATATGGGCATGCGCTCTCCCACCCTCCGGCCCACCGTGCGATCGGCGCTGGAGACACCGGCCTGAGGCGCAGTAAGTTTGCTGACCGCTGCAACTTGCCTTATCATAAACAGTTCCCACGCCTCTCCATCCCCCCTCCCCCAGGTTCGCTCTTGCAAAAACACCTTTGCTTTCCCTGAACCTTCCTCCTATCCTCGAGTTTTCTGACCCCTTGAGCTCAGCAGGCGAGAAAATTGTGCCCGGAAGTTGAGTGGGGCTCAGGAGGGGAAGGGCAAAGGTGGCATTTCTGAGGACGCTCCTTGGTCTCTGACTCAGTGAAACAGCCAGCTGGGATGTTTAGCTGGAAGGGATCAGGGATCATCTCTGGAGATCATCCCACGCCAAGCCCTGGTGACTGGCAGTGGGATCATAGAATCATAGAATCATAGAGTTGGAAGAGACCACAAGGGCCATCGAGTCCAACCCCCTGCCAAGCAGGAAACACCATCAGAGCACTCCTGACATATGGTTGTCAAGCCTCTGCTTGAAGACCTCCAAAGTAGGAGACTCCACCACACTCCTTGGCAGAAAATTCCACTGTCGAACAGCTCTTACTGTCAGGAAGTTCTTCCTAATGTTTAGGTGGAATCTTCTTTCTTGTAGTTTGGATCCATTGCTCCATGTCCGCTTCTCTGGAGCAGCAGAAAACAACCTTTCTCCCTCCTCTATGTGACATCCTTTTATATATTTGAACATGGCTATCATATCAACCCTTAACCTCCTCTTCTCCAGGCTAAACATGCCCAGCTCCCTTAGCCGTTCCTCATAAGGCATCGTTTCCAGGCCTTTGACCATTTTGGTTGCCCTCCTCTGGACACGTTCCAGTTTGTCAGTGTCCTTCTTGAACTGGGGTGCCCAGAACTGGACACAGTACTCCAGGTGAGGTCTGACCAGAGCAGAATACAGTGGCACTATTACTTCCCTTGATCTAGATGCTATACTCCTATTGATGAGGCCCAGAATTGCATTGGCTTTTTTTAGCTGCCGCATCACACTGTTGGCTCATGTCAAGTTTGTGGTCAACCAAGACTCCTAGATCCTTTTCACATGTACTGCTCTCAAGCCAGGTGTCACCCATCTTGTATTTGTGCCTCTCATTTTTTTGCCCAAGTGCAATACTTTACATTTCTCCCTGTTAAAATTCATCTTGTTTGTTTTGGCCCAGTTCTCTAATCTGTCAAGGTCTTTTTGAAGTGTGATCCTGTCCTCTGGGGTGTTAGCCACCCCTCCCAGTGGCTAACACCCCACACTCATGTTCCTAGTCAATATGGCACACTCATGTTCCTAGTCAATATGGAGACAGTTTCCCCTCGGGGGCACCCGGTTGGCTATTGAGAGAACAAGGTGCTGGTCTAGAGGAGCTGCTCGTCAGAGCCAGAATTCGTTTGTTTGCGAGCGAATTAAATTGGCACGCCACTTTTTGTCCAAAGACCACGGTGCAGTTTTGCAACATAAAACACAAAGCGTTTCAACCTGGCTTGAACCTCTGTGTTAGGGAACTGTGGTAGCTTGTACCTCAACAGCCAAAGCAGAGACATTTACCTGAGGAATCTTTCAACGTCAAGCGACTGATAACCTCGGAGAGGTTCTTCGAAGACCAGAAACCTCCTCAATTGCACTTTGAGGAAGCCGGAAAACTGGTTAAGCAACTGGAAATTTCCATTTCACCGGCTGATGAAGCCTGAGTTAAAAGATGCCTTTATTACCTGAAAAAACACCTTCCCTCCTTTAAAGAAGTTGAGTTTTAATTACATTGCGTGCTATAGGCAAACCGCAGCCGTGGCACACACAAAATGCTAGCCAAACCATGGTTTTGTGTGAACAGGCAAGCAATTGGGCTTCAGTAGGGGGAGATAGGAAACCAGGGGAGATTGGCTTCTTCCTACAATTTGAATGGTATCATTATTCTATTATATAAGGTAAAGGTAAAGGGACCCCTGACCATTAGGTCCAGTCGTGGCCGACTCTGGGGTTGCGGCGCTCATCTCGCTTTACTGGCCGAGGGAGCCGGTGTACAGCTTCCGGGTCATGTGGCCAACATGACTAAGCCGCCAGAGCAGCTCACCAGAGCAGCTCACGGAACCAGAGCAGCTCACGGAACCAGAGCAGCTCACGGAAACGCCGTGTACCTTCCCGCTGGAGCGGTACCTATTTATCTACTTGCACTTTGACGTGCTTTCGAACTGCTAGGTTGGCAGGAGCAGGGACCGAACAGCAGGAGCTCACCCCGTTGCGGGGATTCGAACCGCCAACCTTCTGATCGGCAAGTCCTAGGCTCTGTGGTTTAACCCACAGCGCCACCCGCGTCCCTTCTTTACCAAACAATAAATCAGAATTCTAGTCCTCATGAATCCGATTTAAATCGCAACGTGGGAAGAGACTGGCCTACCTAGCACGGACTGGCAGCAGCGGCCTGACCCCGAGATGCTATCTCGGGGTGGTCTGCCTGCCTGAAAAGCAGTTGCTCTAACCACTGCGCCACACAGCCCTGCCTTTACAAGGGGTCTCAGAAAAAAACGGACCCTCCGAACCCATCGCCCCGGTTTGTTTTTCTCCAAACCGCTCAAGGGACGGGGAAGAATGCCCTCTGCCCCACCTGCAAGAAATTATAAGGTTCAGCAGGGCAGAGATCGCTGGAGGGTGTTTCTGCAGAAACAAGTACCCTGTAGGCACCCTGGATTTCTAGGAACTGAGTCTGTGATGGGAAGATAAATAGGGGCCGTGTCTGACTGCTTCTCATATTTGGGGAAGGGGTGGAATGTTGCCTCCGGCAGGCCAGGTGAGAGACACCTGTTGTGTGAGCCCCGCCGTACACACCCTATTCTTCAGGTGCCATTCCGCCGAGTCTTGTTTTGACCATGTGCATTTGAGGGTGAGAGAGAGCATTCCTGCTTTGTTTTATTATGAGAAAAACACTGCTCCCTTTCCCTTATGGAGTATCTAAGAGCCCGTCTAAGGGACACGGGTGGCGCTGTGGGTTAAACCACAGAGCCTAGGGCTTGCCGATGAGAAGGTTGGCGGTTCGAATCTCTGCAATGGGGTGAGCTCCCGTTGCTCAGTCCCTGCTCCTGCCAACCTAGCAGTTCGAAAGCACAGCAAAGTGCAAGTAGATAAATAGGTACCGCTCCAGCGGGAAGGTAAACGGTGTTTCCGAGCGCTGCTCTGTTTCGCCAGAAGCAGCTCAGTCCTGCTGGCCACATGACCCGGAAGCTGTACGCCGGTTCCCTCGGCCAGTAAAGCGAGATGAGCGCTGCAACCCCAGAGTCGGTCACGACTGGACCTAATGGTCAGGGGTCCCTTTACCTTTAAGAGCCCATCTAGAGTCCTTAAGTAGGTTTTCTATCGGTAGGAGAAAATAGATGTCTTTTAAAGATGTCTTTTAAAGATAGGATAGCTGCTTATTTCCTTCACATCTGAAGGGAGCGTGTTCCACAAGGTGGGTGCTACTACCTAGAAGGCCCTCTGCCTGGTTCCCTGGAACTTGGCTTCTCACAGGGAGGGAACCGCCAGAAGGCCCTCGGAGCTGGACCTCAGTGTCCGGGCAGAACGATGGGGGTGGAGACGCTCCTTCAGGTATACAGGACCGAGGCCATTTAGGGCTTTAAAGGTCAGCACCAACACTTTGAATTGTGCTCGGAAACGTACTGGGAGCCAATGCAGATCTCTCAGAACCGGTGTTATGTGGTCCCGGCGGCCGCTGCCAGTCACCAGTCTAGCTGCCGCATTCTGGATTAATTGTAGTTTCCGGGTCACCTTCAAAGGTAGCCCCACGTAGAGCGCATGGCAGTAGTCCAAGCAGGAGATAACCAGAGCATGCACCACTCTGGAGAGACAGTTTGTGGGCAGGGAGGGTCTCATCCTGCGTACCAGATAGAGCTGGCAGACAGCCGCCCTGGACACAGAATTGACCTGTGCCTCCATGGACAGCTGTGAGTCCAAAATGACTCCCAGGCTGCGCACCTGGTCCTTCAGGGGCACAGTTACCCCATTCAGGACTAGGGAATCCCCCACACCCGTCCGCCCCGTCCCCCAAAAACAGTCCTTCTGTCTTGTCAAAGGTCAGAAAAGGGGAGCAGCCGCCGAACCAGGGTGTTGCTTGAGCTTTGAACTGCTTTGAACTCCTATAGTCCAGTAAATAAAGTGTGATCATCATGTGATTTGCTATGTCTCACTTTCCCGATGGTTTGATGAACCTCATTTCCTGCCCAGGTTTTGTTCAGCTTATACTCCCATGCGATCAGGAATCCCCCAGCTTGGCTGGGAATCTGGACGATTTTATGGCAAGTGGCGAAAGGAGGCAGAGAGAGAATGAGGGTGTTTCGTACCTTTGAGTCATAACTTGTGTTGCAAAAGAGAGTGGTAAAGGTAAAGGTAAAGGGACCCCTGACCATTAGGTCCAGTCATGGCCGACTCTGGGGTTGCAGTGCTCATCTCGCTTTACTGGCTGAAGGAGCCGGCGTACAGCTTCCCGGTCATGTGGCCAGCATGACTAAGCCGCTTCTGGCGAACCAGAGCAGCGCACGGAAATGCCGTTTACCCTCCCGCCGGAGCGGTACCTATTTATCTACTTGCACTTGGATGTGCTTTCGAACTGCTAGGTTGGCAGGAGCAGGGACCGAGCAACGGGAGCTCACCCCTTCATTGCGGGGATTCGAACCGCCAACCGTCTGATCGGCAAGTCCTAGGCTCTGTGGTTTAACCCACAGTGCCACCCGCGTCCCTAAAAGAGAGTGAGAAAGAAAAAAGATCCTGGAACAGCTGACCTCTTGCAAAGGCTTCCTGCTTAGCAGCTCATCTCTTGCAAAGTGTAACCCAGCCGGCAGAACTGCTGTCAGGAGTGTGGGATTTCTCATCTTTCGCTTTATTTATTTATTTATTTATTTAAAATAATATCTATCCATTTAAATTACACACTTATGCAAAGAATTCACAATCTCATACTGCAAAAAGAAAACTAAAGAAAAAAGGATTAAGAAGAAAATACAGAAAAAAGAAAGAAAATAAAGCAAATTTACGTACATAAAAAATACTTAATCTTCCTAATTAATACTTAATTAAACACTTAAATAAAAAAGACTTCTGATGAAACGAGCCTTCCAATCATTCTCGTTGTACTGTTTATACTGTCTTTTTTTTTTCTTTCTTTTTTTTGCTTTAAGTTCCCCAAGTTTTGCAGGGACATCAGAGTTGTGGGGCAGGAGAATTTTGCTGGGCAAGCAACACAGAGGTGCTTTGGTCGGCCTCTGTTTGTCTCGAGAGACAATGGAGTACACCTCCAGGGGTGAAGTCAAACCCACCCCCAAAATTGGACTAAATTTACAGCCTTTTGCATGAGAAACCGGTCCCTCAAGTCTTTTAGGTCCCTAGTAAGAAAAACTGGACCATAAAGAAGGCTGATCGCTGAAAAATTAATGCTTTTGAATTCTGGTGCTGGAGGAGACTCTTGAGAGTCCCATGGACTGCAAGGAGATCCAACCTCTCCATTCTGAAGGAAATCAGCCCTGAATGCTCACTGGAAGGACAGATCCTGAAGCTGAGGCTCCAAGACTTTGGCCACCTCAGGAGAAGAGAAGACTCCCTGGAAAAGACCCTGATGTTGGGAAAGATGGAGAAGGGGATGACAGAGGACGAGATGGTGGGACAGTGTTCTTGAAGCTACCAGCATGAGTTTGACCAAACTGCGGGAGGCAGTGGAAGACAGGAGGGCCTGGCGTGCTCTGGTCCAGGGGGTCAGGAAGAGTCGGACACGACTAAACAACTAAACAACAACAAGAAGAAAAACACATCATTGGGGAACAGTGGTGTTTTTGTGTGTGTGTGTTTGTGTGTGTGTGCTTCTTTTGCAGAGCTCGTGAGCATCGATACAATATGACACGATAATCTTTATTGTCATTGTCCCATACAGAACAACGGAATTGAAAAAATCTACATCAGACATTCAAAAACCAAGAAGCCTGCTAATCCCAGCTATCCCAGTCTGGTTAGCCCCCTAAAAGCTCTGATACCCCATAATTAAATATACTCCCATAGAGACTACCTTACCCTGCGTTTAAAACCAAAATCGCATTTGGATAGAAACTGTTTCTCAGGCGGCTAGTCCTAGTCTTGTCTTTATAACCCTGCACCTTCTTCCAGAAGGCAGAAGCTGAAAGAGATCATTTCCGGGGTGCGCACTGTCCTGCGCTATCTCTGCCGCTTTCTTATGGCACCTGGAAGCGTAGATTTGATCCCACGTGAGAAGAGTGCACCCAATTATTCTCTCCGCAGTCTTTACAACCCTGGACAGCATTGTTTTTTCCCTGGCCGTGAAGCTCCCAAACCACACACACAGAACATAAGTTAATACACTGTCCACAGTACAATGGTAAAATGCCATCAACAGGTCCTTTGAGAGGTTATTTTTCCGGAAAATATAACCTCTGCTGTGCTCTCTTCATCAGGTCTTTGCTGTTTTCTCCCCAGGTTAGGTCGTCTCTCAACTCCATTCCCAGAAATCGAAACACCAAGACCTGTTCCACACGCTTCCCCTCAATAATTATGCCCATGCGCTAGCACAAATGCATCACGAAATGCGCAGGTGCAGAGTTGCGCTTCGTGCAGCACCGCACAGGGTTGCGCTACATGGCCCTCGGGGTCCCAATCCGAGGATTCCGTGACACTTCGCTTACAGAGACCTACACTTCCGATGTCGGAGATGTTCCCATGATAGCGTGGGAAGGCTGCCCCCTGCGGGCCAAAGAGGGGAACTGAGCACACAGGATGCAAAGCAACGGATTCGAGAAGGAATCCCGATTTAAGCGTTAGAAAGCGCTTCCTGGTGGTTGTGGGCTCCTTCCTTGGAGGTTTTCAAAAAAAGAGGTTGCATGGCCAACAGTCAGGGAGACCTGAATTGCAGGGGGGTGGGCTAGAGGACTCTGGGGGGTCCCCTTACAACGCTGCCATTCCAAGGTTCTGTTTAAAGGTGGGAAGAAAGAAAGAAAGAAAGAAAGAAAGAGAGGGAGGGAGGGAGGAAGGAGTATGAAGGAAGGGAGGGGAGAGGGGGGAGGGAGAAGGAAGTAAGGTGGGTGGGTGGGAGGGAGGGAGGGAGGGAGGGAGGAGGAAGGAAGGGGAAGGGAGGGAGGGAGGGGAGAGGGAAGGAAGGAAGGAAGGAAGGAAGGAAGGAAGGAAGGAAGGAAGGAAGGAAGGAGGAAGGAGGGAGGGAGGGAAGGAAGGAAGGAAGGAAGGAAGGGAAGAAGGAAGGAAGGAAGGAAGGAAGGAAGGAAGGAAGGAAGGAAGGAAGGAAGGGAAGAAGGAAGGGAAGAAGGAAGGAAGGAAGGAAGGAAGGAAGGAAGGGAAGAAGGAAGGAAGGAAGGAAGGGAAGAAGGAAGGAAGGAAGGAAGGAAGGAAGGAAGGAAGGAAGGAAGGAAGGAAGGAAGGAAGGAAGGGGAGGGAGGGAGGGAGGGAAGAAGGGAGGGAGAGAGGAGGAAGGAAGGAGAGGGCTGGGGGAGGGAGGGAAGAGGAAGGAAGGAAGGAAGGAAGCAATTGAAGGGGAGGCCGTGTTCCACCAGAGAAGCATTGAATACACCACTTGCCATAAAACCATCAGATGCAATGGGGTGGGGAGCCAGCCGGTGTGGGGTTTTATGTGGGTCACTGATCAGGAACAATATAAACGTCTTCCTCAGCGTTTCCCGAGGGGGGTCCCCCGGTGTAGTTGTAATACAGATCCTGGGTGTTGGCATAGACGGGCTGGTCGTCGTGGGGGACGTCCGGATCGGGGGCGCCGGGGCTCATCCTGTGGACAAAAGGAAGACATTAAAGGAGTGGGGTTTTGGTTTTGTGCCTCCCTCCTTAAGCCACCGCCTTCCTTTCTTCTACTTCAAGTGTTTGTTTTTAAATGAATTGCATGGTCCTTTGCTGCAGAGCGAGTTCCAACTTCCCTTGGCTCCCAAACTTCCCTTGGCTCCCAAGCAAGCAAAGTAGCCATAGGAAAGACAAGGGGGTCCATGGGAAACTGAAATTCTGCAAAGGAGTTGGCCGCAATTTCTGGGATGGCATTTCTCCAAAATGTGCTTGGGGGGCCATATCTGTGGTCCTAGACAAATTTGGAGCGGAGTCCCTAAGACGGTTGGATGGCGCCTTGTACGCCTCCTTCCGGCAACTTCTGCAGCCAAGCGAGTGCCAAACGTCTTGCTCTGCTTTCCTTCGGACCCCATCTTTGAGACCGAGAGGGGGGTTTTGTCGTCTAGGAAGCCCAGGACTCCAGACACACGGCCAGGGCTTGCACCCCGAGATAGTCACCGCCGCTGCCAATGCAGCAGTTTGACTTCATGCCCTGGCGGTGCGCTCTGTCGCTTCTCGACACAACCACAATCAGAAAGACGGGCTCACTTTGTCCTATCTAGCTGTCCACACTGACTGACAGCAGCTCTCCAGGTTTTTTGGGGTTGTGGGCAACCTCTTCCCAGCGGGACGCGGGTGGCGCTGTGGGTTAAACCACAGAGACTAGGGCTTGCTGATCAGAAGGTTGGCGGTTCGAATCCCTGGGATGGGGTGAGCTCCCGTTGCTCGGTCCCTGCTCCTGCCAACCCAGCAGTTCGAAAGCACGCCAGTGCAAGTAGATAAATAGGTACCACTCCAGCGGGAAGGTGAACGGCATTTCCGTGCGCTGCTCTGGTTCGCCAGAAGCGGCTCAGTTATGCTGGCCACATGACCCGGAAGCTGTACGCCGGCTCCCTCGGCCAGTAAAGCGAGATGAGCGCCGCAACCCCAGAGTCGGCCACTACTGGACCTAACGGTCAGGGGCCCCTTTACCTTTACCTTTAACCTCTTCCCAGCAATGTCTGAGGAACTGAACTGGGGACCCTCTCGGTGCCAAGCAGTGAATTTTGGTCCTTTCCTTCAGGATACAGCAAGATTCCAGTCCTCGTAATTTAAGGCCAAAGGACCTTGCCAATGCTGTCGACACAAACTGGCAAAGGTTGCCCCAGGGTTTAAGACAGAAATAATAATAATAATAATAATAATAATAATAATAATAATAATAATAATTTATTATTTATACCCCGCCCATGTGGCTGAGTTTCCCCAGCCACTCTGGGCGGCTCCCAATTGAGTGTTAAAAATAATACAGCATTAGGTAAAAGGTAAAGGGACCCCTGACCATTAGGTCCAGTTACAGACGACTCTGGGGTTGCTGCGCTCATCTCGCTTTATTGGCCGAGGGAGCCAGCGTACAGGTCATGTGGCCAGCAGGACAAAGGTGCTTCTGTAAAACCAGAGCAGTGCACGGAAACACCGTTTACCTTCCCGCCGGAGTGGTACCTATTTATCTACTTGCATGTGCTTTCGAACTGCTAGGTTGGCAGGAGCAGGGACCAAGCAACGAGAACTCACCCCGTCATCGCGAGGATTCGAACCGCCGACCTTCTGATCAGCAAGCCCTAGGCTCTGTGGTGTATTAAAAACTTCCCTAAACAGGGCTGCCTTCAGATGACTTTTAAAGATGATAGCTGCTTATTTCCTTCACATCTGAAGGGAGGGCTTTCCACAGGGTGGGCACCACTACCGAGAAGGCCCTCTGCCTGGTTCCCTGTAACCTCACTTCTCGCAATGAGGGAACCGCCAGAAGGCTCTCGGAGCTGGACCTCAGTGTCCGGGCTGAACGATGGAGGTGGAGACGCTCCTTCAGGTATACTGGGCCGTTTAGGGCTTTCAAGGTCAGCACCAAAACTTTGAATTGTGCTCGGAAACATACTGGGAGCCAATGCAGCTCTCTCAGGACTGGTGTTATGTGGTCCCAGCAGCCACTCCCAGTCACCAGTCTAGCTGCTGCATTCTGGATTAATTGCAGTTTCCGGGTCACCTTCAAAGGTAGCCCCACTTAGAGCGCATTGCAGTAGTCCAAGCGGGAGATAACCAGAGCATGCACCACTCTGGCAAGACAGTCCGCAGGCAGGGAGGGTCTCAGCCTGAAAGTCTTTTCCCAATGGTCAGGCTGAGCCTCAGGTGGAACATGACAGGTGCTGCAACTGAAACGTGCTTAATTTTAGTTTCGCCGCTGAAATTTGAGGCAACCTGCTTTAACCCGGTGCCTTCTGCATGCCGTGCAAGCACTCCGCCCCTGAGCTGACCCCTCCCAGTTTCCTTGGAACAAGCGGTTGCGTTGCACCCTGCCGATTTGCACACACACCCAACCCCACACATCTTTTCCTGTCAGCTCAGAGAGAGCAAGTTGCCCCATCGGAAATTAGCTAAGCGCGTGAGCTGTCTCGGGATGGGCGTGTGACTCTCCCGCCACCTTTGGAACGGGTGCGCACAAACGCCCGGCTCGCAAGATCCTGTCTCAACATCCAAGAGTCTCTGTGACTCAGCGACAATTGGAATTGCTAACCGTGGGAAAGAAAAATGACCGTATTTTTTGCTCTGTAACACTCACTTTTCCCCTCCTAAAAAGTAAGGGGAAATGTGTGTGCGTCTTATGGAGTGAATGCAGGCTGCGCAGCTATTCCAGAAGCCAGAACAGCAAGAGGGATCGCTGCTTTCACTGCGCAGCGATCCCTCTTGCTGTTCTGGCTTCTGAGACTCAGAATATTTCTTTTCTTGTTTTCCTCCTCCAAAAACTAGGTGCGTCTTGTGGTCTGGTGCGTCTTATAGAGAGAAAAATACAGTACTCTCTGCCTCCACAATGGACACCCCTCGGTTTGTCTGTTGGGGGCAGCGACAGGGGTCGGAACCACGCTTTTTCCGGACCGAGTTTCGTTCCCTTACGCCACTTCTGACACCACCAGATTACGCAACGCACAGCCTTGGGTGACCTCCTAGCCCCGTCCAAAACGGACAGCCGTTCAACATCTATGTGGCTTTTCCTCTCAATACATTCCTCTACAAGCAGTTTCGCTTTCTATTCATTCCTCTCATTTCCCCAATCTGCTGATGTTTCTACTGCAATTTTCAAAAAATAAGAAACGAAAGATCATCACAAAAATTCTTGCTGTAGACGAACAGTTCTGCTAGCAGGTACACGTTTTCGCAGTTTCTTCTAATGGGCTGCGTAATATTCTCAGGGATATATGCGTTTTGCTTGGTCTCCCCACAATATATGCTATTTTGGGGGCACACTGGTGGGTTGGGGAGCGCACATTGCAAAATTCGGGTGCAAATTCTGAAAGCGGGGGATGTAAAAAGAGACCCGCTGGATCCTGCATCCTTGTCCTCACAGATGCCCTAAACTAGAAGCCCCATGAGGATGTGGGAGCCACTGAATTCTCCCACTCTTGTTCTCTGCCACTCTAAGGTAGACTGCCTCTTTCATAGAGGCTCCATTACGCCTGCTTCTTGGGAGGAAAGCAATGACAAAACCTGGACAGCATCTTAAAAAGCAGAGACACCACCTTGCCGACAAAGGTCCGTATAGTAAAAGCTATGGTTTTCCCAGTAGTGATGTATGGAAGTGAGAGGTTGACCATAAAGAAGGCTGATCGACGAAGAATGGATGCTTTTGAATTCTGGTGCTGGAGGAGACTCTTGAGAGTCCCATGGACTGCAAGAAGATCCAACCTCTCCATTCTGAAGGAAATCAGCCCTGAGTGCTCACTGGAAGGACAGATCCTGAAGCTGAGGCTCCAAGACTTTGGCCACCTCATGAGAAGAGAAGACTCCCTGGAAAAGACCCTGATGCTGGGAAAGATGGAGGGCGCAAGGAGAAGGGGACGACAGAGGACGAGATGGTGGGACAGTGTTCTCGAAGCGACCAGCATGAGTTTGACCAAACTGCGGGAGGCAGTGGAAGACAGGAGTGCCTGGCGTGCTCTGGTCCAGGGGGTCACGAAGAGTCGGACACGACTAAACGACTAAACAACAAAAATAACAACAAAATGAAACTAAGAAGAGCAGCTGTATCAGGCCCAAGAGGGTGCATCACAGCTCAGAATCCTGTCCTCACCGTGACCAAAAAGATGTCTTTTTTAAGACCCACATGTACCAGCTATCGAAGAACGGCAGATGAAGATGATGGACTATATGGAACTTGCCGAACTGACCGGGAGACTCCGAGACCAGAGAGAAGAGACGGTGTAAGAAGATTGGAAGAAGTTTAAAGAATATTTGGAAAAAAATATGTTAATCTTTAAATCTTAGAATAGCTTTGGAAGCGGATATAGACTGTAGGGTTAGAAGATAGTGTATTTTAAAATAGTATTATTTGTAAGGGATAACGTGAAGATTTCAATGGTAAAAGTAAGTGTGATTAAAAAATGGTTAAAAATTATGATACCCTGGTACCTCGGGTTAAGTACTTAATTCGTTCCAGAGGTCTGTTCTTAACCTGAAACTGTTCTTAACCTGAAGCACCACTTTAGCTAATGGGGCCTCCCACTGCCACTGTGCCGCCGGAGCACGATTTCTGTTCTCATCCTGAAGCAAAGTTCTTAACCCGAGGTAATATTTCTGAATTAGCGGAGTCTGTAACCTGAAGCGTCTGTAACCCGAGGTACCACTGTAGATGTAAACTGCTAAAGATGAGGTAAAATGAACATAAGATTTCTGGAAGCTCACTTAACAATGTTTAGAAAAAATAAGGATAAGACAAAAATTTGTTTGTATTGTTTGTTTTTCTGTATGTGTTGTTTATTAGTAATAATAATAATAATAATAATAATAATAATAATAATAATAATAATAATAATAATAATATTTTTTTATTTATACCCTGCCCATCTGGCTGGGTTTCCCCAGCCACTCTGGGCGGCTTCCAAAAAATATTAAAATACTGTAATACATCAAACATTAAAAGCTTCCCTAAACAGGGCTGCCTTCAGATGTCTTCTAAAAGTCTGGTAGTTGTTGTTCTCTTTGACATCTGGTGGGAGGGCGTTCCACAGGGCAGGCGCCATTATAAAATGAATACAAAATTTTGAAAGAAAAAACAAATATTTTGCATTCATTATAAAATGAATACAAAATTTCGAAAGAAAAAACAAAGACCCGCATGCCATCAGCAGCTGAGGAACTGCGGCTAGTGACCGTACTTAGCCTTGCTCCTTCGTGCATGTGGTCTGATCCTTTTTAAAAGCTCTTCGAATTGTCAGGCGTCTCTGTTTCCTGTGGCGGTGAGTTCTGCTGCTCCGCGACGCACCATGAAAATAAGACAGCTGCTTTTTTTTTTTTTTTTTTTTTGCTTCTTGCTTTTGGAAGACAGCTGCCTTCTACTTTTCCGCAAAGAGGCGAGGAGCACGAACGAGATCCCTGCCGCTCATTTAAAAACCACAAGCGAAATCTCGTTTCGGCCTCAGCTTCTTCTGCAAAGCCAGCTCCTCCGCAGGCGCCGCAGCCCAAACTGCTGAAGAGTCAGCGTTTTAGGAGAGTTTGCATTTGGGTTTTTCTCTTCGGTTGACCTCTGGGCTGGAGGGAAGTGTTTCGGAGGAAGTCTGGACTTCCTGCTTCGGAGTTAAAGTCTGCTGACACCTCTCTTCCACTTTCTAAATCAGGTTCTCACAAAACTTGGCCCTCCGGTAGTATTCTGACTACAATTCCCATCATCCTTGACCACTGGTCCTGCTAGATAGGGATGATGGGAGTTGTAGTCCCAGCAAAAGCTGGAGACCCAAGTTTGGAAAACCAAACCTATGGGCGAGTTTGCAAGCCGTGTTTTGACCGGAATGGAGAAGTTCCTGGGAGGTGAGTCAAGACAAAACCAGGGAGGTTGCGGGAGACAGTTCCCTAGGACACTGCCCCCCCCCAGATTCGAACCCCCTGGATGTGACCTTGGGGGCCTCCCAGGTGGAAGCTTTGTTGTTGTTTAGTCGTTTAGTCGTGTCCGACTCTTCCTGACCCCATGGACCAGAGCACGCCAGGCACTCCTGTCTTCCACCGCCTCCCCCAGTTTGGTCAAACTCATGCTGGTCGCTTCGAGAACACTGTCCCACCATCTCGTCCTCTGTCGTCCCCTTCTCCTTGCGCCCTCCATCTTTCCCAACATCAGGGTCTTTTCCAGGGAGTCTTCTCTTCTCATGAGGTGGCCAAAGGATTGGAGCCTCAGCTTCAGGACCTGTCCTTCCAGTGAGCACTCAGGGCTGATTTCCTTCAGAATGGAGAGGTTTGATCTTCTTGCAGTCCATGGGACTCTCAAGAGTCTCCTCCAGCACCAGAATTCAAAAGCATCCATTCTTCGGCGATCAGCCTTCTTTATGGTCCAGCTCTCACTTCCATACATCACTACTGGGAAAACCATAGCTTTTACTATATGGACCTTTGTTGGCAAGGTGATGTCTCTACTTTTTAAGATGCTGTCTAGGTTTGTCATTGCTTTTCTCCCAAGAAGCAGGCGTCTTTTAATTCCGTGGCTGCTGTCACCATCTGCAGTGATCATGGAGCCCAAGAAAGTAAAATCTCTCACTGCCTCCATTTCTTCCCCTTCTAGACCCATATTAAAAACACTGGGAAAATGCTTTTTAAAAAAAAGTTTTGAAAATATATTGAATTTGCCATTAAGCCCGCCATCGCCATCTGTTTTCTGTTTTTATGTGACGTTTGCAAAATTGAAACATTCAGCAATAAATTAACTTATTTTTTGAAATCATTTCATTTGGTTTTTCAAGTAAAAATTTATAACAATACCAGATGCGCATCCGTATAGAGAGCTTTCTCTGAATCTCGAGACCCTTCCATGGGTCTTTGCAACTGTGTATTATTTCATAATCTATGTTTCATACCTGTCTGTATTATCCAAAGTGGTTGTTACATTACAAGAAATGTTAAAATCCTGCTAATGTTTTATTGCTGTTTTGCAGCTTTGACCTGTTGCAGGAGCTTAGCGAGACCTTAGCAGAGCATAAGCAGAGTTCCAGAAAACAATCAGTTGCAGGCAGGACGGACGAAGCAGGAACAAGACGCTGCTACTAGTAACTTGGTTACTTAAGAGTAAACAAGTTGGGATTTTTGACTACGTGCCATTCTGTGCAGCTTCACACAGAGTCAATCATCCCAACATGTTTTTCATCAGCAGTGGTCTCATAAATAAATAAATAAATAAATTATTATTTATACCCTGCCCATCTGGCTGGGTTTCCCCAGCCACTCTGGGCGGCTTCCAACAAAACACTAAAATGATGACACCAAACTAGGAGGGGTGGCTAACACCCCAGAGGACAGGATCACACTTCAAAATGACCTTGACAGATTAGAGAACTGGGCAAAAACAAACAAGATGAATTTTAACAGGGAGAAATGTAAAGTATTGCACTTGGGCAAAAAAAATGAGAGGCACAAATACAAGATGGGTGACACCTGGCTTGAGAGCAGTACATGTGAAAAGGATCTAGGAGTCTTGGTTGACCACAAACTTGACATGAGCCAACAGCGTGACACGGCAGCTAAAAAAGCCAATGCAATTCTGGGCTGCATCAATAGGAGTATCGCATCTAGATCAAGGGAAGTAATAGTGCCACTGTATTCTGCTCTGGTCAGACCTCACCTGGAGTACTGTGTCCAGTTCTGGGCACCACAGTTCAAGAAGGACACTGACAAACTGGAACGTGTCCAGAGGAGGGCAACCAAAATGGTCAAAGGCCTGGAAACGATGCCTTATGAGGAACGGCTAAGGCAGCTGGGCATGTTTAGCCTGGAGAAGAGGAGGTTAAGGGGTGATATGATAGCCATGTTCAAATATATAAAAGGAGGTCACATAGAGGAGGGAGAAAGGTTGTTTTCTGCTGCTCCAGAGAAGCGGACACGGAGCAATGGATCCAAACTACAAGAAAGAAGATTCCACCTAAACATTAGGAAGAACTTCCTGACAGTAAGAGCTGTTTGACAGTGGAATTTGCTGCCAAGGAGTGTGGTGGAGTCTCCTACTTTGGAGGTCTTTAAGCAGAGGCTTGACAACCATATGTCAGGAGTGCTCTGATGGTGTTTCCTGCTTGGCAGGGGGTTGGACTCGATGGCCCTTGTGGTCTCTTCCAACTCTATGATTCTATGATTCTATGAAAATACAATAACCTATTAAACATTAAAAGCTTCCCTAAACAGGGCTGCCTTCAGATGTCTTCCAAAAGTTTGGTAGGTATTTGTCTCTTTGACATCTGGTGGGAGGGCGTTCCACGGGGCGGGCGCCACCACCGAGAAGCCCTCTGCCTGCTTCCCTGTAACTTGGCTTCTCGCAGGGAGGGAACTGCCAGAAGGCCCTTGGCGCTGGACCTCAGTGTCCAGGCTGAATGATGGGGGTGGAGACGCTCCTTCAGGTGTACTGGGCCGAGGCCGTTTAGGGCTTTAGAGGTCAGCACCAACACTTTGAATTGCGCTCGGAAATGTCCGGGGAGACAATGCAGGTCTTTCAAGACCGGTGTTATATGGTCTCGACTGCCGCTCCCAGTCACTAGTCTAGCTGCCGCATTCTGGATTAATTGCACTTTCCGGGTCACCTTCAAAGGTAGCCCCACGTAGAGCACATGGCAGTAGTCCAAGCGGGAGATAACTAGATCATGCACCACTCTGGCAAGTATATATATAAAAAATTCCCCATTCTTCCTTAAAGTTTTCAGGAACCAAGAAGGCAAAAATAAAACAATTTTTTAAAGGAAAAAGCTTACCTGCTTGTCGACGGCTTGCTGGCCCGCCGTTTGCCCTGCCTTGTTCCGGCCCCGTGGTCGATGTTTTCATAGTTGGCGTGGCAGCCGTGGCCCACTTCGCCCTGCGAGCCGGTGTGGCTGATGTACCGCGGCTGCCCGTGGACCCCCTCAGACGCAGAGGAGGCCCTCTTGTTGTTGCTGATGGCAGCCGCCCCCTTCCTCTGGATCAGGAAATAAGCGAGTCCGGCGAGGAGGAACACAGCTACGATGGGCACCACAATGGCGGCATAGAGTGAACCGGACATGCCTTGGCACTGCTGGGCGTAGAAGTCGCTCACGTTTCGGGCCCGGCCTTCCGAGGTGAAGCACTGGCAGTCGGTGTCGGCGGAGCAGTTTTGGCAATAGGACAGGACGCTCTCGGACACGGGGCATTGGCAATCCACGGCGAGTTGCTCCAGGCAGCTGTGGAATGCCCCGGTTGGCACCCAGCGGAGGTCGTTTTTCTCCAGCCACAGCTCCTGCAGCCCGGACGCATTGGTGAAGAACTGGGGAGCCAGCTCCCTCAGACCGATGCCCGACAGGCGGAGCTTTCTCACCTTGGCGGCGCGGCTCAGGAAACCGTCCGGCAAGCTTCGGAGGTCGTTCCCAGACAAGTCCAGCTCTTCCACCCGGGGCCCCAAAGTGGCGTTGTCAGGGATTTCAGGGATTCCGCAGCCGGCGAGTGCCAGCGTATCCGCAGAGTCCCGGAAGAAGCGGGCCAGATTCTCTGCGGGGTGGGTTTGGTTGGGCAAAGGGCAGTTGAGGTACGCGGGCCGGGTGAGGAGGCAGAAGATGGCGGTCGCCAGGAGTCTCCACATCCTGCGGAGACACAATTTGGAAAGGGGGAGGGGTTGCAGTGAATGTGGGAAAGGAAAATTGGCAGGGGGTCCCGTTGGCAGTGGAGACCCCTCCCCATCGTTCCCATGCGTGGAGCCAATTTGGGTCAGTTCCCGCTTCACACATCTTAGCTGCGCATCGTGGAGTTGTGGCGCTGGAAGCAACCACAAGAGAATCCAGACTGGATTATTGTAACTCGCTCTACGTGGGGCTGCCCTTGAGACTGACCCAGAAACTCCAGCGGGTGCAGAATGCCGCGGCGAGACTCCTTACAGGGTCTTCGCTGTGAGATCACATCCACCCGGTACTATACCAGCTGCACTGGCTCCCGGTGGAGTACAGGGTCAGGTTTAAGGTGCTGGTTTTAACCTTTAAAGCCCTATATGGCTTAGGACCCTCGTACCTACGGGACCACCTCTCCTGGTATGTCCCACAGAGGAACTTACGGTCTTCAAATAAAAACATCCTGAAGGTCCCAGGACACAGAGAGGTTAGGCTGGCCTCAACCAGAGCCAGGGCTTTTTCGGCTGCGGCTCCGATCTGGTGGAACACTCTGCCACAAGAGACTAGGGCCCTGTGGGACTTGACATCTTTCCGCAGGGCCTGCAAGACGGAGCTGTTCCACCAGGCCTTTGGCCAGGGCACAGCCTGACTCCCTCCTTTGGCAATCTTCACAGAACTCTAGCCCAATGGTTGCCATCAATTTGATTTGAATTAATTTTATAATGAAATGATTTTAGAATGTTGGATTATTTGATTGTTGTTAGCCGCCCTGAGCCCGGCTTTGGATGGGGAGGGCGGGATATAAATCAAATTATTATTATTATTATCTAGATAGACACCGTATTTTTCGCTCCATAAGATGCACCTGACCATAACACGCACCTTGTTTTTAGAGAAGGAAAACAAGAAAACAAATATTCTGAACGAAACAGCAGATGTATGATTTTTGTGGTTCATGCTGTGGCCATAGACATGGTTTGATGGTGAGTTTGGGGTAGCCCAATGCAAAAATCTTGAGGATCCATGTGGATCCGTGCTTTGTAACCGCATTTTTGTGCCATTGCGGCCCCACGCAACAGTGGGTGCATGGGTTTTTTGGTGCAGGCTGTAGCCATGGACATGCTATGTGATCTGATGGTGAATTTGGGGTGACCCAATGCAAAAATTCCAAGGATCCAGGGGCTTTTAGCTCCCTCAGGTTACATACGCTTCAGGTTACAGACTCCGCTAACACAGAAATAGTGCTTCAGGTTAAGAACTTTGCTTCAGGATGAGAACAGAAATCATGCTCCAGTGGCACGGCAGCAGCAGGAGGCCCCATTAGCTAAAGTGGTGCTTCAGGTTAAGAACGGTTTCAGGTTAAGTACGGACCTCCGGAACGAATTAAGTACTTAACCCGAGGTACCACTGTATTGAAAGATTCTCGGCAGAAGGTAACTGAAACTGTCCACAGAACCGTACAGAACAGCCTTACACTTACAGAGCAAAATAACCTCTTGAATTGTATGCCCAGCACGTGGAACCTTACGAAAAGGACAATACAAATGAACTCTCTATGTCTTTAACCCAGGCATATGCAACCTTCGGCCCTCCAGATGTTTTTGGGACTACAACTCCCATGATCCCTAGCTAACAGGAGCAGTGGTCAGGGATGATGGGAATTGTAGTCCAAAACATCTGGAGGGCCGGCAGATGAAGATGATGCTTTTTTCGGAGCTAGCCAACCTAACCGGAAGAGTCCGCGACCAGAAGGAGGAGGAGTATCAGGAAGAATGGACAAAATTTAATGATTATTTAGTTAAACATTGGAGGGCATAAATGTGAGCGACTTCCATGCCCAGCAGTGTGGTTATTCGGGCTCATGAGGACTAGGGCCTTGGGACGCCTTCATGGGAAGGATCACAGCTCACCCTTTGCACGTGGGAGGTCCTGGGTTCGAATCCTGACACCTCTAGGTCCTGGCTGGTGGTGCCCATCCACCGCCGCCATGTTGGGAAACCCGGGAGAGCAGTTGCCGGTCCGTGCCGACAACACTGACCCAAATGGCCTGACTCAACAGCTCACATGTTGACAGTTTCAGCACTGACCCCCCCCACCTCCCTCCAGGGCAGAGAGGCCCTCAATACTGGGCTTAGCGCCCCCTCAACCAACCCCCAAAACAGCCCAGCCCTACCTGCTTCCTGCAGAGATCTCGGACGTCTGCCTTCTGCCTCGGGACTCTTGACATCGCTTGTGTGGAGGGGAAAAGGAGAAGCGCAACTTCCCTCTTTGGGGGGGGCGGGAGGCAGGAGAGGAAATACTAGCAGAAAGGAAAGTTTGCTCTGGGGAAACTATGCCTTGCGCAACCCGCCAAGCCAGGCAGTGTTCAGACGCCCTCCAAGAATTGGGGGGTTTTGGTTTTGGGGGTTCTGAGCCCAAGGGGCCAGGATGGGAGCTAGTGGTCCAAGAGGCGGAGTCTGTTCAATAGAGGGGAGGAGCTAAGGTGGAGTATTTTAAATTGTAAAACAGAAAATTATATATATAGATATATATATACACACACACACACACAAAAAAAAAATATACCGTATTTTTCGCTCTATAAGACGCACCAGACCCACAAGACGCACCTAGTTTTTGGAGGAGGAAAACAAGAAAAAAAAATATTCTGAATCTCAGAAGCCAGAACAGCAAGAGGGATCGCTGCGCAGCGAAAGCAGCAATCCCTCTTGCTGTTCTGGCTTCTGGGATAGCTGCGCAGCCTGCATTCGCTCCATAAGACGCACACACATTTCCCCTTACTTTTTAGGAGGGGAAAAGTGAGTCTTATAGAGCAAAAAATACGGTCTGAAGCTCAACATCAAAAAAACAAAGATCATGGCCACTGCTCCCATCACCTCCTGGCAAATAGAAGGGGAAGAAATGGAGGCAGTGAGAGATTTTACTTTCTTGGGCTCCATGATCACTGCAGATGGTGACAGCAGTCACGAAATTAAAAGACGCCTGCTTCTTGGGAGAAAAGCAATGACAAACCTAGACAGCATCTTAAAAAGCAGAGACATCACCTTGCCAACGAAGGTCCGTATAGTTAAAGCTATGGTTTTCCCAGTAGTGATATATGGAAGTGAGAGCTGGACCATAAAGAAGGCTGATCGCCGAAAAACAGATGCTTTTGAATTCTGGTGCTGGAGGAGACTCTTGAGAGTCCCATGGACTGCAAGAAGATCAAACCTCTCCATTCTGAAGGAAATCAGCCCTGAGTGCTCACTGGAAGGACAGATCCTGAAGCTGAGGCTCCAAGACTTTGGCCACCTCATGAGAAGAGAAGACTCCCTGGAAAAGACCCCGATGCTGGGAAAGTTGGAGGGCACAAGGAGAAGGGGACGGCAGAGGACGAGATGGTGGGACAGTGTTCTCGAAGCTACCAGCATGAGTTTGACCAAAGTGCAGGAGGCAGTGGAAGACAGGAGGGCCTGGCGTGCTCTGGTCCAGGGGGTCACGAAGAGGCGGACACGACTAAACGACTAAACAACAACATACATATACAAAAAAGAGATGGCATAAAGGAGGTTTTGCACATCGGTTCCCGAGAGCAGGGAACTGTTTTCTTTGTTTCGATCCAAGCAGTTGTAACCAAAAATTGCCCTATTCCCTTATGGGGTATCCAAGAGCCCATATAGAGTCCTTACGTAGGTTCCCTATTGGTAGGAGAAAATAACAGAGGCCAACCAGAGAATATTGAGAAGCAAAGCAGCTAGTAAGCTTGATCTTTATTGATCTGTTGCAACAGGGTGCTCCCCTCACCCGCAGGAGAGAGGAAGGACCCAGAAAAATGGTGTGCAAGGCCTTATAAAGACTTTTGAAATTGCCCCCCTGTGGATCAAGACCACCCCCAGAAACATCATACATACGTCACAGAAGGGGTGTAACCTAAGACCACCCCTCAGATACATCACACCTACATCACAGAAAAGGCAGTCTAAAACAGAAATTTGAATGTTGTTTTTCTCCTGTTGTTGTTTATCTCCTGTCTGGCAGGTTACTTGATTGGATTGCCTGGGGAGCCTGGCCAGTCTTTTGTAATGCTAAATACTTAGTTCCTGGGCTAGGTCACAGGCTCACACCCTAGTCATATCTTAAATGTGCCCTTAAGACAGGATTTGTGAGGAAAGAGACAATGGGGAGGTTTCCCACTTTGACCTTGCAGAGAAAACATTTGCTCAGTTTAGGAATCAAAATGGTTCCAGGTCGGTCTTCCTGTGCTATGTACAGTGGTACCTCGGGTTAGGTACTTAATTCATTCCGGAGGTCCGTTCTTAACATGAAACTGTTCTTAACCTGAAGCACCACTTTAGCTAATGGGGCCTCCCGCTGCCGCCGCGCCGCCGCAGCCTGATTTCTGTTCTCATCCTGAAGCAAAGTTCTTAACCTGAAGCACTATTTCTGGGTTAGTGGAGTCTGTAACCTGAAGCGTATGTAACCCGAGGTACCCCTGTACGTGCTTGGTTGGTGCACTTATGAACATTACCATATATCTAAGACCTCAAAATTCCTATCACAAAGCGGACGCCATTTGGAAGCAGTATGGCAGACTGGGTCAAGTGGAACAGATTTTAACCGCTGGTTTCAAAATTGTGTGGGGTTTTTTACTACTTCTTCAAATTCCTAAGAATCAGGGGCACTTTCTACATTGCCCAGGACATGACGAAATGGCTCTTGGGATCCCTTCGAACTCTACAATTCTGTGAGAGAGTTTGTGAGAAAGTGAATGAGGGGAAAGCTTTAAATTGAGGCCGCGATGTCTCCCGTGGCTATTTATATTTATTTGTCGTATCTGCCTGTCCTCCAGCACTTAACCATTGGAGTTACGTTCCTCTTTTGCAAACCTCCTGAGTTTTGCATTTGGTTTGACCACATTCTTCCGAGGCAGAACACAGGAAAGGGTACTTCCTTTTATGGGGACACCCCCCCACACACACACACCCGGTTCCCGGAAAGCCCTGGCGAAAAAAACAGATCATCAGCTACAGCTGAAGCTCACATCAGAGCCCTCCGAAAGAGTCTCAGAAGCCTGTCCTCATTTTACCACTTGCCAAAGCCATTCGCAGCTGGAGAAAGGAGACTCTAGGCTTTCGGTTTCGAGAGCTGAGTTGGACAAAGCTTCTGTTTCTACACTGTGTTCAGTGCTGGATTTACATACAGTGGTGCCTCGCAAGACGAAAAGAATCCGTTCTGTGATTCTCTTCGTCTAGCGGTTTTTTCGTCTTGCGAAGCAAGCCCATTGACGGATTAGCGGATTAGCGCTATTAGCGGCTTTTAGCGACTTATCTGCTGATCGGATCAGCTGATAAGCTGCTTAGCGGCTTAGAAAAGGGGGGGGGGAGGAAAAAACCCCAGCAGGAACTCGCAAGACATTGTCGTCTTGCGAAGCAAGCCCATAGGAAATTCGTTTTGCGAAGCACCTCCAAAACGGAAAACTCTTTCGTCTAGCGGGTTTTCCATCTTGCGAGGCATTCGTCTTGCGGGGCACCACTGTATAAACTAAACAAGCTATAACTTAGGGCCCCACTCTCTTGGGGAGCCCTAAAAAAATTAAAGGACAAAACAACTGGATGTACATTTTCAAAATATGAGATAAAAAACAAATAAAATAAAACCGACCTACAGCAATAGTGTTTTGTGTTGTGTAGGCTTCTATGATGTAAGTCATGGGCCCCGCCTGCTAGCCTGCTCCCTAAAACATCACTGGTTTGCTCCTTTCTATATATAGGGTGCCTACATTCTGCATGGCCTGTTGCATGGAAACATGGGCAAATGGCTTGAGATACCTATTAGGTCCATAAATTAAAAGGTAAAGGTCCAGTCGTGACCGACTCTGGGGTTGCGGCGCTCATCTCGCTTTATTGGCCGAGGGAGCTGGCGTACAGCTTCCGAGTCATGTGGCCAGCAGGACTAAGCCGCTTCTGGCAAACCAGAGCAGCGCACAGAAACGCCATTTACCTTCCCGCCGAAGCAGTACCTATTTATCTACTTGCACTGGTGTGCTTTCGAACTGCTAGGTTGGCAGGAGCAGGGACCGAGCAACGGGAGCTCACCACGTCGCGGGGATCCGAACCGCCGACCTTCTGATTGGCAAGTCCTAGGCTCTGTGGTTTAACCCACAGCGCCACCCGCGTCCCTAATAATCAATGTACTGTACTATAAAATAAATAACACAGTATGTTTCACATGGTGCGAAGGAAGGGCTTTGCACCTTTATACAATATGCAGGTGTGCTTGGCCCCAGGGTCTTTTGCCTCACCATCCCCACTACTGACTCCCTGTTGCTACTCAGCTTCAAAAAAATAAAGTGTCCCCGGATTCATTGAAAAAAACCTGGTAACCATACTCTAGGGGGGTCTTGGTAGACCACAAGCTCAACTGTGAGTCAACAGCGTGATGCAGCAGCAAAAAAGGCTAATTCTATTCTAGGCTGCGTCAACAGAAGTCTAGGGAAGTCATAGTCGTGCTGTCTTCTGCTTTGGTCAGACCACAACCTGTAGTTCCGTGTCCAGTTCTGGGCCCCGCAATTTAAGAAGGATGTTGACAAGCTGGAGCATGCGTAGAGGAAAGCAACCAAAATGATCAAACCAAGCCTTATGAAGAGCGGTTGAAGGAGCTGGGCATGTCTAGCCTGGAAAAGCAGAGACTGAGAGGAGATATGAGAGCCATCTTCCAATACTCAAGGGCTGTCACACGGGCTTTTTTCCTCCTGCTCTGGAGGGTAGGACTCGAACCCGTGGCTTCCAAGTTACAAGAGTGACACCTGGCTTGAGAGAAGTACATGTGAAAAGGATCTAGGAGTCTTGGTTGACCACAAACTTGACATGAGCCAACAGTGTGACGCGGCAGCTAAAAAAGCCAATGCAATTCTGGGCTGCATCAATAGGAGTATAGCATCTAGATCAAGGGAAGTAATAGTGCCACTGTATTCTGCTCTGGTCAGACCTCACCTGGAGTACTGTGTCCAGTTCTGGGCACCCCAGTTCAAGAAGGACACTGACAAACTGGAACGTGTCCAGAGGAGGGCAACCAAAATGGTCAAAGGCCTGGAAACGATGCCTTATGAGGAACGGCTAAGGGAGCTGGGCATGTTTAGCCTGGAGAAGAGGAGGTTAAGGGGTGATATGGATAGCCATGTTCAAATATATAAAAGGATGTCATATAGAGGAGGGAGAAAGGTCGTTTTCTGCTGCTCCAGAGAAGCAGACACGGAGCAATGGATCCAAACTACAAGAAAGAAGATTCCACCTAAACATTAGGAAGAACTTCCTGACAGTAAGAGCTGTTTGACAGTGGAATTTGCTGCCAAGGAGTGTGGTGGAGTCTCCTCCTTTGGAGGTCTTTAAGCAGAGGCTTGACAACCATATGTCAGGAGTGCTCTGATGGTGTTTCCTGCTTGGCAGGGGGTTGGACTCGATGGCCCTTGTGGTCTCTTCCAACTCTAGGATTCTATGATTCTATGATTCTATGATTCTATGATTCTATGACTAAACATCAGCAATAACTTCTCTGATGTTAAGAGCTGTTCGGCAGTGGAACGGTCTCCCTTGGGAAGTGGTGGTCTCTCCTTCCTTGGATGTTGTTAAGCAGAGGTTGGATGGCCATCAGTCAGGGATGCTTTAAGGTGAGACTCCTGCAGGGGTTGGTCTGGATGACCACTGGGGTCCCCTTGAACTCTGCAATTGTACAGTTCTAGGATGAAAACCTTTCCCCATCCATCGCTAGCCCTGGGACGCCACCTGGTGGCCTTTGCCAAAAGTGAAAACATCAGCCACAGTTGGGTTTGTCTCCATCCTTCCAGTGCTATGTGGCTTTTATTCGGAGGTCTATGAATATAGCAGGGCTGCACCTCAGAACACCTGCTTTGCATGCAGAAGGGTGAAATCCTTGTCATCTCTATGTAGTGCTGGGAAAGACTCTGCCTGAACTCCTCCACAGCTGCTGCTATTCAGTATAGCCACACCTGAGGTTAGGTGGACTAATAATAATAATAATAATAATAATAATAATAATAATAATTGTTGGCTTTTTGCAGTATGGTAGCGCTGCAGAGAGCTTGCTGGGGAGACCATGCATTAAAAAGGGACTCAAAAATAACTTAAAGAAGGTTTTAATAAGAAAAACAAAAACTCCATTTACACTAAATACATCAACAAACCAAACCAGACCCAACCACCAACCCATCCCCCAGGGTAATGGGAGAGCTAGGTGCTGCTCCTTATATACTCTACCCAATTGCTGACATAGTTTAATCAGTACAACTCAGCAGCACCTGCTATGCTTCACAGCTGTAAAGCTGGGTCTCGTTATCTTGCTCTGGCCCCTTAAAGACATACACATGGAGTGGAACAATGATGAACCTTTACATTTAAAGAAACCATTCAACAATAATAATAATGTTATTACTTATACCCCGCCCATCAAATAGAAGGGGAAGAAATGGAGGCAGTGAGAGATTTTACTTCTTGGGCTCCATGATCACTGCAGATGGTGACAGCAGCCACGAAATTAAAAGACGCCTGCTTCTTGGGAGAAAAGCAATGACAAACCTAGACAGCATCTTAAAAAGCAGAGACATCACCTTGCCAACAAAGGTCCGTATAGTTAAAGCTCTGGTTTTCCCAGTAGTGATGTATGGAAGTGAGAGCTGGACCATCAAGAAGGCTGATTGCCGAAGAATGGATGCTTTTGAATTCTGGTGCTGGAGGAGACTCTTGAGAGTCCCATGGACTGCAAGAAGATCAGACCTCTCCGTTCTGAAGGAAATCAGCCCTGAGTGCTCATTGGAAGGACGGATCCTGAAGCTGAGGCTCCAAGACTTTGGCCACCTCATGAGAAGAGAAGACTCCCTGGAAAAGACCCTGATGTTGGGAAAGATGGAGGGCGCAAGGAGAAGGGGACAACAGAGGACGAGATGGTGGGACAGTGTTCTCGAAGCTACCAGCATGAGTTTGACCAAACTGCGGGAGGCAGTGGAAGACAGGAGTGCCTGGCGTGCTCTGGTCCAGGGGCTCACGAAGAGTCGGACATGACTAAACGACTCAACAACAACAACATACCCCGCCCATCTGACCGGGCCTCCCTAGTCACTCTGGGCGGCTTCCAACAGGATATTAAAAGCACAATAAAAGATCAAACTTAAACTTAAAAAGTCCTACCCTCCAGAGCAGGAGAAAACAAGATTGCTCCCTCTTCCCTGTGACAGCCCTTAAGATATTCAAATATGGCTCTCATATCTCCTCTTTTCCAGGCTAAACATGCCCAACTCCTTCAACCGTTCCTCATCAGGCTTGATTTCCAGACCCTTCAAAGATGTCTTACTCTTTCTTTTCATTTCCCCTCTTCCTTACAGAGTTTTAGGTGGAAGTTAAGCGAAAGGAGACAAGGGACGCGGGTGGTGCTGTGGGTTAAACCACTGAGCCTCTTGGGCTTGCTGATCAGAAGGTCGGCGGTTCGAATCCCCGTGACGGGGTGAGCTCCCGTTGCTCGGTCCCTGCTCCTGCCCACCTAGCAGTTCGAAAAAACACCAGTGCAAGTAGATAAATAGGTACCGCTCCAGCGGGAAGGTAAACAGCGTTTCCGTGCGCTGCTCCGGTTCGCCAGAAGCGGCTTAGTCCTGCTGGCCACATGACCCGGAAGCTGTACGCCGGCTCCCTCAGCCAGTAAAGCGAGATGAGCGCTGCAACCCGAGAGTCATTCATGACTGGACCTAATGGTCAGGGGTCCCTTTACCTTTTAAGCGAAAGGAGAGTTTTATGTTGGGTTAGCTTTGCTAACAACAACAGCAACAACAACAACAACAACAATAATAATTATTTATTTGTACCCCGTCCATCTGGCTGAGTTTCCCCAGCCACTCTGGGCAGCTCCCAATCGAGTGTTAAAAACAATACAGCATTAAATATTAAAAATTTCCCTGAACAGGGCTGCCTTCAGATGTCTTCTGAATGTCAGATAGTTCTTTCTCTCTTTGACACCTGATGGGAGGGTGTTCCACAGGGCGGGTGCCACCATCGAGAAGGCTCTCTGCCTGGTTCCCTGTAACCTCACTTCTTGCAGGGAGGGAACCACCATAAGGCCCTCGGAGCTGGACCTCAGTGTCCGGGCAGAACGATGGAGGTAGAGACGCTCCTTCAGGGATACTGGGCCGAGGCCGTTTAGGGCTTTCAAGGTCAGCACCTTTAAATTGTGCTCGGGAACATACTGGCCTTGATATAAAAATTAGAGACCCAAGGTGTCTATTTTTTGTTTTAATAACATTTCAGTTTCACTTATGATTGCATTTAACCTTTTAGATCGAATGCATGAAGGGAAGGGTTCAAATTTCTGGGTGAGTTTCCTGTGGGCCTGCCTTTTGCAACCTTGTGCTCTTGGAAGAAACCCTGTCGGGCCTTGAAAGTGGCAGAGATTGGCCTTCCAGGATGTTATTTATGTAGGCTACTACAGCGGCATGGAACGCGGGTGGTGCTGTGGGTTAAACCACAGAGCCTAGGACTTGCCGATCAGAAGGTTGGCGGTTCGAATCCCCACGATGGGGTGAGCTCCCGTTGCTTGGTCCCTGCTCCTGCCAAAAAGCAGTTCAAAAGCACGTCAAAGTGCAAGTAGATAAATAGGTACAGCTCCGGCGGGAAGGTAAACGGCGTTTCCGTGCGCTGCTCTGGTTCGCCAGAAGTGGCTTAGTCCTGCTGGCCACATGACCCGGAAGCTGTACGCCGGCTCCCTCTGCCAATAAAGCGAGATGAGCACTGCAACCCCAGAGTCGGCCACGACTGGACCTAATGGTCAGGGGTCCCTTTACCTTTACTACAGCGGCAAGAATGTTACTTGCCCCAGAATGGAAAAAAGAAAAAGTCCCAGCAAACGAAAAAATGGATACAAAAACCTTATGGAATATGCAGAAATAGCGAAACATTTTATAAAAGAATGGAAACTGTTTACTGGATATTTACAGATAAACTGTAAACAGATCAGAACACTGGCAGGGCTGTTGTAACAGCCTGCAGTTTCATAAGAGCATATATTTAATGTAGACGAATAAATGAGCAAATTAAGTGAATTTGGAATATGCAGAAGATATTAAAAATAAATTTAGGGAACCGCAGAAAGAGGGGGAAGTCAAGTTTTGATACGTTAAAATGATGGTAAATTTAATGAGCTGTATAAACCTGAAAAGCTCCTGTTGCTCGGTCCCTGCCCCTGCCAACCTAGCAGTTCGAAAGCACGTCAAAGTGCAAGTAGATAAATAGGTACCACTCCGGCGGGAAGGTAAACGGCGTTTCCGTGCGCTGCTCTGGTTCACCAGAAGCGGCTTAGTCCTGCTGGCCACATGACCCGGAAGCTGTACACCGGCTCCCTCGGCCAATAAAGCGAGATGAACGCCGCAACCCCAGAGTCGGCCACGACTGGACCTAATGGTCAGGGGTCCCTTTACCTTTATCTTTACTGTATCACCATAGTAGTCCACTGATGGGCTAGGCCCGTGACTTACACATCGGAACCTACACAACACAAAACACTGTTGCTGTACGTAGATTTCATTTTATTCTTTTTTTTATCTTATGTATTTTGGAAATGTAAATCCAGTTATTCCCCCCCTTTAATTTTTAACCCCCCCTTGATTTTATTTTGGCGTTGTCTGTTTACTTTGGAGTCCTTTGTTGTAAAGAATGTATATCATGTGAATCAAATAATAAAGGATGATAACGGCAAAAAAGAAAAGAAAAAGGAAAGTATTGTACTTTTAATCTTTGTATGTAACGGGGTCCTTGCCAGATATTTTCATATACCTTCACAATTTATTTTCCCATACAATCAATAAATCCCGATGTTGTTTGTGTATAGTTTTTTTTAGGGGCGAGCTATAGCTTGTTTAGCTTACCTTTATATTTTCATATACCTTCCCAATTTATTTTCCCATACAATCAATAAATCCCAATGTTATTTGTGTATAGTTTTTTTAGGGGCGAGCTATAGCTTGTTTAGCTTACAGGTATATTTTCATATACCTTCCCAATTTATTTTCCCATACAATCAATAAATCCCAATGTTATTTGTGTATAGTTTTTTTAGGGGCGAGCTATAGCTTGTTTAGCTTACAAGTATATTTTCATATAGCTTCCCAATTTATTTCCCCATACAATCAATAAATCCCAATGTTATTTGTGTATAGTTTTTTTAGGGGCGAGCTATAGCTTGTTTAGCTTACAAGTATATTTTCATATAGCTTCCCAATTTATTTTCCCATACAATCAATAAATCCCAATGTTATTTGTGTATAGTTTTATTTAGGGGCGAGCTATAGCTTGTTTAGCTTACAGGTATATTTTCATATACCTTCCCAATTTATTTTCCCATACAATCAATGAACCCCGATGTTATTTGTGTATAGTTTTTTTTAGGGGCGAGCTATAGCTTGTTTAGCTTACAGATAGAGCGAGATGAGCGCCACAACCCCAGAGTCGGTCACAACTGGACCTAATGGTCAGGGGACCCTTTACCTTTATATTTTCATATACCTTCACAATTTATTTCCCCATACAATCAATGAATCCCAAAGTTATTTGTGTATAATTTTTTTTAGGGGTGAGCTACAGCTTCTTTGGATTACACGTAAACCCGGCGCCGCAGTTCAGGATGCCCAAGTATCCTTTTTTACCTGGCGATGGAAGGAACACGCGTCTCCAAAAAACGCGCGCGCGCGCGCGCCCCACTCCTTTCCGACAGCGCCGTTGCCCTTTTAAGAGCGCGCGCGTTGCAGTCGAAGAGGGAGGGCGCTTCTTCCTCGGAAGAGCCACTGAGAAAAAAAAAGAGGATTTTTTTTTAAGGGGGGTGGGGGGAGAGAGAGAAAAGCCAAAGCGAGGAGGGAGGGAGGGTCTCTTGCAGCCCGCCCGGAGGAGCCATCACCGCCGCGGCGTCGAGCCTGGCGCGCCCGACGCTTCCTGGAGCCGAGGAGCCTTGAAGGCGCCATGCGGCGATGCTCCCTGGGGTGACGGCCCCGATCCTGCTTCTAGCTGCAGGTGCGGACCCCCCCTCCCTCCAGAGACGCCGGAGAGACCCCCCCCTAGCCAGCCATGTATGCCAAAGGGAAAGGCTCCGGCGTACCTTCCGACGGGCAGGCGCGAGAGAAGTGAGTTGGAAACCCCCTCCCTCCTTCCCTACCCCCCCGGAAAAAAAAACCACGACCACCCCGACAAGACCCCTTTCTTTGGAAATCTAGAGACGCCCCCCCCACCAAAAAAATAATCAGCTCAATGCCTCTCAGCCTAAACCCTCACCACGCACACAAAAAATGAAAGCCTAAAACTTCCAAGGTGGAGTTTCTCCTCCCCAAAATACCCCCCCTTGGAAATTTGGGGTCTCCCCCACATATCAGCTCCACTCACCTCCCCCCACCAGAGAAAAACCCACTCCTGAAACTTCCTCGCTTTTCAGACGGTGGAACCCCATACCAAACATCAGTTTCCAAAATATCAGTTTCCCTAAAATTTGGGCACCCCCGTCTCCCCCCCAAAATCAGCCCGGTTTCACTCACCCCCCGCCCCTCCAAATGCACTCCCGAAACTTCCCAGAGGGAGTTTTATCAGGCAGCGGGACCCCCTCCCCCAAAAGACAGCCCCCCCAAACATCAATTTCCTTTGGAGATTTGGGGAGCCCGTTTCCCAAAATCAGCCCAACTCTTCTCTGCAAACTTCCAGTGTCGAGTTTCCCAGGCGGAGGACCCCCGCCTCCATGAATCAGAAGCAGGCCTGGGGGGTGTTTCAAAGCTGGGGGGGGGTCCTGACCTCCCTCCCCACCCCTTTACTTCCCTAGCAATTCATGGGCTCTGTCAAAAGGAAAAATAGTTTTGGGGGACGCTATGGGTTTGTGTGTGGTTTCATGGATAGGGCCACAACAGAGAAGGGGACTTTGGAGTTGGGGGGGGGGTGTCAGAGAGGGTCTGAAAGTATTTCGTTGGGGGGGAGGTGAAAAGAGGGCGTGGGGGCAGAGGGTGTGTGTCCCCCCCCCAAAAAAATATGGATGTGCACTGGACCTTAGAGGGTGTTGTCAAGTTGAGATGACCTGCTCATAACTTGCTTTCCCCCCAAATGTTTGGCAGACCTGGTGGACAGTTCTGGGGGTGGGGGCACGCTGGAACATTTTTTTGGGGGGGGGCTGCATCCAGCCACATCCAGAAGCCATCCTGGGCAATTATTTATTTTTTGGGAGAGGATGAGACTCTGAACAAGGGCTAATGGCAAATTGATTAGAGCACAAGTCTTCGTCACCAATTCCCTGCCCCCCCAAAAAAAATTCAGCCCCAAAGGGGGAACTCTGAGCAATGGTGGCGGCTAAGAATCAAGCCCCCAGCCACAGACGCAGTCTACCTGCGGCTTACCAGGCACTGAGTCGTGGATTGGCCATCCACACATACGGAGTTTAGGATCTGCGATTCGGATTAAAATGTCTGTGCGTTGCATATTTATATTGTGGTGTTTTTTTTTGGGGGGGTGTTATAGACTTGTAAAATTGTCACGCTGGAAGGGACCGCGGAAGTCCTCTAGCCTACTTTTTGAGAAGACATCTAAAGGCAGCCCTGTTTAGGGAAGCTTTTAATGCTTGACGGACTATTGTATTTTAATATTTTGTTGGAAGCCGCCCAGAGTGGCTGGGGAAACCCAGCCAGATGGACAGGGTATAAATAAATTATTATTATTATTATTATTATTATTATTATTATTATTATTATTACCCTCTCTAACCAGCTGAGCTACTATCCAGTTGTTGTTTATTTTGCTGTAACAATTTTTAGTTTCGTTTCGCACCAGAGTTTGCCAAAATGGTTATTTTATTTTATTTTCCGGGGGAAAGCGTATATTGTTTTTGCCCTTTATCCAAGATGCCAGGCTTTGCAGGGTTAGAAGTCCAGAAGTCATTTTGTCCAGCCCAAAGCTGTCAACGTTTCCCTTTTTTAAAGGGAAATTCCCTTATTCCGAATAGGATTCCTCGCAAGAAAAGGGGAAAGTTGACCGCTATGGTCCAGCCCCCTGCAATGGGAGAATTACAGCTTGTCCTGCGTTAAGTTTTTTCTCCCACAAAGCGGCCTATAAATTTATTAAATAGGGGCTGTGGGTTAAACCACAGAGCCTAGGACTTGCCGATCAGAAGGTCGGTGGCTCGAATCCCCGCAATGACGGGGTGAGCTCCCGTTGCTCGGTCCCTGCTCCTGCCAACCTAGCAGTTCGAAAGCACGTCAAAGTGCAAGTAGATAAATAGGTACCACTCTGGCAGGAAGGTAAACGGCATTTCCATGCTTCTCTGGTTCGCCAGAAGCGGCATAGTCATGCTGGCCACATGACCAGGAAGCTGTATGCCGGCTCCCTTGGCCAATAAAGCGAGATGAGCTCCGCAACCGCAGAGTCGGCCACGACTGGACCTAATGGTCTGGGGTCCCTTTACTGATCATATGTGGCATTTGGAGTCTCCGCATGCCAGGTGATTTGCCCCGATCCAACAGAACCATCTCCCAACCTACAGAACCTGGAGGGGGGAGGAGTGTCTCAGTTAAACTCAGTTTGTCCTCTTTCCTGGACCCACAACTCCTTCCATCGCTGACTATTGTACATGCTGGCTCATTGGGAATTTGAGGTACCCAACACCCAGAGAGGATAGCAGGCTTCCTAACATAGGAAGATCACTGGGGTAGGATCAGGCCCAAGGGGGCAGGTCCAGTCTGGTTGCCCCCATGTCCAAACAGCTGCCCCCCATAGGGGAATCGACTCTCCCCACAGAGGCGGACTTTGGTAATATGCTGCCCTGAGCGAGGACAAAATATGGCACCCCCCAAAAATATATATATACAGCTATATTCATACAGCGGGTGGCACTGTGGGTTAAACCACAGATACTAGGGCTTGCCGATCAGAAGGTCGGCGGTTCGAATCCCCACTACGGGGTGAGCTCCCGTTGCTCCTGCTCCTGCCCACCTAGCAGTTCCAAAGCACCTCAAAGTGCAAGTAGATAAATAGGTACCACTTTGGCGGGAAGGTAAACGGCGTTTCCGTGCGCTGCTCTGGTTCGCCAGAAGCGGCTTAGTCCTGCTGGCCACATGACCCGGAAGCTGTACGCCGGCTCCCTCGGCCAATAAAGCGAGATGAGCGCCGCAACCCCAGACTCGGTCATGACTGGACCTAATGGTCAGGGGTCCCTTTACCTTTACCTGTATTCATACAGGTACCTAATGAGAAGATTCATGAATGCACCAAAATGAATGACAGTGTTACCTTGGTTCTCAAATGCCTTGGTTCTCAAACAACTTGGAACCCAAACAGGGCAAACCTGGAAGTAAATGTTCCGGTTTGCGAACTTTTTTCAGCTGAAAGTGCTCTGTTTTGAGTGTCGCTCTTCCGATTTGAGTGTTACGCTGAGGTTACATACGCTTCAGGTTACAGACACTTCAGGTTACAGACTCTGCTAACCCAGAAATAGTACCTCGGGTTAAGAACTTTGCTTCAGGATGAGAACAGAAATCGCGCGGCAGCAGCAGGAGGCCCCATTATCTAAAGTGGTGTTTCAGGTTAAGAACAGTTTCAGGTTAAGAACGGACCTCCGGAACGAATTAAGTAACTAACCTGAGGTACCACTGTATTTATTTTTGCGTTTTTGTCGTTGCGGTGCTTTTGCGACTGCGTGGAACCCAGTACAAGCTACTGATGGATGGATTGTGTGACTGCAGTACATTGTTTATCAATTTCGTTTTGTGGATCGGCGGTCTCGTTCGATAGTGAAATTCGCATGAAATTGCTGTTTGAGGGGCTGTTTTTAAAAGCCTGGAACGGATTAATCCGTTCTGCATTGCTTTCTGTGGGAAAGCAGCGCACCTTGGTTTTGGAACGCTTTGGTTTTGGAACGGAATTTCCGGAACGGATTAAGTTTGAGAACCGAGGGACCACTGTATTGTGAAAATAGGAAATATATGCTTGTGCTGGTGCTGTTGTTGCTGTTGCTGTTGCTGTTGTTGTTTTTGTTGTTATGCTAAAAGGTAAAGGGACCCCTGACCATTAGGTCCATTCGTGGCCGACTCTGGGTTGCGGCGCTCATCTCGTTTTATTGGCCGAGGGAGCCAGCACACAGCTTGACTGTAGCCAGCATGACTAAGCCGCTTCTGGCGAACCAGAGCAGCGCACGGAAACGCCGTTTACCTTCCCCCCAGAGTGATACCTATTTATCTACTTGCACTTTGACATGCTTTCAAACTGCTAGGTTGGCAAGAGCAGGGACCGAGCAACGGGAGCTCAGCCCATCACAGGGATTTGAACCGCCGACCTTCGGATCAGCAAGTCCTAGGCTCTGTGGTTTAACCAACAGCGCCACCCATGTCCTTGTTGTTATGCTAGCATCCTGTATAGTAAAAGCTGCTCTGCACTGGAACAGACTCCCTCTGGAGGTGGTCTCCTTCCTTGGAGGTTTTTAAGCAGAGGTTCGAAGCACATCTTTCCTTGCATTCTTCAGCTGAAGTTCCTGCATTGCAAACTCCACGATTTTACGGTTATTCAGGTCCATGAGGACTAGGACCCTGGATCATAGCTGAGCAATGAAAGCACATCCTTATGCATTGTGTGTTTTGCTATCTTGCATTTTCCTGCTGCAAACCACCCTGGGTTTTGCGGTTGGAAGAGCGGCTGACAAATCTAATAAATAATAATTGTGATATTTTTGTGCCCCTGTCTGCTCGGTACAAGGTGGTGCTGTGGGTTAAACCACAGAGCCTAGGGCTTGCCGATCAAAAGGTTGGTGGTTCGAATCCCTGCAATGACGGGGTGAGCTCCCGTTGCTCGGTCCCTGCTCCTGCCAACCTAGCAGTTCGAAAGCACAAAGTTCAAGTAGATGAATAGGTACCACTCTGGCGGGAAGGTAAACGACATTTCCATGCGCTGCTCTGGTTCGCCAGAAGCGGCTTAGTCATGCTGGCCACATGACCTGGAAGCTGTACGCTGGCTCCCTCAGCCAGTAAAGCGAGATGAGCGCCGCAACCCCAGAGTCGGCCATGACTGGACCTAATGGTCAGGGGTCCCTTTACCTTTCCTGCTTGGCACCAGGTTCAGGGAAATCGCCAAAATCTGGCGCTGCTTCCGGCTTGTGATTCCCGGCGATTGATATTATCCAGAGGAGTTTACTGCCTCCGACAGGGGAGCGTAGAACATCGCCGTCGCAGGTCGTAGCTGTTGCCCCTGTTCTTAAGACACCTTTTCCCCTCTCAGGAGAGATTGCCTGTTTTCGAAATAGCATCTCTTTGCACCAACGCTAGCCATTGGTCCTGCTGGCTGGCTGGGAGCCCAGCAGTATTTGAAAGGGGCCGGATACGGTCCTCATCCCCATGCAAAGGATTTGCTGGGAATAGGTAGAAAGGGGGCTTTGGGGAGGGGGAGCATAATAGAATCAGAAACCATAGACTTGGAGGGTTCCCTGGCGGTCATCTAGACCAACCCCCTGAAATGACCGGAAATCGAACCCGCAACCTCGGTATTTTCGGCACCCTGCTCTCACCAACTGAGCTATCCAGGCCCGGCAGGCTGTTGACTGACGCCTCTTACCCCTCCAGGTTGGCGTTGTACGTTTATGAATACCTTCTACACATCGGGGCGCAGAAATCAGCGCAGACCTTTCTCTCAGAGGTGAGGAGATGGGGGTCTGGAAGATGGGATGGGGGCAGAGCCATAACCTGCAAAAAAAGAAGTATCTGTTTATTTTATTTTGGGGAGACGGGGGAAGCAAATACCGTATTTTTCGCTCTATAGGATGCACTTTCCCCCCTCCATTTTTTTTTATTTATTCAAAATTATAACAAGACATATTATCCAAAAACATATCATCCTTCCCCCCCCCCATTTTTATCATCCTTGTCTCCCCCCCCATTTTTCCTTCCTCCCCCCGACTTCCCTCAGTTCCAGTCTTTGGTTTCTCTAAAAATGCTGTTTTCTGCATGTTACACAGTTGTATAGATCCTCAAACTATTTAGCTGATTATTATCAATAAAAAGTTTGTGAATGTTTATTCAATGTTTATTCAAAACCTGCCAAGGAGTCCAGTTCGCTTTGTTGCATCTTCAGATACATTGTAAAGGGTTCCCATTCATCCTTAAAGTCACAGTTATCCTTTTCCCGTAGCTTGTATGTCAGTTTTGCCAGTTCTGCATAGTCCATCAATTTTTCTCGCCATGATTCTTTAGTTGGGGTTTCTTCGGTCTTCCAACCTTGTGCTACCAAAACTCTCGCGGCCGATGTCGCATACATGAAGATGTTTTTCAACTTTTTGGGCAGGTCTTTCCCTACAATCCCCAACAAAAATGACTCAGGTTTTTTAACAAATGTTAAATGAAACATTTTCTTCAACTGGTTGTACAGTGGTGCCCCGCAAGACGAATGCCTTGCAAGACGTAAAACTCGCTAGACGAAAGAGTTTTCCGTTTTGGAGGTGCTTCGCAAAACGGATTTCCTATGGGCTTGCTTTGCAAGACGGCAATGTCTTGCGAGTTCCTGCTGGTTCCCCCCCCCCCTTTTTCTAAGCCGCTAAGCTGCTTATCAGCTGATCCGATCAGCAGATAAGCCGCTAAAAGCCGCTAATAGCGCTAATCCACTAATCCTTACTAATCCTTCAATGGGCTTGCTTCGCAAAACGAAAAAACCGCTAGACGAAGAGAATCACAGAACGGATTCTTTTCGTCTTGCGAGGCACCACTGTATATCATTTCCCATGCTTTTTTAATTACCTTACAATCCCACCACATATGATAAAATGTCCCCCCCCCTTCAAAAATGAAGGGGAAATGTGTGTGCGTCTTATGGAGCGAATGCAGGCTCCTTGGCTTCAGCGATAGCAACGTGAAGCCTCCGAAGCGCAGAGAGAGCACTCCCTCCGTGCTTCAGAGGCTTCAGGTTCCTTTCGCTGAAGCCTGGAGAGCAAGAGGGGTCGGTGCGCACCGACCCCTCTCGCTCTCCAGGCTTCAGGGATAGCCGCCTGAAGCCTTTGGAGCGCAGCGGGAAAGCAAGACTCTCCTGGCTTCAGCGAAAGGAACCTGAAGCCTCCGCAGCGCAGCGGGAACTTGCGCTGCGCTGTGAAGGCTTCAGGGATAGCCACTGCACTCCAGAGGCTTCGGGTTCCTTTTGCTGAAGCCGGGAGAGCAAGACTCTCCTGGCTTCAGCAGAGAGGGAGAGCTGCGCAGCGCCTCTTCAGCGAGGCGGGAGGAGAAATGGAAGGGGCTCCGTTTCTCCTGCCGCTTCGCTGAAGGGGCGCTGAGCAGAGAGGGGGAGAGTTATTTTTTTCTTGTTCTCCCCCTCTAAAACAAGGTGCGTCCTATGGTCGGGTGCGTCCTATAGAGCGAAAAATATGGTAATTCGCTGAACGCAACACGGACTGAACGCCAACATGGACTGGCAGCAGCGGGGGGGCAGGTGTCCTTCCCAGCCCATGCCTGGAGGCGTTCTGCAAGCCCAGCAGCTGCTGTTACCTGTGAAGCAACGGCACACACCCTCTAAAAATAAATTTCTAAGTCTCCTGCTCCGAGGAAAGAGCTGGTTTTTTAAATAGCGGGCGCCAAGGAGTGACATTCTGCATGGCAAGCAGGTGTTCTGCCCCCGACGCACATCTGCGTCGTCGTCGTCGTCCCAACCTCCGGGGCATCCTTCCCTTAGCATTCTCCCCTAGAAGCTTCCCCCACTTGGGGTACCAAACCACTTTCCCTCCAGCCTGTCTTAACTGAGTTCTGGGGTGTGTGTTTTTGTGGCAGATTCGGTGGGAAAAAAACATCACGCTCGGGGAACCGCCCGGATTTCTGCACGCCTGGTGGTGGTAAGTACGTTTTACGTCCTTTTCAAAAGGGTGGGGTGTGGGGCTGGAGCTGTCCAGGAAGGGGTGGGTGGGAGCGCGCACATGTGTGACCACTCTAAGGTAGACTGTCTCTGTCCATGGAGGCTCCATTTAGGGATCGACAACATCTTAAAAAGCAGAGACATCACCTTGCCGACAAAGGTCCGTATAGTTCAAGCTCTGGTTTTCCCAGTAGTGATGTATGGAAGTGAGAGCTGGACCATCAAGAAGGCTGATGGCCGAAGAATGGATGCTTTTGAATTCTGGTGCTGGAGGAGACTCTTGAGAGTCCCATGGACTGCAAGAAGATCAAACCTCTCCATTCTGAAGGAAATCAGCCCTGAGTGCTCACTGGAAGGACAGATCCTGAAGCTGAGGCTCCCAGACTTTGGCCACCTCATGAGAAGAGAAGACTCCCTGGAAAAGACCCTGATGCTGGGAAAGATGGAGGGCGCAAGGAGAAGGGGACGACAGAGGACGGGATGGTGGGACAGTGTTCTCGAAGAGACCAGCATGAGTTTGACCAAACTGCGGGAGGCAGTGGAAGACAGGAGTGCCTGGCGTGCTCTGGTCCAGGGGGTCACAAAGAGTCGGACACAACTAAAGAACTAAACAACAACAAAGAAACTAAGAAGAAGCCAGTGGCTGGGTCAGTGGCCAACCATATGCCCTCCCCAGCAGGACCCTCCCCATTTTGTACTCCGAGGCATCGCTGCCCCCAATAGCAGAGGCAGAATGTCAGCTAGAAACCCCCATCACGACTTTGCCCAATCCTAGAACCCTAGATTTGTAGGAAGGGCACAACAGACTACATATTGGTCGATAGCGAATTATTAGCAAAGCTGAGTTGGAAGGGAACTTGAGGGTCATCCAGTCCAACCCCCACCGCCATAACGCAGGAATCTTTGGCCCAAGGTCAGACTCGAACCCGCAACCCAGAGATTTCATGTTAAAGCTGTCGGTGGCCGTCGCTGCCTCCGTTCCACAGCTGAACTCGAACACCTTCCTTTTGCCTGTCCTGACTCCCACTAGGGGGAGATGGACATTTCTTCCCCCAACCTTCTCAAAACTGGGCATAGATGTATAGGCCTCGGTCATGTCAACCATGCCTCCCCCCCCATGCCCTCCCTCGAAACCTTTATTTTAGGCTGACTCCCAAAATCTCATGAAATAGCATGCAAGCTTTGCAGTAACGCAGAACTCTTCATCAGACTAGAGGTTTGAAAACCCGACGTTGGTGTGAGTTTGGGAGTCCCACCATATAAAACACTTCCTAGGTCCGTGATGACTTGTGACAAAAAAATGATTAGGCAGAAACGCTCGATCGTGGTACATCCAGGGTCAGGAAGCCAGGCTCCCCATGCTGTGAAGACCTCTGATTTCAAAGAAAAAAAGAGCAAGCCTGTTTAAGTTTCTAGTCCACAGCGTGGTCTCTTGGAACAATTTTGTTGTTGTTGTTGAGTCGTTTAGTCGTGTCCGACTCTCCGTGACCCCCTGGACCAGAGCATGCCAGGCACTCCTGTCTTCCACTGTCTCCCGCAGTTTGGTCAAACTCATGCTGGTAGCTTCGAGAACACTGTCCCACCATCTCGTCCTCTGTCGACCCCTTCTCCTTGTGCCCTCCATCTTCCCCAACATCAGGATCTTTTCCAAGGAGTCTTCTCTTCTCATGAGGTGGCCAAAGTCTTGGAGCCTCAGCTTCAGGATCTGTCCTTCCAGTGAGCACTCAGGGCTGATTTCCTTCAGAATGAAGAGGTTTGATCTTCTTGCAGTCCATGGGACTCTCAAGAGTCTCCTCCAGCACCAGAATTCAAAAGCATCCATTCTCCGGCCATCAGCCTTCTTTGTCGTCCAGCTCTCACTTCCATACATCACTGCTGAGAAAACCATAGCTTTTACTATACGGACCTTTGTTGGCAAGGTGATGTCTCTGCTTTTTAAGATGCTGTCTAGGTTTGTCATTGCTTTTCTCCCAAGAAGCAGGTGTCTTCTAATTTTGTGGCTGCTGTCACCATCTGCAGTGATCATGGAGCCCAAGAAAGTCAAATCTCTCATTGCCTCCATTTCTTCCCCTTCTATTTGCCAGGAGGTGATGGGACCAGTGACCATGATCTTCGTTTTTTTGATGTTGAGCTTCAGACCATATTTTGCGCTCTCCTCTTTCACCCTCATTAAAAGGTTCTTTAATTCCTCCTCACTTTCTGCCATCAAGGTTGTGTCATCTGCATATCTGAGGTTGTTGATATTTCTTCCGGCAATCTTAATTCCGGCTAGGGATTCATCCAGACCAGCCTTTCGCATGATGAATTCTAATAAAAGATGGCTAATCAGTTTCAATAATATTTATTTCTTGGATTACATTTGCTGTCCACCTACAGGGTCCTATACCCATTCCCCATGTTATCTTAACGACAACCTAACGGGAGCATCGTGGTCCATTGCGGCGGGATTTGAACCCTGAACCCTCCCAGATCCTGGCCCGACACTCTGACCACTCCACCAACGCCAACCTGGAAATAATTAACTTGATGGCGCTGCTATACTAAATTTTGCACTGCCCGTCGAGGCGACGCCTGTATCAGGGGGGTTGAGATAGATGTCCGCTGGGGGCCCCATCTCTCTCTGCAATTATGTGATTCTATTTTTTTTAAAAAAGATATTTATTGAGGAAAAATTTTGAATATAAGAAAAAATAAAAAATAAACATACAAAATAATAAGCAGTTAAAAACACACATTAATTTTCAATAACATAGCTTCCATACCCTTATTTCCTCCGACCTCCTCATACTTCCCTTCTTTGTATTCCATTTCAGTTTGTTAGTTCAGCAAATCCTTACCATTAAACTTTTACCCATTTATAATCCTTTTTTCATATCTCCTGAAGCATTACAGCTGAAACCACTTAGTTTCTATCCAACATCTTTCTAACATTCATTCATTTTACAATATTTCTTTAAGTAGTCTTTAAATTTCTTCCAGTCTTCTTTCACCGACTCTTCTCCCTGGTCTCGGATTCTGCCAGTCATCTCAGCCAATTCCATGAAGTCGATCACCTTCATCTGCCATGCAATTATGTGATTCTAGGCAGTTGTGAGGTTCCTGGTGACCTGCGGATTTAAAAATAAAAAATAATAATAATAATAATAATAATAAATTTTATTTATACCCCGCCCTCCACAGCCAAGACCGGGCTCCGGGCGGCTAACACCAGGTATCAAAACAATTGATTAAAATACAACTTAAAAACGAGATTAAAACACAACATTAAAGTGCAGCCTCATTTCAGGGGGCAGAAATTTTTTAAAGAGCTTGGCGTTGGAAAGTCTATTAAATCGGAACCCAGAAATTTGGGGTCCCCTCCAAACTTGTGTCAAAGGTTTTGTACCGGGAGGGGGGGCTTGTTTTGTATAGCCCCCCCATACAACCTGTGTGATCGATTCATCAAACCGGGGTTTGCCGTTAACACCCGAAAACCCAAGGTAAAAAACGAGTTCAAAACTTTGGCACAAGTTTTTTTTTTGCAGGGGGGGGAGATCCCAGATTTTTTTGGGGGGGGGGGTTCCTATTTAATAAAGCCAAGTATAGTTCCTCCCCCCTTTCCCTTGGCTTCTGGCTTCAGGCAGAACTGGAACGCATTCAAAACCTCCTCTCTCTCCCTCCGCTTCCTCGTTCTCCCCCCCCCAAAAAAAACCCCCCGGAAATATCCCCTCCCTGCACTCTATAGAGCCTGGCTGCCTTGTTTCGCCACACATGGATATAATTTGGAACGGAGGAAAAAAACTGCCTCATTTTTCGGTGGGGGGGGGCGTGCAGAGGAGAGTTGAGGGGCTGAGACCTCAACTGATAAATGTGTACCCTTTTTGTCTCCCCCCAAATTTCTCCTTCAAATGGCGCCACAATTTTTTTTTTCGTGGGGGAGGGGAGATGAATGGGGTTTGCTCGGAATAGCATGCATCTATTTTATTTTTTGTGTGTGGAATCCTTCCTGGCAGCCCCCCAACGCTCTAGTCAAGGGTCAAATATTTCCTTGCTTTCTCATTCTCTCCTGCGTCTCTGTCACCCCCCCTCCCAATTCTTTTTTTCTCTCGGTTTCTTTTTATCAGTGGCTACTCGCCACAATAGGACGCGGGTGGCGCTGTGGGTAAAACCTCAGCGCCTAGGACTTGCCGATCGCATGGCCGGCGGTTCGAATCCCCGCGGCGGGGTGTGCTCCCGTCGTTCGGTCCCAGCGCCTGCCGACCTAGCAGTTCGAAAGCACCCCCGGGTGCAAGTAGATAAATAGGGACCGCTTACCAGCGGGAAGGTAAACGGCGTTTCCGTGTGCTGCGCTGGCTCGCCAGATGCAGCTTGTCACGCTGGCCACGTGACCCGGAAGTGTCTGCGGACAGCGCTGGCTCCCGGCCTATAGAGTGAGATGAGCGCACAACCCTAGAGTCTGGCAAGACTGGCCCGTACGGGCAGGGGTACCTTTACCTTTACCTTACTTGCCACACTGGCTATGCTCCCCCTTCCTCAGACAGGGGCAGCATGGGTTCTTCAATGAACGCCAACGCCGAGCTGGGAGAGCCGTTTGCGCTGCGTGACGACAGCCTTACGTTTCTATTTCTATAGCAAGATGCATATAGCATATTTTATATATATATAGTGGTACCGCGGGTTAAGTACTTAAATCGTTCCGGAGGTCCGTACTTAACCTGAAACTGTACCTAACCTGAAGCCCCACTTTAGCTAATGGGGCCTCCTGCTGCCGCTGCGCCGCCGGAGCACGATTTCTGTTCTTATCCTGAAGCACTATTTCTGGCTTAGTGGAGTGTGTAACCTGAAGCGTATGTAACCTGAAGCGTATGTAACCCAAGGTACCACTGTATACATACAGTGTACACACACACACAGTAGTACCTCAGGTTACATATGCTTCAGGTTACATATGCTTCAGGTTACACACTCTGCTAACCCAGAAATAGTGCTTCAGGTTAAGAACTTTGCTCCAGGACGAGAACAGACATCGTGCTCCAGCAGCGCGGCAGCAGCAGGAGGCCCCATTAGCTAAAGTGGTGCTTCAGGTTAAGAACAGTTTCAGGTTAAGAACAGACCTCCAGAACGAATTAAGTACTTAACCCAAGGTACCACTGTATACACACACACACACACAGTGTAGACACTCGGGTTCGCAACCCGCAGTGTTTGCAACCTGCAGCGCTGCGCGTGCGCACACACAGGTCATGATTCGGAGCTTCTGCGCATGCGCATCTTCTATGAACGCCAACGCTGAGCGGGGAGAGCCGTTTGAGCTGCCGTATGGCAGCGTGACGACAGCCTTATGTTTCTATTTCTATAGCAAGATACGCACACACACACATATATATATATATACACACACACACAAGACACTTGGGTTCGCAACCCACAGCGCCATGCATGCGCACGCATGGGTCGTGATTCAGAGCTTCTGCGCATGTGCAAAGTGCGATTTAGCGCTTCTGCGCATGCGCAAGCACCAGAACCTGCAGCCAATTGGAAGCCCCGTTAGAACGTTCGGCTTCCAGAAATAGTTCACAAACCGGAACAGTCACTTCCGGGTTGGCGGCGTTTCTGGAGCCAAAACGTTCGGGAACTAAGCTGTTCGAAAACCAAGGTACGGCTGTAAACAGCTAACTAACACATCACTCCAAAATAAATTATTTAATTTGGTTTGTGTCTCCCCCCCCCCCCCGGATGACCCACAAACAAGCCGGTCCCTTTTCCATTTGTAGAATCATCGAGTCCCATCTCCCAGTTCCCCAAATATTCTTGCTCCTAGTGGATTACCCCCTATACACATCCAGAGTCCATTTGAGGGGCCTAAACTGGCCTGTCAGTCGATTTAATCCGGTCCCTGTGGCAGTATATGCCCTGGGGTAAAATCCTAAAAAAAACCTCAACAACAACTTTGGGGTAAAATAGTGAAAAAAGCTCAAAAACTTTAATCCTAAAAAAAGCTCAGCAGCTGTGGTCGGCCCTCATTTCATCAAATTTGGCCCTCTTTGAAAAAAGTTTGCCCTATACGCTGTGTATTTGCATTCCCTCAGCCACCTCTAGATAAGATCACACTAAATCAATTGTTTCCCCCCAGTATAAATAAAAATTCATTATCCCAGAAAGTTTGGTGGACATTGGAAAAGGGTGGGGTTTCCTGTGCCCCATGGGCTCAGTTCTAGTTGGTCCTCAGGGTCCCTTCCAATTCTATGGGTCGCTGAAACCGCCTGCAGGAGCGTCGTTCGGTGTTCCCCGAGTTAGCGAAGCCCATTCGACCTCGTCCGGCGGAACTCTCTGCCACTAGAGTTGCAGCAGGGGGGCTTCCTGTTTTAACTTCCCGGTGACGCCATCCGAAAACTTGTCTATTCTGGCGGGTCTGTGCGGGCAATTAAGACAATGTCGTCATTAAGATTAAGGTTAATTAAGATTAATTAATTAATTAAGATTGACACCTGGGGTTTTTTTTTAAAAAAAGGAAACCTTATAAGAAGTTTTTATTTTAAACAGGGTGGATTTAAATCACTAATCAGTGATATTTGATTTAAATCATATATATTTTTGCAGAAAGACTCATTCTTGCTGGTATAATCTTAATATTTACAACCAGAGGGAGGTTTCATTTTTGGAATAATAAATTTTCAGAGTAGTTCTGACAGTTATATAAAAAATGACTGATTTGGCTATACTATAAGGAATAAATAGACAGATAATCATGAAATTACCATGAGTTTTAATAAGTGAACTGTTTACATTTGGGCAACTTTTCTGCTGTACTTCATTGGGAGGAGAAAAATAATAACAATTTAAACAATTTATTTTGCTAAAGCAGCAACATAATAGCATATGTATCCATGCTAAAACTCAGTCTAAGGTGTGTGTTTTTTTTAAAAAAAAGGTGAACCACATCAGTTAATAGAGTTTTAGCACACATGAAAAACTTAAAACAAATCCTTCTTTCCTAATGTAACTTAAATAGAAAATCTTTAGAAAGATTTTTCCTCCAAAAGGATTTTATTTTAAAAATCCAATTTAAATCAAAATAGTCAATTTATTTTTTTATAAAATCATCAATTTTTATGCACCCTGCTTTTAAAGGTATTTCGTCTTAGAAGGTATATAAAGCGGTTATAGCAACCACTTCGGCCCTTCGCTGGATGGGCAAATAGGTCTTGATCTGGTCTAGGACAGAGCTACGTATCTTAATTCTGCCCCCCCCCCCCCGTCACTCCACAGTGTCTTCTGGGACCTGTACTGCGCTGCACCTGACCGGAGAGAGACGTGCGAGCACTCGAGTGAAGCCAAGACCTTCCACGATTACGTGAGTACGCACGTTTGCCGTCTCAAAGGCGTGGCATGCGAGGAAGGCGCGAGGAGGAGGGACGAGGAAAGGAGAAGAAAAAAGCAGGGCCAGGGACCGATTCTTCTTGCTATAACGTTCAGCAGGGAGCAGTTTTTGGGAGGTGTGTGTCTAACCCCCAATAATAATAAACTGTTTTGTCAATTGAGAACCTCCCAGATGTAGCTGGCTAAAACTACTCGTCTGGCGCTCCCTAAAACATCTGCTGGGTGCCAAGTTAGCAAATACTCCACAGCTATAGAGACCTAGCAGACATTTTTCTGTTTTTACATTCCAAGCGCCTATTTTGCCAAGGCCTGTGCAGGCAATTAAGAAGAGACCCTTCCACAATGGTTAATTAGCATTCCTTTTTAATTTTCTCAGCGTTTTTTAATTTTATTTATGTATTTGTTGTTGTTGTTGTTGTTCTGTTTCGTTGCTGTAAACCCCCCAAAATATAAAATCGGATTATTATAAAACCACAGGGTGGGGGGTAGGGGATTTGAAAGACTGTTTTAAAATCGGGGGGAGGAAATGTGTCCGCCTCGAAAACTAACAACGAGGAAAGACACATTGACAGGGAAAATTAAAATTGCCTGTGATTGGGGGTGTGGGGTGTGGAGCGAAGGATAGGTAGAAAAGAATTCAGCGTTCTTTGGTCGACTCTCTCTGTTTTCCGAGAACGAGCTCTGTGCGGCTGCTTCTGTAGGTGGCTGGCATCTCTACACCTCTCGCTGAGCATCCTTCCCTGCCGGTTTCCATGGAAACCGCATCCTCTCTGGACCACCTTTCCTCCAGCACACGCACAGACCTACAGCCCCCCGGCTCTGCCTGCCTCCCCCCTTCTCTCTCTCTCTCTCTCTCTCTCTTTGCTGGGGGGCCAGCGAAACTTAAGATGTTGGGTAGAATCGTAGCCTCAGAAGGGACACCTGGCGGCCATCTAGTCCAACCCGCGACAACGCAAGAAGATGCAGCTGATGGATCCAGCCAGGCGCCCGTGGGAAACCAGGGAGTAGGATCTGAGTGCAAGCGCAACTCTCCGTTCCTGAAGAATCCCAGCAACTGGGATTCAGAAGCGCCGCTTCCTCCAGTTCTAGAATAGAGGGCATAGCCATTCTGGCTACTTACCCATCAATAGCCCTCTCCCCCTGTACAGTCCTCGTTTGAAGGCATCCAAATTCATGGCCATCGCTGCCTCAAGTTGTTCGGTCCCTGCTCCTGCCAACCTAGCAGTTCGAAAGCACGTCAAAGTGCAAGTAGATAAATAGGTACCACTCTGGTGGGAAGGTAAATGGTGTTTCCGTGCGCTGCTCTGGTTCGCCAGAAGCGGCTTAGTCCTGCTGGCCACATACCTGGAAGCTGTACGCCGGCTCCCTCGGCCAATAAAGCGAGATGAGCGCCGCAACCCCAGAGTCGGTCACGACTGGACCTAATGGTCAGAGGTCCCTTTACCTTTACCTTACACAGCCCACAGTGAGACAGATGCCTGAATCTTTGAAAAGCAAGCCACAGTGAGTTTCATCTGGGCTGGATGGATTTATGCCTCCTGCGGGAAGGTAAACGGCGTTTCCGTGCGCTGCTCTGGTTCGCCAGAAGCGGCTTAGTCCTGCTGGCCACATGACCCGGAAGCTGTATGCCGGCTCCCTCGGCCAATAAAGTGAGATGAGCGCCGCAACCCCAGAGTCGGCCACGACTGGACCTAACGGTCAGGGGTCCCTTTGCCTTTACCTTTAAAAGCATTCTTGTTCAGACAGGCTTGGAAAACTCCGTGCAAGTTCTAATGTGCTTTTTTAGTCTACTGTTATTTCAACTTTTTTTAAAAGCCTCAATTTGCTGCTGTTGATTTTTCCTGGCCACAATTGTATTGTTTTATTCTTATTTTTATTTTGTCAACTGTTTTCAGGCTGTTTTGTTTGTGTGTGTGTGTTTTTGCACACACGAGCAGTGTATATGTTTGCGAAATAAATAAATACAGTGGTACCTCAGGTTACATACACTTCAGGTTACATACGCTTCAGGTTACAGACTCCGCTAACCCAGAAATATTACCTCGGGTTAAGAACTTTGCTTCAGGATGAGAACAGAAATCGTGCTCCGGCGGCAGCAGGAGGCTCCATTAGCTAAAGTGGTGCTTCAAGGTTAAGAACAGTTTCAGGTTAAGAACGGACCTCCGGAACGAATTAAGTACTTAACCCGAGGTACCACTGTATCATCATCTCTGTCGCCCACCCTCATCTCTGAGACCCTCTCAGATACCAGAACTGGCTCCCTCTGACCCAGGATTTATGGTCCGCGTTGTTTTCTCCGAAACTGGATTATTGGAATCGTAGAACAGAATAGTAGAATCACAAGAGTTAAAAGGGACACGGTGCGGTCATCTAGTCCAACCCGCGTTCTGCTCTGACCCACCCGCTTTACTCTCTTTCTCGACAGAGCTCCACGGCCGCACCCAGTCCTGTGATGGCAAATGTGGCCCCCGGGGATGGAATGGCGCCCAGTCCGATGATGTCTGGCTTTTTCCAGGTAACGTTTGCGGGGTCTCAGGTCTGAGCCGGCAAAGCTCCTTTCTCTTTATAATAATAATAATAATAATAATAATAATAATAATAATAATAATAATAATAATAATAATAATTTATTTCTATCCGGCCCTCCCCAGCCGAAGCCGGGCTCAGGGCGGCTAACAACAATAACATTGGATTCTTATCTCATTATACATGACTAAGCCATTTCTCACCTTCTCACCCCTTGCCTTTTCCTGTAAGACCTATTGCAGTCGTTAAGAGTCGTCAACAGGCTCATCTCAGCTATCTGCCAATCTCCCATTCCCACCACCCTTCTGAGTAATACCCCTCCCCACCTTCCCACTATATAGAAGGATCTGGCAACTTCTGTTTCAGTGTATCTGAAGAAGTGTGCATGCACACGAAAGCTCATACCAAGAACTAACTTTGTTGGTCTTTAAGGTGCCACTGGAAGGATTTTTTTTTATTTTAACAATAAAACAATACAACATTCTAAAATCATTTCATTATAAAATTAATTCAAATCAAATTGATGGCAACCATTGGGCTAGAGTTCTGTGCAGATTGCCAAAGGAGGGAGTCAGGCTGTGCCCTGACCAAAGGCCTGGTGGAACAGCTCCGTCTTGCAGGCCCTGCGGAAAGATGTCAAGTCCCGCAGGGCCCTGGTCTCTTGTGGCAGAGCGTTCCACCAGATCGGAGCCGCAGACGAAAAGGCCCTGGCTCTGGTTGAGGCCAGCCTAACCTCTCTGTGGCCCGGGACCACCAAGATGTTTTTGTTTGAAGATCGTAAGTTCCTCTGTGGGACATACCAGGAGAGGCGGTCACGTAGGATTTTCTCTCCTAGAATGGAACCTCCAGCTGCAGGAACAGTCTACCATCAGACCTCGGCCCGACAGGGAGAACCTGTGAATTAGATGGTGCCTTGCTTGTGGAATTTCCTGGGGTGGGGGGGGGAAGGTGTGGGGCATATGTAAATTATGTGGGGAGGAGGACGGCCAGGGTATGTGTGGGGGGAACAGGAGAGGGAAATCCGAAGGCAGAGAGAAGCTCTTATCTCCCCTGGTGTGTGTGAACCAACAGCTCCCCCTAGCGGAATCCCATTCGACTCCGTTTCCTACGACTGGGATTCATAAACGTTGCTGCCTCTGACCTCGGAAGCCGAGCGAAGCCGTTGCGGCAGCGATAGCCATCAATCGCTCTCTACTGTTCCCATCAATTTGGCCGGCTCTCTTTCGAAGCCGTCCGCTTTGGCGGCCATCCTTGTCTCTTGTGGCAGGGAGTTCCACAGCCTCTGCGCTGCTGGAGGGAGTCCTGTCTTTCCCCCCCATCCTGGATCCTCATGGTCAGCTCTGGCGGTCTGAGAGAGGGAGGGGAAAAAACCTTCCATTTCCCCGTCCCATGCATTAAAACTTACAAGTCCCAAACATTGTTTTACAAACTTAAAACTTACAAGTCCCAAACTTTTTCAGCAGGGGAGCCGTCCACCATCCCTCAGACCTTGTGGGGGGGCCAGACTATATTTTTTTCGGGGGGGAGAACGAACAAATTCCTATGCCCCACAAATAACCCAGAGATGCATTTTAAATAAAAGCACACATTCTACTCATGTAAAAACACGCTGATTCCCGGACTGTCCGTGGGCCGGATTGAGAAGGCGATTGGGCCGGATCCGGCCCCCGGGCCTTAGTTTGCCTACCCCTGGTCCCCTGCAACCTTCCCTCTTAGTAGACCTCCATCTCCTGCTTTTATCACTCAGATTACCCTTTTTCCTAACGTTTTCCAACCCTACAATATCCTTTTTTAGCTAAGGCGACCAGAGCACTCCCAATTCCAGCCGCACCATCAATTTATCTGACGGTATTACGACGCCGGCAGCTTTTATTTTCAGTTCCTTCCCGAATGATCCCTTCTGGACTTTCTGATCACTGATAGATAGATAATACTTTATTCGGCTATAAGCCCACAAGGTAAAAACCAATCAATAAGTAAAATAGCATTTTACATTTTAAAATATCAACTAAAATATTTCAACGCATACTGTCCTTCACCTTACATACAATCTCTAGATGTACCATATTGTGGCCTTGATTATAAAGATGGAGGATAGAGTTTACTAGATTTTAATAGTCATACAGCATTCCATGAACTCTTTTATATGAAAGAACTGAATTCAGGAATCTGGCAACCTGTAATGTTCTATAAGAATCAATGTCCTGGAGTAGATAGGCTAGATGTGATTCAGGTTGGTTTTGCAAGAGTTTCCAAAATGATTGAACTCAGAATCCTTGATCGGGGAACGATATATAAAGGGCAATTAAACAAGATATGATGAAGGGATTCTATTGATTTGTTGTCACATGCGCATAAAACAGAGGTTTTACCATTAGACAATCTATTGTTCAGCACATTTGAGGGGAACACATTAAATCTGGCTCCAACAAAAGCGAATCTATGCGACGCAACCGATAAGGTAGACAGATATCTTATCGGTTGTGTCTGTTCTGATCACTGTACCCCAACCTTCCCCCCAAGTGGGGGGGCACCTTCCATTTTTGCTCATCAGTTGGGAAAATGGCATTTTTGGGGGGTGAGGACAGGAGGCTGGAACCACGGCCTAGGGGTCCTTTCTCCCATAACTCTGTTTCTGTTTCCCTCCGTGCCCCACAAGGGACCTCCAGGCTCCCAGCAGCCCCCCCAGGGCTCGCCACACCACCCCAGTCCCGCGATGATGGGGCTGCAGAGTCAGGTGAGACCCCAGATCCATTCTGCTGCGACATTTCTGCATTCTCACTCTATAAAGATTCCAGCATTGTGGGGGGTTGGACTGGATGACCTTCGGGGGGTCCCCTTCCCACTCGACGATTAGACGTCGCTTGCAAATCCTACCCCCCCTTTTTTGTAACACTGGGGGGTGACCCATGGAATAATAATAATAATAATAATAATTTATTATTTATACCCCGCCCACCTGGCTGAGTTTCCCCAGCCACTCTGGGCGGCTCCCAATCAAGTGTTAAAAACAGTACAGCGTTAAATATTAAAAACTTCCCTGAACAGGGCTGCCGTCAGATGTCTTTTAAAAAGAAGATAGCTGCTTATTTCCTTCACATCTGAAGGGGGGGGGGTGTTCCACAGGGCGGGTGCCACTACCGAGAAGGCCCTCTGTCTGGTTCCCTGGAACCTCACTTCTCTCAACGAGGGAACCGCCAGAAGGCCCTCGGCGCTGGACCTCAGCGTCCGGGCAGAACGATGGGGGTGGAGACGCTCCTTCAGGTATACAGGACCGAGTCCGTTTAGGGCTTTCAAGGTCAGCACCAACACTTTGAATTGTGCTCGGAAACGTACTGGGAGCCAATGCAGATCTCTCAGGACCGGTGTTATGTGGTCCCGGCGGCCACTCCCAGTCACCAGTCTAGCTGCCGCATTCTGGATTAATTGCAGTTTCCGGGTCACCTTCAAAGGTAGCCCTATGTAGAGCGCATTGCAGTAGTCCAAGCGGGAGATAACTAGAGCATGCACCACTCTGGCCAGACCATCTGCGGGCAGGTAGGAATTGCAGAATTGTCCAGCCTCCCGCATTGGAGGAATTTCCTCCTGAAAGAGGCGTCAGAGATGGGTTTAGGGTAGCGGCTGCTGAAATTTGAGAGCCCCAAGCCCACCACTGGGGGTGTATGTGTGCTTGCAATTTTTTAAAAGTTTGGTGGGGGCTGTGCTTCTGCCCCACACTCTTGCCAGGGACTGCTTGGCTCTCACTTGTGGGGTGCCTCAGGGTTCCATCCTCTCCCCCACGCTTTTCAACATCTACATGCAGCCGCTGGGAGAGATCATCAAGGGGTTTGGGCTGGGTCTTCATCAGAATGCGGATGATACCCAGCTCTACCTCTCTTTCAAATCAGAACCAGTGAAGGCGGTGAAGGTCCTGTGTGAGTGTCCAGAGGCAGTTGGAGGATGGATGGCGGCTAACAGATTGAGGCTGAATCCTGACAAGACAGAAGGACTGTTTTGGGGGGACGGGGCGGGCAGGTGTAGGGGACTCCCTGGTCCTGAATGGGGTAATTGTGCCCCTGAAGGACCAGGTGCGCAGCCTGGGAGTCATTCTGGACTCACAGCTGTCCATGGAGGCACAGGTCAGTTCTGTGTCCAGGGCGGCTGTCTACCAGCTCCATCTGGTACGCAGGATGAGACCCTCCCTGCCCACAGACTGTCTCGCCAGAGTGGGGCATGCTCTAGTTATCTCTCACTTGGACTACTGCAATGCGCTCCACGTAGGGCTACCTTGGAAGGTGACCCAGAAATGACAACTAATCCAGAATGCAGCAGCTAGACTGGTGACTGGGAGCGGTTGCCAAGACCACATAACACCTGTCTTGAAAGACCTACATTGACTCCCAGTACGTTTCCGAACACAATTCAAAGTGTTGGTGCTGACCTTGAAAGCCCTAAACGGCCTCCGTCCTGTATACCTGAAGGAGCGTCTCCACCCCCATCGTTCTGCCCGGACGCTGAGGTCCAGCTCCGAGGGCCTTCTGGCGGTTCCCTCATTGCGAGAAGCCAAGTTACAGCGAACCAGGCAAATCGGAAGCGATGCACTCAAAACGGAGCACGTTCAGCTTCCGAAAAATGTTCGCAAACTGGAATTCTTACTTCCGGGTTTGCAATGTTCGGGTTCCAAGTTTTTCGAGAACTAAGCTGTTCGGAAACCAAGGTACCACTGTATAGAAGCAGGAGTGGCAGAGAGGAGCCCGGCTGGCCAAAAGTCACAGCTGTCTCCCACACTTGCTGTGACGAATGCCCCTCCTCCTCTTATCTCCCAAGAACCAGGGGAGGCGTGAAAAGGGCGTAGGAGAGGTTGGCTGCCCGCAGGCACAGTCTCCGATTGCTTGGCGAAAACCCTGGAGAGGAGGGGACTCAAGACTGCTGCTGGGAGGTGGGAAGCTTCGATTTTGGCAACTTGATTCCCATGGAAGAATAGCTGCTCTGCTCATTAGGCCTGGCACTCGGCCAAGTCTGTTCAGATCGCTTTTCTTGCTAAGGGAGAGCTAACTCTAGTGTGATTTACGGCTGACTTGACTCTCTCTGTGTCTCCCGCAGCCGTTCATGTCTCCACGCTTCCCAGCCGGACTGCGGCCTTCGCTGCGGATGCCAAGCCAGGTGAGACCACCCGCCAAAGGGCACACACCCAGTCCGTAGGGTTGTTGTTGTTTAGTTGTGTCCGACTCTTCATGACCCCCTGGACCAGAGCACGCCAGGCACTCCTGTCTTCCACTGCCTCCCGCAGTTTGGTCAAACTCATGCTGGTAGCTTCGAGAACACTGTCCCACCATCTCGTCCTCTCTCGTCCCCTTCTCCTTGTGCCCTCCATCTTTCCCAACATCAGGGTCTTTTCCAGGGAGTCTTCTCTTCTCATGAGGTGGCCAAAGTCTTGGAGCCTCAGCTTCAGGATCTGTCCTTCCAGTGAGCACTCAGGGCTGATTTCCTTCAGAATGGAGAGGTCTGATCTTCTTGCAGTCCATGGGACTCTCAAGAGTCTCCTCCAGCACCAGAATTCAAAAGCATCCATTCTTCGGCAATCTGGGGCAGCATCTGCAAAACTTTTCCTTCGGGTACTGGCGGAAACAATCTCCCTGGCCAATGGCGCTGTGGGTTTCTTTTAACACGGCAACCCCGGGGTTGTCTTCAACAGAGAGGCAGTGCGGTTTAGTGGTTAGAGTGCCGGCCTAGGATCCAGGAGAGACCAGGGTTCAAAACACACACCACCAATTCGTCCAGGAAGCTGACTTGGAGACCAGTCATTGTCTCTCAGCTTAGCCTACCTCGCAAGACTGTTGTTGGAATTCAGTGAAGGGGGGCAGTTTCTTGGAGGAAAACGAAGTGAGATAGAAATGTAGACCTGCTGGAATGAAAGCTAAGTTAGCCATGCCCGTTGACTTTAATAATAGTAGTAGTAGTAGTAGTAGTAGTAGTAGTAATAATAATAATAATAATAATTCAGTGGTGCCTCGCAAGACGAAATTAATCCGTTCCGCGAGTCTCTTCGTCTTGCGGTTTTTTCGTCTTGTGAAGCACGGCTATTAGCGGCTATTAATGGCTTAGCGGCTTTAAGAAAAAGGAAACAAACTTGCAAGAACTTGCAAGACGTTTCGTCTTGCGAAGCAAGCCCATAGGGAAATTCGTCTTGCGGAACGACTCAAAAAACGGAAAACTCTTTCGTCTTGCGCATTTTTCGTCTTGCGAGGCATTCGTCTTGCGAGGTACCACTGTAATAATAATAATAATTTATTATTTATACCCCAACCCATCTGGCTGAGTTTCCCCAGCCACTCTGGGCAGCTCCCAATCAAGTGTTAAAAATAGTACAGCATTAAATATTAAAATATTAAAAACTTCCCTGAACTTCTCTTTCAATGTGTCTACTCTGAGTAGAACCAGCATTAGGAAACCACCACCCTCCTTTCCCAAAACAACACCCCAAGAATTTCCCTGGTTGCGTCCCACCTCTGGACAAATGGAATATTTCATTTCCTAGACCTGACAACTCCTCATTTTTTATTTTCACATTATCCCCACTTGCCTTTCTGATATATCTTCTTCCATCTCCCCCTCCTTTTATTTTCTTTCTGAATATATCATTTGTCTTTCATGTACAGTGGTGCCTCGCAAGACGAAATTAATTCGTTCTGCGAGTTTTTTCGTCTTGCGAATTTTTCGTCTTGCGAAGCACGGTTTCCCAAAGTCTTCAAAATCACCAAAGTCTTCAAAAAGCTCAAAAAAGGCTACCACATGCTATGAGTTGTGTGACCAGCATGAATAAGCCGCTTCTGGCGAACCAGAGCAGTGCACGGAAACGCCGTTTACCTTCCCGCCAGAGCGGTGCCTATTTATCTACTTGCACTTTGACGTGCTTTCGAACTGCTAGGTTGGCAGGAGCAGGGACAGAGCAACGGGAGCTCACCCCGTCATTGTGGGGATTCGAACCGCCGACCTTCTGATCGGCAAGTCCTAGGCTCTGTGGTTTAACCCACAGTGCCACCCGCGTCCCTAAGGTTGTTGGGTTTCCCCAAATACACACACACACACATACACGTGGTATATAAATTTTAGAAACTAGATCGATTGGATAGATGGCTGGGTTAAGCTACCACATGCTATGAGTTGCTCCTCGAAGTCACCCTGGGTATTAACGGTTTTAAGAAAAAGGAAACAAACTTGCAAGACGTTTTCGTTTTTCGTCTTGCGAAGCAAGCCCATAAGGAAATTCGTCTTGCGAAGCAACTCAAAGAACGAAAAACTCTTTCGTCTTGCGAGTTTTTCGTCTTGCGAGGTGCCACTGTATGTTGAACATCTGGGTGTTGTTGCCCATGAGATTTTCGGATCTCACCCAGGCTAGCTTAATCTGTTTTCATTTAAACTTTTCGAAAGTTTTACCTTATCGCTGTTAATGTTTCCTGTTGAGAATTTTATTGTCTCTTTTTTGTGTGGGGGTAAACTGCTTTGGGAGTGTCGTTCTTGTTTTAACAACCAGGTGATATATAAATTTTATGAAACGAAATAAAAATACATCCCTGTATCATGTCAGGTATCCCATCATGAAGGATAGATAAGGTGATTTTTAACGCAGCCATCTATCCAATCGATCTAGTTTGTAAAATTTATATACCACTTGTGTGTGTGTGTGTATATTTGGGGAAACCCAACAACCTTAGGGACGCGGGTGGCGCTGTGGGTTAAACCACAGAGCCTAGGATTTGCCCATCAGAAGGTCGGCGATTCGAATCCCCGCAATGACGGGGTGAGCTCCCGTTGCTCGGTCCCTGCTCCTGCCAACCTAGCAGTTCGAAAGCACATCAAAGTGCAAGTAGATCAATAGGTACCACTCCAGCGGGAAGGTAAACGGCGTTTCCGTGCGCTGCTCTGGTTCGCCAGAAGCAGCTTAGTCCTGCTGGCCACATGACCCGGAAGCTGTACGCCGGCTCCCTCGGCCAATAAAGCGAGATGAGCGCCGCAACCCCAGAGTCGTCCACGACTGGACCTAATGGTCAGGGGCCCCTTTACCTTTAACAACCTTAAAGAGATTTACGAAAGGAAAAATGCAATGAAATTGTCAGATCAAAAGCAAAACAAAAACCAACAGCACACGGTTAAAAACAAGTATTTAAAACATTTTTTAAAGACCAGAATATTGGGAAATGTTTATTGAATATGCGGGTGAAAACTCTGTACGTTTGAAAACGTTGGCCGCACTAAGATAAATTCAACAGTGTAAATAAGTTTTGATGGATGTAACCATGGGTCACCGAATGGTTTACTTTGAGCAAAATATGCAGGGATTTGTGTAAAATGAACCATGGGAAAAGAAGAAGGGAAGTCGTTGATATTTTAAGGTTGTTTAAATGAACGTCAATGTAAAACAGAAAAAATTAATAAAAAATATACATTAAAAAAGCACATCAAGCGGAAAGCTATATGCTTAGGCTCTTACTTGCTGTGATGGACAATTTCCCTGGACAATTTCTATTTTTCTATTTCCCTGGTCAATTTCTTTTGTGCAAAATTAAATAAAATGCGGGGGGAAAATAAAAACATATAAAACGTTTTTTTAAAAAACCAAACAAAATCAAGATTAATTAAGACCCATGTCGACCTTGTACGTGGCATTGCCTAAACAAAGATGTGTGTAGCAGATGCCAAAAGAAAAACAGCAACGGCCTGGGGTCAAGTGGCAGGGAGTTCCAAAGTTGAAGACAGGTTTATGTGCTCAGATTCATTGCTCTTGCATTTCCTCCAATAGCAACCGGGGGGCGTGCCTGGACCCCAGCCTCCCATGTCCAGCGCGATGGACCCCGGGTCATGGGTGCAAGGTGAGTTGTGGGGTCGGGGGGCGACGAAGTTCGCCTGGCAAATGGGTGGGGGGCTGTGGAAGAAGCTGGTTTTTGTCCCCAAGTCAGGCTCAGCGCAGTTGGCCTCCCCGTGTCCCCAACTTCCTTGGGGGTGGCGGCATTCCAGGGGTCTGCACAAAAGATCCTCTGCAGAAGACGTTTGCTTTCTGTATGCCAAGCAAGATTCGGCGCCCTCACTTCAAAAACAGACCCAATATTTATTAAAGGTAAAGGGACCCCTGAACATTAGGTCCAGTCGTGACCGACTCTGGGGTTGCGGCGCTCATCTCACTTTATTGGCCGAGGAGATGTGGAAGCTGTTTGTAGAATTCGTACGGTCATACCTTGGGTTATGGGACGCGGGTGGCGCTGTGGGTTAAACCACAGAGCCTAGGACTTGCCGATCAGAAGGTTGGCGGTTCGAATCCCCGCAATGACGGGGTGAGCTCCCGTTGCTCGGTCCCTGTTCCTGTGAACCTAGCAGTTCCAAAGCACGTCAAAGTGCAAGTAGATAAGTAGGTACTGCTCCGGTGGGAAGGTAAACGGCGTTTCCGTGCGCTGCTCTGGTTCGCCAGAAGTGGCTTAGTCCTGCTGGCCACATGACCCGGAAGCTGTACACTGGCTCCCTCAGCCAGTAAAGCGAGATGAGCGCCGCAACCCCAGAGTCGGCCACGACTGGGCCTAATGGTCAGGGGTCCCTTTACCTTTACCTTGTGTTACAGACACTTCGGGTCGCGCGATTTCGGGTTGTGCACAGAAGTACTGGAACAGGTTATTTCCGGGTTTTGGCGCTTGCGCATGCACAGAGGCACTAAATTGCGCTTTGCACATGCGCCGAAGCGCCGAGTCGCAACCTGCGCATGCGCAGATGCGGCGCTGCGGGTTGCAGACATGCATCCTACATGGATCACGTCCGCAACCCAAGCATCCGCTGTACTGTTAAAATAGAAAGGGGTCAAACCATCACAGGAGGTGTTGGAATTTTGGGAGGTTGGATAGTTACAATGGACTGGTCTCAGGGGTGTGGGGTGAACAATTTTATTCTTGTTTATCTATGATAATTACATTGTTGAAATAAAATAAAATAACAATAACAACAACAATAACAACAATAATAATAGAAAACAAATACCAAAAAAAACCAAGCTTACGGATCTCATGAGGTTAGCAAGCTGGTTCTATGTCACTGCCTTAAGCGTGTTCTTGTTCTTTCTCTTCTCTTCTCCTCACCAGGGCACCCCTCCGTGGGTCCACTGCAGCGCATGAGCCCCCCACGTGGCCTGACAGGGATGGCCCCACAGGTGAGCGCCCCCAAACTGACGCCCGGGGTCACCAAATGCCCAGAATTCGCATTGAGGTTCCTGCGTCCCTTCGAAGGTGTTGCAGACTGGTTGGGTGCAGAGGGACGGTCCTAGGAACCAGATTGGGGGATCCCCCCCCAAGGGAAGGTGGTGGGACAACGACGAGTGGTTAGAGGGAGAAGACTGGGAGGAGGAGGCGTCAGAAGCTGGAGAGGCAACAGGGCTTAGTGAGCGGGGAGAGTCTGTGCCAGAGAGCAGTTCAGAACTGGAGGCTGAAGCAGCAGAGGAGTGTGGCGGCCAAGGGAACAGAGATGAAGAGTCCCGGGTGTCTTCTTCTGCTGCAACCAGCTGCCCTCCCTTCTGGTTCTCCCAGAACCAGGAGCATAGCTGTCAACTTACAGATTTGAAAATAAGGGACCAGCAGCCTCGAAAATAAGGGATCAGCAGTCAAAATAAGGGATTTTGCTTAGCTTATACAGAAATCCGCCACTCCTGGAGCCAGGCTGCTTTTGCTGCCACTGACTGCGTTTTGCAGGGGGTTGGACTACATGATCCTAAGGGTCTACAACTCCCACCAAAGAAGAGTGGCAGACAAAACTGATGAAAAACGCCGAGATGGCAAGGCTTACAGGCAGAATTAGAAACCAGGAAGAGGACCTCTTTAATAAAGAACGGGGAAAGTTTATCATTTAGTTGAAAAGCTATTGTCAAGAGTTACATACATTGGTAGAATGGACAGAAAACGTGTAGTAAAAATTTGAACTACGGGTGGACAAATGATTTATAAAAATAGAGTTATGAAAGGGATGCAGAGGGGGGAATCACTACATTAAGATGCTGTGCTGGCTGGAGGGGATGCTAAGCAGCACGTCGGGGCTATCGTCGTCCTGGCGCGAGGAGTTCCATTGGCCCTTCCCCGCCAGGGAGGGAGAGAGACTCGCCCATGCCGCCCGTGAGCCCTGCATGAGGTGGTTGCGGCGCACGGCAGCCGCTGAAGCGCTGCCCTTCTGCGTCCCTTCCCATCCCCTCCTCTTCCTCCTCCCTCAGGCCGCCTCCTCAGCTGCCGCCGCCGCCTCTGGCTTCCCCTGGCAGCACGGCGGAAGTCTCGCAAGAGAGGGGCTGCCTGCCCACCCGTCGCCACCCGTCTCCTCACGATGCGCCCCTGAGGGGGAAAAGGGAGAGATGGAGACCGGGCAGCTCATGCGCATGCTCTGTCTCGGGACAGAGGACCCCGAGCCGCTGCTTCCCTCCCGAGCCGGGCGAGCATGAAACCCGGGAAATTTAAGGGACGTCATCAATAAGGGACAGCAGCGGGAAACGGCGCTGGGATAAGGGAGTTTCCCGCCAAATAAGGGACGGTTGACAGCTATGACCAGGAGAGGCATGAAAAGGGCGTAGGGGAGGTTGGCTTTTTGCAGACACAGTCTCAGATTGCGTGGGGAAAGACCCAGGAGAGGAGGAGATTTAGGCCAGGGGTCAGCAAACTTTTTCAGCAGGGGGCCGGTCCACCGTCCCTCAGACCTTGTGGAAGGCCAGACTATATTTTGAGGGGGCAAATGAATGAATTCCTATGCCCCACAAGTAACCCAGAGATGCATTTTAAATCAAAGGACACATTCTACTCATGTAAAAACACACTGATTCCTGGACCGTCCGCAGGCTGGATTTAGGAAGCGATTGGGCTGGATCAGGCCCCAGGGCCTTAGTTTGCCTACCCATGATTTAGGCAGTTGTCATGGACTGGTTGGATGCAGAAGAGGAAACCAGCTAGGGAGCCCCCAGGGGAAGAAGGCTCAGAGCCCAGGGTGGAAGGGTGGAACAATGATGAGCGGTCAGAAAGAGAAGAGGGAGCAGACTGGGAGGAGCAGTCAGCAGTGTTTTGCTTCCTGCTGCAACCAGCCGCCCTTCCTTCTGGTCTCCCAGAACAAGTAGAGGCATGAAAAAGGCAGAGGACAGGTTGGCCACACGCCGGCGCAGTCTCAGATTGCTGCGTGTGACCTCAGAAAGTAGTGATATTTTGATAGGTCTTTTTTCTTCCTTAAACACTCATTATGCCCCACGTTGGGCACGAGATTTTAAGGGTGGCGCTGTGGGTTAAACCACAGAGCCTAGGACTTGCCGATCAGAAGGTTGGCGGTTTGAATCCCCGCAATGACGGGGTGAGCTCCCATTTCTCAGTCCCTGCTCCTGCCAACCTAGAAGTTCGAAAGCACGTCAAAGTGCAAGTAGATAAATAGGTACCACTCCGGCGGGAAGGTAAACGGCATTTCCGTGCGCTGCTCTGGTTCGCCATAAGCGGCTCAGTCCTGCTGGCCACATGACCCGGAAGCTGTATGCCGGCTCCCTCAGCCAATAAAGCGAGATGAGCGCCGCAACCCCAGAGTCGGCCATGACGGGACCTAATGGTCAGGGGTCCCTTTACCCTTTACCTTTATGTCCTCTTAATTTTGCAGTCAATTTCAGCTTAGTCCCATCAGTTTCGTAAGCCATTCCTCCTCCGTTGGTAACCTTTCCGCTTCTGTGCGTAGAAAGTTCTGGCTTCTGTTGTCCCGTACATAAATAAACTCAGCTGTCCCAGAACCTCTGTCCAAATTATTCCTAGTAAAAAGGCTTCGGGTATTGGGGGGGTGGAGACTGCCAATTTAAACACCCTTTTCCATTCATTATATATCATTTCCCGAAAGCCCTTCACCTTGTCATGGGAACACACCTCTTTTCTTACCCTCCAGAGTTACGGTGCCGTGATGAGACCCCCGCATGGATCCTTCGCAGGTCCTGGCATGCCGGCGATGAGCACGTGAGGAACCTCTGGGTTGCTGTCCTTTTTGGGGAGGGGGTAGACAGCTGGAAACTGGAAGCTCCTGCAGCCAATCGGAAGCCCCGGCGGACGTTTGGGTTCCAAATAATGTTTGCAAACCAGAACACTCACTTCCGGGTTTGCGGTGTTCAGGAGCCGAAACGTCCGAGTTCCAAGGCATTTGGGACCCAAGGCACGACTGTATAATAAATACCGTATTTTTTGCACCATAACACTCACTTTTTTCCTCCTAGAAAGTAAGGGGAAATGTCTGTGCGTCTTATGGAGCGAATGCCTGCGGGTGGCGGGGGGGGGGATCTGCTGCAGTCATGAGCGGAGGATCCATGGTTCCCCTTCCTTCCCTCCTCCGTGGTTACAAAGCATGGATCCACATGGATCCTCAGGATTTTTGCATTGGGCTACTCCAAACTGTCAGATCACATGTCTGTGGCCACAGCATGAACCACAAAAATCATATATCCACTATTTCGTTTAGAATTTTTTTCTTCTTGTTTTCCTTCTCTAAAAACGACGTGCGTGTTATGGTCTGGTGCGTGTTATAGAGCGAAAAATACGGTAAATATTCAGGATGGCATTGCAACAGTTGGTCAAGGCTCCGGTGGCCTGGAGTGGCTTCTATCGGCTTCGGCTGGTGGCCCAGCTATGTCCCTATCGGGACAGGGATAGCCTAACTACTGTTGTCTATGCACTGGTAACCTCAAGGTTAGATTACTGCAATGCGTTCTACGTAGGGCTGCCTTTGGAGACAGTTCGGAAACTTCAGCCGGTGCAGAATTCAGCGGCCGGCTCCCTCACTGGGTGGCAAGACAGTTTGAGCACATTGCACTGATCCTGGTCTGACTGCACTGGCTACCAATTAGTTTCCGGGCCCAATTCAAAGTGCTGGTTCTGACATATAAAGCCTTAAATGACGCAGGACCGCAATACCTCAGGGACCGCCTCTTTCCTTTCTAACCAGGCTTTTAGTTGGTCTGATTGACTTCCTATGCCCTTTTAAAATGTGGGGGTTTTTTTGTGGGGAGGGGGCTGTTGGGTTGTTTTTATTTTTATTATATGGGACGTGGGTGGCGCTGTGGGTTAAACCACAGAGCCTAGGACTTGCTGATCAGAAGGTCAGCAGTTCGAATCCCCGCGACGGGGTGAGCTCCTGTTGTTCGGTCCCTGCTCCTGCCAACCTAGCAGTTCGAAAGCGCATCAAACTGCAAGGAGATAAATAGGTACTGCTCTGTCAGGAAGGTAAACAGCGTTTCCATGCGCTGCTCTGGTTCGCCAGAAGCGGTTCAGTCATGCTGGCCACATGACTCGGAAGCTGTACGCCGGCTCCCTCGGCCAGTAAAGCGAGATGAGCACCGCAACCCCGGCGTCGGCCACGACTGGACCTAATGGTCAGCGGTCCCTTTACCTTTATTCTATTCAAAGCGGCTCGCAGACGACAATAGAACATCGCAATGCAGCCTAAATGCAGGGTCGAATGCTCTGAGCAAGCCCAGAAATAGTCAAAAGTCCAAGGTGCTTCCGGAAAATGGCTAAAATGATCAATAGAATATATCAATGTATATATTTTTCTCTCTCTTCTTTTTTGCAGAGGTCCTGGAGTGCGAAGTCCCTGGCCAAATATGAATGCAAACTCGGTAACTTAAAAAAATATATTTTAAAACCCACCCCTGCCATAAAATTCTGAACTGCAGGATTCGTCCACTCTACTTGAACCCCACTTCCTAAGACCTCACCAATGTGATTTCTCCTTACAGAGAAAGGCTTGTTTATATGTTAAACTGAGCCCTCACGCATGCTCTCTCCACGGATATGTATAAGGGTGTTTGCGCGAAAACTGTACCCTAGCCAGATGCACAAATATAGGGCAGGGGACACATGGCTTGCTAGCAGTATATGTCAAAATAAAAAAATTCCTTCCAGTAGCACCTTAAAGACCAACTAAGTTAGTTCTTGGTATGAGCTTTCGTGTGCATGCACACTTCTTCAGATACACTGAAACAGAAGTTGCCAGATCCTTCTATATAGTGAGAAGGTGGGGAGGGGTATTACTCAGAAGGGTGGTGGGAATGGGAGATTGGCAGATAGCTGAGATGAGCCTGTTAACGACTGTAATAGGTCTTACAGGAAAAGGTCTGAACAAAGACATTGGATTCTTATCTCATTATACATGACTAAGCCATTTCTCACCTTCTCACCCCTTGCCTTTCCCTGTAAAGCATGCTGATTCCCGGACCATCCGCAGGGCAGATTTAGAAGACGATTGGGCCGGATCCAGCCCCCGGGACTTAGTTTCCCTATCCATGGTCTAGATCGGGGTTGGCAACTTAAGGCCCGGGGTTCTAGATCAAGGGAAGTCATAGTCCTCCTCTATTCTGCCTTGGTCAGACCACATCTGGAATACTGTGTCCAGTTCTGGGCACCCCAATTTAAGAAGGATATTGACAAGCTGGAAGGAGTGCAGAGGAGGGAGCTGGGCATGTTTAGCCTGGAGAAGAGGAGGTTAAGGGGTGATATGATAGCCATGTTCAAATATATAAAAGGATGTCACATGGAGGAGGGAGAAAGGTTGTTTTCTGCTGCTCCAGAGAAGCGGACACGGAGCAATGGATCCAAAGTACAAGAAAGAAGATTCCACCTAAACATTAGGAAGAACTTCCTGACAGTAAGAGCTGTTCGACAGTGGAATTTGCTGCCAAGGAGTGTGGTGGAGTCTCCTACTTTGGAGGTCTTTAAGCAGAGGCTTGACAACCATATGTCAGGAGTGCTCTGATGGTGTTTCCTGCTTGGCAGGGGGTTGGACTCGATGGCCCTTGGGGTCTCTTCCAACTCTATGATTCTATGAGGGCAACCAAGATGATCAAGGCTTTGGAAACGAAGCCTGATGAGGAACGGTTGAAGGAGCTGGGAATGTTTAAGCCTGGAAAAGAGGAGACTGAGAGGAGATAGGAGAGACATCTTCAAATCTCTAAAGGGAGATGGAGCGATCTTATTTTCTGTTGCACCAGAGGGCAGGATAAGCAATGAGTTCAGTGCCTGAACTCCTATTACAGTGGTACCTCGGGTAACATACGCTTCAGGTTACAGACTCCGCTATCCCAGAAATAATACCTCAGGTTAAGAACTTTGCTTCAGGATGAGAACAGAAATCGTGCAGCGTTGGTGCAGCGGCAGCAGGAGGCCCCATCAGCTAAAGTGGTGCTTCAGGTTAAGAACAGTTTCAGGTTAAGAACGGACCTCCGGAACGAATTAAGTACTTAACCCGAGGTGCCACTGTACATCCCTCTCTGTCTGGTTTCTTTCAGGTCCCGTATTCCTCCTCGTCTCCAGGCAGCTATGGGGTGAGTTTCCCATGGGGCGGAGTGAGAATTTGGGGGCACCGACCCCTCGTACAAGGGGTGTTTGAGTTTCGGTGCAGGGCGAGTCTCTTTGGGGAGGACAACCGGTGGAGAGATCTCATGAAAACACTTCTGGGTTTCTGTTTATCTTATAGACCCAGCCGAACGCCACCGTCCTGTCTCTCTCTGCTTCCCCACAGGGCCCCCCTGGTGGTGGGGGACCCCCTGGCACCCCCCTCCTGCCCAGCCCTGGAGGTGAGTGCTTTTTACACAGCCCAGAAGGAAAGGTGGTCAGTTCATTTACTTCTTGCCAGTGCAGTCGTACCTCGGAAGTCGAACGGAATCCATTCCAGAAGCCTGTTCAACTTCCAAAGCATTCAGAAACCGAGGCACGGCTTCCGATTGGCTGCAGAAAGCTCCTGCAGCCAATCAGAAGCCCCGTCGGACGTTTGGGTTCCTTTTTGGGTGGGGGGGATGAAAAATTCTTTATTGAAATTCATTCATGTTATTACAGATTTAATTTCACACATACACATACATGCAATTTATACACACACACACACAGTGGTACCTCAGGTTACATACGCTTCAGGTTACATACGCTTCAGGTTACAGACTCCGCTAACCCAGAAATAGTGCTTCAGGTTAAGAACTTTGCTTCAGGATGAGAACAGAAATCGTGCTCTGGCGGCGTGGCCCCATTAGTTAAAGTAGTGCTTCAGGTTAAGAACAGTTTCAGGTTAAGAACGGACCTCCGGAACGAATTAAGTACTTAAGCTGAGGTACCACTGTATTCTTAAATTAGTTTAACTTAGAATGTTAATTTGGCCTTCTAATTCCACTTAGATACCAGCTAAGCTAAAACCATATAACGGTACATAAAATAAAACAACAACAAACTGAAGTAAAATAAATATAGACTTCCCACCATTTCCCGATATAGTTGACATTTGTGATTTTGAATGCACTTATAATTATTACCTTTCATTTCATATACCTTCTAATACTTTCTTACAACCTAGCGTACCGCTTTTCCTTTGTTTCTTAATATGTTCTGTACGGGTTCCAAAGAGCGTTCGCAAACCGGAACACTCACTTCCGGGTTTGCGTCGTTCGGGAGCCAAAACGTTCTGAGTCGCAAGGCATTCGGCTTCCAAGGTACGACTGCATGTATTTTTCTCTGCGATGCGAGTTTTGCAAGAGCTGAGCTGTTACTTGGTAACAGCTGTTAACCTGGTACGCAGGCTGAGACCCTCCCTGCCCACAGACTGTCTGGCCAGAGTGGTCCATGCTCTGGTTATCTCCCGCTTGGACTACTCTCCGTGGGGCTACCTTTGAAGGTGACCCGGAAACTGCAATTAATCCAGAATGTGGCAGCTAAACCGGGGACTGGGAGTGGCCGCTGAGACCACATAACACCGGTTCTGAGAGATCTGCATTGGCTCCCAGTACGTTTCCAAGCACAATTGAAAGTGTTGGTGCTGACCTTGAAAGCCCTAAATGGCCCAGTATCCCTGAAGGAGCGTCTCCACCCCCATCGTCCAGCCCGGACACTGAGGTCCAGCGCCGAGGGCCTTCTGGCGGTTCCCTCACTGCGAGAAGTGAGGCTACAGGGAACCAGGCAGAGGGCCTTCTCGGTGGTGGCGCCCGCCATGTGGAACGCCCTCCCATCAGATGTCAAAGAGATAAAAAACTACCTGACATTCAGAAGACATCTTAAGGCTCCTTCAGGGAAGTTTTTAATATTTAACGCTGTACTGTTTTTAACACTTGATTGGGAGCCGCCCAGAGTGGCTGGGGAAACTCAGCCAGATGGGCGGGGTATAAATAATAAATTATTATTTTTATTACTTGGGGGTGTTATCAATGGGTTCCAAATCCCCACGTCTAAAAGCAATCCGTTCATATGTTGCAAGAGTTGCCATGTCTTCTACCCATTGATCGAAGGAGGACATCGTATTTTTATTCTTTTTATTGTTACTCATCATCTTTCCAATATTTGTCTCTTGGCAACGTTGACCTGCTGTCAGACCTCATATACTTGGTATATGGTTTAAAATAATAATAGATGTTAATTCCTTAGCGGCCTGACTATGGGGCAGGGGGCACAGTCCTTGGAGCAACATGTGGTCGAGTTTAATTTCATTTATTTATAATAAACTTTATTAAACAAGAAAATATCTTGAAATACACACAAAACAAACATGCAATACAAACATTCTATAAGAAAAAAGAACTTAATTACATATAGAATAAAAAATAGTAAAAGAAGCTTCCAACTAAACCCATTGTGCTATTTTCCATTCAAATTGTTTTTACACAGTTTCTTGTTAATACTTTTCTATATCTTTTAGTTTTTTTCTAACACTTCCTTATATCATAAGACTCATTCTGCCAGGAAACATTTATTATCACAGTACCCTTTGAGACGCGGGTGGTGCTGTGGGTTAAACCACAGAGCCTAGGACTTGCCGATCAGGTTGGCGGTTGAAATCCTCGCAATGGGGTGAGCTCCCGTTGCTCGGTCCCTGCTCCTGCCAACCTAGCAGTTCGAAAGCACGCCAGTGCAAGTAGATAAATAGGTACTGCTCCGGCAGGAAACAGCGTTTCCGTGCGCTGCTCTGGTTCGCCAGAAGCGGCTTAGTCCTGCTGGCCACATGACCTGGAAGCTGTACGCCGGCTCCCTCAGCCAGTAAAGCGAGATGAGCACCGCAACCCCAGAGTCGGCCACGACTGGACCTAATGTTCAGGGGTCCCTTTACCTTACCCTTTGAAGTTTGAGGTTGAGTTTAAGAGCCCTACAGGGTTGTCTCATCTCCCTCCCTTCTCTCCCCAGACTCCACCAACTCCAGTGAAAGCATGTACCTGATGAATCCCATCGGACCCCCCGGAAGTCGGCTCAGCGTAAGTACCTATCGAACACAACTTCAGTATGGCTTGGGCTCAGGCTGTCCACATATGAACACCTGCCTGGGTGCTGAAATCCCTTTGTCATGGTCTGGTCTACGGGCGATCGAAGTCCCGGCTGAGGATGTCAGGACTAGGGGCAAGATGGCGGGGTGGGAGCAGGAACGAGAGTCCAGAAGCCAGGGGTCCGAGGGTCGAGAAGCAGGGAGTCACAAAGTCAAGGGTCAAGGAGCAAGGAGTCAGGAAGTCAAGGGTCCGAGGGTCGAGAAGCAGGGAGTCACAAAGTCAAGGGTCAAGGAGCAAGGAGTCAGGAAGTCAAGGGTCCGAGGGTCGAGAAGCAGGGAGTCACAAAGTCAAGGGTCCGAGGGTCGAGAAGCAGGGAGTCACGAAGTCAAGGGTCCGAGGGTCGAGAAGCAAGGAGTCACGAAGTCAAGGGTCCGAGGGTCGAGGAGCAAGGAGTCACGAAGTCAAGGGTCCGAGGGTCGAGGAGCAAGGAGTCACGGAGTCAAGGGCCCGAGGGTCGAGAAGCAGGGAGTCACAAAGTCAAGGGTCGAGGAGCAAGGAGTCACGAAGTCAAGGGTCCGAGGGTCGAGGAACAAGGAGTCACGAAGTCAAGGGTCCGAGGGTCGAGAAGCAGGGAGTCACGAAGTCAAGGGTCCGAGGGTCAAGGAGCAAGGAGTCACGAAGTCAAGGGTCTGAGGGTCAAGGAGCAAGGAATCACGAAGTCAAGGGTCCGAGGGTGGAGAAGCAAGGAGTCAGGAAGTCAAGGGTCCGAGGGTCAAGGAGCAAGGAGTCACAAAGTCAAGGGTCCGAGGGTCGAGGAGCAGGGAGTCACGAAGTCAAGGGTCTGAGGGTCGAGGAGCAAGGAGTCACGAAGTCAAGGGTCCGAGGGTCGAGAAGCAGGGAGTCACAAAGTCAAGGGTCTCAGGGTCGAGGAGCATGGAGTCACGAAGTCAAGGGTCCGAGGGTCGAGGAGCAAGGAGTCACGAAGTCAAGGGTCCGAGGGTCGAGGAACAAGGAGTCACGAAGTCCAGGGTCCGAGGGTCAAGAAGCAAGGAGTCACGAAGTCAGGGGTCCGAGGGTCGAGGAGCAGGGAGTCACGAAGTCACTAACTCTTTCTCTACCCCCCACCCAACTTCTCCCACCCCATACACCCTGTCCCTCTCCCTGCCTTCCCCCTCCCCATTTTCAGTTCTCCATGGGGCTGAGCCCCGAAGGTGCAATGCCCGGCATGAACGCGATGGAGCCACAACACATGAACGGATCTTTGGGTGGGTTTAAGAACCGCCTGTCCTGCTCACGGATTCTTCATGCTGTAGCGTTTGGTTTAATAATCCGAGAAAGGCTTACAAAAAAAAGAGAAAAAACCACCCAAAAAACCAACTAGTCCTCATTAGAGTCTCCTATTATAGCTGTTAAACTTCGCTGATTCAACATAGTCCGTAGGTTCCTTCGTCTCTCGACTCCTTAAGTACAAAATCCGAATAGTTCCCCGTCTCTCCAGTTACGATTCCATCCTGGGAAGAAGAGATGGGGGGTGGGGGTCTTGCCTGTGGGGCAGACTTTTGACCACTGTGAGAATAGGGTCTGATGGCCCGTTGGCCTACTCCATCAAATCTCTTCTCAAGGTTCTTAGGACCTTTGAGGTGTCACAAGTCATTTTGGACTCACAGCTGTCCATGGAGACGCTGGCCAGTTCTGTGTCCAGGGCAGCTGTCTCCCAGCTCCGTCTGGTACGCAGGATGAGACCCTCCCTGCTCACAGACTGCCTCACCAGAGTGATCCATGCTCTGGTTATCTCCCGCTTGGACTACTGCCAAGCGCTCTCCGTGGGGCTGCCTTTGAAGGTAACCCAGAAACTACAACTAATCCAGAATGCGGCAGCTAGACTGGTGACTGGGGGTGGCCGCCAAGACCACATAACACCAGTCCTGAAAGACCTACATTGGCTCCCAGGACATTTCCGAGCACAATTCAAAGCGTTGCTTCTTACCTTGAAAGCCCTAAATGGCCCAGTATCTCTGAAGGAGTGTCTCCACCCCCATTGTTCAGCCCAGACACTGAGGTCCAGCTCCGAGGGTATTCTGGCGGTTCCCTCCCTGCGAGAAGTGAGGTTGCAGGAAACCAGGCAGAGGGCCTTCTCGGTAGTGGCACCCACCCTGTGGAACGCCCTCCCATCAGATGCCAAGGAAATAAACAACTATCTGACTTTCAGAAGACATATGAGGGCAGCCCTGTTTAGGGAAGTTTTTAATGACTGATCTTTTATCGTGTTTTTAATATTCTGTTGGGAGCCGCCCAGAGTGACGGGGGTTGGGGATATAAATTATTATTATTATTATTATTATTATTATTATTATTATTATTATTATTATTATTATTTAGACCCAAGCCCCTTCCAACAGGGTCTGGAACGAGGTCAAATGTTTCATTCCAACCGCCTCCTTGTTTCATCCACAGGTCCTGGTGAAATGGAACCCATGTCGAAGGTGAGATTTTGCATGGGGCTGCCCTGGGGGAGGGGAGGGCAGGAGGGCCTAGCGGTTAGGGTCTGTTTAATTGGAGGGGGGTACTGTTGGGGAATTGTCTCAGCCGGGGGGGGGGGCCCTCCAAGGGCGATTCTGCTCTGCATGCAAAACATCCCCTAGAACGTTTCTTTATTTAAATCAGTCCTGAGGACCAGAAACTTGCTTTATTTTTAAGGGCAGGGGCGTGGCTCTTGGGCTTGCCGACCAGGCGGCCGGCGGTTCGAATCCCCGCGACGGGGTGAGCTCCCGTTGCTCGGTCCCAGCTCCTGCCCACCTAGCAGTTCGAAAGCACGTCAAAGTGCAAGTAGATAAATAGGTACCACTCTGGCGGGAAGGTAAACGCCGTTTCCGTGCGCTGCTCTGGTTCGCCAGAAGCGGCTTAGTCCTGCTGGCCACATGACCCAGAAGCTGTACGCCGGCTGCCTCGGCCAATAAAGCGAGATGAGCGCCGCAACCCCAGAGTCGGCCACGACTGGACCTAACGATCAGGGGTCCCTTTACAATTTTATGATGAACGGAATTAACCCCCCTTTTCTCATTCCTGGTTCCCAAGGCTTCCCCCAGCAGCCTGCCGCCTTTGAGCAATGCTCCTGGCACCCCGCGGAACGACGGCGAGATGGGCGCCGGATTCCTCAACCCCTTCCAGAGCGAGAGCGCCCGGTCCTGCGTGGAGCGACGCCCGCGGCGGGGGCGAGGTTCCCGTGGGTCTCGGGGTCCGCGTGGGGGGCGGGGAGCCCCGTGGCCAGGCAGGACCGGACCGGCCACTCCCAACGCCGACGACACCATCTCATACTGGAAACAGGGGCAGCTGTCCGAGTTGTGACCCCGGGGGGCAGCTGCCCCCCAATGTCTCTCACTACGGACCGACGCCACTGTTCCCCAAACACTCCAGTGACATCTCCCTAGCATCCGCCTCCTTTGATACAACCTGGACTGACCGCCGTGGAGACAAAACGGTGAGGTCCTTTCAAAGAATATTAATTTAATAAACTCTTCCCCATCCCCGCTGCCTATCCCAACTCTGAACTGCTGATCCAAACACATTTAGCGATCGACTTTGGTCGTCCCCATCTCTCAGACGCTCTCCATGGGGGACCTACGATGGGGCAGGCTGGACTGCCTTCTTCTCACCACCTCCCGGCTTTTTCGGACTTCACAGCCCCTCGAAGACACCAGGAGCACCCGGGGTACTTGGGGGGGCGCTAGGCAACCCCCCCAAAAAATGCTGCAGAGAAGGATTGTCTTTTGGGGAGAGGGGCGGCGTAGGGGCTGGGATTCTATATTGGGGATTTGAGTTGGGGGCATGGTTTGTAAATGGGGCGGAAGAGGGGCAGCGCTTGTGGGGGGGGCGGCTTGAGGGAACCCTGCTTTTGCACCTCCCTCAAGTGTTTTCTCTGGGCTGGAATCACACCCTCGCACTCGGACCGCCTCCCCGATGGAAAATGAGAGGGTTTCTTGTGCATATCGTAATATGGCCTGCTGTACAGAGGCGAAATTCGCATCCGTGGCCCTGCCCACTTTTTTGCCTCCAGCCCCCAGAGGGGGGGGGGAGTAGCCTCTGGTCAAGAAACCCACGCCAAACCCCGATTTAATACTGGTTCAGAGCAGGCCTTGCCTCTTTTAAATGTGTGTGGTTTTTTTGTTTCGCAAGACATGATTCGTTGTTGGTGTGGGGGAATCCCCACATTTCCCCCCTTCCCTCTCTTCTCACCCCCCCCCAAAAAAAACCAGAATCTTGGATTATTTTTTTAAAGCTGGCGAAATTCCTGTAGCGGCCAGGAGGACGGCGCTCTTTTGCAGGGTTTTTTATTTAACTCTCTGCATCCCAATTTATTAAAACTCCCACCTGCTTCCGTCAGCCAAGAGCAGCGATCGTCAACCTCGATTCCTCCACTCTGCAAAGATGTGACTACAAATCCCATCAGCGCTAGTGGCCAGGAATGATGGGAGTTGTGGTCCAGCTGCATCTGGGGACGCCCCCCCCCCCAAATTTTTTGAAGAATGGTGGACTAGCAGAGTGGTAATTGTGGACCTTTAAGGAGGTGTGTCCACAGAAACTGTTGCTCCGCCCACATTTAGCCGTTGGCTCCTCCCCAGAACTGGCATGAGGTCACTCAGGAGGCTGGAAAAATCGTTCCTTTCCCTTCCTATATAAATTCCCAGTGGCATTATTATTATTTTTTAATGCACATTCGCTGCCACTAAATTGCTCCTAAACTTTGGATAAAGGAGATTTCATGGTCCATTCCAGATCGACGACTCTATATGCAAAATGGGGAAAACATGCCAGATTACCCGCTCTCCCCTTCTGTTTAAACTTTATATTTTTAAAACAATCTGCTTTTGCTACGGAACCTCATGCAATTTGTAAAAAGAATTGAATTCAGAACGGGGGGTGGGGAACGAGAGAGCAAGATTTGCCTGGCCCGGTTGACATTACCTTATTATTAATTATGATTATTGCAAAGGGGGGGGTATCTTTGGGATGGGGTAGAAATTCCTTGCCTCGCCCCCAAAACCTGGGTGGTTTCTTTCGTCGCTGTAAATAGAACTTACCGTTTTTTGGAAAGCCGCTTCAATTTTTTAAAAAAGTCGCCGACAAGGAGGGGGAAAATTATAGAAAACCTTGCATCAATAAATGTTAAACTTGGATTTTTTTAAAGAAAAAACAATGGGGGAGGAATTGTGTGTGTTCTTTTCGCAAAGCAAGAGTCTACAGAGTTGGTAAGGGAACACCAGGGGTCATCTAGTCCATACACACCCAAAATCCAGGAATGATGTTTCATTTAGGTACATTTTTTGGGGGTCCCACCGGATTCCCGTCCCCCCAACAGCACCCCTCCAGATTCCCCACACCCTATTTCCCTGGGTGCTCACACGCAAACAGCCCCCGCTTATCCTGGTCCTAGCAGGTAAGAGAGGGCTATTCGCCCCTTTATGTTTTGCTTTGTAGCAGCTTTCTAGTTCAACAGGTGCAGCTTTTTTCCCCACCTGCCACAAACACACTGTGGCCTTAGCAACGGTTGCTACATGGGAAGAGAGACTACAAGAGACTACTTGCATATCCCGAGTCTGCATACCGTATTTTTCGCTCCATAAGACACACTTTTCTCCTCCTAAAAAGTAAGGGAAAATGTCTGTGTGTCTTATGGAGCGAATGCGTGGTTCCTGGAGCCGAATTGCCCAGGGACAAAAAGCAGGTTGTGTTTTTATTTTTTTGAAAGGGGGAAGAGGGTGTTGAAACAAAGCCGCTGATTGGCAAGCAATCGGGAGGGAGATAAGGGAGGCTAGAGATAAAGGAGGCTGCCTGGGAGGGAGGGAGGTAAAGACAGCGAACTTTCAAGGAGAGGAGACGGGAAGACTGAAGCAATGAGGAGAGGAGAGAAATTAGAAGAAAAGGAGGAGCAAAAAACTGTTCCAGCTAAGGAAAAGACACTAAGGAAAACAAGAGGGAAGGGGGTGTTGAAAGGAAGCAGCTGATCGGTAAGCGATCAGGAGGGAGATAAGGGAGGCTAGCGATAAAGGAGGCTGCCTGGAGGGGAGGTAAAAGCCCATGGATCCTCAGGAATTTTGATTTGGGTCACCCCAAATTCACCATCAGATCACACAGCATGTCCATGGCTACAGTCTGCACCAAAAAAACCACACACCCACTGTTGTGTGGGGCCGCAATGACGCAAAAACGTGGTTACAAAGCACGGATCCAGATGGATCCTCAGGATTTTTGCATTGGGCTACCCCAAACTCACCATCAAATCATGTCTGTGGCCACAAAAATCATACATCCGCTGTTTCGTTCAGAATACAGTGGTGCCCCACAAGACGAATGCCTCGCAAGATGGAAAACCCGCTAGACGAAAGTGTTTTCCGTTTTGGATGTGCTTCACAAAACGAATCTCCTATGGGCTTGCTTCGCAAGACGAATATGTCTTGCGAGTTCCTGCGGTTTTTTTTTTTCCTTCCCCCCCCTTTTTCCCAAGCTGCTAAGCCGCTTATCAGCTGATCCTAAGCCGCTAAACAGCTGATCTGCTAAGCCGCTTAACAGCTGATCCGCTAAGCCACTAAACCGCTTATCGGCTGATCCGCTAAGCCGCTTATCAGCTGATCCGCTAAGCCGCTAATGGGCTTGCTTCGCAAGACGAAAAAACCGCAAGACGAAGAGACTCACGGAACGGATTCTTTTCGTCTTGCGAGGCACCACGGTATTTGTTTTCTTGTTTTCTCTGAAAACTAGGTGCGTCTTATGGAGCGAAAAATATGGTAGTTCAGTCTTGTTTGCGAGGGCGGCTGCGTATTCCTGCATTGCAGAGGGTTAGACTAGATGACCCTCAGCGTCCCAGCTCTGCAGTTCCACGGCGACTGCCAGCAAGCTAGGGCCTTGCGCAGGCAGGTAGGGTACGTGATGCTCCGCTCAGCTATGACCCATGGTACTAATCATGTTGTTTTCTAAGGGTATAGTAAAAATACTATTGGACTTGCTTGTAGTAATAATTGAATAGATCAACTGGAACCATACGGCATCTCTCACTCAAGTCTATGCTTAACAGTTGTTTGGAACAGCTATAGTTTATATGCTAAGATTTGGAGGTACACAAGTGGAGGTACACAAGTCCTCATAATCCCACGTAAAATGCAGATTTAAACTCCGGAAGCTGCCTTGCACCCAGTCCACCTGCGCTGACTACCAGCAGCTCTCAGACAGGAGCTGTTCCCCTACCCGAAGGTGCCGTTGGGGATGGAACCAGAGACCTTCTGCAAGCCCAAGCAGCTGCTCTGACTGCTGAGCTACAGAACTTCAGCCTCTGCCGCTAAACTATTGCCCTCTGCTTAAAAAAATAAGCTAAGGCTGCAGTCCTCATGAAGTGCTCATACGCTCCGCATCATCAACCTCACACAGGGACGGACCCTGCAGGCTTCTGCATGCCAAGCAGGGGCTCTGACCCACAAACTGCGCAATTTCTGCCCTCCTTTATTCGTTGAAACACAGCCTGTTTGGCAAGGGGGGTGTTGGGGAATTAAAGAGGGTGGGGCTGTGGGTTAAACCACAGAGCCTAGGACTTGCCGATCAGAAGGCCGGTGGTTCGAATCCCCGCGACGGGGTGAGCTCCCATTGCACGGTCCCTGCTCCTGCCAACCTAGCAGTTCGAAAGCATGCCAGTGCAAGTAGATAAATAGGTACCGCTCCAGCGGGAAGGTAAACGGCGTTTCCGTGCGCTGCTCTGGTTCGCCAGAAGCGACTTAGTCATGCTGGCCACATGACCCAGAAGCTGGACGCCGGCTCCCTCAGCCAATAAAGCGAGATGAGCGCCGCAACCCAAGAGTCGGCCACGACTGGACCTAATGGTCAGGGGTCCCCTTTACCCTAATATTATTATTATTATTCCAGCAAACCATTCACACAAAAACTACCAGAACGACTGTTAGCTAAGTGTTTATTGTTTCAAACTAAAAAACAAACAACCCGAAACACCCGCAGCTTCTGAATTTTTGTTGGAAATTGAAGGATCGTTCCCACTCCCCCCCCCCGCAAAAAAAAACTAACCAAGCGGTGTGGCCCGGCCACGATTCGGTGTGCCAGCCTAGTTTTGCAAACCGAGGAGGTGGCTTGCGGGAGGCTGGTGCCCGTTGCTCTCTGCCGACCGCAGAAATCCGTTCAGGTGAGGGGCGGCCTTCTTGGGGGCGGCCGGCCGAGCCGCTGGGGGTTCAGGCGTCGGGGGGGCCTGCTTGGCGCAGGGCCACGTCCTCCGGGTCTTGTGCTCCAGTTGCATGTGGTTTTGTGGGGGGAGACCCACGCAGGCTCTGTAGGGCAAGAAAAACCCGAGTTACACACTTGGAGCATCTTCTGTGCAAGGAGATAAATGAAAGTTGTTTCCCCTAATCCTGAACTCATTTACAGCGGTAGCTTGGTTCTCAAACTTAACCCGCTCCGGAAGACCGTTCCAAAACCAAGGCGTGCTTTCCCATAGAAAGCAATGCAAAATCCTCATAGAACTCTAGCCCAATGGTTGCCATTAATTTGATTTTGAGTTGATTTTAGAATGAATTGGTTTCAGAATGCTGTGTTACTTTTATTGTTGATAGCCGCTCTGAGCCCGGCTTTGGCTGGGGAGGATGGGATATAAATAAATTATTATTATTATTATTATTATTATTATTATTATTATTATTATTATTATTATTATTATTATTACAGTGGTACCTCGGGTTACATACGCTTCAGGTTACATACGCTTCAGGTTACATACGCTTCAGGTTACAGACTCTGCTAACCCAGAAATAGTGCTTCAGGTTAAGAACTTTGCTTCAGGATGAGAACAGAAATCGTGCTCCGGAGGCGTGGTGGCAGCGGGAGGCCCCATTAGCTAAAGTGGTGCTTCAGGTTAAGAACAGTTTCAGGTTAAGAACGGACCTCCGGAACGAATTAAGTACTTAATTCAAGGTACCACTGTACCTCTGTACACTGTCAGATAGTTCAAATTATTACAGTGGTACCTCGGGTTACATACACTTCAGGTTACATACGCTTCAGGTTACCGACTCCGCTAATCCAGAAATAGTGCTTCAGGTTAAGAACTTTGCTTCAGGATGAGAACAGAAATCGTGTTCCGGCAGCAGCAGGAGGCCCCATTAGCTAAAGTGGTGCTTCAGGTTAAGAACAGTTTCAGGTTAAGAACGGACCTCCAGAACAAATTAAGTACTTAACCCGAGGTACCACTGTAAAATAATAATAATAATAATAATAATAATAATAATAATAATAATAGATTAATCCATTCCAGACTTTTAAAAACAACCCCTAAAACAGCAATTTGACATGAATTTTACTATCTAACGAGACCACTGATCCATAAAATGAAAGCAACAATCAATGTACTGCAGTCACACAATCAATCGTTAGCCGAACTGCTCCACGCAGTCCCAAAACCAAAACAAAAGAGAGCCACAAAAACGCAAAATAGCAAAAACAGACAGACCTCCCCGTAGCACTCAAATCGGAAGTGTAACACTCAAAACGGAGCATGTTCGGCTTCCAAAAAAAGTTCGCAAACCAGAACACTTAACTTCCAGGTTTGCAGTGTTTGGGTTCCAACTTGTTTGAGCACCGAGGCGTTTGAGAACCAAGGCGTTTGAGAACCAAGGTACCGCTGTATTCCTAAAAACAAGGTGAGTTTCTACTCCTCGTGGCTGATTCGGATAGGGAACACAGGGTGCTGCCTTTATAGTGAGCTTACGCTGAGCTTACTGCCAGCACGGACTGGCAGCCGTGGCTATCCAGGGAGCCTGGGACCTTCTACACACAAAGCGTTTAAAATAAGCTAAGATTTCAGTCCTCCTGGTTCTGATTGAAGCACTTGTTTAAATTGGATGGGGGGGAAAACGGAGATCATGGCCACTGGGCCCATCACCTCCCGGTAAACAGAAGGGGAAGAAATGGAGGCAGTGAGAGATTTGACTTTCTTGCGCTCCATGATCACTGCAGATGGTGACAGCAGCCACGAAATTAAAAGGCGCCTGCTTCTTGGGAGAAAAGCGATGACAAACCTAGACAGCATCTCAAAAAGCAGAAACATCACCTTGCCCTCAAAGGTCCGTATAGTTAAAGCTCTGGTTTTCCCAGTAGTGATGTATGGAAGTGAAAGCTGGACCATAAAGAAGGCTGATCGCCGAAGAATGGATGCTTTTGAATTCTGGTGCTGGAGGAGACTCTTGAGAGTCCCATGGACTGCAAGAAGATCCAACCTCTCCATTCTGAAGGAAATCAGCCCTGAGTGCTCACTGGAAGGACAGATCCTGAAGCTGAGGCTCCAAGACTTTGGCCACCTCATGAGAAGAGCAGACTCCCTGGAAAAGACCCTGATGTTGGGAAAGATGGAGGGCGCAAGGAGAAGGGGACGGCAGAGGACGAGATGGTGGGACAGTGTTCTCAAAGCGACCAGCATGAGTTTGACCAAACTGCGGGAGGCAGTGGAAGACAGGAGGGCCTGGCGTGCTCTGGTCCAGGGGGTCACGAAGAGTCGGACACGACTAAACAACAACACCCCATGGGGAGCAACACACAGGGTTACCATGGAGACCCCAATCAATGAGGGTTGCTAGGCCCAGGGTTGCCATGGTTACTGGTGCAACCCATCCCTTTGGGGGGGTGAGACTTAAAAGATACAGGGAGGAGGTTTCCATGGTTACCAGAGCAATGCCAAAACGGGCAGACCTTTTCAGGGAAGTTTTTTTAACGGTTGATGTTCTGTTGTGTTTTCAGTTATTTTGTCGGCAGCCGCCCAGAGTGGCTTGGGGAAACCCAGTCAAATGGGTGACATACAATATTTGGGAGGTTTATTTATTTTAAAGGTCCAGATTTGGAGCTGGTTTGCACCTGGAGTAACCTGGAATAGCCTCAGACACACCCAAGGGGTTTGGGGGCTAAGCCCCCGGAAGATGTGTTTGGAAGGAAGGAAAAGGAATTATGAAGCCTTTGTGATACTGATACTGGGTCTCTGTTCTAAAGCTCAGTATGGGGTATTCTGTCAGCACTGCCTCGGTGATGTGGACTCTTAGGCCTGGGTGGCCCTGTATATTCATAGAATCATAGAGTTGGAAGAGACCACAAGGGCCATGGAGTCCAACCCCCTGCCAAGCAGGAAACACCATCAGAGCATTCCTGACATATGGTTGTCAAGCCTCTGCTTAAAGACCTCCAAAGTAGGAGACTCCACCACACTCCTTGGCAGCAAATTCCACTGTCAAACAGCTCTTACTGTCAGGAAGTTCTTCCTAATGTTTAGGTGGAATCTTCTTTCTTGTAGTTTGGATCCATTGCTCCGTGTCTGCTTCTCTGGAGCAGCAGAAAACAACCTTTCTCCCTCCTCTGTGTGACATCCTTTTATATATTTGAACATGGCTATCATATCACCCCTTAACCTCCTCTTCTCCAGGCTAAACATGCCCAGCTCCCTTAGCCCCCTTATTCGTTTTCCAAGCTTTAAAAATAATAAAAATTAGTTTATTATATATATATAAAAGGCTTCACGGTGGAGGACTCAAAGGAGAGGTCAGTAACAATATGTTTAAAGCTGGAAAAGGATCTCAAAATGGCAAATTGCGTGTGTGTGCTTTGAAACACAACAAAACGTTTTTGGGAGGGGGCAAATACAAACCATGGTCCACAGTATATGTGTGTGTGTTTATGTGCACAAATGCACACACTTCCATTGGCAGCTACGCAGACTGCAGTGTGACGACACGCTTACGTTTATATGTATATAGGAAGATAGCTAGCTTGCTATGGTTACTTAAAGCCACGTCCCGATACATTAGACCAAACCGCGTCCCTCTCAGAGCATACCCCCTGAAAATGAACGGATCCAAGTTAGTTACGCCTGCTCAGTTCGGTGGGTCTCCTCAGAAGGAGGACCAAGTTTCCTGCGATTACCTGAACAGGTTCTCGATGGCGGCCCTTTGGCGAAAGAAAGCGTTGACCACCGGCGCTCCTTCAGGGACGAGGGGAGCCTTGCAGAGGAAACCCAGGAGAGACAAGATGCTGTGAAGCGGCTCAGGCTCCGAGTCGCCCTCAACGGTCACTCGGATCCGTTCGCAGAGCTCAGCCAGGATCACCAAATCCAAGATTATAGGGCTGGCCAGTAAGGAATCCTACAGAGATGGGGGCAGCAGGAAGGATTTGCCATGTTGTTCCAAACCGTCCCCCTCGGACGCGATAATTCGCACCTGTCTCCCCAGCTTGAAAATAGCCGCTCATTATCTCTCCCCTCCCCCCAATATTTTATTACTTTGACAAAATAAGGTAAAGGTAAAGGGACCCCTGACCATTAGGTCCAGTCCTGACCGACTCCGGGGTTGCGGCGCTCATCTTGCTTTATTGGCCGAGGGAGCCGGCGTACAGCTTCCGGGTCATGTGGCCAGCATGACTAAGCCGCTTCTGGCGAACCAGAGCAGTGCACGGAAATGCCGTTTACCTTCCCACTGAAGTGGTACCTATTTATCTACTTGCACTTTGACGGGCTTTCGAACTGCTAGGTTGGCAGGAGCTGGGACCGAGCAACGGGAGCTCACCCCGTCGTAGGGATTTGAACCGCCGACCTTCTGATCAGCAAGCCCTAGGCTCTGTGGTTTAACCCACAGCGCCACCCGGGTCCCTATTTTGACAAAGTAATAATCATAAATAAATACCATTCCATTGTAACTATCCAACCTCCCAAAATTTCAACACCTCTTGCAATGGTTTGACCCCTTTCCGTTTTAACAGTACAAATTCCACAAACACCTTCCACATCTCCTCCAAATCATTTACCCTGTGTATTTCCCGCCTTGCCTTAACGCAGCCTTTCTCAGCCTGTGGGTCCCCAGATGTTGTTGAACTACAACTCCCATCACCCCCAGCTACCAAGGCCGTAGCTCAGGGAGGATGGGAGTTGTAGTCCAACAACATCTGGACACCCACAGGTTGAGAAAGGCTGCCTTAACGGCACATGTTATCATCAATACTATATCCCACACCTCTATATATACCAATCCTCCCTGCTATTTTGCTTGCCCCTTCCGCTTCCTAGATATAATACCGTATTTTTTGCTCTATAAGACTCACTTTTCCCCTCCTAAAAAGTAAGGGGAAATGTGTGTGCGTCTTATGGAGCGAATGCAGGCTGCGCAGCTATCCCAGAAGCCAGAACAGCAAGAGGGATTGCTGCTTTCGCTGCACAGCAATCCCTCTTGCTGTTCTGGCTTCTGAGATGCAGAATATTTTTTTTCTTGTTTCCCTCCTCCAAAAACTACCGTAGGTGCGTCTTGCGGTCTTGTGAGTCTTATAGAGCGGAAAATACGGTAATTCGTGCAGCTGTCAAGAAAATTTACGAGCAAGTCCTTCATAGCCGGCGAACCTTAGCCACACATTTCCTAGCTCTCTTCGTCCAAATGGGGACTTGGGAGTAGGGAACAACACTCCCCACTTCCTCATCCGCTGCCGGCGCCATTCCTCACGCACCTCGCAGACGTTGTGAATGACTATGGTGCTCGTGCCGCCCATTGCAATCTCGGAGGTGTATTCGTCCAGAGCCCGCTTGCTGTCGCCGACGTAGGGGACATACTTGATCACCACCTGTCCGGGGAGAGGAGGGGAATGGGCACTGGTGAGGAAACAGGGGCAACAATCCTGAATGGGGTGACTGTGCCCCTGAAAGACCAGGTGCACATTTTGGACTCACAGCTGTCCATGGAGGCGCAGGTCAGTTCTGTGTCCAGGGCAGCTCCATCTGGTACGCAGGATGAGACCCTCCCTGCCCGCAGACTGTCTGGCCAGAGTGGTGCATGCTCTGGTTATCTCCCGCTTAGACTACTGCAATGCGCTCTATGTGGGGCTACCTTTGAAGGTGACCCAGAAACTGCAATTAATCCAGAATGCGGCTGCCAGACTGGTCGCCGGGACCACATAACACCAGTCCTGAGAGATCTTCATTGGCTCCCAGTACATTTCCGAGCACAATTCAAAGTGTTTGTGCTGACCTTGACAGCCCTAAACAGCCCAGTATACCTGAAGGAGCGTCTCCACCCCCATCGTTCTGCCCGGACACTGAGGTCCAGCACCGAGGGCCTTCTGGTGGTTCCCTCATTGCAAGAAGCCAAGTTACACGAAAGCAGGCAGAGGGCCTTCTCGGTGGTGGCACCCACCCTGTGGAACGCCCTCCCATCAGATGTGAAAGAAATAAGCAGCTATCTTCTCTTTAAAAGACACCTGAAGGCAGCCCTGTTTAGGGAAGTTTTTAATATTTAATGCTGTATTGTTTTTAACACTCGATTGGGAGCCGCCCAGAGTGGCTGGGGAAACTCAGCCAGATGGGTGGGGTATAAATAATAAATTATTATCATTATTATTATTATTTTCCTCACCCCATCCAGGCAAGCAAATGTTGACCACCCTCTGCCCCTACTCACACAGTGGTCTGGGCGCTCGCCGGGCCCATAGAGGATGGGATTCGATTGTACCATGTCGTCCACGACGTTGCTCTTCGAAATCTCCTTGGAGCGAAACTGGGCGGGGGCAGAAAGATTCTTCCCATCGTTGTTGCCAAGGTGGTTGTAGCTGACGATGGAGACGGGCTGGAACCCAAGAGAGAGAGGGGGGCAGCAATGAGAGGCTTGGCTTGCCGGACTCCCTAGTCCTGAATGGGGTAACCGTGCCCCTAAAGGACCAGGTGCGCAGCCTGGGAGCCATTTTGGACTCACAGCTGTCCATGGAGGCGCAGGTCCATTCTGCGTCCACTAGCTCCATCGGAGACCCTCCCTGCCTGCGCATGGTCTCGCCACAGCGGTCCATGCTCTGGTTATCTCCCGCTTGGACAACTGCCATGCGCTCCACGTGGGGCTCACTTTGAAGGCGACTTGGAAAAGGCAGCTAATCCAGACTTGTGACTGGGAACATATAGCACCTGTCCTAAAAGACCTTCACTGGCTCCCAGTATGGTATACAGGCTGAGACCCTACCAGCCTGTGGACTGTCTCGCCAGAGTGGTGCATGCTCTAGTTATCTCTCGATTGGACTACTGCAATGTGCTCTATGTGGGGCTACCTTGGAAGGTGACCCAGAAACTACAACTAATCCAAAATGCGGCAGCTAGACTGGGGACTGGGAGCGGCCGCTGAGACCACATAACACCGGTCTTGAAAGACCTACACTGGCTCCCAGTACGTTTCCAAGCACAATTCAAAGTGTTGGTGCTGACCTTGAAAGCCCTAAATGGCCCAGTATCCCTGAAGGAGCGTCTCCACCCCTACCGTCCAGCCCGGACACCGAGCTCCAGCGCCGAGGGCCTTCTGGCAGTTCCCTCCCTGCGAGAAGCGAGGTTGCAGGGAACCAGGCAGAGGGCCTTCTCGGTGGTGGCACCCGCCCTGTGGAACGCCCTCCCACCAGATGTCAAAGAGGAAAACAACTATCTGACTTTTAGAAGACACCCGAAGGCAGCCCTGTTTAGGGAAGTTTTTAACCATTGATGTTTTATCACGTTTTTAATATTTTGCTGCCATCCGCCCAGAGTGACTAGGGCAGTCCGCTGGGCGGCATTTAACATTATTACTATTTGTATTACTAAAACCACACAAAGCTGCTAGGCCTCAGGGAACAGCTCGATTAAATAGCAAAGTGGGACTGTTGCAAAGCAGACACCTAACAGCTGCCTTCTCCTGGTTCGAGAGGCAGTTAAGCACTCCAGTTTGGAACCAGTTGAGCCAGTTTGGCTGCCCCAAGGGTCAAGCTAGGGGTCAGCAGAGACTCCTGTGGACAGATCTCCGTAATGCTCTCATTTCTGTATAAAGAGTCACTTCTGGGCAACGTTTTGGGGGTGCCATGCCAGCGATAGGAGGGTCCAGAGGCAATAGCAGTTGGAGCAAGAGATGGTTTCGACGTTTCCTTAGGACCTTCTCTTTTTTTTATTAAGTACAAATTAGAAAACATACATATTTACAACAAAAGAAAATACAACGGAAAAAGAAAATACATATAACCAAGGGGGAAAAATTAGAGGATACTTTGCCTCTTTTCATATTTACAGTTATTTATACCTCTATAAAATGCTGTTCATAATAAAGGAGTGAAATGAAAGACAAGATATCAGAAAAAAGGAACAAAGAAAAAATAAAGGAGTAAAAGAAAAAGATCATAGGTGAAAATTTTTTAAGGTAGATAAGCATTCACTATACATAGCCGTTTCCCATCTATATTTATATTCAATTGCATAATTTCATCCTGTCCTTATCTACCTTAAAAAGTGATGTTTTTTTAAAAGACTTCCACCGTCTGCCTCACGCGTTTTTTATAATCCGTTTGTTCTTCATATTTTCCCTTTGGATTTCCTTCATGTCTCACTTTGTGTTTTTTATATTATGCACAAGATTATTCTAAACACAACCAGGTTTTTGTAGTCGAGCCCTGGTTTTGTAAATAGCGTATTTTTTGCTCTATAAGACTCACTTTTCCCCTCCTAAAAAGTAAGGGGAAATGCGTGTGCGTCTTATGGAGCGAATGCAGGCTGCGCAGCTATCCCAGAAGCCAGAACAGCAAGAGTGGATTGCTGCTTTCGCTGCGCGGTGATCCCTCTTGCTGTTCTGGCTTCTGAGATTCAGAATATTTTTTTCCTTGTTTTCCTCCTCCAAAAACTAGGTGCGTCTGGTGGTCTGGTGCGTCTTATAGAGCGAAAAATACGGTACAGTGGTGCCCCGCAAGACGAATGCCTCGCAAGACGGAAAACTCGCTAGACGAAAGAGTTTTCCGTTTTGGAGGTGCTTCGCAAAGCGAATTTCCTATGGGCTTGCTTTGCAAGACGACAATGTCTTGCGAGTTCCTGCTGGGGTTTTTTCCTCCCCCCCCCCTTTTTCTAAGCTGCTAAGCCACTTATCAGCTGATCCGATCAGCAGGTAAGCCGCTAAAAGCCGCTAATAGCGCTAATCCGCTAATCCTTCAATGGGCTTGCTTCGCAAGACGAAAAAACCGCTAGACGAAGAGAATCACAGAACGGATTCTTTTCGTCTTGCGAGGCACCACTGTATATCTGTCAGTTTTGCTAGTTCCAGGTACTCGCAAAGTTCCCCCTATTGGAACGAAGACAAGCATCCCAACAAAAAGAGAATGGTTGGGAAAATTTCCTTAGGACCTTTTGGGTTAAGCAGCTCACCTTAATCCCAGAACTGATGAGGAAATCCACCAGGACCGATTTAATCTTCGTCTGACCAGACTTGAAGTCATCGCCGACGATGAAGACGCGCCGTTGGACCGCCAGTTGCATGACCCCCGGCAGGAAGGTGTTCTGGGGGGAGCCGTTGATGTAGCTGCACCCCTCCAAGATGCTGGCGACGGCAAAGAGGGTGGAGGGCGAGACGTCCAGCCCGCACTGGACCCCCAAAAAAGCAAGAGAAAAGGGGTGGTTTGATGGGCAGCAAAGCAGAAGCTGTCTTGGGGGGCACCTCTCCCACCCAGGCAACCCCCCAACCACAAAAACTCACTGGGGAGGGCCTCTAGATCTCAACTCTCAGCGGACAGCAAGATCCCTCACTCTCAATCTCCGGGTTGTGGGTTCGAGTCTCACGTTGGGCAAAAAATTCCTGTGTTGCAGGGGGTTGGGCTAGATGACCCCCTCCCCCCGGAAGACCTTCCAACTACAGTGGTACCTCGGGTTAAGTACTTATTAATTCATTCTGGAGGTCCGTTCTTAACCTGAAACTGTTCTTAACCTGAAGCACCACTTTAGCTAATGGGCCCTCCTGCTGCCGCCGCAGCCCGATTTCTGTTCTCATCCTGAAGCAAAGTTCTTAACCCGAGGCACTATTTCTGGGTTAGCAGAGTCTGTAACCTGAAGCGTATGTAACCTGAGGTACCACTGTACAGTCGTACCTCAAGTTGAATGCGCTCTGGGTTGAGCGTGTTCGAGTTGTGCTCCGCAGCAACCCGGAAGTAACGGAGCGCGTTACTGTACGCCGGCTCCCTCGGCCAATAAAGCGAGATGAGCACCGCAACCCCAGGGTTGGTCACGACTGGACCTAATGGTCAGGGGTCCCTTTGCCTAAGGTAGTCTTTGGGACACGGGTGGCACTGTGGGTTAAACCACAGAGCCTAGGACTTGCCGATCAGAAGGTCGGCGGTTCGAATCCCCGCGACGGGGTGAGCTCAACAACAATTTCAATTTGGGAGCCAAGGGAAGTTTGAACTCGCTTTGCACAAAAAGGACCCTGCAATTCATTTAAAAACCAACCAACCAACAATTGAAGTAAAAGGCTCAGGAAAAGAGGAGGTGCAGATTAAAGAGGAGATATTTGGGCAACTTGCCTCGATGGCTTGGAGTAAGTTGTCGGCTGTGTCGTTCACACCGGGCTGGGCGTCGCAAAAGCACTCCGTGTTTGCTGTCCAGAGCACAATCACTTTGTCTACCCCACTGGAATTCTTGAAGTCCCGGATATCTTGTCGGATCTGGGCCATCTAAGTAAAGGGGAGGAGATTGACCAGGTATTCTACAATGTCATTTCCCAACCCAAAATGGCGAACGAGCCCCTGGGATGCCTTTGAGAATGCAGCTAAGTCCATCTAGCTTAGTAATAAATAATAATAATAATAATAATAATAATAATAATAATAATAATAATAATAATAATAATAATAATTATTATTATTATTATTATTATTATTATTATTATTATTATTATTATTATTATTTATTATTATTATTATTATTTATACCCCACCTATCTGGCTGAGTTTCCCCAGCCACTCTGGGCGGCTCACAACAGACTATTAAAACCAAGATAAAACACCCAATCAAGTGATTAAAAACACTACAGCGTTAAATATTAAAAAACTTCCCCGAACAGGGCTGCCTTAAGATGTCTTCTGAATGTCAGGTAGTTGTTTATTTCCTTCACATCTGGTGGGAGGGCGTTCCACAGGGCGGGCGCCACTACCGAGAAGGCCCTCTGCCTGGTTCCCTGTAACCTCACTTCTAGCAATGAGGGAACCGCCAGAAGGCCCTCAGCGCTGGATCTCAGTGTCCGGGCTGAACGATGGAGGTGGAGACACTCCTTCAGGTATGCTGGGCTGTTTAGGGCTTTCAAGGTCAGCACCAACACTTTGAATTGTGCTCAGAAACGTACTGGGAGCCAATGCAGATCTCTCAGAACCAGTGTTATGTGGTCCCGGCGGCTGCTCTCAGTCACCAGTCTAGCTGCCGCATTCTGGATTAATTGCAGTTTCCAGGTCACCTTCCAAGGTAGCCCCACGTAGAGCGCATTGCAATAGTCCAAGCGGGAGATAACCAGAGCATGCACCACTCTGGCCAGACAGTCTGCGGGCAGGGAGGGTCTCATCCTGCGTACCAGGTGGAGTTGGTAGACAGCCGCCCTGGACACAGAATTAACTTTTGCCTCCATGGACAGCTGTGAGTCCAGAATGACTCCCAGGCTGCGCACCTGGTCCTTCAGGGGCACAGTCACCCCATTCAGGACCAGGGAATCCTGAATAGTACTGTCTAAACTGACTGGCAGCAGCAACTCGCCAGGATTTCAGGCAAGAGGATGGATCCAGCGGTACTTCTGAACCTGAAGAGATCACATGCAAGGCAGGTGATCCATTACTGCCCTATGGGACCATTCCTTTTTTTAGGAGATTAAGCATCTAAGTTCCCCATCCCTAATTTGCGGGTTGCCATCTTATTAGATTTCACTTTGATTCTGATTTCAGGATGTATTTTAATTGATTGCTTGATTTTATGGTAAGATGTTATATATCTGATGTTAGCCAACCTGAGCCCGGTTTTGGCCAGGGAGGGCGGGGTATAAATATTATTATTATTGTTATTGTTGTTGTTGTTATTAAAACAAAAGCTATGATGGCAGTTCTTGTGGTTTTGAATAAAAGGGGTCATTTTAAGTAGGAATATAGGGAAAAAATGCCTCTTATAGACAACTGGTCCACATAGGCCAACACTGACCGGCAGCAACTATCTAGGGTTTCTGACAAGGAAGTTTTCCCCAGGAGCATTATGGTATGTTGAACAGCCGAGCTGTGGTTCTTCCCTTAGAAACTAAGACAAGTCTTCAAGCGTCTGAATACATGACTGGTTTAAAATCAGAGTACATTGCTTTAGGCCAAGTCAACCCCCCTGGGCCATCTAACCCAGTTTGGCAAACACGGACTGGCAGCGTTTCTCTCCCAGGCGACGCTGCCAGGAATCGAACCCAGGACATTGTGATAAACCCGAGCTTTGCAGAGCTATCCTGCACACAGAACAGCCCAGGGGGTCTGGATCCTGCCCGTCGCAAGGGGCAATGCCAGCAGCTGGGAGCCTCGCGCCCGCTGGTCCCAAGCGCCCACCTGCTGCGCTATGGTTCCCGTCAGGACGTTGTCGGCTCTCTCCTCCTGGTTGTCCGCGATGAACTTGGGGATATAAATGGAGGCCCTTGGCTTCAGGTCCTCCATGTGGGGGCGCAGCTGCTCTTGCAACGCCCAGTCGAGGACTTCCGCCCGGCGCATGGCATCCGCTAGGTTCAGGGAAGAGATATCCCAGCCTGGCGGAAGGGAAAAGGGCAAGACGGTCACAGGAATAGGCACACTGTGAATATACTGCCCCCCCCATACCCTTTTTTTAAAAAAGAGCTATCTAAGGTAGGGTCATGGGACACGGGTGGCGCTGTGGGTTAAACCACAGAGCCTAGGACTTGCCGATCAGAAGGTCGGTAGTTCGAATCCCCGCGACGGGGTGAGCTCCCGTTGCTCTTGCCAACCTAGCAGTTCAAAAGCACGTCAAAGTGCAAGTAGATAAATAGGTACTGCTCCGGCGGGAAGGTAAATGGCGTTTCCGTGCGCTGCTCTGGTTCGCCAGAAGCGGCTTAGTCCTGCTGGCCACATGACCCGGAAGCTGTACGCCGGCTCCCTCGGCCAGTAAAACGAGATGAGCGCTGCAACCCCAGAGTCGTACACGACTGGACCTAATGGTCAGGGGTCCCTTTACCCTTTACCTTTAATTTATCTGTAAATAACATTTAAGCAATTTCCGCCCGGACGCCGTTTCCGACGGCCAAATCCCGGCTACGTCCGGGGAGATTCGAACCCAGCACTTACCATCAAAGACAATATCATTGGGGTGAACCATTGGAAGAAGATCCCGGAAAGGGATGTAGACGTCGCCGGTCGGACCGCTGCCCAGACAAACGGTGGACGCTTGCAAGAGTGATCCATAATAATTCGCATGCTAGGAGAGAGAAAGGAAGGGGACTTATTAGAAACGTCGAGATCTTGGCTCACAGCTTCAGCCCACAACCTTCCCCATTCAGGGAGGGTACCCAGCAAAGTTCCAGAAAGACATCTACTTCTGCTTCACTGACTATGCAAAAGCCTTTGACTGTGTCGACCACAGCAAACTATGGCAAGTTCTAAAAGAAATGGGAGTGCCTCATCACCTCCTCTGTCTCCTGAGAAATCTCTATGTGGGACAAGAAGCTACAGTTAGAACTGGATATGGAACAACTGATGGGTTCAAAATTGGGAAAGGAGTATGACAAGGCTGTATATTGTCTCCCTGCTTATTTAACTTATATGCAGAATTCATCATGCGAAAGGCTGGGCTGGATGAATCCCTAGCCGGAATTAAGATTGCTGGAAGAAATATCAACAACCTCAGATATGCAGATGACACAACCTTGATGGCAGAAAGTGAGGAGGAATTAAAGAACCTTTTGATGAGGGTGAAAGAGGAGAGCGCAAAATATAGTTTGAAACTCAACATCAAAAAAACAAAGACAGAAGTGCCTGGCGTGCTCTGGTCCATGGGGTCACGAAGAGTCGGGCACGACTAAACAACAATAACATCTGGAGAGTCAAAGGTTCCACAACCAGTTTAACACCAGTTTAACCAGTTAACGTAAAGAAAGCCTCACTCGTTCATATGCTATATTTGTGGTCAAGGGCAGTTATCAACTCTTTCATTTGTATAGTAAGTTCTCAGAATGTATTTTGTATAGCCAACTAGATCTGTATTTGATTGCTGTGGCTGAAGCAAATAAAGATTTTATCTCTCTATCAAAGGTTCCCCTGGTCTGGGTTAGACAGACCAATTGCCAAACTCAGTTGAAATGCACTTTTTTGGGTCGACATTTTGGGTAGCCTAACATTGTCCTAACATGGAGCTGCTTCTGTTTTGTTTTTTAAAAAAAATAAGAATGATTTACTTCAGACTGAAAACAGCAACAGATCAGAAACCAGAGACTGAACGATGCTTTTTATTAGAAGTGGGTGGGGAAAATGGATTGGACCAAAATCAGTATTTTCACCTCCAGATGAAAGATTGAATGTTGCTTTTTATTAGTGGAAAGGAATTATCAGATTTCGGCCAACATTTTCTCCTCAAAACCAACCTGGCCCTTTTGATGGAAGGCGCAGGATAAACCATATAAAAGGTAGAGGGACCCCTGACCATTAGGTCCAGTCGTGGCCGACTCTGGGGTTGCGGCGCTCATCTCACTTTATTGGCCAAGGGAGCCAGCGTACAGCTTCCGGGTCATGTGGCCAGCAGGACTAAGCCGCTTCTGGCGAACCAGAGCAGCGCACGGAAACGCCATTTACCTTCCCGCCGGAGTGGTACCTATTTATCTACTTCCACTTTGACATGCTTTCGAACTGCTAGGTTGGCAGGAGCAGGGACCGAGCAACGGGAGCTCACCCTGTCACGGGAATTCGAACTGCCGACCTTCTGATCGGCATGTCCTAGGCTCTGTGGTTTAGACCACAGCACCACCCGCATCCCCAAACGTTATTTAAAGGGGGAAATATGTTTGCATCTCAGTTCAAACAAATTTCCCAGAGTAACTCGCTGCGGTATTGACAAGTAAACAAGACAAACGACAACAACAAAAGGAAAAACAGAAGTGAAGGAAACAAGAAAACAGCAGAAATGAAAACAATCATGGACGCACACACCCCATATATAAAAAAAGATAAAATACATTTGTTGCTACCAAAAGGCTAGTCAGACTTGGCCCGGCACAAAACTTTCCTTACTCCTGTTTTTAGCCCTCGTTCCCACATAAAGCCCGATAGCTGCCCCCAGTTTCACTCACCTTCCGTCCCGTCTTTGTCATCCAGGAGAGGCCCAACCGATTGGCTAAGACAGCAGCCGTCACCGTGGAGCCATTGTTCCCGCCCCAGCCGACGAGCATCACTCCCAGCTTGGGGACACGCCTCTCTGTGCGGAAAATGACATCGGTGGAGGATGGCTTCACCTGCGGGAGTGACAATGCAGAAGAACGTCAGGACAGATCCTGAAGCTGAGGCTCCAAGACTTTGCCCGCCTTGTGAGAAGAGAAGACTCCCTGGGAAAGACCCTGATGTTGGGAAAGATGGAGGGCACAAGGAGAAGGGGACGACAGAGGACGAGATGGTGGGACAGTGTTCTCCAAGCTACCAGCATGAGTTTGACCAAACTGCGGGAGGCAGTGGAAGACAGGAGTGCCTGGCGTGCTCTGGTCCAGGGGGTCACGAAGAGTCGGACACGACTAAACGACTCAACAACAACAAATTGGACACCGCAGACCATAAAGCTGGACCATAAAGAAGGCTGATCGCCAAAGAATTGATGCTTTTGGATTATGGTTCTGGAGGAGACTCTTGAGAGTCCCACGGACTGCAAGAAGATCAAACCTCTCCATTCGGAAGGAAAACAGCCCTGAGTGCTCACTGGAAGGACAGATCCTGAAGCTGAGGCTCCAATACTTTGGCCACCTGATGAGAAGAGAAGACTCCCTGGAAAAGACCCTGATGTTGGGGAAGATGGAGGGCACAAGGAGAAGGGGACGACGGAGGACGCGATGGTGGGACAGTGTCAGGGCCGTCTTAAGCATACCTGGCGCCGTGGTGCAAAGATCCCTCTGCCCCCCACCGCACCCGTTTCCCAGAGCTGTCCACTTGTTGACCTTTTCCCAAGTCTCTGCGGGGATCGCTCTACTCCCGCGAAGGCTTAGGAAGGAAGCTGCATGCCCGCCAGCCATATACAGTGGTACCTCGGGTTACATACGCTTCAGGTTACAAACTCCACTAACCCAGAAATAGTACCTCGGGTTAAGAACTTTGCTTCAGGATGAGAACAGAAATCGTGCAGCAGCAGCAGCGGGAGGCCCCATTAGCTAAAGTGGTGCTTCAGGTTAAGAACAGTTTCAGGTTAAGAACAGACCTCCGGAACGAATTAAGTACTTAATTCGAGGTACCACTGTACCTCTGTACACTGCCAGATAGTTCAAATTGGTGTGGACCAGTTTAAGGCACGTCATAGAATCATAGAATTACAGAATCACAGAGTTGGAAGAGACCACAAGGGCCATCGAGTCCAACCCCCTGCCAAGCAGGAAACACCATCAGAGCACTCCTGACATATGGTTGTCAAGCCTCTGCTTAAAGACCTCCAAAGTAGGAGACTCCACCACACTCCTTGGCAGCAAATTCCACTGTTGAACAGCTCTTACTGTCAGGAAGTTCTTCCTCATGTTTAGGTGGAATCTTCTTTCTTGTAGTTTGGATCCATTGCTCCGTGTCCGCTTCTCTGGAGCAGCAGAAAACAACCTTTCTCCCTCCTCTATGTGACATCCTTTTATATATTTGAACATGGCTATCATATCACCCCTTAACCTCCTCTTCTCCAGGCTAAACATGCCCAGCTCCCTTAGCCATTCCTCATAAGGCATCGTTTCCAGGCCTCTGACGCCCCCCTCACCTCTACTCCTTCATTCAACTCACCCATCTTGAGCCCCCCCCCACTCCCCATTTTATACCATACCTTGGTCACCCCGTTTTCCTGGCAGACTTGAGCTGTGGGGTAGCTGTATCTGGCCTCAATGAAGTCTGGGGTGTACTTGACATCTGGGCTCTCAACCACAAACGGGGGTGTCATGATGTTTGTTCTGGGGGAGAAAGAGGGTGCAATAGCTGGTAGCCACTTCAATGTGCCTAAGGGACGCTTCGCTCTTCCTCTTGCAGAAGCACAGAGTGAGGCATGCAGTGGCGTAGCGTGGGTTGTCAGCACCCGGGGCAAGGCAAGTAATTTGCGCCCCCTAACCCGTGGATTTGCGCCGCCTAACCCTAACCCCCAGATGTTGCGCCCGGTGCGCCCGGCCCCCCCTGCACCCCCCACGCTACGCCACTGGAGGCATGCGTCTCTCTGTCCGAGTTCCTGTTCCAGATGGATGGAGGAATGCAAGAAGGAAAAGGGCAGAGGCGTTTCTGCAGAGTCTCTGTGCCGGAAAGGGGGAGTGAAAGGGCAATGAGCCAATCCCAGCGCTCAGAAGGCGGGAGACGCCTGAACAGAGACTCCTACAGAGGCATGGCAGGAAGAGAGAACCAGGAATCGTTATGGCGTGGATGCATTCAGACAGGAAAAATAAATCTTGGGGAAACATTGGGAGGAAAACAGAGTGGAAAGGGGGCTGGGGCGGACCCAGGTGTCCGAGAAACATCCCTGCGCTCCCCCCCCAAACTCCAGACTGCCAGTTGAGGTCAGTGGCCCACCCACCCTAAATGGTTTTAACGCGATTTAAACATTGCATTTTTACATTGCTGTAAGAAATAATAACCACACTGCACTGTCCAATTATTAACTAAGTGGCAACGCTGGGGGGAGGGGACCCAGGTGTCCGACTCCCCCCCTCCCTTCTTCATCCGATCTAGACAATTTAGGAGAAAAAGAAAAGGTGAAGGGGTCTTTGAAACATGGAGGAAGGCCCCCTCAACCTCTGCTTTTCCTCCCTGGGGACGCAGTGCCTCCCTTTGCAAAGCCGAAGGGAAAAGGGACCAGTGGCGTAGCGTGGGTTGTCAGCACCCGGGGCAAGGCAAGTAATTTGCGCCCCCTAACCCGTGGATTTGCGCCCCTAACCCGTGGATTTGCGCCCCCTAACCCTACCCCCCAGATGTTGCCCCGGTGTGGCCGGCCCCCCTGCACCCCCACGCTACGCCACTGCAAGGGACCCAGGCATGGGGGGGGGGGAGAGGGAGAAGGAGAGGGAGGGAGGGAGGGAGAGAGAGAGAGAGAGAGAGAGAGAGATGACGGACCCAGGCGTCCTGGAGGAACAGAGGTGGAGGGAGGGAGGGAGGGAGAGAGAGAGAGAGGACCCAGGCGTCCTGGAAGGAGGGAAGGAGGAAGGGAGAGAAAGGGGGGGGACCCAGGCGTCCTGGAGGAACAGAGGTGGAGAGGGGTGGGGGAGAGGAAAAGGAAGAGGACCCAGGCGTCCTGGAAGGAGGGAAGGAGGAAGGGAGAGAGAGAGAGAGAGAGAGAGAGAGAGAGAGAGCGTCCTGGAGGAACAGAGGTGGGCGTGGGGGAGAGAGAAAGAAAGAAAGAAAGAAAGAGAGAGAGAGAGAGAGAGAGAGGACTCATGCGTCCTGGAAGGAGGGAAGGAGGAAGGGAGGGAGAGAGAGAGAGAGAGAGAGAAAGGACCCAGGCGTCCTGGAGGAACAGAGGTGGAGTGGGGGCGGGGAGGAAGAGGACCCAGGCGTCCTGGAGGAACAGAGGAGAGAGAGGGAGAGAGAGAGAGAGAGAGAGAGAGAGAGGTGGACCCAGGCGTCCTGGAAAAGGTAAACCGGGAATCTTGGAGACGCCCAAAGGGGTCCCCGGCGTCCAACCCCCTCTTCCAAGCCCAAACCTTTTCCCCCCACCACCCGGGCCATCTTCGAAGGGAGGGAGGCTCCAGAAAGGGCTGACAAAGGGCTGCGGCGTTGGGCTGACGCATCTCCCAGCCCGGCGCCCGGACGCACCTGACCGAAGCTCCTCCGCTCTGCGCAATGCGCTCAGCCTCCTGCCGGCGGCGCCTTAATTCTTTCCCGGGACCCGCCTATCCCTCTTCTCCCCCCACCCACCCACCCACTCGCGGCTCCGCCCCCTCTGGAAAAATTTTCCATCCACTCCGTGCCCAAGACCCCCCCCTCACCCCCGCCAGCCACGTGCTCCAAGGGGGCCCCCTATTTGGGGAGAGGAGCTGTTGCCACTGAACGCCCCCCCCCCTTTGGCATTGAGATGGAGACCCCCCCATCCTTCTCCAGGAAGGTTCTGACAGTGGCGTAGCGTGGGGGGTGCAGGGGGGACCGGCCGCACCGGGCGCAACATCTGGGGGTTAGGGTTAGGGGGCGCAAATCCACGGGTTAGGGGGCGCAAATCCATGGGTTAGGGGGCGCAAATTACTTGCCTTGCCCCGGGTGCTGACAAGCCACGCTACGCCACTGAGGTTCTGCAATGCGGGGGTTAGCCTTCCTCCCTTATGACCTTTTTTTGGGTGGGGGGCGTTAGGAAATCTTAACCTCATTGTTACTACTTTTTTGATTGATTTGATTGTTACTACTACTCCAGATTTCCTGGAGCATTTTCATGAATGAGAGTGCCCCCACCCCGGAACCGCTCAGGAGGCGGGGGGGGGGATTTTCTTGCATCATCTAACCCCCATCCTTCCTCTGAGGGAGGGAGCATCTCTAGATATAGAATTGTAGAGTTGGGAGGGGTCCCCAAAGGTCATCCAGTCTGACCCCCACAAGGCAGGAATTGTTGCCTCGTTCCAGCTGCCGCCATCATCTCTGACCATTGGCCCTGCTGGCTGCTGGGACCTGGCAGTCCCGTGGCGCGATTCCTGCTCTGCAAACAGTTGGACTAGATGACCCTTCCCTTTTAAAAATTTATTTATTTGGTTTCTCAAATTTAAAAGTTTTACAATCACGTATCAGACATACAACATAAAGACGAGGATTCCATAGAATCTCCTGGAATCTTCCCTCTTCTCCTTTGTGGGACCCGTTGTTTGTCATTTCCTCCTACATCTTTTATAAGGTAAAGGGACCCCTGACCATTAGGTCCAGTCGTGGCCGACTCTGGGGTTACGGCGCTCATCTCGCTTTATTGGCCGAGGGAGCCGGCGTACAGCTTCCGGGTCATGTGGCCAGCAGGACTAAGCCGCTTCTGGCGAACCAGAGCAGCACACGGAAACGCCGTTTCCCTCCCCGCCGGAGCGGTACCTATTTATCTACTTGCACTGGTGTGCTTTCGAACTGCTAGGTTGGCAGGAGCAGGGACCGAGCAATAGGAGTTCACCCCATGGCGGGGATTCGAACCGCCGACCTTCTGATCGGCAAGTCCTAGGCTCTGTGGTTTAACCCACAGCGCCACCTGCGTCCCTTTTATAATACAATCTTTTATAATACAATCCAAATCTTTCACATCTACATTTGTTGCAGGAATTTATGTGTAGGTGGGGGGGCGGTGGTTTGCCCCTCCAGCAGATATCACGCACATGCAGCCCACTACCAAAATCAGCACAATCACTTTTGTGACTTTTGTGACTTGTCCCCACAAAACACTTCTTCACAGTTTCTTCCTATCTATTCAAAGGGCCTCTGCTGCACGATACCAAATGTAAGAATTCACTGATCAATGTATCTATGTACCGGCTCACTGGGAAAACTTCAGAAATTCATATAGACATAGCTACAGGTAGGTAGCCGTGTTGGTCTGCCGTAGTCGAAGCAAATCAAAATAAATAAGATTAAATTTAAAAATTCCTTCCAGTAGCACCTTAGAGACCAACTAAGTTAGTTATTGGCATGAGCTTTCGTGTGCATGCACACTTCTTCAGATACAGTGGTACCTCGGGTTACATACGCTTCAGGTTACAGACTCTGCTAACCCAGAAATAGTGCTTCAGGTTAAGAACTTTGCTTCAGTATGAGAACAGAAATCATGTTCCGGCGGCGCGGCGGCAGCAGGAGGCCCCATTAGCTAAAGTGGTGCTTCAGGTTAAGAACAGTTTCAGGTTAAGAACGGACCTCCGGAACGAATTAAGTACTTAACCCGAGGTACTACTGTATATAGTGGGAGGGTGGGGAGGGGTATTACTCAGAAGGGTGGTGGGACTGCGTGATTGACTGATAGGTGTGGTAATTAACGACTGCAATTGGTCTTACAGGAAAAAGCAAGGGGTGAGATGGTTACAAACAGCTTTATCGTGCATAATGAGATAGGAATCCAATGTCTCTATTCAGATCAGGTCTCTCCATGGTTTTAAGTTTGGTAATAAGTTGCAACTCAGCAACTTCTCTTTCCAGTCTGTTTCTGAAATTCTTTTGTAATAAGACAGCTACTTTGAGACCTTGTATAGAATGTCCTGGGAGATTGAAGTGTTCTCCTACTCGTTTCTCTGTCTTGTGATTCCTGATATCAGATTTATGTCCATTTATCATAGAATCATAGAATCATAGAATCATAGAGTTGGAAGAGACCACAAGGGCCATCGAGTCCAACCCCCTGCCAAGCATAGGGTGTGGCCTGTTTGTCCAATATAGAAGGCTGAAGGGCACTGTTGATGGCATACACAATGTTAGAAGATGAACAATTAAATAAATAGTCCTGAGATGTTTGATGTTGTTGGGGGCAGTAATGGTGTTGTCTGGGTATGTGTGGCAGCAAAGTTGGCATCTGGGTTTATTGCAGGCTCTGGTACCAGTGTCTGTGTTAAGTCTGATTGTTGTATTATTGTGGGTGAGGAGTTGTTTAAGATTGGGTGGCTGTCTGTAGGCAATGAAAGGTCTTCCTCCCAGAGCTTGAGAAAGAGAACTGTCGTTGTCTAGGAGAGGTTGTAGATCTCTGATGATGCGTTGAACTGTTTTAACTTGGGAGCTGTATGTGATTACTGTTGGTGTTCTGTTACAGTGGTGCCCCGCAAGACGAATGCCTCGCAAGACGGAAAACGCGCTAGACGAAAGAGTTTTCCGTTTTGGAGGTGCTTCGCAAAACGAATCTCCTATGGGCTTGCTTCGCAAGACGACAATGTCTTGCGAGTTCCTGCTGGCTTCCCCCCCTTTTTTCTTAGCCGCTTATCAGCTGATTCGATCAGCAGATAAGCCGCTAAAAGCCGTTAATAGCGCTAATCCGCTAATCCTTCAATGAGCTTGCTTCGCAAGACGAAAAAACCGCTAGACGAAGAGAATCACAGAACGGATTCTTTTCGTCTTGCGAGGCACCACTGTATCTTCTTTTTTGGGGGTCTGTCTTGCAGCAAATTCTCTCTGGGTATCTGTCTGCTCTGTTGATCTGTTGTTTAACTTCATCGGGAGGATACCGTATGTTCCGGAGTATTAAAAGGGGGGGGGGAGAAGAGGGAACCCAGTGCCCTTTTACTTTTGCTGCAATTTCCCCCCCACCTTTACTCAAAGGACCTCAAAATGGTACACGTGGTCCTCTTCCCATTTAATCCGCACAACAACCCTGCGAGGTAAGCCAGGCTGAGAGGCAGAGACTGGCCCAAGGTCTCCCAGTGAGGAATGAGGGTGTACGATTTCTCTCGTCCATCCATCCCGCCCCCCTGGGCCAGATTTTTGATGAGGCCCTAAGCTCCTGAAGGTAATGGGGCCCTTTCTATGTCCAGCTGTCCTTTGTCAACAACAATCTGTCGCTGTTTTTTTGTGTTGAATATATGTTATATGGTCACTGATGGACCTAATAGGTATCTCAAGCCATTTGCGCATGTTGTCATGCAACCAGCCTATGCAGAATGCAGACACCCTATATATAAAGGTAAAGGTACCCCTGACCATTAGGTCCAGTCGTGGCCGACTCTGGGGTTGCGGCGCTCATCTCGCTTTACTGGCCGAGGGAGCCGGCGTACAGCTTCCGGGTCATGTGGCCGGCATGACTAAGCCACTTCTGGCGAACCAGAGCAGCGCACGGAAACGTCGTTTACCTTCCCGCCGGAGTGGTACCTATTGATCTACTTGCACTTTGACGTGCTTTCAAACTGCTAGGTTGGAAATGCAGAATGTAGGCACCCTATATATAGAAAGGAGCAAACCAGTGATGTTTTAGGGAGCGGGCGAGCAGGCGAGGCCCATGACTTACACCATAGGGGCCTACACAACAGAAAACACTGTTGCTGGATGTTTTATTTGTTTTTTATCTTATATTTTGGAAAAGTTTTTTTTCCCTTTAATTTTTTTTGGGGGCCCCAAGAGATTGGGGCCTTAAGCTATAGCTTGTTTATCTTATACGTAAATCTGGCCCTGGGCACAAGGTCTCCCAGTGAGTAATGAGGGTGTACGGTTTCTCTCATCCACCCCCACCCCCCCATAGCTGTCAACTTTTCCCTTTTCTTGCAAGGAATCCTATTCGGGAATAAGGGAATTTCCCTTAAAAAAAGGAAAACGTTGACAGCTACGACCACCCCCCCCTTCTCTTTCGACATCCTGTCCTGTCCTTCGGAAATGTAACTGTCCCTTATCAGTGACCCTCTCCTACCCCCCTATAATTTTTCTCACCAGCGGAAGCACATTTTCCCACGGGGTGGGGGTGTTCGTGGGAGGGCAGAGAAATAGCTTCCTCTCCTCCCCCCCCCCACAAGCTAGTCTCCGCCAGGCCTCCCGCGATGGCACGCTTGTTTGAATATTAGGACAAGATTACCCTTTTTTCCCTGCTCTGGAATCTCCCGAGCTCAGCAAGTTTTGGGGAAACAAAAGTAGCTCTTCTTTTGTCCTCTCGGCCCCAGCGATGCCAAGTGGGTACATTTCCACTGGCTCGCGGCGGCGCCCGCCCCACGGCAGCCTTGAGGGCTGACCGTTTGGCCCCACGCCACCAGAGAGGTGCCAACGCCGCCTGCCCCCACTGCGGTCAGATCTTTCTGGAATAGGGGCACCGAGTTTGCAGCTCGCCTCACCCAACCGCCAATTCCTTTTGGGTCTCGTTTTTCCGGAGGGTAGGACTCGAACCCACAGCTTCAGGTTTCGAGAAAGGAGGTTCCGGCTAAATTGTCAGGAAGAGCTTTCTGGCAGCAAGAGCTGTTTGACTCTCCTTAAAGCAGAGGTTGGGTGGCCATATGCTCAAGCTGAGATTCTTGCATTGTGGGGGGGTTGGACTAGATGACCGCTGGGGTCCCCTCCCAACTCTACGATTCCACGAATTCACCAATGAGGAAAGGCCGCTGCATTTTCAGCTTGGAGGAAAAGCACAGGCAGAGGCCCTCAGGATGTTTAGCCTGGAGAAGAGGAGGTTAAGGGGTGATATGATAGCCATGTTCAAATATATAAAAGGATGTCACATAGAGGAGGGAGAAAGGTGGTTTTCTGCTGCTCCAGAGAAGCGGACACGGAGCAATGGATCCAAACTACAAGAAAGAAGATTCCACCTAAACATTAGGAAGAACTTCCTGACAGTAAGAGCTGTTTGACAGTGGAATTTGCTGCCAAGGAGTGTGGTGGAGTCTCCTACTTTGGAGGTCTTTAAGCAGAGGCTTGACAACCATATGTCAGGAGTGCTCTGATGGTGTTTCCTGCTTGGCAGGGGGTTGGACTCGATGGCCCTTGTGGTCTCTTCCAACTCTATGATTCTATGATTCTATGAAGTTTGTAAAACTGGGCATGGCATGGGAGAAAGCAGATGGAAAAATTATCCTTCTCCCTCTATCCTAATGCGCTAAATCCCACATACCCCATGAAGCTCATCGTTTTAAGATTATTATTATTTTTTAATTATTTATTTGGTGTTTTTTTCAAATTACAGCGGTACCTCGGGTTAAGTACTTAATTCGTTCCGGAGGTCCGTTCTTAACCTGAGGTACCACTTTAGCTAATGGGGCCTCCCGCTGCCGCCGCCGTGCGATTTCTGTTCTCATCCTGAAGCAAAGTTCTTAGCCCGAGGTATTATTTCTGGGTAAGCGGAGTTGAGGGTGCTGGGAATTGTAGCACCCAGGTTTCTTTGTGTGTGGGGGGGGGGTGTGCCTTTACTGCAGGTGTTACAAGGTGCAAAATAAATAAATAAACAATCCCTTTCCATGGTCCATGTTTTTCTCTGTCTGGCAAAAATGCTAACTCTCACGTTTCCTTACCGTTTTGTTTTCAGAAGCACGATTCTAGCCCTCAAGAAAAATAGATGGCCCTTTATCACTGGGTTTTTCTGTGCAAATTTTTTTATTGATCCTATTGCACTAATGGATTTGATTGGCAACTGCCTGGTTTTCTCCGCTTTCTTTTAGGAAAGGGCTTTTAATAGCGCTGTGAGGTTCATATTCTCTGCAGTCATAGATTTGGGTTGTTGTTGTTGTTGTTGTTTAAAAAATATTCTAGTAGCATTTTTTCCATTATTTGTTAGTGGCTGTAAGCAGAGACAGGGACGCGGGTGGCGCTGTGGGTAAAACCTCCGCCTAGGACTTGCCAATCGCATGGCCGGTGGTTTGAATCCCCGCGGCGGGGGGCGCTCCCGCTGCTCGGTCCCAGCGCCTGCCAACCTAGCAGTTCGAAAGCACCCCCGGGTGCAAGTAGATAAATAGGGACCGCTTACTAGCGGGAAGGTAAACGGCGTTTCCGTGTGTGCTGCGCTGGCTCGCCAGAGCAGCTTTGTCACGCTGGCCACGTGACCCGGAAGTGTCTGCGGACAGCGCTGGCTCCCGGCCTCTAGAGTGAGATGAGCGCACAACCCTAGAGTCTGTCAAGACTGGCCCTTACGGGCAGGGGTACCTTTACCTTTACCTATAAGCAGAGACATCACCTTGCCGACAAAGGTCCGTATAGTTCAAGCTATGGTTTTCCCAGTAGTGATGTATGGAAGTGAGAGCTGGACCATAAAGAAGGCTGATTGCCGAAGAATGGATGCTTTTGAATTCTGGTGCTGAAGGAGACTCTTGAGAGTCCCATGGACTGCAAGAAGATCCAACCTCTCCATTCTGAAGGAAATCAGCCCTGAGTGCTCACTGGAAGGACAGATCCTGAAGCTGAGGTTCCAATACTTTGGCCACCTCATGAGAAGAGAAGACTCCCTGGAAAAGACCCTGATGTTGGGAAAGATGGAGGGCACAAGGAGAAGGGGACGACAGGGGACGAGATGGTGGGACAGTGTTCCCGAAGCGACCAGCATGAGTTTGACCAAGCTGCGGGAGGCAGTGGAAGACAGGAGGGCCTGGCGTGCTCTGGTCCAGGGGGTCACGAAGAGGTGGACACGACTAAACAACAAAATATTTTTTGGCTTTCTCCACTTGATTTGTAATTTTATCCGAGACCTATTATCGGGGGGAAAGGTAAGATTGCAAAGGAATAAGATAAAGAGTAATCGCGGGGGTCTCGTTTCGTTTTTGCAAACCGCTCAGAGGGCTGGCCTAAAGAACACCCCATCGGCATGCAAAGCAGGGGTGCCCGGTTGCTCCCATACAAAAGGGGGCCAGGGTGGAATCTCGCTGGCCAGATAATGAGAGTCACGAGAGCTCCTGCGTGCCAGTAGTTTTCCACTGGGAAGACTGAATCTCTTGCGCTCGGCAGGGAAGCGGAAGCATCTGGGAATAAAAGGAGGGCTGATGGATTGGAGGGTGTCGGAAGAACAAGACAGACGCATTCAACTTTCTCATTTTGGGCCATTCCCAAAATAACCTTTGCAAGCAAAAGAGCTGCTAGCTGCCTTGCTCAGAGGCCACACGGGCCTCTTAAAAAATAAAACCTTTGCTTTAGCATTCTGCACACAGAGAGTTCCACATGTTTAAATATTCAGGGAGCTGCACCCGTCTCCCCCCCCCCCAAGAGCAAGGATCCAGGGGCAACGCAGCGCAGAGTAGGGACACCCATGCCATGTGGAAATTTCCATCTCTGCCACCGTCAGGCCTGGCTGGGCGAGAAGGAGACAGAAACGGATCCTCATTTTCCCCGATTATAAATTCAGTTCCGTTTTCAAGATTTTGCAAAGCCTGCACGTAGATTCGCTGGCGTTTCCCCCCCCCCCCTGAAGATTTCTAACAATGCATATGTTCGCAAAGCAATTTCCCCTACTGTTACTTTTAGCAAATATTTGCATTATTATTACTATCAACACCAGCCGAGTGACCGATTCTGCAAGGTGCGACTGGAAAGCTCGGTGAACGGTCACAGAAATAGGACGGCGAGAAAACATAAAATCCCACGAAATGCTCACAGTTTTGTACGGAGACGAAGTCGTAACTCGAAAGACAGTGTATATGAGTGGTTTCTGTGAAGGGTGGCAAAAAATTCAGAATAGGAACAAAAAGCAGAGCCAACCCATCCAGATTCTGGCATTGTGTGTGTGTGTGGGGGGAATGGACTCAATGTCCCTTGGGATCCCTTCCAATTTGACACGATGGGACCAGAAAGTTCAGCAAATTGTCACAGAAATCGGACAGCGAGAACATACCACCCTTGTTGTTGTTGTTTAGTCGTTTAGCCGTGTCCGCCTCTTCGTGACCCCCTGGACCAGAGCACACCAGGCCCTCCTGTCTTCCACTGCCTCCCACAGTTTGGTCAAACTCATGCTGCTCGCTTCGAGAACACTGTCCCACCATCTCGTCCTCTGTCGTCCCCTTCTCCTTGAGCCCTCCGTCTTTCCCAACATCAGGGTCTTTCTCAGGGAGTCTTCTCTTCTCCTGAGGTGGCCAAAGTCTTGGAGCCTCAGCTTCAGGATCTGTCCTTCCAGTGAGCACTCAGGGCTGGTTTCCTTCAGAATGGAGAGGTTTGATCTTCTTGCAGTCTATGGGACTCTCAAGAGTCTCCTCCAGCACCAGAATTCAAAAGCATCCATTCTTCGGCGATCAGCCTTCTTTATGGCCCAGCTCTCACTTCCATACATCACTACTGGGAAAACCATAGCTTTAACTATAGAGACCTTTGTCGGCAAGGTGATGTCTCTACTTTTCTAGGTTTGTCATAGCTTTTCTCCCAAGAAGCAGGTGTCTTTTAATTTTGTGGCTGCTGTCACCATCTGCAGTGATCATGGAGCCTGCACCTTACAGGCCTTCAAAGTAGGGCCCCCTCTGATACAACGCACCATTGGCAACGTTCGTAGAACTGTTGGAAACTTCTGGAGAAGTCCTCTTTCCGTGCTGCTTCCAGTTCCCTCGTCGCAGCGGCTTGGACGCGTGAAATGTTGGGGAAATCTGTGCCCCTTCAGTCCAGATCTCAGCTCTGGAAACAGAAAGAAATCCGGTGACGCCAGATCGGGAGAATACGGAGGGTGGGATAACTCAGTAACCTCAGGAACGATTTCGCACGGAATATGCAATTCTTCCGCCATCATTCGGATGGACAAACGCCGATCCCACATCAATAACTCACAGACTCTTTTGACATTTGCTGCTGTTGTGCTCGCCAACGGTCTGCCAAACTGAGGGTCATCTTCGGTAGTTTTCCGCCCTTCACAGAAATCACTCATAACACTGTCTTCCGAGTTACCGCTTCATCTCCGTACACAACCGTGAGCATTGAGAGGGTTTCCGATGCCGACTGTATGTTCAAATATTTCTCGAGGTCCGATTTCTGTGACCATTCACCGAACTTTCCGGTCGCACCTTGTAGAATTTTATGAATAGCACATACTCCCCCCAGATGCATTTCAAAGGCCACAGAATATCCATCAGCCATGCGCCTGATTTAAGAGGGACGTTTTTGCCGGGTATGTAACGACCAGTGCCCGTTTTGAACCTTTTCGATATCCATTTTGAGGCGAGGAGACCAGAACGCTGCATGGAACAGATTTCTTCGCAAGACGGTACTTTACACAAGGCCCTCACCTGCCGAGTGTAGTAGGGAACTGGGTCTGGAAGTGGGGGAGAAATTTTCGGTTATCCTGGCCCCACCTTGGACCTCAGCCCAGGCTCTGGCTGGCAGCAGCAGCCTGAGAGGTAAAGAAGAGTCGTGGAAGATGCAAAACACTATGGAATGTTATTATAAAGACAGAGCTCCAAAAGCAGACAGGTTTTCATACAATGACTTTATTATGTGTTGCAAAAAGAAAAAAAGAGAGAAATATATTCGGTTTTGTATTGTTTTTTCCCCCTCCTGTGTACAAAAAATGGAGAGATACCAGCTTTTTTTATTTTAAAAAAGGCAAGCAGAGAAAGGACTTTAAGCTGCTTTTAAATGGCGAGTTTGGCAATGTGGGGGGGGGACCCTTTAATGTATGTGTTTGGGTGTATAAACGCACAAACACACATATATACTGTAAACGACTTCATGGTTCAAGGTATTTTTATCCATTGTACTGTTATTACAAAGCGGGGGGGGGGGGGAAAACCCATCGCGTTATGGAATAAGTTAAGATCATGTTCAAATTAGCTTAAGGGGCTTTGGCGACACCTTCCCCCACTAGGCCCAAGGATATAGTTTTGCCCAAATCAATCACGGAACCAGGAACAGAAAAAAATAAAAAGAGGGCCTTTGAGAAAAGAAACTGTGCTCCCGTCAAAACACACAGTCTCGGTAAAAGAAGCAGCAAAAAGCAAAATCTCACAGTATTCCGCCCCCCCCCCTTTTTGGATAGTCATTAAATATCTATTTCCAAATTCTACAAAGTCCCATAATATATATATATTTATTTATATATATATATACACACACACACACAAGTTGTGTAATGTACACAATATATCTTTGTATCCAACTCTCGTTTGCAAAAATATTATCTATAGAGGTTTGTCATATAAAGAACAGAAGTCCGTTTTTTTGTTTCTTTCTTTTGTCCACAGTCTCCCTCCTCCAAAAATAATAATTATAAGAATTCATCCCCCTCCCCTCTTCCCGTGGCCCTCCCCAATATTATTAGAAGTTCTGAGCGATAAATCCTCATTGCATTAACTCGGAATCCACCTGATTTCTGCAGCCTGGGCTGCTTGTCGCTAAATCAACCTCGGTCAAGAGATTTGGCGGCGACGGTTTTGGGAATGAATTGACCAGACGGTGAGGGGAGGGAAGATACCCCCCTAAAACGGCCCAAGATTTCAGAGTTGCAAAAAGCTGGTCGTCAGAAAGAGAGAGCGCGATCCCAGAGATCCGGTTCAGAGCAGAGGGGAAATGCTTTCTGTGTTTTGAGAAAAACACTAAACACGCTTTCTTGTTGATGATGGGAAACTCTCTGTGCGCCCAGGACTTTGGACAACCGTCCCGGATCTCTCTCCTCTCCTAGGAAGGCCCATCGCGAGAGGCTGGTGTTGCGCCAGAGAAGATTGGGGCACTGCCCTCCCTTTGCCTGATGAGGCCTTTTCGGCCAAAAAGGTAAAGGGACCCCTGACCATTAGGTCCAGTCGTGGCAGACTCTGGGGTTGCGGCACTCATCTCGCTTTATTGGCCGAGGGAGCCGGCGTACAGCTTCCGGGTATGTGGCCAGCATGACTAAGCCGCTTCTGGCGAACCAGAGCAGCGCACGGAAACGCCGTTTACCTTCCCGCCGGAGCGGTACCTATTTATCTACTTGCACTGGTGTGCTTTCAAATTGCTAGGTTGGCAAGAGCAGGGACCGAGCAAGGGTTGCTCACCCCGTCGCAGGGATTTGAACCGCCAACCTTCTGATCAGCAAGTCCTAGGCTCTGTGGTTTAACCCACAGCGCCACCCGCGTCCCTTTTCGGCCAAAGCGGAATGCAAAAAAAATCATACCCCAATCTGCACTGCACATACCCAAATAATCTGCACCGAATCCTTTTTTGCAAGAGGCTGTTTTCAATTTCCAACAGACCCATAGTTCCTGAGAGGCGGAAGAGTTTGGAAAAGGAGTGGAAGACTGGGGAGAGGTCGTTCTTGAGGGAGCTGGTGGGGACGGGCACCCAAATCGGAGGGCAAGTATTGTCGTTGTGCTTTTGCTCTCCTGCCTGAAACCAACCCTCCGGTTTCCCCTCTGCTTTCAAATTATTATTGTTCTGTGCTGTGTGCACGAGTTGAAAGGAAAGAACGGGTGGTTCCTATGGCAGTTCTGCGCCCCCTTTCCAAAGCGCCCCCACACCTTTTAACGCCCCGCCGTTTCTCGGGCTCTGGGAGGGGCCGAAAAGCTGCCAACACTGAAAAGCAGGGCTCGCGAATGCTCCCAAAAATGAGAACGATAAAAGAATGTGCAAAAATTTAGACCCGTTGGGAATCGACAAATCCTGGCTGCGTTTCAAGGAAACCCTGGGAAGAGCGAAGCAAAGGCCCGTTGTCTCTTCTGGGGTGTTAACTGGGCCTTGGGGGTGTTGGGGGAAAGGGGGGGTGCAAGGCCAGACTCTGCCCAAAGCGAGACCCAGGAGTGCTGGGGGTCGTCCCCCCACAAGCTCTCCCCACCAACCTCGCCCCAGAAACATTGTGGGGAAACACTCCCTCCCCGTTGATTGATCTACACCAGCGATGGCCAAACTCGGCCCTCCAGCTGTTTTGGGACTACAACTCCCATCATTCCTAGCTAATAGTTTCCAGTGGTACCTCGGGTTAAGTACTTAATTCGTTCCGGAGGTCCGTACTTAACCTGAAACTGTTCTTAACCAGAAGCACCACTTTAGCTAATGGGGCCTCCTGCTGCCGCCGCGCCACCAGAGCACCATTTCTGTTCTCATCCTGAAGCAAAGTTCTTAACCTGGAGCACTATTTCTGGGTTAGCGGAGTCTGTAACCTGAAGCGTATGTAACCTGAGGTACCACTGTATTTTGGGTCTTTGTTGGAAGCTGCCCAGAGTGGCTGGGGAAACCCAGCCAGATGGGCGGGGTACAAATAAATTATTATTATTATTATTATTATTATTATTATTATTATTATTATTATTATTATTATTATTATTACAGGACCAGTGGTCAGGGATGATGGGAATTGTAGTCCCGAAACAGCTGCAGGGCCAAGTTTGGCCATCGCTGATCTACACAGTTCTCGGATTCCTGTAAGTCGTGGAGGGGCCAAAGTGAAAAACAGTCTCTCTCTCGTTTTTTTGAGTAGATGCGATCCGAAAAATAAGCAAACTTCTCCTTTCTTTCACTGTCTTCTTTAATATCCGGGAAGAGAATTGCTTATATAAAACGGGGACCGGGCCCCTTGTACCTTCCCCCCCCCCACTGTTCCCTGAAAACTCCGGGGTTTGTACAGCAAAAGCGACGGGTCGTCTCTCACGCGGGGGTGCGAATCGCGCGCTGATCCTTGTCGTGCCGCACAGAGATCTCTCAAACGTTTCCCTCCTGCTGCCACTGCCGCTCCTCTTCCCTATTCCGGAAGCTGTTCACAGGTTTGCAATCGCCGCCAGCGGAACCGGAGGGTGGTGGGTTCGCCGCGAAAACTTTCACCGTCCCCCCCACCGCTCTCAGTGCCAAGACTGGAACTGCAGTTGGTCGTATTCGGCTATCAGTTTTTTGATGTGGGCGAGTTTGTTGTGCAGGTATTCGCAGCGGTTCTTCTCCTGGCTGTAGTTTGGGTTAGTCTGCAAGGAAGGAGGGGGAGAGAGAGATGGAAGGGGGAAAGAAATTTATTATTATTACAATTATAATTATACAGTCATACCTCAGGTTACAGGGGAGGCGGGTTACGGCGGACATCAGCAAGGGAAGAATCAGACTGAGGCCAGTATTTTCACTCTGACAATCAATGACCCCTTTTTTCTCTAATAACAATAAAAAGGCAAGATGCCATCTCTGATTTTGGGGTGAAAACCACAGACCTCAATGGGACACATTTCCCCTCTTCCGGTAAAAAGTGAAGTTTGAAATCTGTTTCCTGATCTGCTCCTTGTCTTTAGTTTGGAATAAATAGCACTTACACTTAGTAAACCAAAAGCAGCAGCCACTTTTTACCAAAACCACCCAAAATGTCACTAAAACAAGTGTGCTTAGAACGAGTTCTCCTGTAGGTGGCAGGAAAAAACATTCTTCTTTACCTAACCATTAAATAATCTATTGGCCGGTTAAAAGGTGTGGGAGAGGGCTGTTACTGTGACTGCTTTTATTACTATACTGTCTTATTAATATGTTTTAAATTTCATTATTGTGCTGTAAAATACGCCTTAATGCTGGCACACTGCACTGAGATAATTGAAAGGGCGTTATATAAATTGAAATAATAATAATAATAATAATAATAATAATAATAATAATGTAGCATAGTCCATAGGGACATGGGTGGCGCTGTGGGTTAAACCACAGAGCCTAGGACTTGCCAATCAGAAGGTCGGCGGTTCGAATCCCTGCGACGGGGTGAGCTCGCATTGCTCGGTCCCAGCTCCTGCCAACCTAGCAGTTCAAAAGCACGTCTAGTGCAAGTAGATAAATAGGTACCGCTCCAGCGGGAAGGTAAACGGCGTTTCCGTGCACTGCTCTGGTTCGCCAGAAGCGGCTTAGTCCTGCTGGCCACATGACCCGGAAGCTGTACGCCGGCTCCCTCGGCCAATAAAGCGAGATGAGCGCCGCAACCCCAGAGTAAGCCACGACTGGACCTAATGCTCAGGGGTCCCTTTACCTTTAGCATAGTCCAACCCCCCTCACTGCAATGAGGAATCTCCACCATTTTTTTATTTTTTGCTGTCTGGCAACTGGCATTCTAAGGTAGACTACTCCTGAACAGGGAGCTTTACCTATTAGCCACCATTCCTTCGCCCCGCCCTGATGACTGCCCAACGTTTCTGTCCTACAACTTCCATCTGCTTGTGGAAGCTGCTGTTTCAAACATCTGGGAGCAACCAAGGCTGGAAGGAAAGGCTGTTTTGACATCCTCCTTTCTGCAGGAGCCTGCCATGAATCCCAGTTTATTTCCTCAGTTGCTTCTCACACACACAGCGGGGGGAAACTTGCTTTGCTGTGACAAGGGCGGGGTACGAACTGGGGCCACCCGATTTCCCTTCTTTCCTCTTCCCTCCTCCTCCCTTTTTCCTTGTGTGTCATTTCTAAGGTGGGTGGGGGCGCAAGGACTGTCTCATTTAAAAACTGACTGCATGTGGCCCTAAGGAAGTTAAGATTGGCTTCAACCAGAGCCAGGGCCTTTTCAACTCTGGCTCCGGCCTGGTGGAACGCTCTGTCTCATGAGACCAGGGCCCTGCAGGATCTGATTTATTTCCGCAGGGCCTGCAAGACAGAGTTGTTCTGCCTGGCCTTTGGCTTGGAGCCAATTTCATTCCCTCCCTCTCTTTCTTTTTTCCTTCCCTTCTCCTCCTGCGATGAGGCTACATTTTAATATTTTAATGTTTCAATGTTGTATTTTAATTTTGTTTTTAAGTTGTAATCATTCAGCTTGTTTTTATTATTGATTTTAAGCCGCTCTGAGCCTGGCCTTGGCTGGGGAGGGCGGGGTATAAATAAAAATAACAATAATTATTATTATTATGTAAGCCTCTCTCTTTTTTGGCGCAACCGCTTTATAGAAATAAGCAAGCAAGACTCACTTTTTTGATTTTCCGGTATTCCTGCAGTATCTGATCGTGGATAGACTGCAAAGGAATGAACAAACCATGTGTTAAAAAACAGCAACAAATGGCAAAGCAAGGCATATAAAGGTTTGAAAATCAAGCTGGCAGCATCTTAATGAGATTTAGGCACCGATCTGAGATCAAGCTTTCTTAGGACAGACGATTTCTGGCTTCTAGACCCTCCACATCAGATGATGATCCAATTTTCGTACTCCCCTTTTCGCTAAACCAGTACAGTGGTGCCTTGGTTCTCAAACACCTTGGTTCTCAAACACCTTGGTTCTCAAACGCCTTGGTTCTCAAACACCTTGGTTCTCAAACGCCTTGGTACTCAAACAACTTGGAACCCAACCACTGCAAACCTGGAAGTAAGCGTTCCAGTTTGCGGACTTTTTTCAGAAGCCGAACGTGCTCCGTTTTGAGTGTTACGCTTCCAATTTGAGTGCCAAACCTCTGTTTTCAGTATTACACTGAGATCTGTCTGTCTTTGCTATTTATTTTGCCTTTTTGTGTTTGCGGCTCTTTTTGGTTTTGTTTTTGTGACTGAGTGGAACCCAGTTCAGCTACTCATTGATTCGATTGTACGACTGCAGTACATTGTTTATTGCTTTCATTTTATAGATCAATGGTCTCGTTAGATAGTAAAATTCATGTGAAACTGCTGAATTCGGGATTGTTCTTAAAAGTCTGGAACGGATGAATCCATTTTGCATTACTTTCTACGGGAAAGCGCGCCTCGGTTTTGGAACGCTTTGGTTTTGGAGCAGACTTCCAGAACGCATTAAGTTTGAGAACCAAGGTACCACTGTATTTCCCAAACTTGAGTCTCTCAACTGTTTTGGGACTACAATTCCCATCATCCCTGACCACTGCTAGATATAGGGATGATGGGAGTTGTAGTCCAAAAACACCTGGAGACCCAAGTTTGGAAAACTCTGCTCTATAGTGTTTTGCTGCTTTGTTCAACATTTTATGCAGTTTTGACTCTAAGGAGATGGTATGTTTTTACAGGAGCTTGTGGCGAGGACCAGATTAATACCGTATTTTCCGCTCTATAAGACGCACCAGACCACAAGATGCACCTGGTTTTTGGAGGAGGAAAACAAGAAAAGAAATATTCTGAATCCCAGAAGCCAGAACAGCAAGAGGGATCGCTGCGCAGCGAAAGCAGCAATCCCTCTTGCTGTTCTGGCTTCTGGGATAGCTGCGCAGCCTGCATTCGCACCATAAGACGCACACACATTTCCCCTTACTTTTTAGGAGGGAAAAAGTGAGTCTTATAGAACAAAAAATACGGTACCTTTAGAGGCCCTAAACCAGGCATAGGCAAACTCCGCCCCTCCCTCCAGATGTTTGGGACTACAATTCCCATCATCCCTGGCCACTGGTCCTGTTAGCTAGGGATGATGGGAATTGTAGTCCGAGGCTGCCGCCAGCCCACCTTGTACTCCTCAGAGCCCTGGAGGAGCTGCCTTAATTGCGAGTCCAACTGCATGAACCGCCGCGTCACCCGCTCGATCCTGGCGTGAAGGTCGCGGTACTCGCTGTACTCCGCGTTGAAGTCGTTCTTGTAGCTCTGCCGCTGCTCAGACGAGGAGATGGGGCCGTATTTGCTGCGAGAAAATGAAGGACGGAAATGAAGGACAAAAAGCAACAACCCCAGGCTTGCATTGCCCCTTGGTGACCAGAAAAATAATATTATTAAAATTTATACCCCGCTCTTCCCAGTTCAAAAACCAGGCTCAGGGCTGCTAACGAGGGGTCCGCCAACACTTACATAAAATAGTCTCGAGTTTCGGACGTCGACGTGGGATCGCTGGCGCTGTTGCACGTCCCGTTTAAACCTGGAGAACAGGAAAGGGAGAAGGAGATGAGAAAATCAGTCCTAAGGAGCTCCTGGCTCCACGTCGTGAAAGATGCCTCTCCAAAGATAGGCATTTTGCTTTAAAGGCAGATCTGGAGTGCTTTCACACACTAGAGTTTCTGGGTGTTCCCGGAAAAATCCGAGGGCTCCATTGGACAAAAACAAAGACACCAACCAGGATAACTTGGAGCAAAACAGCAGCCTGTAGGCTTGGCCTTTATTGAACTGTTGCAACAGGGTGCTCCCCTCACTTGCAGGAGAGGGGAAGGACCCAGAAAAATGGTGTGCAAGGCCTTATAAAGACTTTTGAAATTGCCACCCTGTAGATCAAGACCACCCCCAGAAACATCATACATACATCACAGAAGGGGTGTAACCTAAGACCACCCCTCAGATACATACATCACAGAAAGGAGGGGTTGAGGGAGGAGTTGTGGTGATAACCTGAGTATCTTGTCACCTGGCTGATTCCCCCTTTCCCCCTCCCCATGAGTACTTTCCAGGTGACAGAGGGGAGTTTGCAGCTTCCTGCCCCCAGAGGGAAGAGCTGATTATTGTCCTTTGTTCCAGTCCGTGCTGAATCCACTCCCATATGTAAGTTCTTTGTGATCTTGATGGCCTTCTGTCTAGGACCATCAGGGTTGGCATAGCAACTGGGCAGGGCTCCTGTGTACGTACTGGTATGCTCACGGGATTATGGCTGCCCTGTATCAAACCTTCCCCATTTTGTAGTCCTTCCTTCATGGAGTCAAATAAAAGTGGAACAGTGCAAATCCGATGTATGGTTGATTTTCTATGAATTTATAACAGAAGCGTAGCGTATGTAGTGTGTGAGTGTGTGTGAAGTTTGTATAAACTGAATGATTGGGGGGGGGGGTCCTGCTACATGGGTACAGTCATACAGTGGTGCCTCGCAAGATGAAATTAATCCGTTCTGCGAGTCTCTTCGTCTTGCGGTTTTTTCGTCTTGCAAAGCACGGCTATTAAGCGGCTTAGCGGCTATTAACAGCTTAGCGTCTTTGCGTCTTTAAGAAAAAGGAAACAAACTCGCAAGAACTCGCAAGACGTTTCGTCTTGCGAAGCAAGCCCATAGGGAAATTCGTCTTGCGGAACGACTCAAAAAACGGAAAACCCTTTCGTCTAGCGAGTTTTTCGTCTTGCGAGGCATTCGTCTTGCGGGGCACCACTGTACCTCGGGTTTAAGTTGCTTCAGATTGAGCACTATCGGGTTGTGCTCCACGGCGACCCGGAAGTAACGGAACACGTTACTTCCGGGTTTCGCTGCTCGCGCATGTGCAGACGGTCAAAATGACGTCACGTGCATGTGCGGAAGCGGTGAATCGTGAGCCACGGACGCGGGTTGTGTTCACTTCAGGATGCGAATGGGGCTCCGGAACGGATCCCGTTCGTATCCAGAGGTACCACTGTATTCGTGTTGACCTTGACCACCACCTAGTGGCCGCACCAAGGGAAAAGCACCTAGCCACAGGGAAAGCCAGAGAACAAAAATTTGGGGCTTTCCAGGTTTAGAGCAGTGGTTCTCAAAAAGGGTGCGGCAAGTTTCACGGGAAGGAGAATCAGAGAAACATTTGGACGTTTCAGTTGTGGTGGAACATTGCGATGGTATCAAAATACGGATCTACATTTTGCAGAACGTGCATAGATCTCTTCTTCCACAGTTCTCCATGACGTTTATTATTTTCTGGATGTCCTGTGATCCTGTTACAAAGCAGTTGCGTCCTATGTTATAAATCAAGCAGTCCTAGAAGCTGTTTCTTTCCATTTTCCAATTTTAAAAAATCGGAGCAGGGCAAGCCATTTTGTATCCCGAAACTGTGGCTCGGAGAATTTTTTTTTTCAGAACCGCTGATCTAAGGGAACTTTGCATTTCTCCGCCCTGCCATACATTTTTATTGGATTTCCATACAATTTAACAAATTCACTTTCCATGCAATATTCCCCCAGCATTTTGACTTCCCATCTGTGATGTTTTTCTGTCCCAATCCTTTACCTACTGCCTTAAATGTAATACAGCGGTACCTTGGTTTTCGAACATATTCCGTTCCAGAAGATGGTTTGACTTCCGAAACGTTTGAAAACCAAAGCATTTACTTCTGGAAAAAACTCAGTACAGAAGCCGGGTGGCATATTCGACTTCTGAAAAGTGTTCGAAAACCGAAGCAGTTGCTTCCGGTTTTTCGGCATTCAAAAGCTGAAATGTTTAACTTCCAAGACGTTCAAAAACTGAAGGGCCACTGCACTTATTTCGGTAACAGATGTGATAGGAATTTTATGGTCAGAGATATATGGTAATGTTCATAAGTGTACCAACCAAGCACGTACATAGATCAGCACAGGAAGACCGACCTGGAACCATTTTTGATTCCTAAACTGATCAAATGTTTTCTCTGCAAGGTCAAAGTGGGAAACCTCCCCATTGTCTTTTCCTTCACAAATCCTGTCTTAAGGGTATGTCTGTTTGAATAGGGTGTGAGCTTGTGACATGACCCAGGAACTAAATATTTATCACTACAAAAGACTGGCCAAGCTCCCCAGGAAATCCAATCAAGTAACCTGCCAGACAGGAGATAAACAACGACAGGAGAAAAACAACATTCAAATTTCTGTTTTAGACTGCCTTTTCTGTGATGTAGGTGTGATGTATCTGGGGGGTGGTCTTAGGTTACACCCCTTCTGTGATGTATGTATGATGTTTCTGGGGGTGGTCTTGATCTACAGGGTGGCAATTTCAAAAGTCTTTATAAGGCCTTGCGTGCCATTTTTCTGGGTCCTTCCTCTCTCCTGCGGGTGAGGGGAGAACCCTCTTGCAACAGATCAATAAAGATCAAGCTTACTAGCTGCTTTGCTTCTCAATATTCTCTGGTTGGCCTGTTATTCTCTCCTACCAATAGGGAACCTATGTAAGGACTCTATATGGGCTCTTGGATACCCCATAAGGGAAAAGGGCAATTTTTGTTTGCAACAGAGATACCCTACATTCCATTCCGTTTCTCATTCTCACTCCCCTTGCTTAAGTTTCCAGCCCTGCCTGTGATTTCAACCGACTCTAACATTTCCCCAGATAGCCTGAAAAGCACCTCCACTCTCCTGCAAACCTGCCACCTTTTCAGTCTCGTATTTTCACTGCCCGTTTTGCTGTCTCCATATAGGGAACATCACGTTCCTCCGGCACTTTTGCTGTCATTATAATAACCCGCGCACGACCCAGAGGAACCTGCAACCCCCCAAAATCCCCGCCCAGCGCCGCCGAACCCACCTGCCGTGTCCTGCGACGAAGGCGCCGTGCTCTTTGAGCTGCGTTTCCTGAGGCTGCAGTTCGGTTTCTCCCGGGGCTCCGACTCCTGCTCAGCCCCTCTCCGCTCCCTCTCCTTCTTTAGCCTCTTCTTGCTCCTTTTGCTGACCTGGACAGAGTCTGTCACCGGCTGGAGGGGGACCTCCGCCGCCGCTGCCGCCGCCAGCCTCTCGGCGGGATCCGGGACCTCAAAGTTGGGTCCTCCGTGCCCCAGATCGTTGCTGACGTCGGCAAGGGGGTTGTGGGGCCTGGGGAGCTCCAGGGCCGGCAAGAGGTTACTGGAGGCGACCACCTCCGGGGGTGGCGCGAGGGGGGCTTCCCTGCCGTTGGCCGAGCGCAGTTTTCCGTTGAGCGTGGGCTGAGTCCTTTGGGCAAAGTGGGAGATGCGGGGCTTTTTGTTGGACAGAGGGTCGGTGAAATCTGTGGGCTGCGCTCGTTTCTAGGGTGGAGGGAAGAACAGGAAGCGTTAAGGCAGGCTTTCCCCCAAACGTGGGGACGTTTTTGGACTACATTTCCCATCATCCTTTGCCCTGCCAGCTCAAGTGGTGTAGTGGTTAAGAGCAGTGGACTTGTAATCTGGCGAACAGGGTTCGCGTCTCCGCTCCTCCACCTGCAGCTGCTGGGTGACCTTGGGCCAGTCACACTTCTCTGAAGTCTCTCAGCCTCACTCACCTCACAGAGTGTTTGTTGTGGGGGAGGAAGGGAAAGGAGAATGTTAGCCGCTTTGAGACTCCTTAGGGTAGTGATAAAGCGGGATATCAAATCCAAATTTTCTTCTCTTCAAGATGATGGGATTTGTAGTCCAAAGAGAGACCAAAGTTTGGGAAACTATGGGTTATAGCAGTAGTTCCCAACCTTTTTTATTTTTTTGGGCCATGGTCAGGGAACCCTGACCATTAGGTCCAGTGGTGACCGACTCTGGAGTTGCGGCGCTCATCTCGCTCTATTAGCCGTAGGGAGCTGGCGTACAGCTTCCGAGTCATGTGGCCAGCATGACAAAGCTGCTTCTGGTGAACTAGAGCAGTGCACGGAAACGCTGTTTACCTTCCTGCCGGACTGGTACCTATTGATCTACTTGCACTTTGAGGTGCTTTCGAACTGCTAGGTTGGCAGGAGCAGGGACCGAGCAACGGGAGCTCACCCCGTCACTGCAGGGATTCGAACCGCCAACCTTCTGATCAGCAAGTCCTAGGCTCTGTGGTTTAACCCACAGCACCACCTACGTCCCTATGCCCCACCTAAGCATCTCTAAAATCCTGATTCCCGACCCCCATCGGTGACATATAATTCTTATTATTCACAAAGCAAACTCCTACTCAAATGGAGGAAGCCCCAAAGACCACAAACTGTTAATAATTCTCGAATAGCCCCCCTCTTAAAAATCAATTTGCCCCCCTGTGAGGTGCTTGCCCCACAGGGTTAAAGGTAAAGGGACCCCTGACCATTAGGTCCAGTCGTAACCAACTCTGGGGTTGCGGCGCTCATCTTGCTTTATTGGCCGAGGGAGCCGGCGTACAGCTTCCGGGTCATGTGGCCAGCAGGACTAAGCCGCTTCTGGCGAACCAGAGCAGCGCACGGAAACGCCGTTTACCTTCCCACTGGAGTGGTACCTATTTATCTACTTGCACTTGGATGTGTTTTCGAACTGCTAGGTTGGCAGGAGCTGGGACTGAGCAACGGGAGCTCACCCCGTAGTGGGGATTCGAACCGCCGACCTTCTGATCGGCAAGTCCTAGGCTCTGTGGTTTAACCCACAGCGCCACCCGCGTCCCGCTCCACAGGGTTAGAGAATGGCAAGTAACCAGGAAGGAACCACCAGTTTGGTTTAGATGGAAATGATAAATATCACTACGGAAACGATTGTTCCGTCGCCCAAAAATAACGTTGCGGAGTATTTTTTTATGATACGGACTTAGATACATTAGCAGAAGGATTGGTATTCCCTACGATGCCAATACAACAATAATTTATTTATTCACCCTGCCCATCTGGCTGGCTTTCCCCAGCCACTCTGGGTCGCTCCCAACAAAATATTAAAAATACGATAGCTCGAAGGACCACGGAAACTCCAGCAATCCCTTGCTGGCCGCCCTCGAACAGCCAACTGGAAGCCACGTTGGACGTTCGGCTTCCGAAAGAACGTTTGAAAACCGGAACACTCGCTTCCGGTTTCCGATTGCTTGGGAGCCAGAACGTTCGGCTCCCAAGGTGTTTGGGAGCTCAGGTATGACTGTAATCATCATCATCATCATCATCATCATCATCATCATCATCATCGATCTTTATTACGGTCCAGAGACCCAACAAATCGTTACAAAGCAATACACAATTCAGACAGCCTACCTCCAGGTTAAACAAGCATTTTGTTCAGAATATAGGGATCATTGGTTCTTGCGACCACCGATAAAAACTTTGCCACTGCTAATGTTCTAGCGTTTGTCCGGTCTTCCAATAGGAACCTGACATAGCGAGCCTGTGATTTTCCCGGGAAAGGTACCAGCGAGGGTAGTATCAGTTCATCCCTGGCTTGCTCAGATTTTGCACAGTGTAACAAAATATGTTGTATGGAATCGATGTCTTGAGCACATGAGCAAAATAATAATAATAATAGTAATTTTTTTAAAAACAACAGGGCCCCTGTAGGCCACAAACTTCACAGCGAGCGGGAAAATTCCCTTTTCCCGGACATTGAGGATGCCACCAGGCTGCCTGGGAGCAGAAAACTTCACCAAGCCATACCCCTGCAATGGGGGCTCATTGTGGGAATTTTCCAATGTTATCCTGATGACAGTGAAGAGACTGAGGATAAATAGCAGCAAAACCCCACAACCACTGATTAAGGTTCTGGTTCTGAATCTGAAACCGAATTTCAAGAGCGCTATGGCCTCTATGCGACCCTCTGAAGGCTCTGATTGAGAATTGGGGGGAACCACTGTTCACTACAGGCCACTTTTCTCCTAAGAAGGAAGAGGAGTGTGTTGAAGACTTACGTCTAATTTGCAGGTCTGAAAGAGCCACAAAGGGTAGACCTCCAAAGAGATGTGCTGACGAATTTGCTAAAGCAGCAAAAGCTGCAACTGCTGTTATAGAATCATAGAATCATAGAGTTGGAAGAGACCACAAGGGCCATCGAGTCCAACCCCCTGCCAAGCAGGAAACACCATCAGAGCACTCCTGACATATGGCTGTCAAGCCTCTGCTTAAAGACCTCCAAAGAAGGAGACTCCACCACACTCCTTGGCAGCAAATTCCACTGTCAAACAGCTCTGACTGTCAGGAAGTTCTTCCTAATGTTTAGGTGGAATCTTCTTTCTTGTAGTTTGGATCCATCGCTCCGTGTCCGCTTCTCTGGAGCAGCAGAAAACAACCTTTCTCCCTCCTCTATGTGACATCCTTTTATATATTTGAACATGGCTATCATATCACCCCTTAACCTCCTCTTCTCCAGGCTAAACATGCCCAGCTCCCTTAGCCGTTCCTCATAAGGCATCGTTTCCAGGCCTTTGACCATTTTGGTTGCCCTCCTCTGGACACGTTCCAGTTTGTCAGTGTCCTTCTTGAACTGTGGTGCCCAGAACTGGATACAGTACTCCAGGTGAGGTCTGACCAGAGCAGAATACTGTGGCACTCCAAAGAGATTTGCTGACGAATTTGCTAAAGCAGCAAAAGCTGCAACTGCTGTTAATAGCTCCAAGAAGGTATTTGAACCTTCAAGTTTCCAAGAGATCCAGGCTTTGGATTCGGAGCCATGGTTAACTGGCATGTATACCCAATTTAGGTTGTACTCATAACCTACCTGTGGCGGAGAGCAGGAGGAGATGTTTGCGTTGTCTTTTGGTGATGCGGGAGCCGGCGCATCTGGGGGGCAGCTGGTGTTCTGCGGCTGGCAGAGTTTCCTGGGGGCAGGGAGGGGGGAGAACAACAACAAAAAAAACACAAAAAGGTGTTTGTTTTGTTAAGCCATGCCAAGTCTACTTCTTCTTTTTTGCGTAAAAGGGACCAACGGGTGTAATCAAGGATGGTAAAGGTAAAGGGACCCCTGACCATTAGGTCCAGTCGTGACCGACTCTGGGGTTGCAGCGCCCATCTCACTTTATTGGCTGAGGGAGCCGGCGTACAGCTTCCGGGTCATGTAGCCAGCAGGACTAAGCTGCTTCTGGCGAACCAGAGCAGCGCACGGAAACGCCATTTGCCTTCCCGCTGGAGCGGTACCTATTTATCTACTTGCGCTTTGACATGCATTCGAACTGCTAGGTTGGCAGGAGCAGGGACCGAGCAACGGGGGCTCACCCCGTTGTGGGGATTCGAACTGCCGACCTTCTGATCAGCAAGTCCTAGGCTCTGCGGTTTAACCCACAGCGCCACCCACGTCCCCTAAGAATGAGAGGCAAGCAAATGTTATTTAAAACACGCCGAGGGAAGGCTTCTCAACCCAATAACCTGGACTGCTGGCATTCCAAGGCTTGGCATGTTGCCCTTCCTAACCAAGGGTGCCAACTTAAATATTTTTTTTTGGGGGGGGGGGCTTTTTGTGCATCAAATATCGGGCTTCAAAATATCAACCAAGGCCAGAAGTAGCAGCAGCAGCAGCGTCTTGGGCATACAAAAACTTATGGGAATAGAAGTCGTCAGGATCCAAGCATTAATCCAATTTTTTTTAATAAAAAACCCCCTCTTTTCAATATAGTCGTATCTTGGACGTTGAACAGAATCTGTTCCTGGCCTACAATGCCCAGGAGGAAGGCCTCTGGTTTCTTATGGAAGGTATACTTAAATACCTTTTTCAACTCGTTATAAATCATTTCCCAAAAGGCCTTCACCCTCGGGCATGTCCACCAGAGGTGGAAGAATGTTCCTTCAGCCTCCTTACATTTCCAACATTTATTATCAGACAGATGGTATATCTTTGCAAGTTTGACTGGGGTCATGTACCACCTGTACATCATTTTCATAATGTTTTCTTTTAAGGCACTACATGCCGTAAATTTCATACCGGTGGTCCATAACCTTTCCCAGTCTTCAAACATAATGTTGTACCCAATGTCTTGTGCCCATTTTATCATGGCTGATTTAACTGTCTCATCCTGGGTGTTCCATTTAAGCAGCAAGTTATACATTCTTGAAAGCACTTTCGTCTTAGGTTCAAGTAGTTCTGACTCTAATTTTGATTTTTCCACCTGGAAACCAATTTTTTTATCCTTTTTAAAAATCTCTAGCGCGGCTTCCGATGGGCTGCAGGAAGCTCCTGCAGCCCACCGGAAGCCGCGTCGGACATTCGGGTTCCAAAGGACGTTTGACTCGCAAGGCGTTCAGGATCCAAGGAACGACTGTATGAGAAATTAGTTCGAAATTATGCCACAGAGACCACACATGTATTCCCTCCTGTGCTGCTCCATTATTGCTCAGCTGTATCCTGTATGCCTTTTAACGGCCATTGTGGCAACTGATCCTTTTATTATTATTATTATTTTAAAACAACCTTTTTTGTCTTTATTTCTCTGTCCTGAAACCAGCTTGTTAGCAACACCCAATAAAATAACTGAGTCTCCAAAGGCGTCACTGGGCTTGGACCTTTTCTGTTATAATGGAAAAGGAGGGGGGTCAACAGGTTATTTCTATTGCAGTTATTCCCCACGCTGACCCAGCTAAGGTAAAAAAAAAAAAGCACTCCCCCCTCTCCTCCCCCCGTGCACCCTCCCCACCCTCTGTTTTGAACAGTTTCCATGGTCCGTAAACCCAGTTGGCTCATGGAGGAGACAAGGTTGGTTTAATGAGAGTCTGAAAAACGGAGAGAGTTTTCTTTGGCGAGGGACAAGGTCCCTGGGGGCTGTGTGTGTGTGTGTGTGTGTGTATGAATTGGGAAGGCCTGGGCGCCGAATTTTAATTGAAATGGAAAATTACAAGTTTGCAAACGGGCCTACACATACACACAGACACGCAATCGTGCCACGGAGGTGTGTGCCGTATTTTTCGCTCTATAAGACGCCCCAGACCACAAGACGCACCTAGTTTTTGGAGGAGGAAAACAAGAAAAAAAATACCCTGAATCTCAGAAGCCAGAACAGCAAGAGGGATCGCTGCGCAGCGAAAGCAGCAATCCCTCTTGCTGTTCTGGCTTCTAGGATAGCTGCGCAGCCTGCGTTGGCTCCATAAGATGCACACACATTTCCCCTTACTTTTTAGGAGGGAAAAAGTGAGTCTTATACAGCAAAAAATATGGTAGCTGTGCCGATGTTTCCCAAGGAGGAGGAGGATGAAGCAGTTACATCTCTCGCCAACACCCCCCCCCCGGGCACGTCTATCCTGGCATCTGGATGAGCAACAGCCTAAAAATAACCACTGGCAAGGATCCGGCCACCTGAGCAGAGAAAACTAAGCCCACCAGGCTAGAAGCGAGGGCTGGCTTCCTGTTTCTTAAAAAATCTACACCCAGGAAGCCCATATCCTTGCGCCTGCGACAGCTGTTTTCTTATCCAAACAGACACGATTCCTCCTGTTTTTCACTGGCATCCCCACGGGAGCAATTGCCCCATGGAGAAAGGCAGCGGCGGCGTGTGGGACTTTCTAGCTTAGAGAGAAGGCGAGGAAGAGGCGGCGCAGTCTGCAAAATTTCGCGTGGCACGGAGAAAGGGCATGCAAGGAAAGCGTTCCTCCCTCTCTCCTAACCCTGGAATTTGTGGGCATTCGATGGAGTGGATGGATGGGAGATTCAGGGAAGAAAAAAGGAAGTCGTTCATGAGGTGGGGGGGAGAGAGAGCTGGGGAGAAAGGAGGAGGCAGCAGTAAGCTTCCAAGCACAATTCAAAGTGTTGGTGCTGACCTTTAAAGCTCTAAATGGCCTCGGTCCAGTATACAGTGGTGCCTCGCAAGACGAAAAGAATCCGTTCTGTGATTCTCTTCGTCTAGCGGTTTTTTTGTCTTGCGAAGCAAGCCCATTGACGGATTAGCGGATTAGCACTATTAGCGGCTTTTAGCGGCTTATCTGCTGATTGGATCAGCTGATAAGCGGCTTAGCGGCTTAGAAAAAGGGGGGAGGGGAAAAACCCCAGCAGGAACTCGCAAGACATTGTCGTCTTGCGAAGCAAGCCCATAGGAAATTCGTCTTGCAAAGCACCTCCAAAACGGAAAACTCTTTCGTCTAGCGAGTTTCCATAGGAAATTCGTCTTGCGAAGCACCTCCAAAACGGAAAACTCTTTTGTCTAGCGAGTTTTCCTTCTTGCGAGGCATTCGTCTTGCGGGGCACCACTGTACCTGAAGTTGCATCTCCACTGAGCACAACTTTGTAACCGAATTACCGTTTTAAGCCTCCCTGAACAAAACTGCCTGTTGTGTGTTCCTCTTCCAACAAGTACTCCGAGTAACTTGTTATTTTCACCTTTCATGAGACGGTTTGTGTGGTGACATGGTGCATGCTCTGGATATCTCCCGCTTGGGCTACTGCCATGCGCTCTCCGTGGGGCTGCCTTTGAAGGTGACCCAGAAACTACAACTAATCCAGAATGCGGCAGCCAGACTGGGAGCAGCCACTGAGAATCTTGAAAGATCTTGGCTCCCAGTACATTTCTGAGCACAATTCAAAGTGCTGGTGCTGATATTCAAAGCCCGAAACTGTCTCGGTCCAGTATACCTGAAGGAGGGTCTCCACCCCCATTGTCCAGCCCGGACACTGAGGTCCAGCTCCGACGGCCTTCTGGCAGATCCCTCACTGCAAGAAGTGAAGTTAAATGGAACCAGGCAGAGGGCCTTCTCGGTGGTGGCGCCCGCCCTGTGGAACGCCCTCCCATCAGATGTCAAGGAAATAAGCAGCTATCTTCTCTTTAAAAGACATCTGAAGGCAGCCCTGCTTAGGGAGGTTTTTAATGTTTGATGTTTTCTCGCTTATTATTAGGAAACATGGAGCAGGCAGGGATTGAACCTGGAAACTTATGCATGTGGGACAGACGCTCTGTGTCACGCGGCTGACCCCCAACAACATTTAGGAAGGCCCCAGACCTTCCCTGCCCCTGTTCTGTGATACTAAAGTTAAAAAAGGTAAAGGGTCCCTGGACAGTTAAGTCCAGTCAAAGGTGGCTCTGGGGTTGCGGCACTCATCTCGCTTTCAGGCCGAGGGAGCCGGCGTTTGTCCGCAGACAGCTTTCAAGGGTCATGTGGCCAGCAGGACTAAACCGCTTCTGGCGCAACGGGACACCGTGACGGAAACCAGAGCGCACGGAAATGCCGTTTACCTTCCCGCCGGAGCAGTACCTATTTATCTACTTGCGCTGGTGTGCTTTCGAACTGCTAGGTTGGCAGGAGCTGGGACAGAGCAATGGGAGCTCATTCCGTTGCGAGGATTCGAACCGCCAACCTTCCGATCGGCAAGTCCTATGCTCAGTGGTTTAGACCGCAGCGCCACCCACGTCCCCTTCTGTGATACTAACACCTAGGGAAGCTTAACCCAAGGGGAAATGCCCTTACCGGAACAGGATCCTCTTCAGCAACTGCTGGTCTCCTTCCAAGTATCCTGGCCAGTCCCTCTGCACCTCTTTGTAAAGGTAATCCTTCAGGGTGAAGGTGTTGTCTTTGGCGTTCATGTTTGCAACCTGGAAGAGGGAGGGAGAGGACAGGGAAGGGTTTATCTGTCAATCCCTGAATACAGAATCAGAGAGTTGGGAGGGACCACGAGAGTCTAGGGCGGACTGGCAGGTGAAATTATTGGACTACGCAGAGACTAACTGGGAAAATCAGAAACCAGGAGGATCAAAACCTCAATAAGAGACATATCTGCACTATATTTGGAAGACCACTGCAGGAAAGGGAGATGTGAGGAAGTCCAAAGGTTATGAAAATATGATTTATGGACAATTGTTCTTGCTGTATTTCTTTTTATTCTATGTCTATTTTCTATTTTTTCTTTGCTTTTTTTGTTTGTTATATGGTGATGGTATTATATATGTGTATATATATATATATATATATATTATATTATATTTGTTCTAGCTAGGCTGTTTTCGGTCCTCACATTAGGGGGTTACCCAACTACTCAAGAGGTACACGGGTGGACAAAACTGTGGAAACCTTTTGGGAAATTTCTGAGGTTTGATGTCTCATAACACCACCAGAACCAATGTGGTGGTGTGGTTAAGAGCGGTAGACTCGTAACCTGGTGAACCGGGTTCGCTTCCCCGCTCCTCCACCTGCAGCTGCTGGGTGACCTTGGGCCAGTCACACTTCTCTGAAGTCTCTCAGCCCCACTCACCTCACAGAGTGTTTGTTGTGGGGGAGGAAGGGAAAGGAGAATGTTAGCCGCTTTGAGACTCCTTCGGGTAGTGATAAAGCGGGGTATCAAATCCAAACTCTTCTTCTTCTTCTTCTGTATTTCTTTTTATTCTATGTCTATTTTCTAATTTTTCTTTGCTTTTTTTTGTTTGTTATATGGTGATGGTATTATATATGTTTGGTGGTTTGTTTCTTGTTTAAAATTTGCAATAAATATCTTTTTTTAAAAAAAGGAAGACCACTGCAAACACTTGAACTCTTGGGCAGGTTTTAAATAACTCCTGCAAGGACTTTGGATACAACGGAGGAGTGTAAATTAGATGGACTTATAATATGCAGTTTTTTAGAAAGCTGCTTAAAGAACGCATGGAGGAGGGAGGTCTTGAGATTCGGAAGAATCTTGTGAAATTTTTATTGTTTGTGATTGTGAGGATGAACGAATTTGTAAACTCAAATAAAAACTACTGTATTTTTTGCTCTATAAGACTCACTTTTTCCCTCCTAAAAAGTAAGGGGAAAGGTGTGTGCGTCTTCTGGAGCGAGTGCAGGCTGCGCAGCTATCCCAGAAGCCAGAACAGCAAAAGGGATTGCTGCTTTCACTGCGCAGCGATCCCTCTTGCTGTTCTGGCTTCTCAGATTCAGAATATTATTTTTTCTTGTTTTCCTCCTCCAAAAACTAGGTGCGTCTTGTGGTCTAGTGCATCTTATAGGGCGAAAAATACGGTGATAAAGGTGCATGATCCCACACCCACGACTTCTATGGAGAATCAGGCCGCGCACCGACCCACCTGCTGCAGCAGCCCGTCTAGAGAGTCCTTATCTTGCGCCGTGAGGCCATCCTTCTGTAGCCGCAAGAACAACTCCGGCTTCTTGTAGGGCTTGAGGGCCAGCAAGTGCACGACGCGGTCTCTGAAGGGCCGCTGGGAGACGGCGCTGTTGCCTTTCTTGATGGCGCTGGCCAGGTTGACGGGCGTCGGGCGGATCCGCGAGGGGACGGCGTCCGAAGCCACCGGGGCCGGTTTTCGCACCTTGACCGTCTTGCCTAAGCGAGAGGAAAAAGAAAAGGTTAGGGTCCGTGCTGTTTTTGGGGGGGAGAGAGAGGGTGGGGATATGGAAAAATGGATATACAGCGGTACCTTGGTTCTCAAACTTTGAAAAACCACCCTTAAAACAGCTATTGAACATGAACTTTACTATCGAATGAGACCACTGGTCCATAAAATGAAAGCAATAAACAATGTACTGCAGTCGCACAATCCGTCAATCAATCAGTAGCTGAACTGGATTCCACGCAGTCCCAAAAACAAAACAAAAAGAGCCGCAAAAATGCAAAATAAACAGCAAAAACAGACAGACCTCAGCATAACACTCAAATCAGAAGCGTAACACTCAAAACGGAGAACGTTCAGCTTCGGGAAAAAGTTCGCAAACCACCACCCTTACTTCTAGGTTTGCAGTGTTTGGGTTCGAAGTTGAGAACCAAGGCGTTTGAGAACCAAGGTACCACTGTATCGATTTTGGGCCAACCAAGAGATAAGGAAGACAGATTCTTCCATGCTTACATCTCTAAGTGACAAATGCCATCAGTCTGATGCAGCCCAATGGCCATACCTTGGTTTTCGGTGGCGTCTCAGAAGCCAGGTGTTTCGGTTCCCGAACGCTGAAAACCCGGAAGTAAATGCTTCCGTTTTCAAATGCGCCTTGGAAGTCGAACGGCTTCCGCTGGGTGTACATGTTATTCCTCCAACGCCCTGTTCTTCTGCAGACCGCCCTTTGCGCCTCGGTTTATGACCGTTTCGGAAGTCCAACGGTCTTCCGGAATGGATTACGTCCGAAAAACGGGGCACCGCTGTACTGTACCAGCAGCTACAACACCTTGTTAACAGCTTTCCTGAGCTCCCAAGACAACAGAGATATTGGAACAACCGGACTGATCTTTCGAAAGTGAAAAAGCAGTGGTCGCTTTCTATATATGTGTTAGCAACAGGCAAGCTTGATGTGCAGACTCTTAAGAAATGACTGATTGGGAAAGTGTTCTGGCCATTTGGTACTGTTAACGGAGAAATCTGAGGGCTCTCTTGGACAAAGGACACCAGCCAGGAATCCCAGAGCAAAAGAGCAGCCAGTCGGCTTGGTCTTGATTGAAGTCTGTCGTGACAGGACTCCCACCTGCCACCAGGTGGAACAAGATGGAAGCCCCGTACAAAAGAGAACCCAAACTTTTATTAGCTGCTAATTCCCATGTTACACCCCAAAAAAACTACATCACGGTTACATCATGAAAGGGGAGGTCTGGTGGCAATAATCTGAGCATCCTGGACCCTGCCCCACGGTTCCCCTTGCCCTCCACCAAACACCCACCAAGTGAAACAAAAGAGATATTTACATTTCACTGTTTCCCAGCCAAGTTCATCACACCCTTTTGTCTTCATCTGGGTTTGTTATTTCTGGAATGGCTACCTGTCTGGCACTCAGGTATCAGGAGGCCAGGGATTATCACTCAGGCAGAGGGGCTGCTGAGGAGCTGAGCTCACATGTCTATATGAATTGCTGAAGTTTTTCCCAGTGAGCCATTACAGAGATACATTGATCAGTGAATTCTTGCATTTGGTATCGTGCAGCAAAGGCCCTTTGAATAGACAGGAAGAAACTGCGATGAAGTGTTTTGTGGGGACAAATCGCAAAAGCCACAAAAGCGATTGTGCTGGTTTTGGTAGTGGGCTGCATGTGTGTGATATCTACTGGAGGGGCAAACCCCCCCCCCAACCTATACATAAATTCCTGCAACAGTACCAACGGCTTTATACAACAGAACGTAATATTCTGAGTTTATTGGACAACACTTCTATCGTTTGGACAGAAAACGATGCTGGCCTGTGGTAGCCTTGAAAGAACCCCCCAACCCGAGTCACTAAAGGCTGCCAGTTTGTGCAGGCACCATTGGATCTGGTGCCAATTGACAAACCACAGGATCTGACGCGGCAAAAGGCAGCTTCCTTTTTTCTTAGGAACCTAAATCAGATAGGAGGCCAGAACGGGGCTGATCGCGTTCCGAGATGAAGGGGCTTCCTGTTCCTGGCTCGCCTCGGTTTCCTTTTCTAAAAACAAACACACACCGAAAACCCTCGCCTTCCTAGAATACAGGCAAAGCTTACAGGGTCGAAGATGCTCTCTGTTTTTATTTTATTTTGTACAGAGGCTGGACATGAAGAGAAGCTTTGCCCAAACAACAGCAGCACCCCAATGTTTTAGGAAAGTAAGTTCAATATGTGGTGGGAATTATAGAATTGTATCCCTGTGATAGGAATTTTGAGGTCTTAGATATATGTTAACTGTTCATAAGTGTACCAACCAAGCACATACATAGATCAGCACAGGAAGACCGACCTGGAACCATTTTTGATTCCCAAACTGACCAAATGTTTTCCATGCAAGGTCAAAGGAAAATGGGAAAGTCTCCCATTGTCTTTTCCTTCACAAATCCTGCCTTAAGGGCATGTTTAAGATATGAATAGGGTGTGAGCCTGTGACCTGGCCCAGGAACTAAGTATTTATCATTACAAAAGACCTGCCAGGCTCCCCAGGGTATCCAATCAAGTGACCATTAAACAGGTAACCTGGCAGACAAGAGGTAAACAAAGCACTCAGATTTCTGCTGTAGACCGCCCTTTCTGTGATGTAGGTATGATGTATCTGGGGGTGGTCTTGGACTCCAGGGAGGGAATCTAAAATGTCTATATAAGGGCAGGCACACTTTTGCTCTGGATTCCTCCTCCCTCCTGCGTGTGGTGACTGAGGACCCTGTTGCAACAGACCCTGATGCTGGGAAAGATGGAGGGCACAAGGAGAAGGGGACGACGGAGGATGAGATGGTGGGACAGTGTTCTCGAAGCTACAAGCATGAGTTTGACCAAGCTGCGGGAGGCAGTGGAAGACAGGAGGGCCTGGCGTGCCCTGGTCCAGGGGGTCACGAAGAGGCGGACATGACTAAACGACTCAACAACAACAACATTCTAACCCCTGTGCAACAGGACTCAAGTCTACAGTACATGCCTGGTTTTATAGCCTTGTCTTAAAAAAATAATTCATTGTTCGTCACAGCTGTTCTCTCCCTCTCTGACGCAGAGAACCTTTGCTACAGAAGGCTGTGTTTAGGAGGAGATTCACGCGTGGCCAACACCCGTCCAGCAACCGTCTAATTTGCGCTAGAGGGAAATTTCCCAGAGGAAATGAAACTTTGCCCCCGAGAAAAGTTCCGAAGCTTTTCGTTTTGGCAGGAAGGCAGCTGCGGAGAGGCCTTTTACTGCTCTGCTGATAAGCCTTCCCTCCCCCTCCCGACGGGGAGAAAAAACCCCTTGCGTTGTTCTTCCCAGCACACAGGAAAACACACACTTCCTGCCATTGCTTGCTCCTGCAAGAGTTTGGCTGGCAACACACACCAAAACGATGAGTCAAGGATAACTCAGCAAACTGCAATCTGCTCCTGTTTACAGACACGGACTCCCCGGAGGAAGGGCGAGAGAGGCAGGCCAAGCACTGTCAGCTCAGAGAGTCTGAAAAGGACTCCCTCTTGATCACTAATAATAATAATAATAATAATTTATTATTTATACCCTGCCCATCTGGCTGGGTTTCCCCAGCCACTCTGGGCGGCTCACAACAGACTATTAAATCCAAGATAAAACACCAAACATTAAAAACTTCCCTAGGTAAAGGGACCCCTGACCATTAGGTCCAGTCGTGGCCGACTCTGGGGTTGCGGCGCTCATCTCGCTTTACTGGCCGAGGGAGCCGGCGTACAGCTTCCGGGTCATGTGGGTCATGACTAAGCATGGCGAACCAGAGCAGCGCACGGAAACGCCGTTTACCTTCCCGCCGGAGTGGTACCTATTTATCTACTTGCACTTTGACGTGCTTTCGAACTGCTAGGTTGGCAGGAGCAGGGACCGAGCAACGAGAGCTCACCCCGTCATTGTGGGGATTCGAACCGCCTACCTTCTGATCGGCAAGCCCTAGGCTCTGTGGTTTAACTCACAATATACTGCCAGGATAAAAATTATGAAACCGGTATCACGATACAGACTACAAACTGGGTTTGAACGATGCATCGGCCAGCCCTGCCCCTGACACACATCACTATTCACAATACAGTGGTACCTCGGGTTACAGATGCATCAGGGTACAGACTCCACTGACCCAGAAATAGTACCTCGGGTTAAGAACTTTGCTTCAGGATGAGAATACAAATCGTGCTTCGGCAGCGCGGTGGCAGCAGGAGGCCCCATTAGCTAAAGTGGTGCTTCAGGTTAAGAACGGATCTCCAGAATTTTATTTTATTTTATAAATTGCTTGTTGGTCATTGACCGTATTAAAGATATTTGATTTGATTTGGATCTCCAGAACGAATTAAGTACTTAACCCAGGGTACCACTGTATATTGACGGGTCAAAAATGTTCAGATCAATACAGTCGCACCTTGGGAGTCGAACGGAATCCGTTCCGGAAGTCCGTTCAACTTCCAAAATGTTTGGAAACCAAAGCGCGGCTCTGCTCCCCTGGAAGGCTGCTTGCGAGAGAGTGCAGGTTTCGAAACATCTCCCCAGACCTGCTCCCCGGCCGGAGACGCTCGCGGCTCTCCCTTGCTGCAAAGATTGACCGTACGCAACGCTGTCGCTGCTCACCAACATAGCGGCCCCCGGGCTTGATGACGATGGCCCCCCGGCTCCGGGTTTCCTCCTCCACCAGTGCCATGCTCTGCTTCGCCTTCTGGTAGGAGTCGTCGGTGGCACAAACGGTGATTTTGTCCTGGATGGTGCCAAGGCAGTCCAACTGGATGTTCCCATTGCTGCTGAAGGGTAAGCAGAGGCAGAAATGAAAAACATAAAGGAACCGGAGTCTTTCGGGAAGAAGAAGCTGCCTGGTCATCGCACCTAAAGCGCAGGTCACCACCCCACCTCAGGTCAGAGACAGCGTTGCATAGGGGTTAGAGTGCCTGGGAGAGATCAGGGTTAAAATCCCTGCCCGCCTCCGTTTCTTCGCCTTCCTCTAAAAGTCTCCTGGTTTGCTGGCTTTCTAGGCTATGCGGCCCTTGGGACCTCCCTGTGTGGCCCTCAATGTTGTCCGCAGGATAATAATAATAATAATAATAATAATAATAATAATAATAATAATTTGTTACTTATATCCTGCCCATCTGGCTGGGTTTCCCCAGCCACTCTTGGCTGCTCCCTATCGGAGAGTAAAAACACAATACAGCAGCTCCCAACGGAATATAGCGTCCGCTATATAATAATAATAATAATAATAATAATAATAATAATAATAATAATAATATAATAATAATAATTTATTATTTACACTCCGCCCATCTGGCTGAGTTTCCCCAACCACTCTGGGTGGCTCCCAACAGAATATTAAAAACAGAATAAAACATCAACCATTAAAAACTTCCCTAAACAGGGCTGCCTACAGATGTCTTCTAAAAGTCAGTTACTTATTTCCTTGACATCTGATGGAAGGGTGTTCCACAGGGTGGGTGCCACCGCCGAAAAGGCCCTCTGCCTGGTTCCTTGTAACTCACTTCTTGCAGTGAGGGAACTGCCAGAAGGCCCTTGGAGCTGGACCTCAGTGTCCGGGAAGAACGATGGGGGTGGACACACACCTTCAGGTATACTGGACCGAGGCCGTTTAGGGCTTTCAAGGTCAGCACCAACACTTTGAATTGTGCTCAGCAACATACTGGGAGCCAATGTAGGTCTTTCAGGACCGGTGTTATGTGGTCTCGGCGGCCACTCCCAGTCCCCAGTCTAGCTGCCACATTCTGGATTAGTTGTGGTTTCCGGGTCACCTTCAAAGGTAGCCCCACGTAGAGCGCACTGCAGTAGTCCAAGCGGGAGATAACCAGAGCATGCACCACTCTGGCCAGACACCCTGCTTGTGTGGATCGGGGGACAAAGAGGGGTTCCTGAGCATGTGCAGAAACGAGCCTACCGTGCAAAGCTAGTATTTGCACCTAGCGCCCTGCCCACTCCCCCCTCTGGCCCCGCTGACCGCTGGCCAAAGGGGGAAGGTTCCCACCCCGGAGTCGAACGTGTCGCAAATTGCCCTATCGGCGTAAGGAGGTTTTCTGGGGCGTTCTGCTCTCATTTGAAAACGTGCGGAAAACCCACATCGCCGGCCGTGGGAGCTGCAGGGATTGGGGCCTGGACGGGGCAACTCACCTGGAGACATACTGCTGGACGCAGTCAAAGCTCCCCTGGGGACTATCTTTCCCGATGTTGGAGAGGTAAAACGAGAACGTCTGGGCTCCTGCTGCTCCGTCCGGCCGAGGTATCGAGATGTGCTGGGTTAAAAGGAAAAAAAGTTTAGAAGATGTACATATGAAGCCTTAGCCAGCAGGTCACAAAATATAAGGGAATAGGAGATTTGGAAGGGGCACCCATGGCTTATCCAATCCAACCCACTGCAAGGCAGGAATCCCGCCCGGAGACCCCCCATCAGATCTGGCGGTCCCAACCTCTGTTCAAAAACCTCCAGTCTATTATTCTTGCTGTGTACAGTGGTGCCCCGCAAGACGAACGCCTCGGAAGACGAAAAACTCGCTAGACGAAAGGGTTTTCCGTTTTTTGAGTCGTTCCGCAAGACGAATTTCCCCATGGGCTTGCTTTGCAAGACGAAACGTCTTGCGAGTTCTTGCGAGTTCACCTGAAGGGTGAAGCTAGAGGCTTCTGCACATTGAGCAGCTGTTCTGACCCCTGAGCATGGCCGCCACTGGCGAAGAAACGGGTTGGTTGTGGTTTTCTCTACTGCAGGTCCTGGTATCTTCTGATTATTTATTAGGTTTATACATTGCCCTTACTTGAAAGGTCTCAGGGTGCTTCATAAGGTAAAAATGCAGGATAAAAGCACAAATGAATAGATAAAATAAAAACAAGAACTACACTGGCTCCCAGTACATTTCCGAGCACAATTCAAAGTGTTGGTGCTGACCTTTAAAGCCCTGAACAGCCCAGTATACCTGAAGGAGCATCTCCACCCCCATCGTTCTGCCCGGACACTGAGGTCCAGCTCCGAGGGCCTTCTGGCGGTTCCCTCACTGTGAGAAGTGAGGTTACAGGGAACCAGACAGAGGGCCTTCTCGGTAGTAGCGCCCACCCTGTGGAACGCCCTCCCTTCAGATGTGAAGGAAATAAGCAGCTATCTTCTCTTTAAAAGACATCTGAAGGCAGCCCTGTTTAGGGAAGTTTTTAATATTGAATGCTGTATTGTTTTTAACACTTGATTGGGAGCCGCCCAGAGTGGCTGGGGAAACTCAGCCAGGTGGGCGGGGTATAAATAATAAATCATTATTATTAAAAAATATCCGTTGCAGAATTTCTTTTTGAGAGCCTCGCCAAAGCCTGGGGGAAAGCCAGCGAAGCCGTTGGGCGAGGGAGGAATGGGGTGCCCTATGCAAAGCCTCTGCCCCAGTTCCCAGCTTAAGGGCAGAAGTGGACCTTGCAGAGGGGGCTCAGGAACAGAGGGGGGCAGAGAGACGTCAGCTGCCATCAGCAGCTCTCACAAAGCGAAACAGGGAAAGAGAAAAGGCTCAGTTTCCAACGAACCAGCCCCAAGAATAGAATAACGGCCGTTTCCAGTTTCTTAATGAAAACTCATATCTGAACTAGCTTTCTTTTTAAGGGGCCTCCTACGAGATTTGGCCCGGTTTCTGAACCTCCTAACCGAAATCCCTTTGTCCCGTCTCAACGCAGGAGAGGCCATCATGATTTTTTTTTAAAAGAGAGGGAGAGCGCAAAGCAGATTTTTTTTACATTCAGTCACAGGCCTTCGACTTACCCCTTGGCTTCCTTCGAACTGAATCGACGGCTTCAGCGCCACCGAGTCCTGGAAAGAGAGAGGCAGAGAGAGGAGAGAAATTAATGTGGGAACCTTAAGGAGGTTCAACATCAGGAGGAACTTGACAGTGGAACGGTGTCGTTCCCTCCCCCCCCCCAGAGGTTGTGTACTCTTCCATCCTTGGAGGCTTTTAAACAGATGTATAAAATCCTGGATGTTTCAGTCGAGACTCCTGCAACGCATGGGGTTGGTCTAGAAGACCTTCGGGGTCCCCTGAATCCTGCAGAAGTGAGTTCCACAGTTCTAGCTACACGCTGTGCGAAAAAGTCCTTCCTTCTGTCTGCCCTGGGTGATTTCAGCTGGGTCAGGATTCCTTCATTGAGCAAGCACCGCTTTTCAGCTCCTTCGGGGGGCTAAAATGAGATTTAATAAGGGTCCGTATAGTTCAAGCTATGGTTTCCCCAGTAGTGTTGTATGGAAGTGAGAGCTGGACCATGAAGAAGGCTGATCGCCGAAGAATGGATGCTTTTGAATTATGGTGCTGGAGGAGACTCTTGAGAGTCCCATGGACTGTGAGAAGATCAAACCGATCCATTCTTAAGGAAATCAGCCCTCAGTGCTCACTGGAAGGACAGATCCTGAAGCTGAGGCTCCAAGACTTTGGCCAACTCATGAGAAGAGAAGACTCCCTGGAAAAGACCCTGATGTTGGGAAAGATGGAGGGCACAAGGAGAAGGGGACGACGGAGGACGAGGTGGTTGGACAGTGTTCTCGAAGCTACCAGCATGAGTTTGACTAAACTGCAGGAGGCAGTGGAAGACAGGAGTGCCTGGCGTGCTCTGGTCCAGGGGGTCACAAAGAGTTGGACACGACTAAATGAAAACAAACTAGATAAGTAGCGGGTGGCGCTGTGAGTTAAACCACAGGGCCTAGGGCTTGCCAATCAGAAGGTCGGCGGTTCGAATCCCCGCGACGGGGTGAGCTCCCGTTGCTCGGTCCCTGCTCCTGCCAACCTAGCAGTTCGAAAGCACGTCAGAGTGCAAGTAGATAAATAGGTACCACTCTGGCGGGAAGGTAAACGGCGTTTCCGTGCGCTGCTCTGGTTCGCCAGAAGCGGCTTAGTCCTGCTGGCCACATGAACCGGAAGCTGTACGCCGGCTCCCTCGGCCAATAAAGCGAGATGAGCACCGCAACCCCAGAGTTGGTCACGACTGTATGTAACGGTCAGGGGTCCCTTTACCTTTACTAGTTAAGCAAGGGAACCTTCCTTGTTGAGAGAACCAGGAGGCTGGAGACGCAAGATGTAGCTCTCAAAGAGTGCCTGCTTTTTATTATTTTTATAAATGAACTTCTTCCACTTCTGCTCATCGTGGGAGGAGTTCACGGAGGCCACAGCAGAACCCCCACCCACAGAGGGATATCTCCAAATACCAGCTGCTCAGCAGAGGTGAACTTCCTGCCATCGCTTCTGCATCTGGCTGGTTGGGACGTTGGGCAGGGTGGAAAACTGGCCTGCGCCGGCCAGGAGCCACATGCCGATTCTGAGGTTTCCCAGGCGCCGCCCGCAAACCTTCAAGGCTCTAGAAACTAGAAACGGCGACGCTATTATCAAGTGAAAACAAGAGATTCAGATGAACTCTCGGTACTGAACAAGACTGCTCTGCCCCCACTTCCTCTGCTTGTGCACCTGCACAGCACCCTGGCGGGATAGCAACCTTCTGCAACGGCAGGGAAGATATAAAAAGGTCAAGGGACCCCTGACCATTAGGTCCAGTCGTGACCGACTCTGGAGTTGCAGCGCTCATCTTGCTTTATTGGCCGAGGGAGCCGGCGTACAGCTTCCTGGTCATGTGGCCAGCAGGACTAAGCCGCTTCTGGCGAACCAGAGCAGCGCACGGAAACGCCGTTTACCTTCCCGCCGGAGCGGTACCTATTGATCTACTTGCACTTTGACGTGCTTTCAGACTGCTAGGTTGGCAGGAGCAGGGACCGAGCGGCGGGAGCTCACCCTGTAGTGGGGATTCGAACCGCTGACCTTCTGATTGTCAAGTCCTAGGCTCTGGGGTTTAACCTACAGCGCCACCTGAGTCCCAGGGAAGATATAGGGCAGCGCAAAATAAAACCGCAGGGTGGTAGCCATGGTCAGAGGGGAGAGGGCAGCTGCCTCCATATCCCTCAATGGCCGCCACGTGAAAGGTGGGGAAAAAGTTTGTTTGCTGCTGTTCCGGAAAGCAGAGCTTGAACCTGTCCATTGGCAGAGGCCACCTCGAAGGCCGGGTTCAGTCCATGCAGAATGCAGGATTGAAGCACATACAACTGATGGCCGAGGGCTTCAACCCTGCTTGGGTTGAAGAACCCTCCTTCTTTGGAGGTCTTTAAGCAGAGGCTTGACAACCATATGTCAGGAGTGCTCTGATGGTGTTTCCTGCTTGGCAGGGGGTTGGACTCGATGGCCCTTGTGGTCTCTTCCAACTCTATGATTCTATGATTCTATGGTTGCTCTCTCTCCTACTGGCCAACTTTGGGCGAGAGGGCAGGACTTGACCCCAGAAGCTAGCCTGTGTGGACGCGACAGCGGGGAGATAAAGATCTGGCCCATCCGGACAAATCCCCCCCCAAAAAAGGCGCCCCAATTGCGCAATTCAACCCACAATGTATTGTTTTGATCAGGGGTTGGTAAACTTTTTCAGCAGGGGGCCGGTCCACCGTCCCTCAGACCTTGTGGGGGGCTGGACTATATTGGGGGGCGGGTGGGGGGGAATGAACAAATTCCTATGCCCCACAAGTAATCCAGAGATGCATTTTAAATGTTTAATAGGTTATTGTATTTTAATATTTCGTTGGAATCCGCCCAGAGTGGCTGGAGAAACCCAGCCAGATTGGCGGGGTGTTAATAATAATAATAATAATAATAATAATAATAATAATAATAAGCACACATTCTACTCATATCAAATCACCAGGCAGGCTCCACAAATAACCCAGAGATGCATTTTAAATAAAAGGACACATTCTACTCGTGTAAAAACACGCTGATTCCCGGACAGTCCGCGGGCCGAATTGAGAAGGCGATTGGGACGGATCCGGCCCCCGGGCCTTAGTTTGCCTAGCCATAGTTTTGATGAATCTCAATACGCTCCCGAAAAGCACCCCTGGATCGGATTTTGAGGTTCCCCAGGCACTTTGAGACACTTTTGAGCTTCTCTTCACCTCCTTAGGAGCTCGAAGTCTGCTCCTTATCGCCATCACGGCCCGCTAATAAAAATCATTACTTTGCAAAAGCCAGAGATTAAGCGCCCGGCTTCGCATTGCCATTGTCCTCTGTCCCCCCCCCCATGCAAGTATTTATTTGTGTGTACACACTCATCTTAAAAGGACAGCATTTTAAAAAGTAGAGACATCACCTTGCCAACAAAGGTCCGTATAGTAAAAGCTCTGGTTTTCCCAGTAGTGATGTATGGAAGTGAGAGCTGGACCATAAAGAAGGCTGATGGCCGAAGAATGGATGCTTTTGAATTCTGGTGCTGGAGGAGACTCTTGAGAGTCCCATGGACTGCAAGAAGATCAAACCTCTCCATTCGGAAGGAAAACAGCCCTGAGTGCTCACTGGAAGGACAGATCCTGAAGCTGAGGCTCCAAGACTTTGGCCACCTCATGAGAAGAGAAGACTCCCTGGAAAAGACCCTGATGTTGGGAAAGATGGAGGGCACAAGGAGAAGGGGGCGACAGAGGACGGAGATGGTGGGACAGTGTTCTCGAAGCTACAAACATGAGTCTGACCAAACTGCGGGAGGCAGTGGAAGACAGGAGGGCCTGGCGTGCTCTGGTCCAGGGGGTCACAAAGAAGCGGACACGACTAAACGACTCAACAACACACTCAAAGCTGTGCCACGCTTTTTTGCAACTGATGGAGAAAACGCAGAGATGGGGCAGCAGCAAAAATCACTTTGGGGTATGTGTTTGTGCCTCTCGGGGTGGGGGCTGCCGGGCATTTTAATGCCCCCCGCCAACCTTATAGACTTATTATTTCCTCTCCTCCCTCAGGAAAGGAATCTACTATCTCTCTCTCTCTCTTTGCCAACTTCCCCTTTTGCAGAGGGGAAAAGTCCCTGGGCTTCCAACCAGGAGAGATTTTTTTAAATTAAAAAAATCCCCCCATTCTATCCTTATTCTGACTTTTAGTTTCCAATAAGCAGAGGCTTCCGGGGTCCCTGTATTCAGACTTATCTTTTTTTTTTAAAAAAAAGACGCCTTTTTTTCAGCAAAGGTTTCGAAACAGAAAGTTGGCAGGAAGGAGGAAGGCAGATGAGAACCGAGAAGCTAAGCTACAGGGGATCTGAAACACACATTGGGAACTTTCCTTATGACAGGGTTGGTTGTGGCAAGTGGAGACATGGTGCCTCCAGGCATTCGGGCAGTTTGCAAAACTTTTTGCAGATAACGAAGTTTGGTTTCTCCCTCCGAAACATCCCACACAGAACCTATTCCCGCAAATGATGCGATTTTCTCTTCTGAACCAATAAGTATTTTTTGCTGACACTTTATTGCTGACTTCTTTTTTTAATCCTTGATTTATTTTTTATGAGAGCGCAACTTACAGATACGCAAACAGGCACATAAAGAAGGGGCACGCATAAGAACACAGAAAGCTGCCTTGTAGACAGACAGACCGAGGGGTAGGCAAGCTAAGCCCGCTTCTGGCGAACCAGAGCAGCGCACGGAAACGCCGTTTACCTTCCCGCAGGAGTGGTACCTATTTATCTACTTGCACTTTGACGTGCTTTCGAACTGCTAGGTGGGCAGGAGCAGGGACCGAGCGACGGGAGCTCACCCCGTTGCGGGGACTCAAACCGCTGACCTTCTGATCTGCAAGCCCAAGAGGCCCAGTGGTTTAGACCACAGCGCCACCCGTGCCTTTTAAAAAATCTGTTTTGTTTTTCTTTCTTTTCTCTCGCCTTGCTTTTTATTGTCTTATGTACGCTCCTCTTTATCTCTTTCTTGTTTGGATTAGATTGGTTTTTATTGTATCGTTATGCTGAAAACTTTCAATAAAAATATTTTTGAAAGAAATAACAATAATAATAAACTTCACTGCAAAAAGAAAAGGTACCTAGAAATTCTGCTGCGGCGACTGCAACCTAGGTTTCAGGTGCCGTTTGTTGATTAGCTGATATATCTGAGTTCATAATAATAATAAAGGTACCCCTGCCCGTACGGGCCAGTCGTGTCCGACTCTAGGGTTGTGCGCCCATCTCACTTAAGAGGCCGGGGGCAAGCGCTGTCCGAAGACACTTCTGGGTCCCGTGGCCAGTGTGACGAAGCTGCTCTGGCGAGCCGGCTCCAGCGCAGCACACGGAAACGCCGTTTACTTTCCCGCTATAAAGCGGTACCTATTTATGTACTTGCACTTAAGAGTGCTTTAAAACTGCTAGGTGGGCAGGAGCTGGGACCGAAAGACGGGAGCTCACCCCGCCGCGGGGATTCGAACCGCCGACCATGCGATTAGCAAGCCCTAGGCGCTGAGGTTTTACCCACAGCGCCACATTATTATTATATCATTATTATTATTATTATTTATACCCCGCCCATCTGGCTGGGTTTCCCCAGCCACTCTGGGCGGCTTCCAACAAAACACTAAAATACAATAACCTATTAAACATTAAAAGCTTCCCTAAACAGGGCTGCCTTCAGATGTCTTCTAAAAGTCTGGTAGTTGTTGTTCTCTTTGACATCTGGTGGAAGTGTGTTCTACAGGGCGGGCGCCACCACCAAAAAGGCCCTCTGCCTGGTTCCCTGTAACTTGGCTTCTCGCAGGGAGGGAACCGCCAGAAGGCCCTCAGCGCTGGACCTCAGTGTCCGGGCAAAACGATGGAGGTCATCCCTACAATGACCTTGCGAGGTAGATGAACCGACCGGCTGTCTCTCTCTCTCTCTGTCTCTCTTTTTCTGCCATACCTGAAGAATGCCACTGTAGACTGAATATGAGACCTTCTGCATGCAAAGAAGCTGCTCTACTGCATAGCCACCCAAGACAGGCTCGGAAACCGTTTTGTCTTGTGGACTAGCCACTTCCGCAGACTTATTTCCGATTGCCAGGTCTGCAAGACGCCAAGCTGGCAGGGGCACCCGACTGCTGCAGCCCCATCCAATGTCCCGACGGCTCTGCCAGCTCTAAAGGGACTTGGGGGTTCTCTCTGCTTGGATTCACCCCCGCCCCAGAAGACACTCTGGTAGACCTGGGAACAGACTGGAGCCTGTTCCCCCATGACATCAGCGTACGGTTTTATCTCTCCGCCTAAGGCGGAACGACGGGGCGGCGCTTTTAAAAGGCTGTCCCTGCAGGAAGGCCGGTTTCCTATGGTTTCCACAACTCCCTCCTGCTCTCCCAAGAGAGATGCAGTGCTGCAGGCGCAGAAAAGCTGGAGAGGCGAGCGGAGTGGGGGGGAGAACCAAGCCACCCTTCTCTGCCCCTCCTTGCAAAACGATTGCGCGCTCCCCGGAGGTTCTACGCCCCCTGCGCTGAATTAGCGGCTTCTTCAAAATCTAAGGAGCATGCAGAAATAACCTCTTTCCGTCCCTCCCCCTGCCCCCACCACAGCAAAACCAGCTGATGAGCTCCAGCAACCCGGCGCCCGGTTGGGAGTTGTAGTGCGAAACTTATGGAGGGCAGCAGGTTGCCGGAAACGGCTATATGTTAGGATATGGGCAGCATCCTATGCATTGGGCCCGGGATCTTAAGAACGTGGAAACAGACCCCCACCCCATCCCTTCCAGGAACTGGCCAGTGTTAGAAACTCAGATATATAAACTTGGTGCCAAATGGCTCATTGGATCAGGGTTACAGGCGCCAAAACAGAACGCCCAGCTGCCATTTTTGGGCACGTCTCGTTTCCCAAATGATGGACTGGCTGTGGTTGATTCTCAGTTAAACGTCTGGCTAGTTCAGAGGACAGAAGTGAGAGCTGGACCATCAAGAAGGCTGACCGCCAAAGAATGGATGTTTTGAATTCTGGTGCTGGAGGAGACTCTTGAGAGTCCCATGGACTGCAAGAAGATCAAACCTCTCCATTCTGAAGGAAATCAGCCCTGAGTGCTCAATGGAAGGACAGATCCTGAAGCTGAGGCTCCAAGACTTTGGCCACCTCATGAGAAGAGAAGACTCCCTGGAAAAGACCCTGATGTTGGGAAAGATGGAGGGCACAAGGAGAAGGGGATGACAGGGGACGAGATGGTGGGACAGTGTTCTCGAAGCTACCAACATGAGTTTGACCAAACTGCGGGAGGCAGTGGAAGACAGGAGTGCCTGGCATGCTCTGGTCCAGGGGGTCACAAAGAGCCGGACACGACTAAACGACTAAACAAAAAACAGTTCAGAGGACAACCTTGAGCTAGGTCAAGAGCTTTGAGAGTGACCGTCTCGTTTTCCTTGTGGACTAGTAACTTGCGCGCTAGGGTTGTGAGGTGGAACAGGCCCTCTTCCTTCTCCCTGTGTGCTTCCGAGGTGCTGCTGATGCCACAAGGCGGAGAAGGAAGGAAGGAAGGAAGGAAGGAAGGAAGGAAGGAAGGAAGGAAGGAAAAGAGACGGTATCAGGAAGGAAAAAACGAGTCCTTACGAAGCTGGGAGAAGGCGCAGGTCTCTCCCCGCCTCCCGCCAGCTCTAATGAGAGAAAGAGAGATTCAAAAACTCCAAGCGGCTTTGCAGGGTGTGCCAAGGGAAGAACCCAAAGGAAGGCAAGCTTGGCTGGGGTCAGATGGCAAGCCAAGAGCTCACAGCTAATAGGCGCCGGGGCAGTAATTAGCTGGGGGGTGGTACCTCTCCATGCAGACACTGCTGGAAAAATAAGACCCATGGAAACTGCTCTGAGATCCCTTTGCCCTCGCCCAACCTGAAGATCCTGCCAGAAATATATATATATATATATATATATATATAGTTTTATTAATTTCCAATAGCTAGCAATTGCAATAGAGAGAAAAATACAAAAGCAAAACCCCCAACACACCCCGGCGGATCAATCCAGTTAAGTTTGCCAAATGGACTACGCCGAAATGTCCGAAACTTGCAGGAAGAACTAGAAACCAGGAAATATCAACTTTTGATAAAGAAAAGGGGAAGTATACTACGTATTCGATAAAGCCCTGCAAACGACTAAATTCATTAGCAGCAGGACTGATTTGGAACTCTCAGCCAAAATTTACGTCAAGCGATATTAAGAGATTTATTCATAACTGGAATTAGAAAGGAGATGTAGCGTGAAAATTGGAACGCGGTATTTGCGTTTTTTGAAAACTGGATGTTTGCAAAAGTGACAATTTTGGCAGCTTGCCAGTAAAGTTAGCAGGAAAGTATTTTCACAAAAGGATAGTCCATTTCAACAAAACAGTCTACGCATTGTTCGTATTATGCAATGGATATGATCTCTTTGATAATTTTTCTGATAACAGCGGGAGACCGTACATTCTGTTTCCAACGAGAGATACACAGAGGTCCCTTTCCGATTCGGAGCTGCTACTGAAATAAAATTAATTAGTTTTTTATAACTAAACTCAGATTGCTCTTCTTAAAAAATAGTTAACAATCCCAAACTTTGGTACGTTGCACATGTTGACCCGTAATAAAGGTTATTCGGTGAGCACCCTCTGCCAGAAGGGCTTTATATGTTCACGTTTGATTGATTGATTGATTGAATTTATATACCGCCCTATACCTCCAAGGTTTCAGGGCAGTTCCACCACATGTACCTATAACTATTGCAGCCTCTGCAGAACAATGGTGGGATAGTTTTATCAACACAGCTACACCGTAATGGTGTCAAATGCCATCAGGGTAGTAACTTAACTATATTTCCCCGTATCCGAGTTGATACCAAACCACCTAAGGCTCTGCGTGCAAAAGATGGCAATTCTCGAAACCACCCTGGCACCCATCCGGTTGCCAGAGACAGTTTAAGCAAGGAACAGCCCTGCCCGAACAAAAGCTTTTTAGACAGCTGGTTCTTAGAGGCAAGGGTGAAAGCAGAATTCAAAACTCAACAGGTGCTTTTTGCACCCGGTGTCTCCGAAATCTGGAGGTGCATGCCTGGAGATCTTTGGATCTGTTTTCACACTCTGAAACCCCATCCTGTAAGAATTCCACCCATTCTATTTTCTCAGCAGCATCAGAAAGAATTTCAGGAACCAAAAAGTCGTACTGGAAAATACGCCTTTCAAGCAATCTGGCCCAAGAATGACAACTAAGCCATTCTGTTTTGGCGACTCTTAACCCTGGTGAGACATGGGTGGTGCTGTGGGTTAAACCACAGAGCCTAGGACTTGCCGATCAGAAGCTCGGCGGTTCGAATCCCCGCGACGGGGTGAGCTCCCGTTGCTCGGTCCCTGCTCCTGCCCACCTAGTAGTTCGAAAGCACGTCAAAGTGCAAGTAGATAAATAGGTACCACTCCGGCGGGAAGGTAAACGGCGTTTCCGTGCGCTGCTCTGGTTCGCCAGAAGCGGCTTAGTCCTGCTGGCCATATGACCCGGAAGCTGTACACCGGCTCCCTCGGCCAATAAAGCGAGATGAGCGCTGCAACCCCAGAGTCGGTCACGACTGGACCTAATGGTCAGGGGTCCCTTTACCTTTTTAACCCTGGTTTAAGAAGCCATTTGGCGCCTAGCTTTTATACCTGAGTTTCCAACACTGGGCGAAAGCGAATACTCTATGGCAGCCTTTCTCAACCTTGGGTCCCCAGATAGTTTTGGCTTACAACTCCCATCATCCCTGACCACTGGTCCTGTGAGCTAGGGATCATGGGAGTTGTAGGCCAAAAACATCTGGGGACCCAAGGTTGAGAACCACTACTCTATGGTATAGAAAACAAAGTTGGCCACCAATGGCAAAAGAAAGGTTAAAAATTATTAGTATATAAAGGCCTTAACACCTTGGGATCAGTTCGCTTGCAAATATCGCCTTACCATAAACACCCTCTCAACTGCTCTGAGGTTCCACATAATGTTCACTCCACAATGGTAATAAATGCAGTGTGCATTTTAGCTCTTTTCAACCTGCCAAAAAGCATTTTTGTTTAAGCAAGCCTGCCCAGACATGCAGAATTCAGGTGTTGGGTTTAATCTGCTTTTACGTTTACGGCTTATTTTATCTTTTGAGAGTCTTTAAAGAGTTGTTTCTGCTGATCACTTCATTGTTTTGTTCTCTCTGTGAACTGCACTGAGCTTTTATTCTCCCGTTCTCCCTTTACAACCAAGTGGTGCATACATTTTTATAAAATACGGGCATACGGACAGAGTAAACCGTGCGTCTGAATACAGAATGCATGCTGTCCGGCTACAAGACTGACTCTCTCTGCATGGCACCTTAAACCTAGGCTGCGGTCACCACAATGGAATGTCTGTTCGCCAGGGGGTTGGAATAGATGACCCATGGGGTCCCTTTAAAACGCTACGATCCTGCGATCTCATCGCTTGACTGCAGCTCGCTCTTGCAGCAATTCACTCTTCCCAGTATGCAAGAAGGGAAAAACACGCAGTGGAAATGGAAATAGATCAGAAGGTCGGCGGTTCAAATCCCCGTGATGACGGGGTGAGCTCCCGTTGCTCAGTCCCTGCTCCTGCCAACCTAGCAGTTCGAAAGCATGTCAAAGTGCAAGTAGATGAATAGGTACCGCTCCGGCGGGAAGGTAAATGGCGTTTCCATGCGCTGCTCTGGTTTGCCAGAAGCGGCTTAGTCATGCTGGACACATGACCCGGAAGCTGTAGGCCGGCTCCCTTGGCCAGTAAAGCGAGATGAGCGCCGCAACCCCAGAGTCGGCCACGACTGGGCCTAATGGTCAGGGGTCCCTTTACCTTTACCTTATATACCTGAGTTTCTAACACTGTACCCAAGGAAGTTTGCCCGTTTACGGCATTTGTAGTCTTGTTGTTTACTGCGTTTATATGCCACCTTCCCTGGCCATGGGCAGCTCAAGGGGACGTACAAAGTTCCCGCCCTGCCCATTTTATCCTCGCAACAACCCTGCGAGGGAGACTAGGCCGAGCGTTTTGCAAGTGCCCCAAGTTCACCTGGTGAGCTTCATGGCCAGCGAGTGGCAATTCGAACCCTGGCCTCTGCCAGGTCCCAGTCCGAGACTCTAAACCACTGCGTCACATGATGTCCTGAGCAAAATATGAGAACAACTGGATCCCATCCAACTCCAGCTCTTGGGTTCTGTTCCTTTGCCCCGGGGCACACCTCGTAATGGCGCTGGGTTCGTGATACGCGGTGGTTTTAAAACCCCAAGGCAGGAAGGGACGCCCCCCCTCCACCGCCAAAAACCCGATGGCCTGCAATACGCACTGCCGGCCTTCCCGCTTACTAAAGTCTCCAGGAAAGCTTAGAAACCAGAAACCCACTTCCTTGCTCAACTTTCTCCCCCCCCCCACCTCTCCCTGTTTGTTATTACAAGGCTCAGCTGTGAAAGCCAGGTTGTTATTGCAGGATTTGCACAGACCGAGTTGCAGCCCAGCGCTTGGGGCTAATTCCGAGAAAGAGACTGCGAAAGAACGGAGGCGGGACACACACACACACACGGATGCATACACAAGACACAAACCTACACACAGCAAGAGCCCTCAAACTCAACAACTGCCCAATCAGGGTGGATATAAATCAATGATTTAAAAAAAATAAATCAGATTTTTAAAAATTTTAATCGGATTTTTTATTTTATTTTAATCGGATTTTTAAAATACAGTGGTACCTTGGGTTACATACGCTTCAGGTTACAGACTCCACTAACCCAGAAACAGTGCTTCAGGTTAAGAACTTTGCTTCAGGATAAGAAGAGAAATTGTGCTCTGGTGGCACGGCAGCAGCAGGAGGCCCCATTAGCTAAAGTGGTGCTTCTGGTTAAGAACAGTTTCAGGTTAAGTACAGACCTCTGGAACAAATTAAGTACTTAACCCAAGGTACCACTGTAAAATGCTTTTGGAGGGAAAATCTTTCTAAAGATAGTTTTCTATTTAAGTTACATTATAGTCCAGGCTTCCTCAATTTCGGCCCTCCAGATGTTTTGAGACTACAATTCCCATCATCCCCGACCACTGGTCCTGCTAGCTAGGGATTGTGGGAGTTGTAGGCCAAAAACATCTGGAGGGCCGAGGTTGAGGAAGCCTCTTATAGCCCAAAGCATGGGTAGGAAAACTAAGGCCCGGGGGCCGGATCCGGCCCAATCGCCTTCTAAATCCGGCCCGCAGACGGTCCGGGAATCAGCGTGTTTTTACATGAGTAGAATGTGTCCTTTTATTTAAAATGCATCTCTGGGTTATTTGTGGGGCATAGGAATTCGTTCACCCACTCCAAAAAAAAAATAGTCCGGCCCCCCACAAGGTCTGAGGGACAGTGGACTGGCCCCCTGCTGAAAAAGTTTGCTGACCCCTGGTCCAAAGGCTATCATCAGGAAATAAGGATTTGTTTTAAGTTTTTCATGTGTGCTAAAACTCAGTCTAAGTTTGGTTTTTTTAAAAAATCGTTTAACCATATCAGTTAGCAAACATGGTATATATACATGCTATAGTGTTACCATTTTAGTTAAATAAGTTGCTCAAATTGTTACTAAGGTAATGGTTATTTTTCTCCTGCCAATAAAGCACAGCAGAAAAGTTGTCCAAATATAAACGGTTGACTTGTTAAACCTCACAATAATTTCATAATTTTCTGTCTATGTGTTTCTAAAGGTATAAACAAACCAGTAATTTTTGATATAACTGTAAAAAATGCTCTGAAAATTTGCTATTCCGAAAATGAAACCTCCATCTGGTTGTAAATATTAAGATTATACCAGCAAGAATGAGTCTTTCTTGGAAAAAAAGAGATTTAAATCGAGTCTTACTGACTAGTGATTTAAATCGATTTTATTTAAATCAAATCCACCCTGTGACCAATGCAAAAAAAGAAAGGAAAGAAAAAAGGTGGGAGATCTGGACAGGCTATATATATCCCTTATAAAAAGCATGGAGGGCTTAATTACAGGTGAAACTCGAAAAATTAGAATATCGTGAGAAAGTTCCTTGATTTCAGTAATTCAACTTAAAAGGTGAAACTAATATATGAGATCGACTCGTGGCATGCAAAGCGAGATATGTCAAGCCTTGATTTGTGATAATTGTGATAATCATGGCGTACAGCTGGTGAAAACCCCAAATTAACCATCTCAGAAAATTAGAATGTTCAAGGAAATCAGCAAAACAAGGATTGCAAAGCGAGCAAGATTGGACCTCTGAGAAGCAGAAGCACATCTCGCTTTGCATGTCACGAGTCGATCTCATATATTAGTTTCACCATTCAAGTTGAATTCCTGAAATCAATGAACTTTTCCACGATATTCTAATTTTTCGAGTTTCACCTGTATGACCAAGCAACACATCTTTTTTGTGTTGCATGCGATTCCATAGGAACGAGCTTTCTTGGTTTTCCTGTGAGGCAGGTGCCTAGTCCAACAATCAAAGGTTCTCGAGAGATGCTCTCCAGGACAGGTTGAAACTTTACCTGGGCATTTTAAGCCGCTCCATTGGTCCTGCTGAGGTGTGCTGCGTGCAAGCAAGGCAGTGAGGGGCAATGGTTAGAGTGCTGGACCCCAGGAGAGGCCAGGGAGTGACCTAAGTGGGGATTCAGCCCCTGACTGCATTCACACAGCACACAAAGCGCGCCTGGCGCCTGGCTAATTTCAAACACGGGCAAAGTCACCCATGTCAGGGGCCATCGCCGCAACATTAACGCCCCTAGTGCAACAGGGTGTCAGAAGTGGATTAAGAATTTTGCTAAAAGGTAAAGGGACCCCTGACCATTAGGTCCAGTCGCGACCAACTCTGGGGTTGCAGCACTCATCTCGCTTTATTGGCCGAGGGAGCCGGCGTACAGCTTCCGGGTCATGTGGACAGCAGGACTAAGCCGCTTCTGGCGAACCAGAGCAGCGCACGGAAACGCCGTTTACCTTCCCGCCAGAGTGGTACCTTTTTATCTACTTGCACTTGGACGTGCTTTCGAACTGCTAGGTTGGCAGGAGCTGGGACCGAGCAACGGGAGCTCACCCCATCGCGGGGATTCGAACCGCCAACCTTCTGATCGGCAAGTCCTAGGCTCTGTGGTTTAACCCACAGCGCCCCCTGCTTCCCTTCAAGAGTTTTGCTATGGGGCTGCAAAACACAACCGGCGGGACAAACGCAGCTGACCGAACCACTTTCCAGGAAGCCCTTAGAAGCCAAGCCTTCTCACTGCTCCCCAAAATAAAATTTAAGTAGCTTACAACCCGACCTACCCAAAATATCCGCATCTTTCGCTTACCTCTCTTCCAACCGCCACCTGCAATGTGTGCTCGGGGAGAGGAAGGGAGAGATAACACAACAGCCTTCTGATTTGCTGCTGAATCCCATAGCAACTGTATTCCTTTCAGAGGTAAATTTCACAGGCAATAATTCCAAAGAGCTTCGGGGAGAAATGCTCAGGTTCCGACTGGGTTGGAGGGGCTATTTTGCGGCTAGGGAAGGAGGCTCAGTGTTCCTGGAACCATAGCTGTCAAGTGTCCCTTATTGATGGATGTCCCTTAAATGTCCCTTAAATGATGTCCCTTAAATTTCAAAGGAAGCAGCTCCTCTCCCTCCCTCCCTGCCGGCCAGGGAGGAGGCAGGCTCCAACTGTGTTGCTTGGCTGTGTTGCTCACCCAATAAGAAGTCTAAGAACGACTGGGGGGGGGGGGGAGCTTGCATGCCTTGTGTGTGGCTAGATAATGCAAGCTGAGGGGTTTTTTGAATGCTGGACGCCATTTTGTTGCACGTGCTGCTGCAAACTTTGCAGTGCAAAGCCAGGCTGGGGAGCCATCTTAAGATGAGGCTGCATAGGCCTTGTGGTGCATGTGATTCAGATTCTATTCAGTTGAACCTCTGGTTACAAAGTTGGTTGGACAGTGTTCTCGAGGCTACCAGCATGAGTTTGACCAGACTGCAGGAGGACAGGAAGACTGGAGTGCCTGGAACAGGTGAGGCTGCAGGTCCCTTATTTTGGCTGCTGGTCCCTTATTTTAAAATCTGTAAGTTGACAGCTATGCCTGGAACGCAAGATCCAACCTTCCCTTCTAGTAATACTTGGCGTTCATATTCTGGTCCCCCAACTCCACTCCGACTGCTGAAATACACAAATACAGGCCACTGGTCTGTCCAGGCCTCACATCCTGGTCTCACAGTGTCCAACCAGATCTCCCAATAGGAAACCCGCAATCAGGATTCGAATACAAGGTCAGTCTCCCCTCCCGCGGCTTCCAGCGACTGGTATTCAGAAGCACTGCTGCCAGAGTTTGAAACTCAAAGACTTATCATCATCAATCTTTATTCCGGTCCAGAGACCCAACAAATCATTACAAAGCAATGCACAATTCATACAGCCTACCTCCAGGTTAAACAAGCATTTTGTTCAGAATATAGGGATTATTGGTTCTTGCGACCACCGATAAAAACTTTGCCACTGCTAATCATAGAATCATAGAGTTGGAAGAGACCACAAGGGCCATCGAGTCCAACCCCCTGCCAAGCAGGAAACACCATCAGAGCACTCCTGACTTATGGTTGTCAAGCCTCTGCTTAAAGACCTCCAAAGTAGGAGACTCCACCACACTCCTTGGCAGCAAATTCCACTGTCGAACAGCTCTTACTGTCAGGAAGTTCTTCCTAATGTTTAGGTGGAATCTTCTTTCTTGTAGTTTGGATCCATTGCTCCGTGTCCGCTTCTCTGGAGCAGCAGAAAACAACCTTTCTCCCTCCTCTATGTGACATCCTTTTATATATTTGAACATGGCTATCATATCACCCCTTAACCTCCTCTTCTCCAGGCTAAACATGCCCAGCTCCCTTAGCCGTTCCTCATAAGGCATCGTTTCCAGGCCTTTGATCATTTTGGTTAAAGATCATTTTGGTTAATGTTCTAGCGTTTGTCTGGTCTTCCAATAGGAACCTGACATAGTGAGCCTCTGATTTTCCCGGGAAAGGTACCAGCAAGGGTAGTATCAGTTCAGCCCTGGCTTGCTCATATTTTGCACAGTGCAACAAAATATGTTTTATAGAATCGCTGTCTTGAGCACACGAGCAAAGTCTGTCCTGGTAGGGAACTCCTCTCAACCTGCCAGCCAACACTGCAGAAGGAAAGACGTTTAGTCTGGCTTTGGTGAAAAGCCTTCGCTAGTTTGGTACTGTCAGGTTTGTAATGTAAGATGTTAACTTAAAAACATACCCAAAGATATATAAGCTAGGCGCCCAATGGCTCCTGAGACCCAGGTTTCCGCCACCAAAGCGAAATGTCGTTTTTGGGGCAAGCCTTGTTTTTCAGATGACGGACTGACCATGACTGATTATCGGTTAAATATCGGGTTAGTTTTATAGGTCAACACCAGCACTTTGGATCGGGCCCAGAACCGGCAGCCCAGGATCGGTGCAATGTGCTCAAACCGTCTTGCTGCCTGGTGAGTGACACAGCCGCTAAATTCTGCAGCGGCTGAAGTTTCCAAACCATCTTCAGAAGCAGCCCTACGTAGAACGCATTGCAGCAATCTAACCCTGAGGTTACCAGGGCATAGACGACAGTAGTTAGGCTATTCCGGACCAGATAGGGGCGTAGCCGGGCCACCAGCCGAAGCTGATGGAAGGCGCTTTGTGCCACTGAGGCCACCTGAGCCTTGAGTGACAGCAAAGGATCCAGGAGGACCCTCAAGCTACGAACCTGTTCCTTCAGAGGAAGTGCAATCCCACCAAAAGCAGGCGATCTACCAGTCATCTGGTCTAGGGAATAGTTTTATCTTGACTGAGCTTTGGTTTGCTGGCTAATCGAGGCACAACAATGACCCAGCACATGGGCAGGCAAATTAAGGCCCGGGGGCCGGATCCGGCCCAATCGCCTCCTAAACCCGGCCCACGGACTGTCCGGGAATCAGCGTATTTTTACATGAGTAGAATGTGTCCTTTGATTTAAAATGCATCTCTGGGTTATTTGTGGGGCCTGCCTGGTGTTTTGACATGAGTGGAATGTGTGCTTTTAATTTAAAATGGGTTACTTGTGAGGCACAGGAATTTGTTCATTTATTTTTTTTTTCAAAATCTAGTCCGGCCACCCCACAAGGTCTAAGGGACAGTGGACTGGTCCCCTGCTGAAAAACCACAGAGCCTAGGACTTGCCGATCAGAAGGTCGGCGGTTCGAATCCCCGCAACGGGGTGAGCTCCCGTTGCTCGGTCCCTGCTCCTGCCAACCTAGCAGTTCGAAAGCACGTCAAAGTGCAAGTGGATAAATAGGTACCGCTCCGGCGGGAAGGTAAACGGCGTTTCCGTGCGCTGCTCTGGTTCGCCAGAAGCGGCTCAGTCATGCTGGCCACATGACCCGGAAGCTGTACGCCGGCTCCCTCGGCCAATAAAGCGAGATGAACGCCGCAACCCCAGAGTCGTCCGCGACTGGACCTAATGGTCAGGGGTCCCTTTACCTTTACCTAGTAACTTAAGAGGAGCAAATTTGCAAAGCAGGACAAGAGATACGGGTTTTTGCTTGTTTGTTTTTAAAAAAACACAGGGCGGACCACCTGTCTCGCACGCAGAGAGCGCCTGGTTCAATCCTGGCAATGCCCATGGAAAAATGCGAGACGGCAATTTGCACCTGAGAGAGCCGTCAGAGGCCTGACCTCATATTCCTGCACTGGAAGAACTAAATGACCCTCGCGGTCAATTCCAACACAACAATTCCATGACTCCGGCAAGGAAAACGCTCCAGAGAAATTCACGGGATGTCCTTGAGTTCTAGCGTTGCGACGGAGGGAGGGAAATAATCTCGACTCATTTTCTTTATGCCATGCCTTATTTTATATGCTCCCATCAACAACAACAACAACCCACAAATGCTGTAGCTTGTAAGTCTGCTCCATCCCCCTAGTGAGTTATTATTATTTAGTGAATCTATATCCTGCCCTATACCTGCAGGTCTCAGGGACATTCACAGGGTCGCCTTTGCCTGAACCGAGCTCAGACCCAGGAGCTTCTGCACACAAAAATGCTGCTGAGCTGTGGCTTAGGGCCCTCGTATTTATGGGACCGCCTCTCCTGGTCTGCCCCGCAGAGGACCTTAAGGTCCATGAATAACCATAGTTTAGAGGTCCCGGGCCCTAAGGAAGTCAGACTATCCTCCACCAGAGACAGGGCCTTCTCAGTGATGGCTCCGACCTGGTGGAATGCTCTGTCCCATGAGACCAGGGCCCTGCAGGATTTAACCTCCTTCCGCAGGGTCTGTAAGACAGAGCTATTCCGCCTGGCCTTTAATTTGAATCCCGCCTGATCTTTTATTTCCCTTCCCCTCCCCTTTTAGGAAGATCACCCGCTCTGAGACCCCACAGCTAATTCTCCCCGGCCTCCTCGCTGGCCCAAGTAGGACCAATTCAGCCAGCTAGCCCTGGGGATTATCTAAATGATTTTTTATTTTTATTGTTATTCACGTTTTTATATTGTATTTTATGCCGCTTTTATAATTGTTTTAAATTTGTTGTTAGCCGCCCTGAGCCCGGTTTTTGAACTGGGAAGGGCAGGGGTATAAATTAAAAATTATTTTTATTATTATTATGAGCTGTGCTCTTTCTTTCCCTCTCTCTCTCACACACAAAGTAAGATCAGGTGCCGGGATTTCCTAACCTGATCTCCTCTCCACCCAGCTGCTAGTCATCCTGGGATGGCCGTCCCCAGGAAAAGAGGCCCAGCTGGGTGTATGTGGGCCAACTCACTTTGGAGTGTCACAACCAACCCAAATGCTGTCTGTTGACAGCTTTTGGGTTGCAACAGGCTTTTTGAAATGAGAGTGTGTGGCCGACTGGCGAGGGTGCTGCGCTCAGGACCTGTGCGAGACCAGGGTTCGAGTCCCCACACTCGGACACGGTAGCTCCCTGGCCACTTGCTCTCGGCCTTGCCCTGCCTCGCAGGCTTGTGGTTAGCCAGGCGCCAGGCACGTTTTGCAATGGGCACGGGTCCGATTGAGACCACATGTTCATATAAGAGCTCGGCTGCTGGATCCGACCCAAAGGAGGCCTATCTAAACCCAGCCTCCTGTCCTCGCAGTGCTCCAAAGGCAAACCCTCAAGTAGGAGGTGGCAGCAGTAGCTTTCTCCCGGTGTTAGAAATTAGCCGGGCGCCAAGGCGCGTTTTGCGACTGGCGCCGGTGCAGTTGCGACTACGTGGGGACCTCTGGGTGCCAAGGCTGGCGGCTGACGTCTCCATCAAGCTGGCCCCTCCAGCTTTCTTTAGCAGGTCAGCAGAAGAGCTTATTTGTTGGGCTGATCTCCCACCGTTTTCTCCGTGGTTCAGCCCCCTCCTCAGTTCATCCCTGCAATGACCCTGCGCGGAGATCAAGAGGTTGTGACTGACTCCAAGGTCACCCAGTGAGCTTCACGGTGGGAGTGTGGATTTCCAACAGAGCCTCCATGGACACAGCCAGTCTACCTTGGTGGCGAACAAGAGCAGGAGAAGGCTTCCCATTGAGGAGCGGGCTTCCCATTGCGGGCATCGCAGTGGGCCACTGCGAAGACAGGAAGGGTGCTGGGCTGGGCGGGCCTGATTCTTCAAACCCCAGGAGCAAGGGTGTGGATTCGAGACCCTGCAAAATCTGTGTGATACTGGGCCAGTGCGGCCAGAGGTTTGAGAGGTTATAAAGTCCCTTCCAGCGTTAGAAACTCAGGAAAAAATCTAGGTTACGGTCGCTACCACAGAATGTCTGTTTGCCAGGGGGTTGGACTAAAATCATAAATGCCGTTTTTGAGCTATTTTAGCCGATTTTCGCCCAGACGCTACTTCCGGCTGCAGTATTCCGGGTATGTCCGGGGAATTTCGGATGTACGGCAACCCTATTTTGCAAAAATTCGCTAGCAAGAAGGAGAAACACACACAGTGGAAATGGAAATGGCACTAAAAATGGACTAAGGAAGAGGTTTTTAAACTGTGCTCGCCACGCGGTTGCAAACGGACCCCTCGCCAGTAGCAAAGCGCGCCTGGCTCCTGGCTAATTTCTAACGCCGGACACCGGGGTTGCTGATTCCTAAGCAACGATTTGGCTCCACCCAGGGGGCCTCAAAACAGGCTGAGAACAGCAGAACGACCCCATTTCCTTGGTCTCCAGAGAGCGGGCGTTCTGCACCCACTCGTTCAATACACACCTGCGATTTCATTTTAAGGTTTGTGTGCTGGAGGGGGTGGGATCCCACACTTGTCCCCGTTACGAAAACGGGCCTGTTCATTCTACATGCATCCCACCGAAAAATAAACCACACAGGCAAGCAAGTCATGTTTGCAGGGTTGCAGAGGAAAGCAGCCTTCTGCAACCTCGCTCTGCCTTCTCTTGCAGCTGATAAACACTCATTAGCAAGCAATTGCTGTAACGAAGAAGAAGCAGCAGCAGCAGCCATGCCATCCAGTGTGTAATTAGCACAAACCCTCCTCCTGCCCTCGGCTGAGGCCCTTGCCGTGTAACCAACACCCTATGTTAAAAATAGAGTCCGGGATGCAGTCCCAATTTGCCCTCACCAGAGCCTGAGGTTGCCAACGATAAACAGGTTTGCCTCTCCTGGTTCCTGCCGGCCCAACTCGGAGGGAGGGAAGGGAAGCAGGCAGGCAGCCTCGGATCGGGCAAGGGGAAATGTGCCCTTTAAAAAGGAAAAAACAAACAAACCCCAGAATATTTGATTTTTCAGGAGTCCCGGCTAAGCGGAAACTTTTTATATCTTGCTGAAAAACTCGAGTCCGTCTTAAGAGGCCAGGGAGTGTTTCAAAACATTCGCACACCCGCCGAGCCGCCACAAGAGCACATCCGGAGGATTGTTTGGCAACCCTCCAGGAAATCCAGGCTTGGCATGTCCCTCACCAGGTCGCCCAACAAGCCAGACTCGCCCCATCCTTCGCCCCACGACGCAAGCGAGAGACAAGCCCTCCCTCCTGAGCCTTTGAAGTCAATTCAGAGGTGGCGCCCTAGGTTGAGCACAAACACTCAGACTCAAGCAGCTGGGTGCCAGGCGTTTTCGCCAGGGGGGTGGGAAAGGGACTGGCTGCCCCCGCCGCCCTGAGAAAGCCTGGAAAGCAAGCCCCGAACGGGCCTCAACCTGTCGCACAGCTTGGGGGTAGGGGCTGGGGGTCAGAAAGGCAGGATGCAAGCGTTTGGGCTACACAGGACTCTCAGGCTGAAGGTGGGAAGGAGAGATTAGGTGGGTGGTGAGCTGGTTCTGATGCCGAATATCGACTTCCTCTCTCTCCAAAACTCCAGATTTTGGGGGCAGGGGGAGAGAGAGGGGCTGGAAAATAGGGGAAAAGAACCTGCTGGCTGTGTTCTGTTATCAAGCCGAAGAGTCCTGTGTGACACGGAGGCCCGCAACACAACACAGCTAAGGACACAAAGCTCTAAGCTTCCCCCTAAACATGGGGCACCCCACACAGAGCACCCGCCCCATTCCTCAAGCCTAGCCCCACGTGTCAAAGAAAGCGGGGTGCCCCCCCCCGCAGATTTTGGGGGCAGGGGGAGAGAGAGGGGCTGGAAAATAGGGGAAAAGAACCTGCTGGCTGTGTTCTGTTATCAAGCCGAAGAGTCCTGTGTGACATGGAGGCCCGCAACACAACACAGCTAAGGACACAAAGCTCTAAGCTTCCCCCTAAGCATGGGGCACCCCACACAGAGCACCCGCCCCATTCCTCAAGCCTAGCCCCACGTGTCAAAGAAAGCGGGGTGCCCCCCCCGCAGATTTTGGGGGCAGGGGGAGAGAGAGGGGCTGGAAAATAGGGGAAAAGAACCTGCTGGCTGTGTTCTGTTATCAAGCCGAAGAGTCCTGTGTGACATGGAGGCCCGCAACACAACACAGCTAAGGACACAAAGCTCTAAGCTTCCCCCTAAGCATGGGGCACCCCACACAGAGCACCCGCCCCATTCCCCAAGCCCCTCATTTCCCAAGCCTAGCCCCACGTGTCAAAGAAAGCAGGGTGCCCCCCCCCCACTTAGCAGGAAGATTGATGGGTCCAGCGAGCACGCACTCTGATTTTCCTGCCACCGGGAAATGGGTCTCTTTGCGCGGGTTACTCAAATGGATGCCGCAATTGGTGGCGAACGATGGATTAAAAGTAAAGAGCTCTGGGGTTTGGGAAAAAGCACTTATTTCTTAAAAGCTGTTGGAGGGGTCAGTCGTTACAAAACACCTCCAAAAGTCTCTCCCCTTTCCAAATTGACCCACTCTTTGATTGACATGGCATTCTTGGGGGGGGCGGGGGTTTGAGCTCTGGGTTTTTTTGGGAGGGGGGCATTAAACCTCCTTTAAACTCCCCTCCCCACATATAAGGGATTCTCCATAAATTTGAGGGGCCTGTCTTTAGTCCGAACCCCACTCAGCTGTGCCTTATTATTATTATTGGGGGGGGGGGGTATTGATTTAAAACCTCCACCTTAAGTCTTTCCAGTACAATACTTACTAGTGGGCTTCTCTCATTCAGAAGGCAGACTTTTTTGGGTGGGGGGGCGGGAAGAAGGAGGAGGCACAAATAGACACTCAAAACTTGCCAATGCTAGACCTGTTTTCCGGGAGGAAGAGACATAGAACTCCGTGGGGGTTACTTTGGAGTAGGCAGGCCTAGGATTGTACTATAAACCGGGGGGGGGGGGAGCTTGCCCTGTCCATCTTCCCCCATCCCAATATCTGTCTGGGACTGGCTCACTGGTCTTTTTCGGGCGAGAACAGAGAATTCCTTGTATCCTGAGACATTGCAAAGTCAGGCCCATAACTCACCACCCAAACTGGTATATTTAAAGTGGGGGGAGAGAGAGAGAGGTATACCCAGTCTATGGGCTCACCCTCCCAATTTTCTGCTGGGACATATGGGGGGGGGGTGTTGTAAATCTGCCTTTCCACATCATGCTCTGATATTACACAGCTCCCCTATGAAAATGGGGAGGGGGGTTCCCTTCTTTTTCCAGGTCCCCATTTTTTTGGGGGGGGGGAATCTTTAGAGACAGGTGCTTAGTGGAGGGGACAGTTCTGTCTCTGTTTCCTTAGTCCTATAATAGTCACATCTCTCCCCCCCCCAAAAAAACCCCAAGTCACCTCCATTCATAATTATAAAAACATGGATCTGTTTGTATCCAGGCCTCTTTCGTTGTGTGTATGGGGGGGGGGCGCTTCTCACAATAGTAGCCTATTTTTTATTTTTAGGAGGGGGAGTTCCGTCTTTCCTCATTTCACCACACCCCAAGGACACACCTCCTCCTCCCCCCTCCCCAAACTCTCCTCCACCAACTTCCTCCTTTTCCAGGTTACTTTTTCCGGAGGTGGGGGGGCAGGGAGAAGAAGAAATCACACTACAAAATGGCCCTTTTGCGGAAGGGGAGAAAAAGGGACCCCCCCACTTCATCCAACAACCCCCCCTTCCCACACAATTATGAAAGGGGGAGGTGTTCCACGCTTATTCAGACTAATTTTGGAAGAGCCGACAGAAGGAGGGGGACAAAATCCACTTCTCAGACTCACCTTTGGGGGGGGAAGGATCGGTCTCCCCAATCCCGTAGCCACCCCCTCTATCTAACCCATAATATATTTGAAGGGGGGGTCCATCTCATTCAGTGTAGGGGATCTTGTGCCTACAGGTTTGGAGGGGGAGCCACTTCTCATCTTCCTCCTCCCCCCATATTTATGAAATAAAGGAGGGCTCCCACCTTTGATGACCCCATTTAAAAAGTGGGGTTCACTGTCCCCTCCCTATCTAAACAATGAGGGGGACCACCTTTCTTTCCCTCATTATACTTCTCTCCTCTTTTCCACCCCCTTGTTATAAGAAAAGGGGCGTTTATTGATGTGGGGGGTCCCTCTGCCCCCCCTTTTCCCATACTAATAAGGGTCTCAGTCCTCTCTCGCCTGTTCATAAGGTGGGGGGCTGTCCCCCTTTCCTTCCCCCATTATAAGAGGAGGGTCTCCATAGGTGATAAGAGACAGTCCTCCCTTCGTAAATATATAGGGGTGTCTGTCCCCAGGCCCTTCTCTAAGGTGGGAAGCGTTCTCCTTTGCTCCCCCCCCATTACAATGCCCCCCACTGTACCGATAAGGGGGGGCTCCTTTCCCCTACATTAAGGAGGGGGAAAGCAACTTTCCAGTGATGAATTGAGGGGGTACCCTCCTCCCTGCCTTAATGGGGGTTCCCCACTATACATGAAGCGGGGGTCCTCCTTTCCTATTAATGAGGAGTGTGTGTGCAGGGGGGGTGTCGCCTTTTCATTGAGGGGGAAGGCTACTCTCTAGTGACAAAGTGGCGTTCCCCCTTCCCTTCCCTCTACACATGAGGTGGGGGTCCTTCTCTTCTATCAATAGGTGTGGAGGGGAGTCCCCCTTCCCTCTCCCCCAATTATGATGAGGAAGGGAACTCTATTAAAAAGGGGAGTCCAGTTGTTGTTTTTTAAGGAGATGCTCCTCTTTAGTGACGAAGTGGGGGGTCCCCCTTTCCTTCCCTACCTTAACAGGGGTCCCCCACTATACATGGTCCTCCTCTCCTGTTAATGAGGAGTGTGTGTGGAGGGGGGTCCCCGCTTCCCTCTCCCCCAGTTATGATGAGAAAGGGCGTGCTCCCCATATTAATGAGGGGGGTGGCCTTTTCCTCCCCTGTCCATTATAATGACACGAGGAGAGAGAGTGGGGGGGGCTCTATTTAAAAAGGGGGGTCATCTGTTTTTTTAAAAAAGGGGGTGCTCCCCATATTAATGGGGGGGTGGCCTTTTCCTCCCCCATCCATTATAATGACAAGAGGAGAGGGAGTGTGTGTGGTGGGGGGGGACTCTATTTAAAAAGGGGGGTTCTCTATTTAAAAAGGGGGTGCTCCCCATATTAATGAGGGGGGTGGCCTTTTCCTCCCCCGTCCATTATAATGACACGAGGAGAGAGAGAGTGTGGGGGGGACTCTATTTAAAAAGGGGGTTCTCTATTTAAAAAGGGGGTGCTGCCCATATTAATGAGGGGGGTGGCCTTTTCCTCCCCCGTCCATTATAATGACACGAGGAGAGAGAGAGTGTGGGGGGGACTCTATTTAAAAAGGGGGTTCTCTATTTAAAAAGGGGGTGCTGCCCATATTAATGAGGAGGGGGTGGCCTTTTCCTCCCCCATCCATTATAATGACAAGAGGAGAGGGAGTGTGTGTGGTGGTGGGGGACTCTATTTAAAAAGGGGGGTTCTCTATTTAAAAAGGGGGTGCTCCCCATATTAATGAGGGGGGGTGGCCTTTTCCTCCCCCGTCCATTATAATGACACGAGGAGAGAGAGAGTGGGGGGGACTCTATTTAAAAAGGGGGGTTCTCTATTTAAAAAGGGGGTGCTCCCCATATTAATGAGGGGGGTGGCCTTTTCCTCCCCCGTCCATTATAATGACAGGAGAAGAGGGAGTATGTGTGGTGGTGGGGGACTCTATTTAAATAGGGGGGTCCTCTATTTAAAAAGGGGGTGCTCCCCATATTAATGAGGGGGGTGGCCTTTTCCTCCCCTGTCTATTATAATGACACGAGGGAGAGAGAGTGTGGGGGGGACTCTATTTAAAAAGGGGGGTTCTCTTTTTAAAAAGGGGGTGCTCCCCACATTAGTGAGGGGGGTGGCCTTTTCCTCCCCCATCCATTATAATGACAAGAGGAGAGGGAGTGTGTGTGGTGGTGGGGGACTCTATTTAAAAAGGGGGGTTCTCTATTTAAAAAGGGGGTGCTCCCCATATTAATGAGGGGGGGTGGCCTTTTCCTCCCCCGTCCATTATAATGACAGGAGGAGAGAGAGAGTGTGGGGGGGACTCTATTTAAAAAGGGGGTTCTCTATTTAAAAAGGGGGTGCTCCCCACATTAATGAGGGGGGTGGCCTTTTCCTCCCCCATCCATTATAATGACAAGAGGAGAGGGAGTGTGTGTGGTGGTGGGGGACTCTATTTAAAAAGGGGGGTTCTCTATTTAAAAAGGGGGTGCTCCCCATATTAATGAGGGGGGGTGGCCTTTTCCTCCCCCGTCCATTATAATGACACGAGGAGAGAGAGAGTGGGGGGGACTCTATTTAAAAAGGGGGGTTCTCTATTTAAAAAGGGGGTGCTCCCCATATTAATGAGGGGGGGTGGCCTTTTCCTCCCCCGTCCATTATAATGACAGGAGGAGAGAGAGAGTGTGGGGGGGACTCTATTTAAAAAGGGGGTTCTCTATTTAAAAAGGGGGTGCTCCCCATATTAATGAGGGGGGTGGCCTTTTCCTCCCCCGTCCATTATAATGACACGAGGAGAGAGAGAGTGTGGGGGGGACTCTATTTAAAAAGGGGGTTCTCTATTTAAAAAGGGGGTGCTGCCCATATTAATGAGGAGGGGGTGGCCTTTTCCTCCCCCATCCATTATAATGACAAGAGGAGAGGGAGTGTGTGTGGTGGTGGGGGACTCTATTTAAAAAGGGGGGTTCTCTATTTAAAAAGGGGGTGCTCCCCATATTAATGAGGGGGGGTGGCCTTTTCCTCCCCCGTCCATTATAATGACACGAGGAGAGAGAGAGTGGGGGGGACTCTATTTAAAAAGGGGGGTTCTCTATTTAAAAAGGGGGTGCTCCCCATATTAATGAGGGGGGGTGGCCTTTTCCTCCCCCGTCCATTATAATGACAGGAGGAGAGAGAGAGTGTGGGGGGGGACTCTATTTAAAAAGGGGGTTCTCTATTTAAAAAGGGGGTGCTCCCCATATTAATGAGGGGGGTGGCCTTTTCCTCCCCCGTCCATTATAATGACACGAGGAGAGAGAGAGTGTGGGGGGGGACTCTATTTAAAAAGGGGGTCCTCTATTTAAAAAGGGGGTGCTCCCCACATTAATGAGGGGGGTGGCCTTTTCCTCCCCCGTCCATTATAATGACAGGAGAAGAGGGAGTATGTGTGGTGGTGGGGGACTCTATTTAAATAGGGGGGTCCTCTATTTAAAAAGGGGGTGCTCCCCATATTAATGAGGGGGGTGGCCTTTTCCTCCCCTGTCTATTATAATGACACGAGGAGAGGGAGAGGGAGTGTGGTGGTGGGGGACTCTATTTAAATAGGGGGGTCCTCTATTTAAAAAGGGGGTGCTCCCCACATTAATGAGGGGGGGTGGCCTTTTCCTCCCCCGTCCATTATAATGACAGGAGGAGAGAGAATGTGGGGGGACTCTATTTAAAAAGGGGGTCCTCTATTTAAAAAGGGGGTGCTCCCCATATTAATGAGGGGGGTGGCCTTTTCCTCCCCCGCCCATTATAATGACACGAGGAGAGGGAATGTGTGCGGTGGGGGGGACTCTATTTAAAAGGGGGGTCCTCTATTTAAAAAGGGGGTGCTCCCCACATTAATGAGGGGGGTGGCCTTTTCCTCCCCTGTCTATTATAATGACACGAGGAGAGGGAGAGAGAGTGTGGGGGGACTCTATTTAAAAGGGGGGTCCTCTGTTTAAAAAGGGGGTGCTCCCCACATTAATGAGGGGGGTGGCCTTTTCCTCCCCCGTCCATTATAATGACACGAGGAGAGGGAGTGTGTGTGGTGGGGGGGACTCTATTTAAATAGGGGGGTCCTCTATTTAAAAAGGGGGTGCTCCCCATATTAATGAGGGGGGGTGGCCTTTTCCTCCCCTGTCTATTATAATGACACGAGGAGAGGGAGAGAGAGTGTGGTGGTGGGGACTCTATTTAAAAAGGGGGTCCTCTATTTAAAAAGGGGGGTACTCTATTTAAAAAGGGGGTGCTCCCCACATTAATGAGGGGGGTGGCCTTTTCCTCCCCCGTCCATTATAATGACACGAGGAGAGGGAGAGAGAGTGTGGTGGTGGGGACTCTATTTAAAAAGGGGGTCCTCTATTTAAAAAGGGGGTACTCTATTTAAAAAGGGGGTGCTCCCCATATTAATGAGGGGGGTGGCCTTTTCCTCCCCCGTCCATTATAATGACACGAGGAGAGGGACAGTGTGTGGTGGGGGGGACTCTATTTAAAAGGGGGGGTCATCTGTTTTTTAAAAAAGGGGGTGCTCCCCATATTAATGAGGGGGGTGGCCTTTTCCTCCCCCGTCTATTATAATGACACGAGGAGAGGGAGTGTGTGGTGGTGGGGGGACTCTATTTAAAAAGGGGGGTTCTCTATTTAAAAAGGGGGTGCTCCCCACATTAATGAGGGGGGTGGCCTTTTCCTCCCCCGTCCAGCATAATGACACGAGGAGAGAGAGAGTGTGGGGGGACTCTATTTAAAAAGGGGGTCCTCTATTTAAAAAGGGGGGTCCTCTATTTAAAAAGGGGGGTCCTCTATTTAAAAAGGGGGTCCTCTTTTTTAAAAGGGGGTGCTCCCCACATTAATGAGGGGGGTGGCCTTTTCCTCCCCCGTCCATTATAATGACACGAGGAGAGAGAGAGTGGGGGGGACTCTATTTAAAAAGGGGGTCCTCTATTTAAAAAGGGGGTGCTCCCCACATTAGTGAGGGGGGCGGCCTTTTCCTCCCCCGTCCATCATAATGACACGAGGAGAGGGTATGTGTGTGGTGGTGGGGGGGTCCCCCCCAAGGCCTATATATATATATAGGGGGGTCGTGCCTCCCCTCCCCCCCCCACAGAAGCCCCGCCCCTTCCCCTCCCCCCCGCGACCACCCACCTTGCGCCCCTGGTAGGCCTCGAAGGCGCGCAGGGCCGAGTCGGTGAGCTTGACGTGGAAGACGGAGACGCGGGTGCCGCGGCCGAGCCGCCCGCACGACAGCGCGTAGCCCCCCTCCGCCAGCGCCGCCATCTTGGGAACCTCCGCCGAGGGAGGAGGAGGAGGCGGCGGAGGCGGAGGCGCCCGGCCACGCCCCCTCATGCCTAGATTATGCGGCGCCGCGTGCCACGCCTTCCACGCCCTCCGCCTGACCCTGGCGCGGAGAACCTCCGGCGCTCGCTCCGCCCCCCGTGGCGTCATCGCGCAGCCGCGAAGCACGCCGGGAAACGTAGTCCCCACCAGTTCTCCCCCCTCTCTCTATCCCACGCTGGGTTAAACTAAGGGAGGGGAGGGCATGCTGTCTTCTACAACATAATAATAATAATAATAAGTAATGATGATCACGATAAAATTAATAATAATAATAATAATAATAATAATAATAATAATAATAATAATAATAATAATAATAATAGAATAATTAATAATTGTAATTTTTAATAAGGTTATGTATTTGTTTATAATGTTTATAATGTTTATAATGTTGTGAAAACCAATAAAAAATGGGGGGGGAATGATAAATAATATTTAATACTAAATTATATTTAATATTTGATGAATTATTGTATTTTAATATCTTGATGGAAGCCGCCCAGAGTGGCTGGGGAAACCCAGCCAGATGGGCGGAGTATAAATAATAATAAACCAGTAGAATCCATTAATTCCAAAGGGCCTCCCCCCCTAAGGCTAACGTTGGATGCAGATTTGATTAACAAGTTAATTTAGCATAAACAGCTATATTCATTATAGGGCGTACATTTTGTCGTAGAGCATCATGCTGTGTAATTTATCGTTCTTTTTATATACGGTATATATTAAGCGTGTGGAAATTAACTGACTTACGTTGGCTGTGCCCAGTGATTTTCAATGGGTCTACTCTGTTTATGTACTTGGATGCAACAACTGACCCCAATTTATATTTCATGTGGTTATAAACTCTTATTTGCATGTTGTGCAACTCTTTTATTTATTTATTTTTATATATTTCAGTCTATATTGATGAATCACACGGTTGTACTTATGCGTTTAGTGGCATTTATACGCCTTAACAAAGTTTTATACAGTATAGAAATCTAATTCCTCGGGAAGAGGTAGAGAAAGACTACATGTACGGCAGCTCGAGAGGGCCAAAAAGACTCTTTTCGGTAGGCTATGGCGCGCAGTGCGCAAGCGCCTTGCCGCAAAGCACGCTGGGAAGTGTTGTTTTCACTCTGGATAACCGCGTCGCTATCACTTTTTTCCAAGTAATTACATAAATCATGTTTTCCATAGCAGCCTGCTATGTGTATCTCTCGAAATAAAGAATAACAATAAAATAAATAAATAAATAAATAAATAAATAAGGCGCGCAAAGCATGCTGGGTAATTCTCTCTCCCCGCCTCTTTGTTGCTAGGCGCGTCACAGGCCAAACTCATAATACTGTAACTGAGGGGGCGGAGCAATTCAAATGACGCCTACGTGTTGCGTCACGAGGGGGCGGGGCCAAGGTGTTTTTCCTTCTTCCCGACCTCTCCGACGTCAGCGAGAAGGCCGCCCTCTATTGGTCGAAGCCGAGAAGCGCGCCTCCGCCGCAAAAAAAAAAAACGTACGCTACCCGGGATGCAAAGCGTCGGACGCGCACCGCCTCTTCCGGTCGAATCTTTCGATTTTGATTGGTGCGACGTCACGGGCCAAAGGTGCGCTTCCGTTTCCGGAGACAGAGGACGGGGCGAGGGACGAGGATAAACATGGTCAGCTTGGCAGGAGGCAGGTAAGGGCTCGGCCGGAGCAGCAGCAGAGAGAGGGGGAGGCCTGAATTGTGCTGGGAGCCTCTGAGCATGCACAGAGTGATTGAAGCTTCTGAGCATGCGCAGAACTGCCCCTGGGGGTTGAAGCCCCTGAGCATAGAATCATAGAATCCTAGAGTTGGAAGAGACCACAAGGGCCATCGAGTCCAACCCCCTGCCAAGCAGGAAACACCATCAGAGCACTCCTGACATATGGCTGTCAAGCCTCTGCTTAAAGACCTCCAAAGGAGGAGACTCCACCACACTCCTTGGCAGCAAATTCCACTGTCAAACAGCTCTTACTGTCAGGAAGTTCTTCCTAATGTTTAGGGGGAATCTTCTTTCTTGTAGTTTGGATCCATTGCTCCGTGTCCGCTTCTCTGGAGCAGCAGAAAACAACCTTTCTCCCTCCTCTATGTGACATCCTTTTATATATTTGAACATGGCTATCATATCACCCCTTCACCTCCTCTTCTCCAGGCTAAACATGCCCAGCTCCCTTAGCCGTTCCTCATAAGGCATCGTTTCCAGGCCTTTGACCATTTTGGTTGCCCTCCTCTGGACACGTTCCAGTTTGTCAGTGTCCTTCTTGAACTGTGGTGCCCAGAACTGGACACAGTACTCCAGGTGAGGTCTGACCAGAGCAGAATACAGTGGCACTATTACTTCCCTTGATCTAGATGCTATACTCCTATTGATGCAGCCCAGAATTGCATTGGCTTTTTTAGCTGCCGCGTCACACTGTTGGCTCATGTCAAGTCTGTGGTCAACCAAGACTCCTAGATCCTTTTCACATGTACTGCTCTCAAGCCAGGTGTCACTCTTGTAACTTGGAAGCCACGGGTTCGAGTCCTACCCTCCAGAGCAGGAGAAAAAAAGTTGGCTCAGTGTTGGCTCACTGTTGGCTCAGCATGCACAGAGTGCACCTTATCTATTAAAGCCATGTGGCAAGACGTGGTGTTCCTTGTGCAGGGCCTTTTCCTTCCACTTCCAGAGTGCGAATATGCCCCAGAGCATACGCAGAATACCTGTGAACATGATGGTAATAATAATAATAATTTTTTACTTATACCTCGCCCTCCCCAGCCAAGACCAGGTTCAGGGCGGCTAACAACCCATAATAAAAGCAAGTTGATTAAAATACAATTTTAAAAAGATTAAAGGACAACATTAAAACATTAAGGTGCAGGCTCTTCACAGGACGAGAAAGGAAAAAGAAAGAGGGGGAGGGAATCAAACTGATTCTAAGCCAAAGGCCAGGTGGAACAACTCTGTCTTACAGGCAAGTGTTTCCTTCCCCCTGCAGACAGTGTATTTTCTGAGCATGTACAGAGTGCATTTGTTGCCTGGAGAGGAGAGGCCATTTTCTGAGACCTAAACGTCCTCATCAAAACTTATACAGTAGTACCTCTGCGAACGGGATCCGCAACACGAACAGAACACAACCCTTGTATGCACGGGTCGCGATTTTCCGCTTCTGCGCATGCGCGTGACATCATTTTGAGCGCATGTGCAAGCAGCAAAACCTGGAAGTAACCCTTTCCGGTACTTCCAGGTCGTCGCGAGACGCAAAATGAAAAGATTTAACTGAAGCAAACGTAAGTGTGTGCTTATAAAAATATAAAACTCAACACACACAAAACCAGGACTGTCTGTCGTAATGAAACCTGAACAAATGAAGCAAAAAGTTCTCTTTTCTTTCTCCCCCCACTCCACCCCCAGATCCCTCCTCCTCATGCAGAGGATTTCGGCTGCTGTGCTTTACCGGCGTGGGATCAGTTCCCTTTTCTCCATGCCGCTGTCTCCAGAGCCAGCAGCTGCCTGCCGGAGTTTCCCTCAGCTGGTGACGCCATGGGGCTGCCAACAGATCCGGACGAAAGCCCGCGGCAATGAGTACCAACCCTCAAACCTCAAGAGGAAACACAAGCACGGCTGGATCAAGCGCATCCGCACTCGCAGCGGCATCGAGGTGATCCTCCGACGGATGTTGAAAGGCAGGAAGTCTCTGACCCATTAAAAAAACACCCCCTGCGTCAAAAGCTTCAAACCGGTTCATTTTGCTATAATGCGCTAAAGAGTCTTGCGCACCACAAACTGGAACAGAAGGTCTTCCATTTCTGCAATGTCTGTGTGGGTCCTTCCTTGGATTGGAAGCCAATGATTTTTCTATGGGGATTTGTCAGCTGAATCGAAACCGAAAACTTTCGTAGGTGTCATTGCCGTTCAGGAATCGAGATTTATTTCCCGCCTTTCTGCAAAGCAAATAAATTGTTGTTGTTGTTTAGTTGTGTCTGACTCTTCGTGACCCCCTGGACCAGAGAGAGAGAGAGAGAGAGAGAGAGAGAGAGAGAGAGAGAGAGAGAGAGTAGATTCCTTTCCTGAGGGAGGAGAGGAAATAATAAGTCTATAAGGTTGGCGGGGGGCATTAAAATGCCCGGCAGCCCCCACCCCGAGAGGCATAAACACATATCCCAAAGTGATTTTTGCTGCTGCCCCATCTCTGCGTTTTCTCCATCAGTTGCAAAAAAGCGTGGCACAGCTTTGAGTGTGTTGTTGTTGAGTCGTTTAGTCGTGTCCGCCTCTTCGTGACCCCCTGGACCAGAGCACGCCAGGCACTCCTGTCTTCCACTGCCTCCCGCAGTTTGGTCAGACTCATGTTTGCAGCTTCGAAAACCCTGTCCCACCATCTCGTCCTCCGTCGTCCCCTTCTCCTTGTGCCCTCCATCTTTCCCAACATCAGGGTCTTTTCCAGGGAGTCTTCTCTTCTCATGAGGTGGCCAAAGTCTTGGAGCCTCAGCTTCAGGATCTGTCCTTACCGTGAGCACTCAGGGCTGATTTCCTTCAGAATGGAGAGGTTTGATCTTCTTGCAGTCCATGGGACTCTCAAGAGTCTCCTCCAGCACCAGAATTCAAAAGCATCCATTCTTCGGCCATCAGCCTTCTTTATGGTCCAGCTCTCACTTCCATACATCACTACAGTGGTACCTCGGGTTAAGAACTTAATTCGTTCTGGAGGTCCGTTCTTAACCTGAAACTGTTCTTAACCTGAAGCACCACTTTAGCTAATGGGGGCCTCCTGCTGCTGCCGCGCTGCCGGAGCACGATTTCTGTTCTCATCCTGAAGCAAAGTTCTTAACCTGAAGCACTATTTCTGGGTTAGCGGAGTCTGTGTGAGAGCCAGTGTGGTGTGGTGGTTAAGAGCGGTAGTCACGTAATCTGGTGAACCGGGTTCGCTTCCCCGCTCCTCCACCTGCAGCTGCTGGGTGACCTTGGGCCAGTCACACTTCTCTGAAGTCTCTCAGCCCCACTCACCTCACAGTGTTTGTTGTGGGGGAGGAAGGGAAAGGAGATTGTTAGCCGCTTTGAGACTCCTGAAGGGGAGTGAAAGGCGGGATATCAAATCCAAACTCTTCTTCTTCTTCTGTAACTTGAAGCATATGTAACCTGAAGTGTATGTAACCCGAGGTACCACTGTACTGGGAAAACCGGCAAGCCACTCCAGTATCGCTGCCAAGAAAACTCCATGGACACAGACAACAGGCATATAGGAACATAGGAAGGTGATTTATGCAAAAACCCTCCAGCCCCACAGCATTGCGCCTCCATGCCTGGATAGAATCCCCAGCGCCTTCCAGATTCTTGCCTAGGCAGCTATTTCTGCAGGCAGGAACCCGTCAGGTGCAGCTGCCTCCTCCAGCCCCGCCCAGATCCCTGCTTAGGCAGCCGCTTCTGCAGGCAGGAACCCGTCAGGTGCAGCTGCCTCCTCCAGCCCCGCCCAGATCCCTGCTTAGGCAGCCGCTTCTGCAGGCAGAAACCCGTCAGGTGCAGCTGCCTCCTCCAGCCCCGCCCAGATCCCTGCTTAGGCAGCCGCTTCTGCAGGCAGGAACCCGTCAGGTGCAGCTGCCTCCTCCAGCCCCGCCCAGATCCCTGCTTAGGCAGCCGCTTCTGCAGGCAGGAACCCGTCAGGTGCAGCTGCCTCCTCCAGCCCCGCCCAGATCCCTGCTTAGGCAGCCGCTTCTGCAGGCAGAAACCCGTCAGGTGCAGCTGCCTCCTCCAGCTCCACCCAGATTCCTGCTTAGGCAGCCGCTTCTGCAGGCAGAAACCCGTCAGGTGCAGCTGCCTCCTCCAGCCCCGCCCAGATCCCTGCTTAGGCAGCCGCTTCTGCAGGCAGGAACCCGTCAGGTGCAGCTGCTTCCTCCAGCCCCGCCCAGATCCCTGCTTAGGCAGCCGCTTCTGCAGGCAGGAACCCGTCAGGTGCAGCTGCCTCCTCCAGCCCCGCCCAGATCCCTGCTTAGGCAGCCGCTTCTGCAGGCAGGAACCCGTCAGGTGCAGCTGCCTCCTCCAGCCCCGCCCAGATCCCTGCTTAGGCAGCCGCTTCTGCAGGCAGGAACCCGTCAGGTGCAGCTGCCTCCTCCAGCCCCGCCCAGATTCCTGCTTAGGCAGCCGCTTCTGCAGGCAGAAACCCGTCAGGTGCAGCTGCCTCCTCCAGCCCCGCCCAGATCCCTGCTTAGGCAGCCGCTTCTGCAGGCAGAAACCCGTCAGGTGCAGCTGCCTCCTCCAGCCCCGCCCAGATCCCTGCTTAGGCAGCCCTTCTGCAGGCAGGAACCCGTCAGGTGAAGCTGCCTCCTCCAGCCCCGCCCAGATTCCTACTTAGGCAGCCGCTTCTGCAGGCAGGAACCCGTCAGGTGCAGCTGCTTCCTCCAGCCCCGCCCAGATCCCTGCTTAGGCAGCCGCTTCTGCAGGCAGGAACCCGTCAGGTGCAGCTGCCTCCTCCAGCCCCGCCCAGATCCCTGCTTAGGCAGCCCTTCTGCAGGCAGAAACCCGTCAGGTGCAGCTGCCTCCTCCAGCCCCGCCCAGATCCCTGCTTAGGCAGCCGCTTCTGCAGGCAGGAACCCGTCAGGTGCAGCTGCCTCCTCCAGCCCCGCCCAGATTCCTACTTAGGCAGCCGCTTCTGCAGGCAGAAACCCGTCAGGTGCAGCTGCTTCCTCCAGCCCCGCCCAAATTCCTACTTAGGCAGCCGCTTCTGCAGGCAGGAACCCGTCAGGTGCAGCTGCCTCCTCCAGCCCCGCCCAGATCCCTGCTTAGGCAGCCGCTTCTGCAGGCAGGAACCCGTCAGGTGCAGCTGCCTCCTCCAGCCCCGCCCAGATCCCTGCTTAGGCAGCTGCTTCTGCAGGCAGGAACCCGTCAGGTGCAGCTGCCTCCTCCAGCCCCGCCCAGATCCCTACTTAGGCAGCCACTTCTGCAGGCAGAAACCCGTCAGGTGCAGCTGCCTCCTCCAGCCCCGCCCAGATTCCTACTTAGGCAGCCGCTTTTGCAGGCAGAAACCCGTCAGGTGCAGCTGCCTCCTCCAGCCCCGCCCAGATCCCTGCTTAGGCAGCCGCTTCTGCAGGCAGGAACCCGTCAGGTGCAGCTGCTTCCTCCAGCCCCGCCCAGATCCCTGCTTAGGCAGCCGCTTCTGCAGGCAGAAACCCGTCAGGTGCAGCTGCCTCCTCCAGCCCCGCCCAGATCCCTGCTTAGGCAGCCGCTTCTGCAGGCAGAAACCCGTCAGGTGCAGCTGCCTCCTCCAGCCCTGCCCAGATTCCTACTTAGGCAGCCACTTCTGCAGGCAGAAACCCATCAGGTGCAGGTGCCTCCTCCAGCCCCGCCCAGATCCCTGCTTAGGCAGCCGCTTCTGCAGGCAGAAACCCGTCAGGTGCAGCTGCCTCCTCCAGCCCCGCCCAGATCCCTGCTTAGGCAGCCCTTCTGCAGGCAGAAACCCATCAGGTGCAGCTGCCTCCTCCAGCCCCGCCCAGATCCCTGCTTAGGCAGCCGCTTCTGCAGGCAGAAACCCGTCAGGTGCAGCTGCTTCCTCCAGCCCCGCCCAGATCCCTGCTTAGGCAGCCGCTTCTGCAGGCAGGAACCCGTCAGGTGCAGCTGCTTCCTCCAGCCCCGCCCAGATTCCTACTTAGGCAGCCGCTTCTGCAGGCAGGAACCCGTCAGGTGCAGCTGCCTCCTCCAGCCCCGCCCAGATCCCTACTTAGGCAGCCGCTTCTGCAGGCAGAAACCCGTCAGGTGCAGCTGCGTCCTCCAGCCCCGCCCAGATTCCTACTTAGGCAGCCGCTTCTGCAGGCAGGAACCCGTCAGGTGCAGCTGCCTCCTCCAGCCCCGCCCAGATTCCTACTTAGGCAGCCCTTCTGCAGGCAGGAACCCGTCAGGTGCAGCTGCCTCTTCCAGCCCCGCCCAGATCCCTACTTAGGCAGCCGCTTCTGCAGGCAGAAACCCATCAGGTGCAGCTGCCTCCTCCAGCCCCGCCCAGATTCCTACTTAGGCAGCCGCTTCTGCAGGCAGAAACCCGTCAGGTGCAGCTGCCTCCTCCAGCCCCGCCCAGATCCCTGCTTAGCAGGCAGAAACACGTCAGGTGCAGCTGCCTCCTCCAGCCCCGCCCAGATCCCTGCTTAGGCAGCCCTTCTGCAGGCAGAAACCCGTCAGGTGCAGCTGCCTCCTCCAGCCCTGCCCAGATCCCTGCTTAGGCAGCCCTTCTGCAGGCAGAAACCCGTCAGGTGCAGCTGCCTCCACCAGCCGACTCCCGCCCTTTGCTCTTGCGGCCGCGGCCCCTTTAAAAAACCCAGGCCTCTTGGAGAAACTCCATTTCCCGGCATGCCCTCCCGGAAGCCCCGCCCACCCACATCCGGCCTTCCCTCCCTCTGACTCGCCTTCCCTTTTCCGCGGCGGCGGCGAGAGCGAAAGGAGGGTGGAGAAGGGGCGTGGCCCTCGGAGCGGCAGCCGCGCGGGCCAATGGCGACGCCGCTTCCGCCTGGGGGCAGCCAATGGGCGCCGTCGGAGGGCGTGGCCTCGCTGTGGGAGGGGGGGGCCCGGGGAGGCGGCGGCGGCGGCGGCCGGAGGGGGGGGGGCGAGAAGTTGCTGAGGAGGCGCCTGGAGGGGGAAGATGGTAGGTGGGCGGCCGCCCGCCCCGCGCAGGCCCCTCCCCCGGGGGAAGGAGCCCCCCCAACGGGTGGGGGGGCCTCCTTGGGGGGCGGGGCGGAGGGTGGGGGGCTCATTGAGGGGGGGAGGGGAGCCTCAATAAGGTGGGGGGGTCCCATTGGGGCAGGGGGCTCTGGAAAGAGGCCTGGGGGGTGATTATTATTGGGGGGGCTGTGCATTGGCTTGCAAGGGGGGGGGAGGCCTGGGTCTCTTTTGGGGGAGGATGTGCTTTTGGGGGGCAGCACTGAGGCTGGGGGGGTCCAGTGAGGCTGGGGGGGTCCTGTGCTCTGGCTTGCAAGGGGGGAGGCCTGGGTCTCTTTTTGGGGGGCGAGGATGTGCTTTTAGGGGGCAGCACTGAGGCTGGGGGGGGTCCAGTGAGGCTGGGGGGGTCCTGTGCTCTGGCTTGCAAGGGGGGGGAGGCCTGGGTCTCTTTTTGGGGAGGATGTGCTTTTAGGGGGCAGCACTGAGGCTGGGGGGGTCCAGTGAGGCTGGGGGGGTCCTGTGCTCTGGCTTGCAAGGGGGGGAGGCCTGGGTCTCTGTTTTTTTTTGGGGGGGAGGATGTGCTTTTAAGGGGCAGCACTGAGGATGGAGGGGTCCAGTGGGGTTAGGGTGCTGTGCATTACTAACTGGTGGGGCTAAGCGGGGGGGGTGTCTCATCTGTGGGGCAGGGAGGCTGGGGGGGGTCCTGTGCACAGGCTTCCAAGGTGGGGCAAGGGGCTCTGGAAAGGGGCCTGGGGGTGGTGATTATTATTGGGGGGGGCTGTGCATTGGCTTGCAAGGGGGGGAGGCCTGGGTCTCTTTTTTGGGGGGGAGGATGTGCTTTTAGGGGCAGCACTGAGGATGGGGGGGTCCAGTGGGGTTAGGGTGCTGTGCATTACTAACTGGTGGGGCTAAGCGGGGGGGGTGTCTCATCTGTGGGGCAGGGAGGCTGGGGGGGTCCTGTGCTCAGGCTTGTTTTGGGGGGGAGGGTGTGCTTTTAGGAGGCAGCACTAAGGATGGGGGGGTCCAGTGAGGGTGGGGGGGTGAGTCCTGTGCACAGGCTTCCAAGGTGGGGCAGGGGGCTCTGGAAAGGGGCTGGGGGTGGTGATTATTATTGGGGGGGCTGTGCATAGGCTTGCAAGGGGGGGAGGCCTGGGTCTCTTTTGGGGGGGGGAGTATGTACTTTTAGGGGGCAGCACTGAGGATGGGGGGGTCCAGTGGGGTTAGGGTGCTGTGCATTACTAACTGGTGGGGCTAAGCGGGGGGGGGTGTCTCATCTGTCGGGCAGGGAGGCTTTGGGGGTCCTGTGCATTGGCTTGCAAGGGGGGGAGGCCTGGGTCTCTGTTTTTTGGGGGGGAGGGTGTGCTTTTAGGAGGCAGCGCTGAGGCTGGGGGGTCCAGTGAGGCTGGGGGGGGGGAGTAGTCCTGTGCACAGGCTTCCAAGGTGGGGCAGGGGGCTCTGGAAAGGGGCCTGGGGGTGGTGATTATTATTGGGGGGGCTGTGCATTGGCTTGCAAGGGGGGGAGGCCTGGGTCTCTTTTTGGGGGGGGAGGATGTACTTTTAGGGGGCAGCACTGAGGCTGGGGCGGTCCAGTGGGGTTAGGGTGCTGTGCATTACTAACTGGTGGGGCTAAGCGGGGGGGGGGTGTCTCCTCTGTGGGGCAGGGAGGCTGGGGGGGTCCTGTGCTCAGGCTTGCAAGGGGGGGAGGCCTGGGTCTCTGTTTGGGGGGGGGAGGGTGTGCTTTTAGGAGGCAGCAGTGAGGCTGGGGGGGGGTCCAGTGGGGTTAGGGTGCTGTGCATTACTAACTGGTGGGGCTAAGCGGGGGGGGTGTCTCATTTGTGGGGCAGGGAGGCAGACTGGGGTCTGGGGTGCTTTCAGGTCAGCGGCAGAGGGGGGAGCCTGATGAGGAAAAAGAGGGGGCCATGGGGGTGGTCCTTTTTTCTGCTTCTTTCCCCCCCATCCCGTCCCATCCCCCTTCCATCAGGGAGGGGCTTTCTTACAACTGGCGTTGTAAGAGAAGCACCCTTGTTGGGTTGCTGTGTGAACAAAGCCGGGGTGGGGGCTAGGGGGTGTCTTAGTGAGCTTATAGGGCAGGAGGTGCAAATTTTGGGGGACAGGAAAAGCATCCGTCAGTGAGGCTGGGGTGACTTGGGAAGACCCCAGACCTGCATGTTGGGTGTCTGGAAAACGTTGCTTTTCCAAAGGTTCGGGCTTTGCTGTCGGAATGGGGGGGGGACACGGGGGTTCGGGGCGACCATTGAGCAGGTTTCCTGCTGGGGGGGGGGGTTGGCTTTGCTCAGAGAGCACGCTTTGTTGTCAGGGGGTGTCATTCCAGGCGTTTTATGCAATTCTCCCTGCTTCCTGCTCACAACAACCCTGAAAGGTAGGCTAGGTTGAGAGAGGCAGCCACTGGGTGCAAAGTCGCCGCAGTGAGCTTTGTGTTGCTGAGTGGGGATTTGAACTCAGGTCTCTGCCAGGCTGTAGCCTGACACCCCAACCGTTGTGCCACACTTTTTGTTCTTGGTCTGGATGGTTTCTGTGCAGCAAGAATATGCCTCTGGGAAAGGTTAGCGGATTCTGCATTGGGGTGAGTCCGTTGCCTGTTTCAGGGGTGCTTATAGGTTGTGGTGAGGCCTGCCTAGATCATAGAAGAAATCACAGGGTTGTAGAGTTGGAAGGGACCCTGACGATCATCATCAACCCCCTTGCAATGTAAGAATTTGCAGCTGTCCCTGACGGGAATCACACTTTGGCATTATTAGCACTGCGCTCTAACCAATTAAGCCGCCCTGAACCCAGTCTTGGCTGGGGAGGGCGGGGTATAAATAATTTATTATTATTATTATTATTATTATTATTATTATTATTATTATTATTAAGCTACGCAGTGGATTGCAGATGTGGCACTTTGAGCCTAGGGCTTTATATAAGGCATCTTCCTATTTTGACTATATTTGGAACCACGAAGACTAGTAACTTACTGTTTAGGGGCAACATATATATATAATGAGAGGGACGTGGGTGGTGCTGTGGGTTAAACCACAGAGCCTAGGACTTGCCGATCAGAAGGTCGGCGGTTCGAATCCCCGCAATGACGGGGTGAGCTCCCGTTGCTCGGTCCCTGCTCCTGCCAACCTAGCAGTTCGAAAGCACAAAAGTGCAAGTAGATAAATAGGTACCACTCTGGCGGGAAGGTAAACAGCGTTTCCGTGCGCTGCAGAAGCGGCTTAGTCATGCTAGCCACGTGACCCGGAAGCTGTACGCCGGCTCCCTCGCCCAGTAAAGCGAGATGAGCGCCGCAACCCCAGAGTCGGTCACAACTTGGACCTAACGATCAGGGGTCCCTTTACCTTTACCTATATATATAATGCTAATATGAATACGTTGCTAAAATTAACGGGGGTTTTGTAGGAGGGATCAAGTTTCTAGTCCTTAACGGCTGCGAAGGGTCAGGCAGCTTCCTGTATTTGTGGCACGCTGAATGGAGCTCCAGCAAGAGAAAAGCAAAGGGGGAGCGTCCGCCCCTAAAGATGCTTGCTGCTTAAAAGCCTGTCTGTGGTTTCACTTTCCTTTCTGTTTTGCTTCATTCCAGGCTGATTTTCTGAAAGGCTTGCCTGTCTACAATAAAAGCAATTTCAGCCGTTTCCACGCAGATTCTGTATGTAAAGCGTCGGTGAGTACCAGCTCTTGGCTTGGGATCCAACAAAGTCGCACTTGAGGTCCTTTCAGAGAGTCTTTTCGAGGGTTCATGGTCCTGGTTATTTCAGTTTTTTGGGGGGGAGGGTGAACCCAGAACTGATCTCCTACTAAGACACTCCCATTTGTGCCCGATTTCATAGAATGATAGTATTGTCAAGTGGATCTTCTAGTCCAACCCCTTGCAGTGCAGGAATCTCAACTAAATCATGCATGACAATTAATAATAATAATAAATTATTATTTATACCCCCACCCATCTGGCTGGGCTTCCCCAGCCACTCTGGGCAGCTTCCAAAAAAATATGAAAATACTGTAATACATCAAGCATTAAAAGCTTCCCTAAACAGGGCTGCCTTCAGATGTCTTCTAAAAGTCTGGTAGTTGTTGTTCTCTTTGATATCTGGTGGGAGGGTGTTCCACAGGGCGGGTGCCACCACCGAGAAGGCCCTCTGCCTGGTTCCCTGTAACTTGGCTTCTCGCAGGGAGGGAACTGCCAGAAGGCCCTCGGCGCTGGACCTCAATGTCCGGGCAGAACGATGGGGGTGGAGACCATCCAACCTTTGTTTAGAAACATCTAAGGAATTATAGAGCCCCCCATCTCTTGAGGGAGTCAGTTCCACTGGTGAACAGCTCTTACCGTCAGAAATTTCTTCCTGGTGTTTAGTCAGAATCTCCTTTCTTGTAACTTGAATCCATTGGTTTGGGTCCCAGTAGTGATGTATGGAAGTGAGAGCTGGACCATAAAGAAGGCTGATGGCCAAAGAATGGATGCTTTTGAATTCTGGTGCTGGAGGAGACTCTTGAGAGGCCCATGGACTGCAAGAAGATCCAACCTCTCCATTCTGAAGGAAATCAGCCCTGAGTGCTCACTGGAAGGACAGATCCTGAAGCTGAGGCTCCAAGCTGAGGCCACCTCCTGAGAAGAGAAGACTCCCTGGAAAAGACCCTGATGTTGGGAAAGATGGAGGGTGCAAAGAGAAGGGGACGACAGAGGACGAGATGGTGGGACAGTGTTCTCGAAGCTACCAGCATGAGTTTGACCAAACTGCGGGAGGCAGTGGAAGACAGGAGTGCCTGGCGTGCTCTGGTCCAGGGGGTCACGAAGAGTCGGACACGACTAAGTGACTAAACAACAATGCTATGTCTTAGTAATCATAGCATCCTTTACTAAGCACTCGCAGACCGATTGTTGAATTACAGTAATACCTTTTCCGGTATTAATGTCAAGCTGACAAGTCAGTAGTTGCCTGGGCTTTTGAAGAGAGACAACATTTCTCTGCAGGAACCTCCCCCATTCTCCAAGAATTCGCAAAGTTTATAGACAGAGGCTCTGAGATTGCACCCGCAAGATCCTCGAAATTTAAAGTCGCTAGGTCTTTCCTTATCACCTCTTTCCCTATTTTGGGTTGCAGCTCCCTCCTTACATCGTTTATTCTGTTATTACCAGGTTAGGCACTGTTATTACCAGGTTAGGCTTCTTTTTGTGTGAAGGCAGAGGCAAAAGAATGGATCATAAATTAATGGATTATGCGATCTGTCTGTAGGAATTGGGCAGCGGAGGGGAACGAACAAAAATAGAATATCCGTATCATAAGCAGGTTGCCTTGTTTTTTAAAAGCAGCAAGACACAAATGGCTTTCAAATCTACAGCTCTGTTCTCAGGAATTACGGGCAGAGTCTGACCTCACAGTTCACCTGTGCCTTCATGTGAGTGTGCATCGGCTTAATATTTTAAAAATGCAGAAACTTGGGTCCTATCCTATTTTCCTGCTGGAATCAGCCCTTTATTCAGAACCATGAGGACTAGTGTCTTACAGTCTTGGCGAGATCTTCTGTCTCCCAGAGCGCAGACCCGCAGCCTCTTGAGATCCGCTTGCCTGTAAGCAGCGGCGTGATTGCCCGTCGGAAAACCCTGGCGTTTTCCTGTCGGATTAGAAGGAGCGTCTACAGGAAGGTGTCTAGGAGAAACATATCCTAGCAAAATACCATATTTTTTGCTCTATAAGACTCGCCTTTTCCCTCCTAAAAAGTAAGGGGAAATGTGTGTGCGTCTTATGGAGCGAATGCAGGCTGCGCAGCTATCCCAGAAGCCAGAACAGCAAGAGGGATTGCTGCTTTCGCTGCGCAGCGATCCTTCTTGCTGTTCTGGCTTCTGAGATTGAGAATATTTTTTTTCTTGTTTTCCTCCTCCAAAAACTAGGTGTGTCTTGTGGTCTGTTGCGTCTTATAGAGCGAAAAATACGGTTCATCTTTCAAGCTGTCTGCAAGCTGCCGTTCCCTGGAGAAACAGGCCTGTGTGGTTTTTAGTGGGAAAGTGGGGTGAAATCTTTGAAAATCAGAAGCAAATTAAATAAGCCTGTTGTCAGAAAATCCGTTAATGAAACCGCAGTCTATCCTCCTTTTTAGGATTTATGAGATGTGGCTTTTGAGCTCTTCGTAGCATGCAACCCAGCTGCTGCCAGCTTTCGGGGGAGGCAGAATTATGTGATTACTGTATTTTTTGCTCTATAAGACTCACTTTTTCCCTCCTAAAAAGTAAGGGGGAATGTGTGTGCGCCTTATGGAACGAATGCAGGCTGCGCAGCTATCACAGAAGCCAGAACATCAAGAGGGATTGCTGCTTTCGCTGCGCAGTGATCCCTCTTGCTGTTCTGGCTTCTGAGATTCAGAATATTTTTTTTCTTGTTTTCCTCCTCCAAAAACTAGGTGCGTCTTGTGGTTTGCTGCATCTTATAGAGCGAAAAATACGGTAATTTGTCAGTTTTTATACCACTTTGGATAGTACCGCTGGTTATGTTATTGTTCATATCTGGTTGCTTTTGGGGTGCTTATCATATCTGACTCCATTTTTTAATTATGACAACCAACTGTTTTTATCTCTTGCCAGATTAATTTTTAACGACTTTTCACATTTTTAACAAACCCATAACAAATTTTATACAACTGTTTCCAAAAAATTGACTCCCTGCCCCCTTCTTAGATGTGTCCAGAATTACCCCTAATTGCTGCTTATAATTTCATAGCGATCTCATTTGTTACCTCCTCCTCGTACGTTAGATAACATTCCCAATATTGTTAAGTGAGGAATACTCCTCCGTTTATCGATCCGCATTAAACCATTAATGATCATTTCTGAAATTTAACCAGCTGGTATCGATTGGTAGCTTAAGATGAATTCAGAATGGTATAACGCCTGTGATATTGAAAAACTAACTTATTTGGATTGCTGACATTTTGAAACAAGTCTGTCCTGGTTTTCTTTTCCTGCTTTTTTTTGCTATCGTGCAGCGAGGCTCCTTTGGAGAAAGGAGAATGCAAACTAAAGCAATAATAGCACTGTGAGGATCGTATCCCATACTAGCCATATTCCACTCCTGGAATTAAGGAGCGTGGCTAACTTGATTTCAACAGGTCTTCCCTAACCAGAGCTTGCTTACAGCCCTGACTTTGGGATCTTTGGGCTTAGAATAATAACAATGATATTATTATTATTAGTAGTAGTAGTGTTAGTATTAATAGTATTATTTATACCCCGCCCATCTGGCTGGGTCTCCCCAACCACTCTGGGTAGCTCCCAACAGAATATTAAAAACACGATAAAAGGTCAAACATTAAAAACTTCCCTAAAAAGGGCTGCCTTCAGATGTCTTCTAAAAGTCAGATAGTTGTTTATTTCCTTGACATCTGATGGGAGGGCGTTCCACAGGGCGGGTGCCACCACCGAGAAGGCCCTCTGCCTGGCTCCCTGTAACCTCACTTATCGCAGGGAGGGAACCGCCAGAAGGCTCTCGGAGCTGGACCTCAGTGTCCAGGCTGGACGATGGGGGTGGAGACGCTCCTTCAGGTATACTGGACCGAGGCCGTTTAGGGCTTTCAAGGTCAGCCCCAACACTTTGAATTGTGCTCGGAAACGTACTGGGAGCCAATGTAGGTCTTTCAGGACCGGTGTTATGTGGTCTTGACGGCCACTCCCAGTCCCCAGTCTAGCTGCCGTATTCTAGATTAATTGTCGTTTCCGGGTCACCTTCAAAGGTAGCCCCACGTAGAGCGCTAGGCAGTAGTCCAAGCGGGAGATAACCAGAGCATGCACCACTCTGGTGAGACAGTCTGCGGGCAGATAGGGTCTCAGCCTACATACCAAATGGAGCTGGTAGACAGCCGCCCTGGACACAGAATTGACCTGTGCCTCCATGGACAGCTGTGAGTCCAAAATGACTCCCAGGCTGCACACCTCGTCCTTCAGGGGCACAGATACCCCAGGGACCTTTTATTTTTTAATCTGTTAAGCTCTTTGCAGGCAGAGGTTTGTTGGTAGTTTTGTTTTTGCCCTTGTGGGCCAGTAACTTCAAGAAGAACCAAGTTACCGGGACAATGTGGGTCATCAGCAAGATGATGGTTGAACCGCAAAGATCTCTCTCTGACGCAAAAAAAACTCATTCTCTCCTTCTTTTTCAATTTACAGAACAGAAGGCCATCAGTATACCTCCCTACGCGGGAATATCCGTCAGAACAAAGTAAGCACTGGCTTTTTCGCTCCTCCTCTTTTCTTGAGCTTTCCATTTGGGAACTATCTGTGGCCCTCCGGATCTTGCTGGGCACCCCCTTCCACCGTCGCCCTTGACCATTGGTCATGATGGCCATCAGGGTTGCTGGGAGATGGGGTCCAGGAACTCCGGCAGGGACACAGGCAGTGTAAAAGAGAACTGGGCTATGCAATTTTTGAGAAGGCGGCGAGCGCTTGCCTTGCCGCTCGATCACCTGAGATCACCTGCAGGAACGCCGCCGGTTGTTCCCCAAGCCGGTGAGGTTCATTTGGCTATAAGAAACTGAGCCTTTAGTGTCGTTGGCCCCCTATGGAACTCTCTGCCACAAGGTCCTGTGGGCAGCTTCTCAGTTAGCGCCTGCTGTAAACTTTCCATTTTTGTTAGCCTTATGCAGGCAGCAAAGTACCGTATTTTTCGCCCTATAGGGCGCACCGGCCCATAGGGCGCACCTAGTTTTGGGGGGGGATAAAGAAAAAAAAATTCCCCCCAGGCGCAGGGCTGGGGCGGGGGAAGCCCAAGCTTCCCCCAACCCCAGCCCCCAGAACAGGCTGCTATCCACAAGCCTTGGGAGCCCGGCGGGAACTCCCGCGGGCTCCCCAGGCTTGCGGATAGCTTTCTGAAACCTGGAGAGCGAGAGGGGTCGGTGCGCACCGACCCCTCTCACTCTCCAGGCTTCTGCGAAAGCCTGCATTCGCCCCATAGGATGCACACACATTTCCCCTTCATTTTTGGAGGAGGAAAAGTGCCTCCTATAGGGCGAAAAATACGGTATATCTTTCCGCAATAGTTACCTGATCTTAACTTTCTGCACTAAAGCAGTGTGTTTTATTGTCATAAGGCAGTTGTGAATAATAGCAGCATATATAAATGTCTTTATAAATAGATTTAAAAAACTGCACCCCCTTCCCCATATCTTCATCTTTGGCGATCCCTCGTAGCCGAGTAAGATTGTCTTCTATAAACACGGTTTTAACAGTGAGTCCGTAAGTGACTGTAGAGGCCAATTCTGGATCCACACATCCTTCCACGGTGGGGACAGAGGTTTCCAGGCAGGAGTTGATCCCGGTGAGGATTTGCCAAGCGTGCCTTCCTCTTAGCACCTTGCGTCCTGAGTTCGAGTGTCTTCAAAACCCATGACACCTTTGGTCAAGGCTGTTCTCCAACTGGAGCGCTCTCAGTCCAGTGTTTCCCAGTTGTCGGTGTTTATCCCACATTTTTAAAGATTTGCCTTGAGAGAGTCTTTAAGCCTATTTTGTCGTCCATCATTACGCTTACCATTTTCAAGTTCGGAATAGAGGAGTTGCTTTGGAAGACGATCATCAGGCATCCACACAACATGACCAGTCCAACGAAGTTGATGTTGAAGAATCATTGCTTCAACGCCGGTGATCTTTGCTTCTTCCAGTACGCTGGCCCTAGTTCTCTTGTCTTCCCAAGTGATGTGTAAAACTATACGGCCATTTAAAACGAAGAAATTTATTGTGATAATGTCCTTTATCTCCCCCCTTCCCCGGTTCTCTCTTCCAACAGTTATAGTAACAGAAAAGACGAACATACTTTTGCGTTACCTACATCAGCAGTGGGACAAAAAGGTACGGAACCTGCTCTGCTAGCAATTTGCGCAATCTTGTCTAATTTCAGAAGCATCTCCCGGCAAGGGAGGGAGGCCTTCAAAATTTCTTTGAGGTCCCCGGCAAGGTGGGTGGTAGGAAACGGCTACAGAGCCTCTTTTCGTACGCCGCCACCTGCCTACCCTGGCCTTACGCTCCTGGACCACATCTGTTCTGTTTGGGGCTCTTGCTAAAGCTGCCCTTCTTTCCATAAACCTTATGAGAATTTTATTCCTGTTGGTTCCGAATTGATTTCTGTATGTGGGCTGTCGTTTTCTCTGCTCTCTTTATATTACAATTCTTTTGTACGTACCGTTGTTTTAAAAGCGATTGATTATATATGTATATATATACAGTGGTACAGCGATTGAATATATATGTCGAAATAAAAAAAATCCTTCTAGTAGCACCTTAAAGATCAACTAAGTTAGTTCTTGGTATGAGCTTTTGTGTGCATGCACACTTCTTCAGATACCATGCATGCACACGAAAGCTCATACCAAGAACTAACTTAGTTGGTCTTTAAGGTGCTACTGGAAGGAATTTTATTATTTTGACTATGGCAGACCAACACGGCTACCTATCTGTAACTGAATATATGTGTGTGTGTGTGTGTGTATACACATACACACACACACACACACACACACACACACACACAGTGGTACCTCGGATGTCGAACGGAATCCGTTCCGGAAAGCCGTCCGACTTCCGAAAACGTTCGCAAACCAAGGCACGGCTTCCGATTGGCTTTAGGAAGCTCCTGCAGCCAATTGGAAGCCGCACCGGACGTTCGGGTTCCAAAGAACGTTTGCAAACTGGAACACTCACTTCCAGCTTTGCGGCATTCAGGAGCCAAAACGTTCGACTCGCAAGGCGTTCAGGATCCAAGGTACGACTGTGTATATAAACAGTTGAATTGTTACATCGCAAAGTGCTCTGGGAAGCTCTCAGTAAACAAAATCGATGATAATAATAATGAATTATGCACGTAAGCCCCAAAACATTCACACAACCCTTTGAAATTGTATCCAGCTGTGTTACACCCCGAGTAAAGGTAAAGGGACCCAGACCATTAGGTCCAGTCGTGGCCGACTCTGGGGTTGCGGCGCTCATCTCGCTTTACTGGCCGAGGGAGCCGGCGTACAGCTTCCGGTTCATGTGGCCAGCAGGACTAAGCCACTTCTGGTGAACCAGAGCAGCGCACGGAAACGCCGTTTACCTTCCCGCCAGAGTGGTACCTATTTATCTATTTGCACTCTGACGTGCTTTCGAACTGCTAGGTTGGCAGGAGCATGGACCGAGCAACGGGAGCTCACCCCGTTATGGGGATTCAAACCACCGACCTTCTGATCGGCAAGCCCTAGGCTCTGTGGTTTAACCCACAGCGCCACCCGCGTCCATGTTACACCCAAAGTAGACCCACTGAAACCAACAGACCCGAGTCTCTTGTGTCCATTCATTCTGGTGGGTCTGCCTGGAGTGTAACATTCGCCTCCCGTCAAAGCAAACAGACCCCTCCTGGTTCATTTCTTTGGGTCGACCCCTAAGGATGTTGGAGGCGTACTTTGCCAATTTAACTTGCCTCTTTGCCTCTTGTTTGTGGGGGAACCGCCTCGTTCCTTTACTTCGGGGGGGGGGGCGAAAACCTGTGTATACGAATCGCTCCGAACCCGATCAGCGATCAATCTCACCCTGGTTTCTCTTAACCTACCCTCCATCTCTCTCTCCTCTGCTTGCTCCCCTCAGAATGCAGCGAAGAAAAGAGACCCCGAACAGGTGGAAATAGAAGGGGAGAATTCAGCCCCACCCCGGAAAATCGCCCGGACGGACAGCCAGGATATGAATGAGGACACTTAAAAAACTAAAACAAACTTTTTTTTTTTTTTGCTTGTCTTCTGTGTTAAAATTTACAGGAGCTTCCTGTGTGGTTTTTTTTGTGGTGGTGGGGGGGGGGTGTCTGTTGACCATGTATGCACACCAACACACACAATTCCATGAACAGCTTGCCTTTTTTCCTCCTCCTGGTCCACCCTTCACTATGCAGTCAGTTCAGATCTGTAGCAGCCAATGTATTTATTTCTGTTTATTTGTGTGTGTGTTGGCGAAAGCAGTGGGGGCGAAAGAGGCGGGGTGTGTGTGTCGTGGGGCAGGAGAGAGAGAGAGGGGTCTCTTCTTCCATTTTTTTCTCTCCGTTATTATTTATGTGCTCTCTCTCTCTCTCTCTCTGTTGCAACAAGTGGGGAAAAGAAAATGATGTTTAAACTGTGATCGATTCCCTTTCCGTTTGGGGGGAAATGGCAAAAAAAAGAAAAGACACCCACACACACCCACACACTTTTGCGGCTAATCTCTCCCCCCCCCCCCAAAAAAAAGAAAAATATCTTTGTACTAACATGAACTGTATCCGGGCTCATGCTGAAAAAAACCCCTGACTTTTTTGTGGAATCGAGACCTTCCATCTGTACAATTACTGGTGTGTGTAAAAGAGGGGGTGTGGTTTTCCAATTCTTCCTTTGCACCTCCTAATCTAAGTGTGATCTGAGGCGAGGAGGCCGTATCCTCCCTCTCCCCTTTCATTTCGATGTTTTCGTTTTCTGGAAAAGCCTTTTTTTTTTTAATTAAAAAAAATATCGTCGACGGTCCTTCTTCGATGGATTCTCTTCACCAGACGTGTCGTGTCCTCTTTAGCTGATAACTGCTGTATTTTTATTTTTATTATTAAAAAAACACACCCATCTTTAGCTTTCTGTTCTGGGGAGTTTTGTTAGCATGTCAGCTGTAGGTTGTGAAGAGGAAAGGAAAACATTTCTGCTTCTCACCGACCCCTTTCTCCCTCCATCCCATGACCCACCCCCCGCAAATATCTCTCTCTCTCTCTCTCTCTCTCTCTCTCTCTCTCTCTCTCTCTCTCTCTCTCTCTCTCTCAGATCACTCTATGAATGGACCAGTTCTGTGCAACTGTTGCAGTAGAATAAAGAAGGATCTTTCTCACCAATTTGGCTGGGTTTATTTCGGGGTTCTGCGCCGTGAGCTGTGCCGGGTTGACTCCCGATTTAGCAGGAAACCCGTTGAGAGCCAGCGTGGTGTAGTGGTTAGGAGTGGTAGACTCGTAATCTGGGGAACCGGGTTCGCTTCCCCGCTCCTCCACATGCAGCTGCTGGGTGACCTTGGGCCAGTCACACTTCTCTGAAGTCTCTCAGCCCCACTCACCTCACAGAGTGTTTGTTGTGGGGCAGGAAGGGAAAGGAGAATGTTAGCCGCTTTGAGACTCCTTCGGGTAGTGATAAAGCGAGATATCAAATCCAAACTCCTCCTCTTCTTCTGAACTGAACAGACCTGAGTTAAGAAAAGCCGTCCTTTTCAACGGCCGCTGTATCACAGAGTTGTGAGGGACCCCCCCAAGGGCCTTGCAGTCCAACCATAAAAAGGTAAAGGGACCCCTGACCATTAGGTCCAGTCGTGGCCGACTCTGGGGTTGCGGCGCTCATCTCGCTTTATTGGCCAAGGGAGCCGGTGTACAGCTTCCGGGTATGTGGCCAGCATGACTAAGCCGCTTCTGGTGAGCCAGAGCAGCGCACGGAAACGCCGTTTACCTTCCCGCCGGAGCGGTACCTATTCATCTACTTGCACTTTGACGTGCTTTCAAACTGCTAGATTGGCAGGAGCAGGGACCGAGCAACGGGAGCTCACCCCGTCACAGGGATTTGAACCGCCGACCTTCTGATCGGCAAGTCCTAGGTTCTGTGGTTTAACCCACAGCGCCTCTCGCGTCCCTAGTCCAACCATAGCTGTCAACTATTTCCCTTTTCTTGCGAGGAATCCCATTCGGAATAAGGGAATTTCCCTGTAAAAAAGGGAAACGTTGACAGCTATGAGTCCAACCCACCTGGAGTGCAGGAACCACAGCCATGGAATCCAACCCAACAGTTCCGCTAGATGTTTAGCTGTGCAGTGGGACTTTTCCTCCCAGGCACCCCATAAATCTGCTCCAGGTTAGGGAACCCCCCCCCCCGGACTTAGATTTAGAGGTCATGCGGGAAAGAGTGGCCCGTGAGGAGTAGGGCTGGGCGATACCCGGTTTTCGACATTGTGATACATCGCTAGCTAAACATCGCGATATACTGATATATCCCAGTGTCTGGTACAGTGGTACCTTGGTTCCCAAACGCCAAAAAACCCGGAAGTAAGTGTTCCGGTTTTCAAACGTTTTTCGGAAGCTGGGCGTCTAATGCGGCTATTGGCTATTGTTTCCGGGGCGCCTGCACCAATCAGAAGCTGTGCCTTGGTTTTCAAACATTTTGGAAGTCAAACATGACTTCCGGAATGCATTAAGCTTGGTGCTTTTTGTTTTTGCTATTTATTTTGCCCTTTTGTTTTGGATGATTTTTCGATTCGTTTGTTTTTGTGACTGTGTGGAACCCAGTTCAGCTACTGATTGATGGATTGTGCGATTGCGGAAATGGATAAAAGCCCCTCATCTAAACAATGACTATCATCGGTGCAAGTAAGAATTTTTTTTTAATCATCTACTATACTGTCTTATTCATTTTATAGTACAGTACAGTGGTACCTCGGGTTAAGTACTTAATTCGTTCCAGAGGTCCGTACTTAACCTGAAACTGTTCTTAACCTGAAGCACCACTTTAGTTAATGGGGCCTCCTGCTGCCGCCACGCCACCGGAGCACGATTTCTGTTCTCATCCTGAAGCAAAGTTCTTAACCTGAAGCACTATTTCTGGGTTAGCAGAGTCTGTAACCTGAAGCTGAGGTATGTAACCTGAGGTACCACTGTATGTTGATTATTGCTTTCATTTTATGGAACAACGGTCTCTTTAGATAGTAAAATTCATGTTAAATTGCAATTTCGGGGTTGTTTGTAAGAGTCTGGAACGGATTAATCCACTTTGCATTACTTCCTATGGGAAAGCGCGCCTTGGTTTCGGAACGCTTTGGTTTTGGAACGGACTTCCAGAACGGATTAAGTTTGAGAACCAAGGTACCACTGTAAAAGGATGGAGCTGTGTTGAGGCGTTGACTGGCTTCACGGTTCCCCCCGCCATTGTGATTTTTGCATGCTCCCATTTGATTCTTAAAACTGCTTTCAAATCCAAGAGTTTTTGAGAAGGGACCTATCTTCTAGCTACGGAGAAGGGATCGTTTGCGAGGTGCGTGCAATAATTCCTCCCCAGGGGTCTCGCTCCCCTCTTGTTGAAATATATCTTTTTTTTTATTGCATTTCTGCTGATTTTACAAAAATATGACAAAAAAATAACTTAAAAGAAATTGAAAACCCGCCCCAACGCTTTTTTCCTTTTGTTTCCTTCCTTCGTCCGAGACGCCAAAAATAAATTAAAATGCAGCAAGTTAATAAATAATAATAGTACTACTCCCCTTTTTTCTTGTCCCGCTCCGACGACAACCACAAACCCCACCCCCCAATTCTTTCGGACAGTTCATTGCTTGGAAGAGTAAGACATTGAAACAGGTGCTCTTATAAATTGCTCGCAGGGATCTGTGTTCGGGCTTTGCCATGGGTGGGGGTGTGTGCTGGGTTTTTTGGGGGGGTCTACGAACTCTGCATTCTCACCACCAACTCCCTATCACCTTCAAGGATCTCTGAGAGGCACTCCCCAAAATCCACACACCCCCCCCGTCGGGTTTGAAACTTTGGTAGGCTGACATCATGAAGGTCGATGAATTTCTGGGCCACCGTCGAAGCACCTTCTACAATAAAGGCTATGCGAAGACAGCGTCTATAATCTGTTGTAAGTGCTCGCTTTTTCTACAGCGGGTTAAGAGCTCACCCACTTTGGCTAAATTGTGTCTTGCTCTCAGGGGACAACGATGGGGTTCAGGTGCCTGCAGTCCACCTGGCGAATGGACCCTTCCTCAAACTCGTAGCTGGACCCTCGTCCCACCGCCTTGGCAGCGGGTGTCAAGAACCCCGCAAGCCTTTTCTGGCGTTAATGCATACCGTATTTTTCGCTCTATAAGATGCAACAGACCACAAGACGCACCTAGTTTTTGGAGGAGGAAACAAGAAAAGAAATATTCTGAATCCCAGAAGCCAGAACAGCAAGAGGGATCGCTGCGCAGTGAAAGCAGCAATCCCTCTTGCTGTTCTGGCTTCTGGGATAGCTGCGCAGCCTGCATTCGCTCCATAAGATGCACACACATTGCCCCTTACTTTTTAGGAGGGGGAAAGTGAGTCTTAGAGAGCAAAAAATACGGCAATCTGCAAGAAATCCGAAAGGGTCGCCAGCACCAATCCCCACCTGCTATCGTCGCGTTATTGCTGTTACCGAAAAGAAAGGAAAAAAGCTCGTCGCCCGTTGCAAAAAAAATAATAATAACATAGCGCTTCCGCCGTGGAAGAACGATATAAGCAAATGCAGTCCATTCTTCCGTCCGCCACGGCTGATGTTTTTCAGAGAGCAGTTTGCAGTTGTAGACGTGTGGGTACCACTCTTCCTTGCCTTGCCACCTCAAAGGGTCAGCGACGGAAATGGCCGTCATGTCTAAGTTCCTCGCAACACATGACTGCTTTCAATGGCTTTTTTTAGCGGGGGTGGGGGTAGGGGTGGAATTGCACTATTGGCCAATGGTGCGTCGAATCCAGCGAAGTCGAGGGAAACACAGCTAGAGATCTGGAGAGCGGGGCGATTTCGTTCCCTTATTTGTTTCTTTCTCTCTGCAAAGCGGTCCTCTCCGTAAGTCAGGTGGCGAATGGGGGGGGGAGAGAAAAGTTGCCGTTTCCTCGGGATCTGACCTGAGATTCTGTCTCTTGGCTTGTGGCGTGATCCATTTGGGAGGCCCGCAACAGACGGAGGGGAAAGTTGGCCCTAACTCCATCCCTTCTAAGGTGAGCGAAGCACTAACCGGAGTGTTTTGCAAGCTGGGAGTCGGTGCGTGTGACGGTAAAGATGCGATTTCGAAACAGCCGGAGCAGGGAGACCTGTCTACTCTTTAAGCAGCTGCGGTTGGCCCAAAGGACTTGGGGTTTTCCCCTCCGTAGGACATAGAGTTTCGTGACTGTGGGAAAAGAAGGGGGGGCAGAAACCAGCCCCACACAAAGCCTTGCTAGGCACACGCCTTGCCCATTTCCCCAAGTGGCTAAAAGTTCTACCTGTGACTACCTCTCTAAGCTACGGTGACCGGTTTTCCAGCTTGCGCCAAATTAAAAACGGCAGAATACCTGCAATTATTTGTGAATTTCCCTCCCCCCCCCCAAAAAAATCTGGCCTAAACTCCCTGCTTCTATCCTATTCACACAGCAAATTAAGAAAAGGCAGCGACGGGCCGTTTAAATTCCATCCTTGGCACTGCTACTGCGGTCTGAAGTCCTTATTGCAATAATTTTGTCCTTTTTTGAGAGAGAAAAAGCACACACCAGTCTCTTTCACATGTTGCAAAGGCGAGGCGATGTCTCCTCGGCCTTTGTTTTCCCTGCCACTGAAAATTATAAAAAAATAAATAAAAAATCATGGATTTTCCAGAACCAACCCTTCTCGACCCCACCCCCACCCCCACCTGCTTTTTTACGAGCACCGTCAGGAAAAGCAAAACCAAAAAATAACCCCCTTGTTTTCATTTTGTTTAGTGCAAGATATGTTGACCATGCATGGACGTCGGTTCAAAACAGTGTCTCGTCTGCTCCCAACCGCTTCCTGGTACTTCAAATTCCACCTCTGTTCTTCAAGCAGAAAAAGGGAAAGGGCGGGGCTTGTTCTGTTTTACTGGGCAGATTTTACCGGCGGGGAGAGGTGAGAGGCAAATAGGAGATTAAAAATGGTAAAGGGACCCCTGACCGCTAGGTCCAGTCGTGGCCGACTCTGGGGTTGCGGCGCTCATCTCGCTTTACTGGCCGAGGGAGCCGGCGTACAGCTTCCGGGTCACGTGGCCAGCAGGACTAAGCCGCTTCTGGCGAACCAGAGCAGCGCACGGAAATGCCGTTTACCTTCCCGCCAGAGTGGTACCTATTTATCTACTTGCACTTTGTGCTTTCGAACTGCTAGGTTGGCAGGAGCAGGGACCGAGCAACGGGAGCTCACCCCGTCATTGCGGGGATTCGAACCGCCGACCTTCTGATCGGCAAGTCCTAGGCTCTGTGGCTTAACCCACAGCGCCACCCGCGTCCCTCAAATAGGAGATTATTCGTCTCTAATTCAAGGGCCCACAAGCGTTTACGATGAGGACTAGCGACATGGCTGGTTTTGCACACAGCCTGTTCGGAAATCATTGGAATAAAATTTGGCTGACGCAACGTGAGGCAAAGCTGAAGCTACGATTTCGCTGCGAAGGCTGCCTCTTTCCAGATTTTCAAACGCAGAGGGGAGGTACTTAGAGCAACCTCTCCGTTTTAAGGCAGTGATTTACTTTGCCAAATACAATATACTTTTTGCTGTTAGAGCGAGGTGGGGGAAGGAAGCACAGACCCGAGAATTAACATTACCCATCATTCCTCATCTTGAGCAGAGGGATTTGAGGAGCAAATTTGAGCCGAGGTTTTCCATCCTCTCCAAATTTGCTTCGGGGCGGATGTAGAGCAGCTGCAAGACTAAGAAGCGGGGATTCAACAGCCCCTCAAAACACAAAGGGGGGTTACCTGGAAGGAGGGGACACAATCCGACAGGACTCTTAAGAGTCAAGCAGACCTTGTTCTCCTCATAGAATTCCCCCAAACTCACTGTTTGTGGGCTCTCTTCTCTAGCCTAAAATAGGGGGTTGGCTGAGACCCCACAGATTTTTGCCCAAAGGGGGCCCTCTCCTCCGAAAAGCAACAAAAAGCCCTTCAGAAAGACTGCAGGAACAGCTCTGATAAGGGAACTGATGGGGTTGGGGAGGAAGCCATGTGGCGCCAGTCAACAGCCGCACCCCAAAAGCCTGTGGACATCGCACCCCAAAAATCTGCAGACACCCCCTCCATTTTGAGGGTCTTCTGCCTCTGGCGTTCCTGAGCTGGACCGTGCCTCAAACATGTCGGCCGCCAGCAGGTGCCAAACTTGACCCATCCGGAGCACCAGAGATATTTGGGGAAGGGGCAACCTTTCACCTTTCCTTTTCAGGCTGCGACCTCAGCAAGCTGCCCAATCGAATCTCCCCTGACTCCCCCAAGTGCCACCACCATGGCCAAATGGTGGACCCGCTGGAAGCCCCGCGCCTGCCCCAAATCTGCTTGAAGAACCGACCGGCGACCCAATTCCTCCTTTCTCTCCCTCCCTGTCCTTTCTCTCTCTCTCTCTCTCTCCCCAGCCCTCGCCCGGAGGTAGGGGGACGGTTAGAGTTTGTGCCCCGGACCCTCGTCCTCCGCCGCCGTTCGGATCTCCGGTTCCTCCTCGGCCTCATCGTCCACCAGCCCGTTGAGGTGCGATCTCTGAGCCGCGGGTTTCTCGTCGGCCGAAGTCCCGGGCCGCGGCTGCTGCTGCTGCTGTGGAAGAGGGGCTGCGCCGTTCCCCCCTTCCGACTTGCTGAAGTTGAACAGTTTGCTTGGGTTGAAAGGCTTCGTGGGCGACTGGACCTTCTCGGTGGTGGCCTCCCGCTTGGTCTCCGGGGATTTGAGGAACTTGAAGCTGAGGAAGCCGGGCAGTTTGTTGTCGGTGCCGGTGGGGGACTGCGGGGAGCGCCCCCCCGACGTGCTGCCGCCGCCCCCCGCCCCCCCAGACAAGAACTTCCCCTGCAAGGGGATGATTTGCTTCAGTTTCATGACATTGTTGGTGGCGAGCAGGGAGCTGGGCCTTTTCGGCTTCTCCGAGCCGTGGCCCGAGCCCCCCGGCCCCTTTCCTTTGGGCTGGCTCTTCTCATGGCCGGTCTCGGGGCCCCCTCCGTCCGACTTGCCCTCCTCCCGCCCGCTCTCCCGTTCCTTGCGGGCGTGATATTCGGCGTGGCGCTGGCGTTCCTCCTCCTCTCGCTTGCGGCGCTGTTGCTGCTGGAAGTGGTGCTGCGCCTGGCGTTCGTGTTTCTGAGGAAGGAAGACCACAGGGTCATGCTTCATGTTTTTAATTCACATAATATGCATTCAGGGAAGCGGGTGGCGCTGTGGGTTAAACCACAGAGCCTAGGGCTTGCCGATCGGAAGGTCGGCGGTTCGAATCCCCGCGATGACGGGGTGAGCTCCCGTTGCTCGGTCCCTGCTCCTGCCCACCTAGCAGTTCGAAAGCACGTCAGAGTGCAAGTAGATAAATAGGTACCACTCTGGCGGGAAGGTAAACGGCGTTTCCGTGCGCTGCTCTGGTTTGCCAGAAGCGGCTTAGTCCTGCTGGCCACATGACCCGGAAGCTGTATGCTGGCTCCCTCGGCCAGTAAAGCGAGATGAGCGCCGCAACCCCAGAGTCAGCCACAACTTGACCTAATGGTCAGGGGTACCCTTACCTTTACCTAATATACATTCTTTACAACAATAAAAAATTCCTTCCAGGAGCACCTTAAAGACCAACTAAGTTAGTTCTTGGTATGAGCTTTCGTGTGCATGCACACTTCTTCAGATACACTGAAACAGAAGTTGCCAGACCCTTCTATATAGTGAGAAGGTGGGGAGGGGTATTATTGAGAAGCTGCTGAATTGCAACTCATTACCAAACTTAAAACCATGGAGAGACCTGGTCTGAACAAAGACATTGGATTCTTATCTCATTATACATGACTAAGCCATTTCTCACCTTCTCACCCCTTGCCTTTTCCTGTAAGACGAAGAAGAAGAAGAGTTTGGATTTGATATCCCGCCTTTCACTCCCTTTAAGGAGTCTCAAAGCGGCTCACATTCTCCTTTCCCTTCCTCCTCCCAACAAACACTCTGTGAGGTGAGTGGGGCTGAGAGACTTCAGAGAAGTGTGACTAGCCCAAGGTCACCCAGCAGCTGCATGTGGAGGAGCGGAGACGCGAACCCGGTTCCCCAGATTACGAGTCTACTGCTCTTAACCACTACACCACACTGGCAGTCGTTAAGAGTCGTCAACAGGCTCATCTCAGCCATCTGCCAATCTCCCATTCCCACCACCCTTCTGAGTAATACCCCTCCCCACCTTCTCACTATATAGAAGGGTCTGGCAACTTCTGTTTCAGTGTATCTGAAGAAGTGTGCATGCACACAAAAGCTCATACCAAGAACTAACTTAGTTGGTCTTTAAGGTGCTACTGGAAGGAATTTTTTATTTTTGACTATGGCAGACCAACACGGCTACCTATCTGTAACTCATTCTTTACAACAAACAACTCCAAAATAAAATCACATGTAACAAAACCGTAAGTCTCATGTGTTCATTTACGCTGGTCTCCTCTCTCATACCTTTACTTAATATTTCTTGCCGCTTTCTGCTTTACTTATAGAATCTTTATAGAAATTTTAATCTCTTAAATACTAAACCGATCTTTAACAATTTCAATTAATCCCTTCCAATCCCTCCCCCGCAACCCAGCAGTTCCCTCCACCCGTTTGTGATATCAGAATGATTAGAATGGAGAACCAAATTTCTTGAATTCGCGGAGATGGCAAAATTAACAGCATCAATTAGAGGAACGCCCTCCCATCAGATGTCAAGGGAATAAGCAACTATCTGACTTTTAGAAGACATCTGAAGGCAGTCCTGTTTAGGGAAGTTTTTAGTGTTTGATGTTTTATTGTGTTTTTAATATTCTGTTGGGAGCGACCAGAGTGGCTTGGGTATAAATAGTAAAATATTATTATTGTTGTTGTTTCTCTTTTTCGGAGGCGAGGTGTTTAACCTAAACGCAGAGCATGCGCCACTCTGGCCAGACAGTCTGCGGGCAGGGAGGGTCTCATCCTGCGTACCAGATGGAGCTGGTAGACAGGCGCCCTGGACACAGAATTGACCTGCGCCTCCATGGACGGCAGTGAGTCCAAAATGAGCCATAGGCTGCACACCTCGTCCTTTAGGGGCACAGTTGCCCCATTCAGGACCAGGGAGTCCTCCACACCCGCCCACCCCCTGCCCCCCCAAAACAATACTTCTGTTTGTCAGGATTCTGAGTTTACCCTTGCAGCACGTTCAAAGCTATCCCCGGGGTCAACAGAGCTTGTTCCTGAGTAACCGCGGGTGACTGGGCCAGACTCACCTTAAAAGCCTCTCGCCGCTGGTACTCCAGTTTTGCCATTTCCTCCGCCACCCAGCCGGGGATGTCCGGGATAGCCACTTGGATGACGTACTTGAGCAGGAGGGCAAAATGCTATGGGGAGAAAACAGTGGGGTGAGAAGGGCTGAGGTCTACAGCTCCCTGGGCTTAAGACATCGCCATTGTTGCTATTGTCTTGCTTTCCAACACCTCCCCATGCGAAACCATGGTTTGCCGGAGTCTTGCGAACCATGGTTTTTTAGAACCATGGTTTGCTGCATAGCTGTCAACTTACAGATTTGAAAATAAGGGGCCAGCAGCCTCGAAAATAAGGGATCAGCAGCCAAAATAAGGGATTTTCCAAGCACAGGTATGTTCAACTTCTGAGCCCCTCTGAGCCAAAGGCAGAAAGCCCAGCCAGCAGCCAAACGAAGCCTCAAGCGGTGGTTCCCACAGCGCAGCAACCCAGCAAAGGGGATGCAGCAAGGAAAACCACCGTCACCTCTCCGCTGGGAAGCGCTGAGCAAAGGCGAGTCCCCAGGCAACACGGCCGATTTGATCGGAACAAGGCATGCAAGCTCCACCCCCCAGTCGTTCTTAGACTCCTTATTGGGTGAGCAACGCAGCCAAGCAACACAGTTGGAGCCTCCCTCCTCCCTGGCCGGCAGGGAGGGAGGGAGAGGAGCTGCTTCCTTTGAAACCCGGGAAATTTAAGGGACATCATCAGTAAGGGGCAGCAGCGGGACACGGCGCTGGGATAAGGGACTTTCCCGCCAAATAAGGGACGGTTGACAGCTATGGTTTGCTGCCATGTCAGAACCCGGTGGCCTCGCTGAATGGTCGTTTGTTCGGCAACCCGACCCATGATGTTCGCTGAGCTGGGGTGCAAAGGCAAGAGCCACACAAGGAGCAAACCATTGGTTTCTTTGCTCGACCCATGGTTTGCTCAGCAAACCATGGTTAGCACCAGGCGGAAAGGCAGATCTTAGTGAGCGGACCTGGGACTTCCCAGTTATGGAACTGGGGTATTTCAGCTTGGGATCGCGGTCCGAAGGGGGAGAACCGAGTTGGGTATGGCAGAAAAGGGTGTTACCTCCAGCACCACCACGGATATGATGGCCCCCTCTGGGCTGAGCCAGGGGAAGAGGCGTTGAAGTTGCCCACACTGACCGATCAAGTAGCAGTTCACCACGATGGCTAGGACACCCATGGCTTCCATCACCTTCTGCAGAGGGGAAAAGAAGGACATTTTCCTAAAAGAGACTAGCATTTTTTTACCAGAACAGCTATATAGCTAAGAAATTGCTGCTGAGATTGCTTATTTCCTCCTCCCAACCAACCCGTTTTCCTTTCGTGTCGTGGCTTCGTAAGAGTTATAAACCTGAAGTCAGGGACTGTTTCGTTTGTGGGGATTTTTATTGTTATTATTTTAATTTATACCCCGCCCATCTGGCCGGGCCTCCCCAGCCACTCTGGGCAGCTCCCAACAGAATATTAAAAACACGATAAAACATCAAACATTAAAAACTTCCCTAAACAGGGCTGCCTTCAGATGTCTTCTAAAAGTCAGGTAGCTGTTTATTTCCTTGGCATCTGGTGGGAGGGCGTTCCACAGGGTGCCACCACCGAGAAGGCCCTCTGCCTGGTTCCCTGTAACCTCACTTCTCTCAAGGAGGGAACCGCCAGAAGGCCCTCGGAGCTGGACAATGGGGGTGGAGACGCTCCTTCAGGTCTACGGGGCCGAGGCCCATGAACAGTATCGGAAGGAAGTTAAAGCATGAATTCTAAGCAATTCACCTTTTTTAGAAAAATGGTTTTATAAAACATTGGCCGGTGTGGAAGAAGGGGACAGAGAGAGAGAGAGGGAGGGAGGGAGAGAGAGATCACCAATAATACTGGAAGTCAGGGTCATCCATTGTAACGGACTTGCCTGGAGGTTTGGGACAGACGGAACGAACAACTTGCTTCATGGAAGAAGAATAAATTTACAGAAACTGCTGCTTCAGGACACAGCCTTGGGTTCGGCAGGTGAATGCGAAGTCACAGGGAGTGAGGTGAGGCCCTAATGGATGGCTATGACAGTTAAATGGAGCCTCCAGGTATAGAGGCCATCTGGCGCTGTGGGTTAAACCACAGAGCCTAGGACTTGCCGATCAGAAGGTCGGCGGTTCGAATCCCCGCGACGGGGTGAGCGCCCGTTGCTCGGTCCCAGCTCCTGCCAACTTAGCAGTTCGAAAGCACGTCAAGTGCAAGTAGATAAATAGGTACCACTCTGGCGGGAAGGTAAACGGCGTTTCCGTAAGCTGCTCTGGTTCGCCAGAAGCGGCTTAGTCAGGCTGGACACATGACCCGGACGCTGTACGCCGGCTCCCTCGGCCAGTAAAGTGAGATGAGCGCTGCAACCCCAGAGTCGGCCACGACTGGACCTAATGGTCAGGGGTCCCTTTACCTTACCTGCCACTCCCCGATGCTTTCCACCCGCTGGCCGAAGGGGCGTTGGAGGCCCGTGCAGAGCTTGAAGGCATCGCTCCGTATCTCAATGATGTTGTTGATCAGGGCGCATGTGGCGGCCAGAGGGAAGGCGGACGAGAAGAGGACCACGTAGCCAAACTGGATGAACATCTCCTGGTAGTCTTGGAAAGTGTCCTGGATGGGGGGGGAGAGAGAGAAAGAGAAATGGGGGGGGGGTGTATGAGAGAGAGAGAGAGAGAGAGAGAGAGAGAGAGAGAGAGAGAGAGAGAGAGAGAAAGGGAGGGGATTGGTGTGCAAGAGAGAATAACAATAATGTCATTACCGTATTTTTCGCTCTATAGGAACGCACCAGACCATAGGATGCACCTTGTTTTAGAGGGGGAGAGCAAGAAAAAAAAAAATCTCCCCCTCTCTGCTCAGCGCCCCTTCAGTGAAGCGGCAGGAGAAACGGAGCCCTTTCCATTTCTCCTCCAGCTTGGCTGAAGGGGCGCTGCGCAGCTCTCCCTCTCTGCTGAAGCCAGGAGAGTCTTGCTCTCCCAGCTTCAGCAAAAGGAACCTGAAGCCTTTGGAGTGCAGCGGGACCTCTCTATACCTGGAGGCTCCATTTAACTGTCATAGCCATCCATTAGGGCCTCACCTCACTCCCTGTGACTTCGCATTCACCTGCCGAACCCAAGGCTGTGTCCTGAAGCCAGGAGAGCGAGAGGGTCGGTGTGCACTGACCTATCTTGCTCTCCAGGCTTCAGCGAAAGTAACGCGAAGCCTCCGGAGCGCGAAGGGAGCGCTCCCTCTGCGCTTCGGAGGCTTCGCATTGCTATCGCTGAAGCCAAGGAGCCTGCATTCGCTCCAAAGGACGCACACACGTTCAACCGGCCTCGTGCAAGGAGGACGCAGCTGGATATATTATAATACAGTCATACCTCGGGTTACAGACGCTTCAGGGTGCGTTTTTTGGGGTCATGGACCACCGAAACCCGGAAGTACCGGAATGGGTTACTTCCGGGTTTCTGCGGTTGCGCATGCGCAGAAGCGCTAAATCGCGCTTTGCGCATAAGCACCGAATCGCAACCCGCGCGTGCGCAGACTGCCCCCTGATGAAAAAGTTTGCTGACCACTGCTTTTGCCTCTGAGGCTACCAGGTTATTATCTCTCGTTCATTCCTGAGGTCCCCAGCCACTTCCCTGTCCTATACCTGTCAACTTACAGATTTGAAAATAAGGGACCAGCAGCCTTGAAAATAAGGGACCAGCAGCCAAAATAAGGGATTTTAGTCAACCAGCTGAAATACGAAGTTAAAAGGGACCGGATAATTTGGGAGAGCAGCGCCGGTTTTTAGCCCTTCGTTTCCAGAGGTTGCTGCTCAAGACACCAGCCGATGAAACACTGCAATTAAATAACTACAAGCAGCAACCACTTTTCGCGCAAAACTAAGTCCAAGCTACAAAGATGATGCTGCAGTTCTGTATCTTTTCTCTCGTGCTCCATCTGCAGCTCTCAGTTCCATCAGGCGGGGCGGGAGGAAGGGGGGGAAATAGCACCCGAAGTAAACCCGCAGATCAGACCATCTATGCTAGTCTACCACTACAAACATATGGGAGAAGCGCTTGCGGTCCTTCCTCCGCTTTCCCCCTCTATGGTTAGCCCTTGGAACACCTGACCACGCTTCCACCTCCTCCTCCTCTCTCTGAACTGCTTTCTCTATGGTTGCCCTCGCTCTCCTCTCAAGGCTCCTTAGTCCCGGCGGGGAGGGGCTCCGGGGGGCCGAGGCTGGTGAGAGGAGGCCGGAGGGGGGCAGGCCGGGCAGCCAAGCAACACAGTTGGAGCCTCCCTCCTCCCTGGCCGGCAGGGAGGGAGGGAGAGGAGCTGCTTCCTTTGAAACCCGGGAAATTTAAGGGACATCATCAATAAGGGACAGCAGCGGGACACAGCGCTGGGATAAGGGACTGTCCCGCCAAATAAGGGACGCTTGACAGCTATGAGTTTGCAGCCGGCTTGCTGCTGCGGTGCCCTGAAGCGGCAGTCCGCCTATCCTCCTCTCTCTGCAGCCCTGGGAATAAGCTGCGGCCACTTACCGTATTTTTCGCTCCATAAGACGCACTTTTTTCCTCCTAAAAAGTAAGGGGAAATGTCTGTGCGTCTTATGGAGCAAATGCGTGGTCCCTGGATCCAAATTGTCCATCCCCCCGTGCTTCACCCCGATGTGCCTTCCTTCCGTCCTCCTCCTCTGCGCTGCCCCGGATGCTGGCTGCCTCACCTCGTATTTCTTCATGCAGCTCTCCACCTCGGCCTGGGCCAGCTGGGCGGCGAAGACCTCCTCCGGCGGGTCGATCCAGGAGCTCCTGCTGGACTTCCGCCCTTCCTCTCCCTCCTCGCCTTCCTCGCCCTCTTCCAAGGGGTTCCTGGCGCCCCGTGGCCTCCGGGCCCTCATGGTCACGGCCGGCTCCTTGGCTTCCGGCGCTCCCCGCAGGGGGCTCCCGGAGGCCCCGTCGCTCTCGTCGTCGTCCTCGCACAGCTCGAAGACGGAGGCCGGGTCCATGCCTTTCTCCACCATGGTGGGGCTGCCTTCCTCCAGGAAGCTGGCCCCTTCCTCCAGACCCGGGTCGCCGGCCTTGCGGTCAGCCTTCTCTATGAAGCTCACCTTCTTCAACTTCAGCCCGCAGTCGATGATGCTCTCGTCCTCCGAGTCTGAGTCCTTCCTCTCCTCATCCTCTTCCTCAGGGACGCCGCAGCCGCCGTTGAGACATTTCTTCTCCCCGCGGGGAGCCCCCTCCGGACCCTCGGCCGCCTCTGGGCCGTGGCCGGCTGGGGGGTCCCCGCCGTGCCGGGGACCCCGGTGGTGGGCTCCGCGGGGCCTGGCCGGGGCACACTTCTGGGCCAGCAGGCGCAGAATAGTCTGGGCCGCCTCTCGGAAGTTCTGCGTGCTCAGATCCCCGCGCTTGAATTTGCTGTAGAGGTGCGGCTGGGAGACCTCCTTCACGTTCTGCAGAAACTGGCGGGTGATGAGGAGAGTCGCCAGCATCTGTTGGGAGGGACGTGAGAAGAAGGAGGCTGGTCAGGGAAAGGACAACCTTGAGAACGTCTTTCCTTGGGTGGCCACCTGACCCGGATGCTTGTGCTGAAATTCCTGCACTGCAGGGGTGTGTGGATTTGACGACCCCCAGGGGGTCCTTTCCAACACTACGATTCTAACTTAAGAGGAGCCTTGCAGCGGGAGCTGGGGCAAGCCCAAGGAGGCCAACCAAGCCTAGACTCCTGTCTTCATAAGCGGCCAAGCAGACCCCCCCCCCAAAGAGGGAAGTCCCTAGAAAGCTACAGCCTTCTCCCACTTTTGTTCTAAGGTAGACTGGCCATGTCCATGGAGGCTCCATTTAGGAACCGTAAGCAGAGCCCCTAGGCAGCTGAGTTCGGCCTACCTAAATCTAACCAAATGAACCAACCCCATCCTCCCAATGGGAACCCTAAAATCAGGAAGGGAACGCACAAACATCCTCTCGCTCCTCGCTCGTGATACCTTGCGACTATTTGGAGATATTGACTCCCTCCAAGAAGGGATGCGTGTGGCGCTGTGGGTTAAACCACAGAGCCTAGGGCTTGCCGATCAGAAGGTCAGCGGTTCGAATCCCTGCGACGGGGTGAGCTCCCGTTGCTCTGTCCCTGCTCCTGCCAACCTAGCAGTTCAAAAGCATGTCAATGTGCAAGTAGATAAATAGGTACCACTCCGGCAGGAAGGTGAACGGCGTTTCTGTGTGCTGCTCTGGTTCGCCAGAAGTGGCTTAGTCCTGCTGGCCACATGACCCGGAAGCTGTACGCCAGCTCCCTCGGACAGTAAAGCGAGATGAGCACCGCAACCCCAGAGTCGGCCACGACTGGACCTAATGGCCCGGGGTCCCTTTACCTTTACTCCCTCCAAACCGTCCAGGTTTGGGAGCATTGCTGCCGCCTTTGGGAGCGAGCTGTAAGCTGCCTCCTAGATAGGGGAACGGGTGCCCATGTCTCCCTCGTGCAAGACGTTGTCGGGGTCTCGAACGGCACGACCCTTGACCCTTGGGCCCTAGGCACGTTCCCGTAACAGCACAGGCCAACCAATATGAGATAAAAAATCAGGTCTTTCTCCCAGGCTTCCCACTCCATCCCTCTGCCTTTTCTGCTCCCCCCAAGACCCCAGCCCAGCGCTCCTACTTTGGAGACAGCCAGCTGCCAACAGAAGCTCAGGAGACCCTTAAAGGAGATGAGGCAGAGGTGGAATTGGAGAATGACGGTGGGAAGGAGGGCGTCTCTGAGTTGACGCACGAGGCTTTGGAAGAGGGAAAAGATGAGCAGGAGCTGAGGAAGGCGGAGGGCCGACAGACGGACAGAGGGGGAGAGAGAGACACACACACAGAGAGAGAAAATGCAAAATCAAAACCGAACCAAAAAACGATGCAATGAAACGGGAAGATGAAGGGTTCGAAGTGGCTGGCAACCCATGCTGGGTTCTTTAAGACGCTGATGGACGCCTGTCGGGTTCACGTTCGGGGGGGGGGTTCTGCCAGGCAAAGTTAAACTGCCCCTGCCCATGGAGGCTCCATTTAGGAACCGAAAATGAAGGAATGGGTTTCTGTGCAGTCAGTTTGAAACTGACCCAAAATCCCCATTTTCCTCCTCCAAGGGAGCACTTCTAACATGCATTAACTTGAGCTTTTCAAGCTCAGGAAGCTTGAGCTTGAATCGATGTATAAACAGAAAACCAAGCTGTATAAACAAGTGCTCAATGCCCTCTCCCTTATCAGTCCATGACGGCAATGAATGGCCTTGGCTGTTCCAGTGGAGCAGGGATTGCATGTCTGGGTCTTATCTTACATCCGACCACACTCTGACGCACAGGCCTAGTCCGGGAACAGCGCCAGGAGAGTTGGTGACCTTCTTACCCCAAGATAAGAGTGCTGGAACAGGAATACCCTTTTATGGTCAAGAGTACAGGGAGAGGAACACCCTTTTATGGTTAAGAGTACCAAAGCAGGAACACCTGTGTGTCAACCTGCGTGTACAAGCTGACGTGGTTGGATTCCTGGGGAAGGGGATGCCTGGAGGATATATACAGTGGTGCCCCGCAAGATGAACACCTCGTGAGACGAAAAACTCGCAAGACGAAAGGTTTTTTCGTTTTCGAGTTGCTTCGCAAGACGAATTTCCCTATGGGCTTGCTTCACAAAACAAAGCTTGCCCCCGCACCCCGGACCCCTTTTGAACCAAGGGGCGGCAACGGGGAGAAGCGATTCTCCCCGCTGCCCCTTCCCTTGCTTTAAAACAGGTCCCCTCTGTCCCCGGACGGTCTCCATAGGAACGCATTGATTGATTTTCAATGCATTCCTATGGGAAACCGTGCTTCGCAAGACGAAAAACTCGCAAGAAGAAAAAACTTGCGGAACGAATTAATTTCGTCTTGCGAGGCACCACTGTATACTGCATGAAATTTCTCATTTCTTTGGACTTGCTGTGGACTGACCACGCAAGTGCCTTCTGCTATCCGGATAGCAGAAGAAATGAGAAACCCATCTCTTCAAAGGAAACGAAGGCATGTTCTGCAGCCGGATCGGGCCAAAGGGGAGCCATCTAAGTCCAGATTCTGATCCTCACAGTCACCTAGATGCTCCCCCCCCCAGAGGGAAGCCCCCTGAGCAGGGCCTGAGGACAAGGGCAGAAATTTCCCCCTCTTGTGGTTCCCCAAGGAAACAGAGGCATTTACTGTCTCCAGCAGTGCTCGGAGGACACCTCTGCTGTGGCTAGTAGCCCTTCGATAGTGTCCCCCTCTATGCATTTTCTTGGACCTCCCCAAAGTGGATTTCTGGTGTAATTGTTGGCTCTGCGTCCGCCGGGGAGTGAGCGGAAAGCTGGAATGCTCTTATTACAGCTCGCGGCGGAGGAACAGCGATAAAAGCAGGAATTGGCGGATGCTTAGGGGATGGGAAGGGATGCGGGTGACGCTGTGGGTTAAACCACAGAGCCTAGGGCTTGCCGATCAGAAGGTCGGCGGTTCGAATCCCCGCGACGGGGTGAACTCCCGTTGCTCGGTCCCTGCTCCTGCCAACCTAGCAGTTCGAAAGCACGTCAATTACAAGTAGATAAATAGGTACCACTCCGGCGGGAAGGTAAACAGTGTTTCCGTGCGCTGCTCTGGTTCGCCAGAAGCGGCTTAGTCATGCTGGCCACATGACCCGGAAGCTGTACGCCGGCTCCCTCGGCCAGTAAAGCAAGATGAGCGCTGCAACCCCAGAGTCGGCCGCAACTGGACCTAATGGTCAGGGACCCCTTTACCTTTACCTTAAGGGGATGGGAAGAAATTTGGTTCCGTTTGCACAACCTACCCGGGTTGCCTCTTCTCAAAACAAGGAGGGGACCGAAATGCTGCAATTGTTTGAAATTGGCACTTTTCTGAATTTTGCAATTTGGTTCTCCAATGGGGGCGGGTGGTATCAGGGGGGAGTGTTCATTAAAAAGGCATATATTGGTGCAATTCACACACACAAATTTGCTCTGTCAGGCAAACGGGCTTGCAGGTGCTTGGGCCAAATTGCAGAATATGGGAATGTGAGTATTAGGGTTAGCTTTCACAATGACTTTTTAAAATACCATATTTTTTGCTCTATAAGACTCACTTTTCCCCTCCTAAAAAGTAAGGGGAAATGTGTGTGCGTCTTATGGAGCGAATGCAGGCTGCGCAGCTATCCCTGAAGCCAGAACAGCAAGAGGGATTGCTGCTTTCGCTGCGCAGCGATCCCTCTTGCTGTTCTGGCTTCTGAGATTCAGAATATTTTTTTTCTTGTTTTCCTCCTCCAAAAACTAGGTGCGTCTTGTGGTCTGGTGCGTCTTATAGAGCGAAAAATACGGTACTTGATTCACAGACTGAAATGGGAAGGTGGAAGATGGAATCCAGGAGGAGCGAAGTGAGGAAAGCTAGAGAAACTAAAATGGAGGGTTCCCACCCTCTTCCCCGGGCCTCACAGCTTCGGGCACTGTGACATAATAATAATAATAATAATAATAATAATAATAATAATAATAATAATAATAATAATAATAATAATTTTATTCTTTATGCCCCGCGAATCCCGTACCTCCTTGAGGCGGTCCATGTCTTTGAGGTAGAATCCGATGTAGAAAAGACTTAGGTATGAATTTACAAACTGAAACTAGAGAAAAAGAGAGAGGGGAGATGTTATATATATATATATTTACTGCACTCCCCAACTCCTGGGGTCTGTCCCCGATTAACATAACTTGGGAAGGCTACATTAAGTGTGGGCTGTTTAAAAGTCAGCCGAAAACAACCATTCGTGTTTTTGCTAGATAGACACATTTCCTGTAAACTTGCTTGAGAGACACTCCTGTTGTGCTCTGACGGGCGTAACTATAGATTCTCCAAACTTCCCTAAACAGGGCTGCCTTCAGATGCCTTCTAAAAGTCAGATAGTTCTTTATTTCCTTGACATCTGGCGGGAGGCCGTTCCACAGGGAGGGCGCCACCACCGAGAAGGCCCTCTGCCTGGTTCCCTGCAACCTCACTTCTCGCAGGGAGGGAACCGCCAGAAGACCCTCGGGAGATGGACCCCGGTGTCCAGGCAGAACAATGGAAGTGGAGACGCTCCTTCAGGTATACCGGACCGAGGCCGCTAAAGGCTTTCAAGGTCTTTGAATTGTGCTTGGAAACGTAGTGCTGCCTCCTCCTTTCTCCTTTGCTCTCTCTCTCTCCCCCAGCCTGCTCTCCAACAGGTGAAGTAGGACAAGGCAGCCCACTTCTAGCTGCCCTCCCACCCGCGAGGAAGCCAGCCGGTTCCAAGCCAGTTAGCAAAGGCTCCTTTTGCTGTCTCGACAAACTGTCAAGCCTACTAGCTTGGGGCTTCCCAGGCTGCTGTCCAACAGGTGAAGTAGGACAACACAGCCCACTTCTATCTGCATGGGGAAGCCAGCTGTTTTCAAGCAGGCTATCGAAAGCTCCTCTTCCTGTCCCGACAAACCGTCAAACCCACTAGTTTGACGCACCGGACTTGGACCATCGGGTCCACCGAGGCCAGAACTGTCAACACTGGCTGGCAGCAGCAGTTCTCCAGGTTCCCAGGGGTTCTCCGGGGACTGGACCTGATATATTCTGCATGCAAATAAGTGGCTCCCTCCACCGTTCCCACAAACATGTGGCAGCCCAACAGTTGCACCCGGGGAGCCCAAACTCACCAAGACCATTTTGATGATGAGGTGTTTTTCGTAGGCACTCTGCAAGCGGTAATTTTCTGCAAGGAAAAGGAAATTTCGTGTTTAGGATGTCTATCTCAAGGAAGGAAGGAAGGAAGGAAGGAAAGGAGGGAGGGAGGGAGGGAGGCAAGAAGGAAAAAAGGAAGGAAAAAAGAAGTAAAGAAGGAAGGAAGGAAGGAAGGAAGGAAGGAAGGAAGGAAGGAGGGAAAGGAGGGAGGGAGGGAGGGAGGGAGGGAGGGAGGGAGGGAGGGAAGGAAGGAAGGAAGGAAGGAAGGAAGGAAGGAAGGAAGAAAGAAAGAAAGAAAGAAAGAAAGAAAGAAAGAAAGAAAGAAAGACGGGAGGGAGGGAGGAGCAAGGGAGGGAGGGAAGGAAGGAAGGAAGGAAGGAAGGAAGGGAAGAAGGAAGGAAGGAAGGAAGGAAGGAAGGAAGGAAGGAAGGAAGGAAGGAAGGAAGGAAGAAAGAAAGAAAGAAAGAAAGAGGAAGGAAGGGGAGAAAAGAAAGGGAGGGAGGGAGGGAAGGAGGAAGGGAGGGAGGGAAGAAAAAAGGAAGGAAGGAAGGAAAGAAGGAAGGAAGGAAGGAAGGAGAAAGAAAGAAAGAAAGAAAGAAAGAAAGAAAGAGAGAAAGAAAGAAAGACGGGAGGGAGGGAGGGAGGGAGGGAAGGAAGGAAGGAAGGAAGGAAGGAAGGAAGGAAGGAAGGGGAGAAAAGAAAGGGAGGGAGGGAGGGAAGGAGGAAGGGAGGGAGGGAAGAAAAAAGGAAAGAAGGAAGGAAGGAAGGAAGGAAGGGAAGGAAGAGAAAGAAAGAAAGGAAGGAAGGAAGGAAGGAAGGAAGGAAGGAAGGAAGGAAGGAAGGAGGGAGGGAGGGAGGGAGGGAAGGAAGGAGGGAGAGAGGGAGGGAAGGCAGATCCCGCAAAGAATTCACCCATGTCATTCAGCCAGTAGGCGATCTTCTTGTAGACTTCGTCGCAGGCGGTGACGATGACGGCCAGCACAATTTTTGGCAGGAAACGCACGATGCGCGGCAGCTCCTTAATGCTCAGCACAAATTCCTGGCGAGGGAAGAGAGAAAGCGGGGGTTCGCGCAGGGAGGGCAACGAGGAGGTTCTCCCCCCCCAAAAAAACTCGCTGCTTGGAAATGCCAATCAAAACCAATACCGTGCACGTGCGCAGAAGCGGCGCCTCTGGATACAAACTTTTTGGGGTACTTACGAACCGCCGGAAAGAGTTAAGTTCGTATCCGGAGGGTCCATTGTGTATGACAAATAAATAAGCTGAGAAATTTGTCCAGAGAAACCAAAACGGATTCAGTTAAGGTAAAGGGACCCCTGACCATTAGGTCCAGTCGTGGCCGACTCTGGGGTTGCGGCGCTCATCTCACTTTACTGGCCAAGGGAGCCGGCGTACAGCTTCCGGGTCATGTGGCCAGCAGGGCGAAGCCGCTTCTGTTGAACCAGAGCAGCGCACGGAAACACCATTTACCTTCCCGCCGGAGCGGTACCTATTTATCTACTTGCACTCTGACGTGCTTTCGAACTGCTAGGTTGGCAGGAGCAGGGACGAAGGAACAGGAGCTCACCCCGTCGCGGGGATTCGAACCGCCGACCTTCTGATCGGCAAGTCCTAGGCTCTGTGGTTTAACCCACAGCGCCACCCGCGTCCCTTCAAACGGATTCAGTTACTTCTTGTAAAAATAAGAAGAAAGCAACAGATAGGTTGAATTAATAAGGATGATGATGACAATGACAACCCCGTAATCTGTCTCTCCCTTCTGCGGAAACTTCCTCCCCTCCGAAAACGCCCGGCTTTCCCTGCTCACCTGTAGCTCGAAGCAGCCCAGCATGGCGAGGAAGACGAAGGAGAGGCAGAAGAGGCAGACCGGGAGGCTGACCAGGCACTGGAAGAGCAGCCGCTTCCAGGGCGGGTAGTAGAATTCCTCCGAGTTGGTGACGGGGCTGACGCGCTTCACCCCCTGCGGGCGGGGAGAGGGGTCAGCAAGGCGGCGGCCGCAGAGAGCTGCCTGCCCGGAGGAGCTAGGGAAGATTGTGGGTCCGCTTGCAGCAGGGTGAGCTCAGGCCCCTGGGGGGTGGATGCGGCCCCCGGAGCCTTTCTATCTGGCCCTGGGGGGTCTCTTTAGGAACCTCGGGAGAAGAGGGGTGAATGTGGCCCCCGAAACCTTTCTATCTGGCCCTGGAGGGTCTCTTTAGGAACCTCAGGAGCAGAGGGGTAGATGTGGCTCCCGAAGCCTTTCTATCTGGCCCTTGAGGGCCTCTTTAGGAACCTCAGGAGCAGAGGGGTGATTGCGGCCCCTGGAGCCTTCCTAACTAGCCCTTGAGGGTCTCTTTAGGAACCTCAGGGGTGAATGTGGCCCCTGAAGCCTTTCTATCTGGCCCTAGAGGGTCTCTTTAGGAACCTCAGGAGCAGAGGGGTGAATGTGGCCCCCAAAGCCTTTCTATCTGGCCCTGGAGGGTCTCTTTAGGAACCTCAGGAGCAGAGGGGTGATTGCGGCCCCTGAAGCCTTTCTATCTGGCCCCTGAGGGTCTCCTTAGGAACCTCAGCAGCAGAGGGTTGCTTGCGGCCCCCAGAGCCTTTCCACCTGGCCCTCGGCAGACTCCTTAGGCCACACCCTCTCTCTTAAGGGAGGGAGGGGATGATCTGTGCTTCCCTACAACGTTCTCTCCCCTGCCCCAGTTCCCAGGGCTGGATCCGGCCCCGCCACTGACCCGGAACTGCGGCCGCGGCTCCTCGATGGACTCCGCCGGCGTGTCCAGGGTACCCCACTTGTAGGCGAACTCGGCCCCCCGCCGCTTCCACTCCTCCAGGAACAGGGTGGCCCAGATGACATTGAAGATGGCGAAGATCACACAGCAGACGTCCCGGCTGGTCTGGAGGGGGAATAAAGGTAAAGGTAAAGGGACCCCTGACCATTAGGTCCAGTCGCGGCCGACTCTGGGGTTGCGGCGCTCAGCTCGCTTTATCGGCCGAGGGAGTACAGCTTGTGGGTCATGTGGCCAGCAGGACTAAGCCGCTTCTGGCGAACCAGAGCAGTGCATGGATACGCTGTTTACCTTCCCGCCGGAGCGGTACCTATTTATCTACTTGCACTTTTAGGTGCTTTTGAACTGTTAGGTTTGCAGGAGCAGGGACCGAGCAACGAGAGCTCACCCCGTCGCGGGGATTCGAACCGCCAACCTTCTGATCGGCAAACCCTAGGATCTGTGGTTTAGACCACAGCGCCACCCGCGTCCCTAATGATTAGTAGTTTGCATCAAATATTTACACCTATTATTATTTCATGTTATAGCAAGATTCTAGAGACTAGATTATGAGTTTTTGTAAACCGTGTTTCTAAAGCAACTTTTGTTCTTGCCAAACGCCAATGTGTTTGCATCATTAAATTTGCTATGAATACAAAAATCATTTTAAGTTAGAGCTTAATAACTATTCCACTATTCATATACTTCTTCTTCACTGTATTTCACTATTCATATATACTTCTTCTTCTTTGTATTTCAGTTCAACAATTGCTTTGATAAAATACATATTTTGCTATGTGCAAATGGCTTTAGATACCCATTTAGGTCCATAAATTACCATATAGCAGGCATAGGCAAACTTGGCCCTCCAGATGTTTTGGGACTACAAATCCCATCATCCCTAGCTAACAGGACCAGTGGTCAGGGATGATGGGAACTGTAGTCTCAAAACATCTGGAGGGCCGAATTTGCCTATGCCTGCCTATATTCAACACAAAAACACAGCGGCAATTTGTTGTTGACAAAGGACAGCTGGACATATAAAGGGCCCAATTACCTTCAGGAGCTGAGGGCCGCATCAAACCGAAATCCGGCCCTGCCTCCCTTGTTATTTTACTCTCTCTCCCCCCCCCCCCCCGTTCTATAGGTAACCCGTCCTCACCTGATCGTTCTCCGTGAAGGTGTAGAGAAGGGAGCCGAAGACAGCCGGGTAAACCATGGCCGACGTGTAGAAGCCCAGCCACGCGAAATACATGGCGATTTTCACACCAAAGTAGTCACAGATATCATCTGGGGGTGGCAAGGGGCAAGGAAATCAGACCCTGGCTGGACCTTGTATCTTGTCCACGTACAATATCAAGGAAGATTGGAAGAAATTTAAAATTTATCTTAAGAAATATTGTAAAATTAATGAGTGTTAAAATGTTGTGGTTATAGAAAGTAAGGGTTTCCCCAGCCACTCTGGGCGGCTTCCAACAGAACACTAAAATGCAATAACTTATTAAACATTAAAAGCTTCCCGAAACAGGGCTGCCTTCAGATGTCTTCTAAAAGTTTGGTAGTTATTTTTCTCTTTGACATCTGGTGGGAGGGCGTTACACAGGGAGGGTGCCACCACCGAGAAGGCCCTCTGCCTGGTTCCTTGTAACTTAGCTTCTCGCAATGAGGGAACCGCCAGAAGGCCCTCGGAGCTGGACCTCAGCATCCGGGCAGAACGATGGGGGTGGAGACGCTCCTTCAGGTATAACAATTGTTGTTGTTGTTAATATACTGCCCACCCTGTTCTCTTATTTCAAAGACGCATTCCTGCATGACGAAGGGTACACACTTCTCTTTTTGCTCAGGAATGGAGAAGATATTATTCTTATTATCAGTGCTTTTTTTCTTAAAAAAAGGTTTAGGGGAACTCTCATTTCAACTCAAGAAAATAACCATTTTATAGTTCAAATGGGGGAAAATAAATACAGCAAATGGACAAAAGTACAAAGATTCACAAAATGTTTAAGGGTAGGCGTACTGCTGCGCCCCCCCCCCAAGAAAAAAGCACTGCATATTATTATTATTATTATTATTATTATTATTATTATTATTATTATTATTACACCGCCCTTCATCAAAAGATCTCTGGCCAGTTAAAAGCGCAAGATAAAAACACAAATAAGTAGTTAAAAACAACAAAACAATTCTCCCCACCCCAAACTAAACACATTCGAAGGGCAATCAGCCAAAAGCCTGGTTGAAGAAGAACATTTTTGCCTGGCGCCTAAAGGTGTAAAAGGTAAAAGGTAAAGGACCCCTGGACGGTTAAGTCCAGTCAAAGGCGACTATGAGGTTGTGACGCTCATCTCGCTTTCAGGCCGAGGGAGCCGGCGTTTGTCCGCAGACAGCTTTCCGGGTCGTGTGGCCAGCAGGACTAAACTGCTTCTGGCGCAACAGGACACCGTGACGGAAACCAGAGCGCACGGAAATGCTGTTTACTTTCCCGCTGCAGTGGTACCTATTTATCTACTTGCGCTGGCGTGCTTTCGAAGTGCTAGGTTGGCAGGAGCTGGGACGGAGCAACGGGAGCTCACCCCACCACGGGGATTCGAACCGCTGACCTTCCGATCGGCAAGCCCAAGAGGCTCAGTGGTTTAGACCACAGCACCCCCCGCGTCCCTGGGGGGGGGGGAATGTCTCTCCTTAGATCAGGGGCAGGGAGGGGAACCTGTGCCCCCCCAAGTGTTCTCAGAACAGGAGGGAGACAGGGAAGGTCGGAATTGCATACCCAAAGGTTGCGGTTCGCAAATGGCTTGTACCCACGATTTCATCAGCCGGTTGAGGATCCGTTGCTCGTGGATGGGGAAGACCTGCTGGAGAATGCCACGGGCAGCCAACTCGGGAACTGCGGAGAAAAGAAAGTGGGGCGCAAGAGTTAAGCGGAGCAGGGGTGCCACACACCCACCCTTCGACCCTGGATGCGCCAACAGCAGCTACCAAAGCTGTAGGTAAAGGTAGAGGGACCCCTGACTATAAGGTCCAGTCGTGACCGACTCTGGGGTTGTGGTGCTCATCTCGCTTTATTGGCCGAGGGAGCCGGTGTACAGCTTCCGGGCCATGTGGCCAGCAGGACTAAGCCGCTTCTGGCGAACCAGAGCAGCGCACGGAAACGCCGTTTACCTTCCCGCCGGAGCGGTACCTATTTATCTACTAGCACTTTGACGTGCTTTTGAACTGCTAGGTTGGCAGGAGCAGGGACCGAGCAACGGGAGCTCACTCCGTCACAGGGATTCGAACCGCCGACCTTCTGATCGACAAGTCCTAGGCTCTGTGGTTTAACCCACAGCGCCACTAGTCCTTTGCAATTTAAAAGTTTAAAAACAGACCTACTTTGCCCTGCCGGACCCCAAGAGTGGAATGAGCTTTTGGGGTGGGTGGGCAGGCCTAGCCCCCTCCTCAGAAGTGGTACCTCCCTCAGCAAGTTTCTGCCAAACGGGTGAACTAGAAGGATGTGGCAGAAGGACGACAATGGCCATGTTATGTTTCCTTCTTCTGGTTGGGCTCGTCACTGGTTTGTGTTTACTGACTTTAAACTGAGCTTTATTTCTTGGTTGGTTATTTTATGTAATGTGAAGGTAAAGGGACCCCTGACCATTAGGTCCAGTCGTGGCTGACTCTGGGGTTGCGATGCTCATCTCGCTTTACTGGCCGAGGGAGCCGGCGTACAGCTTCTGGGTCATGTGGCCAGCATGACTAAGCCGCTTCTGGCAAACCAGAGCAGCGCACGGAAACATCGTTTACCTTCCCACCAGAGTGGTACCTATTTATCTACTTGCACTTTGAAGTGCTTTCGAACTGCTAGGTTGGCAGGAGCAGGGACTGAGCAACGGGAGCTCACTCCGTCATTGCGGGAATTCGAACCGCCGACCTTCTGATCGGCACGTCCTAGGCTCTATAGTTTAAAACGCCGCTGAATTTCAAAAGCAAAATGGGAAACTCTCCAAAATTCAAAAGGCCCAGCAAAGGATTCTGTTCGGTTGTTCGGACAGCGAACAAATCTCAGTTCATGGCAGAAATGACCGGCAGAATCCGAGACCAGGGAAAAGAGACGGCGGAAGAAGATTGGAAGAAATTTAAGAACTATCTTAAGAAACACTGTAAAATTAATGAATGTTAGAATGATGCTGGTTTAGAAATTAAGTGGATTACAGTTGTAAGGATTAAGTTAAAAGAAACGAAAGGTTAAAAATTAGATAAATTTAAGGGTGAGGATTTGCTGAATTAAAATTTGAAATTGGAATGCAGAAAGGGGAGGTATGAGGAGTTCGGAGAAGTAAGTCATAAGAAAATAAGGGTTTGAAATTATACTTGTTCTTTTTTTTTGTTTGTGTTTGTTTGTATAATTTGTGAAACTTTAACAAATATTTTATAAAAAAAAAACAAATCTCAGTTCAACTCTTCAGACAGACAGACAGACAGACAGACAGACGCCGCTCCACATGCCCCGCCTTCTGGCCCCAATCCCCACTCACCGATTGGCTGGCCTTCCAGGAAGTGGATATTGTGCAGAGCCTCGCCCTGTTTGGCTCGCAGATTCTCCAGCCAATACCTGATGATGCTCTGACGTTCCTGAAAGAGGAGAGAGGGGAAAGCAGTGAACGGACCACCCGGGGTCACCAGCCCCTAGCTGTCAACTAACAGATTTGAAAATAAGGGACCAGCAGCCTCGAAAATAAGGGATCAGCAGCCAAAATAAGGGATTTTCCAAGCACAGGTATGTTCAACTTCTGAGCCCCTCCGAGCCAAAGGCAGAAAGCCCAGCCAGCAGCCAAACGAAGCCTCAAGCGGTGGTTCCCACAGCGCAGCAACCCGGCAAAGTGGATGCAGCAAGGAAAACCACCGTCACCTCTCCGCTGGGAAGCGCTGAGCAAAGGCGAGTCCCCAGGCAACGCGGCCGATTTGATTGGCACAAGGCATGCAAGCTCCACCCCCCCGTCGTTCTTAGACTCCTTATTGGGTGAGCAACGCAGCCAAGCAACACAGTTGGAGCCTCCCTCCTCCCTGGCCGGCAGGGAGGGAGGGAGGGAGAGGAGCTGCTTCCTTTGAAACCCGGGAAATTTAAGGGACATCGTCAATAAGGGACAGCAGCGGGACACGGCGCTGGGATAAGGGACTGTCCCGCCAAATAAGGGACAGTTGACAGCTATGCACCAGCCCCACACCCTTCGAGCCACAACTGGGTCTTGGCACCTACAGATCTTTTAAGAAACATTACAAAGCGGGTGGCGACTGTTCCATCGGACTTTTTACAGGATTTTTACATTGGGTCACCCCAAATTCACCAACAGATCACATAGCATGTCCATGGCTACAGCCTGCACCAAAAAAAATCAGGCATCTACTGTTTCCTGGGGCTGCAATGGTGCAAAAATGTGGTTACAAAGCACGGATCCACATGGATCCTCAGGATTTTTGCACTGGGTCACCCCAAATTCACTGTCAGATCACATGTCTGGGACCACAGCATGAACCACAAAAATCATACATCCACTGTTTTGTTCAGAATATTTTTTTTCTTGTTTTCCTCCTCTAAAAACTAGGTGCGTCTTATGGAGCAAAAAATACGGTATCACAAGCCACACAGCCTAGTCCTGGGGGCAGCACCCACCTGAGAAGTGAAAAAATAAAGTTCGTTTTCGATGTTCTCGTAGATGTAATCTTCCTCGCAGGAGAAGCTCCGCATTCCGCCTCCGAACTCTGCTTTCACAGGCTTCCGCAAACCGATCTCATCGGCTCCTCGGAGCAAACTGCCGAGAAGAACGGGGGTGGAGAAAGGAGACTAAGAGGGTCAGGAATTCTGCACGTGCTCTGAAGTCCAAGCAGCTAAAGCGGCAACTAGACAAACCTATCGTCTATTGCAGCTTTCGGTCTGCAAAGCAATAGTTCTCTCCTTTTTTGATTTCCCAGGTGTTCCGAATGCACCCTTAACTTCACGATAGCAACGTTTATTTCCTGTCAAAGTTTATTTCCCCTTCAAAGGGGAGTTGCTCTGCATTATCCCCACCAGAACTTGCCAATAGAAGATGTTGCAGCCCATTGGCGACTTAATATTCTCTAATCTAATTTCAGGGTTTCGCCCCTGGTAGCTACGGCAACGATCTTCAGTCAAAGTTTATTTGTTGTTGTTTGCAACCATCCTTCGGCCTTTCAGCCAAAAAAAGGAGATAAAAGATATTCTATTCACACTTTTGAGGAATACAGTGGTACCTCAGGTTACATACGCTTCAGGTTACATACGCTTCAGGTTACAGACTCCGCTAACCCAGAAATAGTACCTCAGGTTAAGAACTTTGCTTCAGTTTGAGAACAGAAATAGTGCTCTGGCGGCACGGCAGCAGCAGGAGGCCCCATTAGCTAAAGTGGTGCTTCAGGTTAAGAACAGTTTCAGGTTAAGTACGGACCTCTGGAACGAATTAAGTACTTAACCGGAGGTACCACTGTATGCAAAGATACACCATTAAACTACAGCGATGACCAATTTATACATAATATACCTTGACACACAGACCTGCCAAATAAGTTTCTATATTGCACTGCCAATCAGACTTGAGCGAAATGAGCTTGCTTCGACTTTTGATCTTGATTGAAAGCAACAGATGATGGATTTGCTCAGGACAGAATAAAAAATACTAATTTTTTTTAGAGAGAAGGGAAGGCTGCCTATACTTTTCCCGTCCATTCAAAAAGCTCCATCCATCTCTGATAGCATCTTTAGGTCAGCGTGGGAAAATTTCTAGCCCATATCCAGTGGAGACAATGGACTTGGAGGCAGTGGCATAGCGTGGGTTGTCAGCACCCGGGGCAAGGTAAGTAATTTGCGCCCCCTAACCCATGGATTTGCGCCCCTAACCTGTGGATTTGCGCCCCCTAACCCTAACCCCCAGATGTTGCGCCCGGTGCGGCCGGCCCCCCCTGCACCCCCCACGCAACGCCACTGCTTGGAGGCAGAATCCTGAATTCTCTGATCCCCAAGCAGTGGTACCTCGGAAGTCGAACAGAAATCCATTCCGGAAGTCCGTTCGACTTCAAAAACATCCGGAAACCAAGCGCGGTTTCCGATTGGCTGCAGGAAGCTCCAATCGGAAGCCCCGTCGGACGTTCGGGTTCCAAAGAACGTTCGCAAACCGGAACACTCGCTTCTGGGTTTGCGGCGTTCGGGAGCCGAAACGTTCGACTCGCAAGGCGTTCGGGATCCGAGGTACGACTGGAATTCCTTATAATTCTGACATGGTTTTAAAAGGCAGGGAAAGGAGGGTCGTCCGGCGAGGAAGAAAGACCCTCCTCGCTTCCCGCCGGCCCACCACACGGCCGCACGCCCCAAACCTGCCGCCCACCGGAGTCGGGACCTGCCTTTCGTAAGTCGCTGTGACGAAGAAGGCGTAGACCCGGGTGTGTTTATGGTGACGTATCTGAATGATGAGCTCCGGGATACCCAGCCGGATGTGGTTCAGCAGCCATAGAAGCGTGTGGTCATCGGTCGTGTCTGGAGAGGCATTTGGAAAAGGAGAGCAAGAAGAAGACGAGGAGAAGAGTTTGGATTTGATATCCCGCTTTATCACTGCCCTAAGGAGTCTCGGGTGGCGCTGTGAGTTAAACCACAGAGCCTAGGACTTGCCGATCAGAAGGTCAGCGGTTCGAATCCCCGCAATGACGGCGTGAGCTCCCGTTGCTCGGTCCCTGCTCCTGCCAACCTAGCAGTTTGAAAGCACGTCAAAGTGCAAGCAGATAAATAGGTACCGCTCTGGCGGGAAGGTAAATGGCATTTCTGTGTGCTGCTCTGGTTTGCCAGAAGCGGCTTAGTCCTGCTGGCCACATGACCTGGAAGCTGTACACCGGCTCCCTCGGCCAGTAAAGCGAGAAGAGAGCGGCAACCCTAGAGTCGTCCGCGACTGGACCTAACGGTCAGGGGTACCTTTACCTTTATCTATCCAAACTTTCCACGTTGGCAACACACTTTTTGGACGTGTGACACAGACAAGATGATCCTTGGGGTCTCTTCCAATTCTACAATTATATGATTTCACGAAACCCCCTGTTCCTGTTTTTGTGGGCAGAGACTTTCGTAAAATCACAGACTCTTTAGAGCTGGAAGGGACCTGAGAGTAAACAGCGTTTCCGTGCGCTGCTCTGGTTCGCCAGAAGCGGCTCAGTCCTGCTGGCCACATGACCCGGAAGCCGTACGCCAGCTCCCTCGGCCAGTAAAGCAAGATGAGCGCCACAACCCCAGAGTCGGCCACGACTGGACCTAATGGTCAGGGGTCCCTTTAACTTTACGGAGTCTCAAAGTGGCTAACAATCTCCTTTCCCTTCTTCTCCCACAACAAACACTCTTTGGGGTGAGTGGGGCTGACAGACTTCAGAGAAGTGTGACTGGCCCAAGGTCACCCAGCAGCTGCATGTGGAGGAGCGAGGAATCGAACCTGGTTCACCAGATTACGAGTCCACCGCTCTTAACCACTACACCACACTGGCTCTCTGAGTAGTCAGATATGGATTTCAGGCACTCCAGGGCTGCGGTGGTTAGTTCATTTTAAACACTCGGATCAACCAGTTAGGGATCTTTCGACTGGTTTTTATTTGAATGTGTCCGTTGGAACTCTCTGCCTCTTGATATAAGGCGAGTGCCCTCACCGTACCCTTATTGGCACCTGCCAACTGTACGCATTTTACGTGCCTGCTTCGTATTTTAGTTTCCCTCTTTTTGCACTTTCACGTGTCGTTACAATCACGCCCTCTCTGCTTTATGTACGTTATGAAACAAAACGAATTAAAAATAAATAAATCGGGCGAGTGACGCAATTCCCAGGTTCCCTCGGGGGACCTTCCTGATCAAAATGGGGGGGGGGGGCGGCACATCGGAAGGCTTAAGAAGAGAAACTCATCTCTCTCTCTCTCCTTTTCCTCCATACTGCATTACAGTCTGGCCTCTCGCCCAGCCTGGTGTCTGATTACAAGCGATCGAGCCTGAAACCAACATGCAGCGATCTTCATTTCCCTGCCTGGAATTGGGGGGGGGGGCGGGCGGGCAAGGGAGCCCCCATCTGCCAGGGCCTTGGCAAAGTCGGCCTTTTTCAGCACGCAGAACTGATCTGGAAGTTTCTACACCTGCCCGTTTTCCTGTGAGGTTTTGCAGGTAGACGGTGCCTGGATGTGGAGGCTCCGTCCCTAGCTGTCCGTCCCTACTATTCTCTGGGTTCACTGGGGGAGGGGGAAGGACCGTGGGGAAAAGACCCCTGGACGGCTAAGTCCAGTCAAAGGCGACTATGGGGTTGCAGCACTCATCTCGCTTTCGGGGCTAGGGAGCCGGTGTTTGTTCGCAGACAGCTTTCTAGGTTATGTGGCCAGCAGGACTAAACTGCTTCTGGCACAATGGGACACCGTGACAGAAAACAGAGCGCATGGTAATGCCGTTTACCTTCCCGCCACAGCGGTACCTCTTTATCTACTTGCGCTGGTGTGCTTTTGAACTGCTAGGTTGGCAGGAGCTGGGACGGAGCAACAGGAGCTCACTCCAACGCGGGGATTCGAACCGCCGACCTTCCGATCAGCAAGCCCAAGAGGCTCAGGGGTTTAGGCCACAGCGCCACCCAATCCTCTGCCTGCAACCCTGGACGGCCGCTGCTGCCAGCCCGTGTAGGCTAAACTGAGCTAGTTGGAGCAGAGTTCTGACTTGGCAGCCGGCAGCCTGCTATGTCCCACTGTTTTGAACCAAAGAACTGAAACTGCCGAATTTGGCAAAACGCACCTGGCAGGGTCATCAGGACGTCGCAGTTTTCCGTAGGCACCGTTTTCATCCATGATTTGTGAGACATGATGTAACGGCCGGCTTGCAGGAGCCTCTTCCCGAAGAGCTTATCTGTGGAGTGAAGAAGAGCAACGATGAGCGGTGTGCAGTACGATGGCAGGTGGGAACAAGCCCAGCATTGTATCTTAATCTCTCTTTATATATATATATATATATATATATATATATATATATATATATATATATATATATATTAATTTTAGCATACAGAATTATAAAACGTACCACACAATTTATCACAGATACAATCTTACTGGACTTCCATCAGCACCTCTGATAATCCTCCGTCTTAATCACTTCTTATGCATTTCTTAACTTAATATGGCCTTTCCATCTTTTATCATATCATCTCTCCTTTTCTGTTTTTACAATATTTCCCATAATACTCCTCACAGAACTTCTTGCAATCCTACAAACGTCGTCTGATCATCACAGATACTTTTCAAATAGTCCGTAAATTTACTCCAGTCTTCGGTAAACCTCTGGTCCCGCCGGTTTCGGATCCTTCCTGTTAGTTTGTCAAGTTCTGCATAGTCCATTAATTTCATCCTCCATTCTTCCATCGTTGGTAATTCTTCTTGCTTCCATTTTTGGGCCAATAGTATTCTTGCTGCTGTTACTGCATATGAGAAAAGCTTACATTCCTTTCTATTTATATAATTTCCAACAATACCCAAAAGAAATGCTTCTGGTTTCTTTATAAATGTATATTTCAACATTTTTTCCAACTCATTATATATCATCTCCCAGAAGCATTTCACCTTTTTACATTCCCACCACATGTGATAAAATGTTCCCTCTTTTTCCTTAAATTTCCAACATTTGTTACTAACTTTATACATTTTTGCTAAGTTAACCGGTGTTATATACCATCTATACATTGCATCTTCATCTCTGTTGGGTTGCCAACTTATCAGAAAGCAAAGCTAGGCATGCTCCTCCTGCGCCTTTAAAAGCTAGTCTGGCTCACAGCGATGTCGCTGACAAAGTTGTCCCAAACCCATACAAATATATATATGAATTTCATTTATAAAAACGTAAGAGTGAGACAGGAAAAGAAAGAAAAATATACAGGTGTGTATATTCTTATTATACTAATACACATAATGAATTGCCAATAAGCTAATATGTCTGCTTAAACTCCTTCCAGTTATCGTTGCATTTTTCCAAAGAAAGTCTGCATCTATAAGCAGTCCGTTCACGTTGCCAATATCTCCACGTTGTTGAGCCATAGATTAAGGGGAATCATATCTCTATTCTTCCAATTTATCAGTCCTTTGGGTGGTTCCCAACAGATTAAAAACAGAATAAAAAATCAAACATTAAAAACTTCCCTAAACAGGGCTGCCTTCAGATGTCTTCTAAACATTTGGTAGTTATTTTTCTCTTTGACATCTGGCGGGAGGGCGTTCCACAGGGCGGGCGCCACCACCGAGAAGGCCCTCTGCCTGCTTCCCTGTAACTTGGCTTCTCGCAGTGAGGGAACCGCCAGAAGGCCCTCGGAGCTGGACCTCAGTGTCCGGGCTGAATGATGGGGGTGGAGACACTCCTTCAGGTCTACTGGGCTGAGGCTGTTTAGGGCTTTCAAGGTCAGCACCAACACTTTGAATTGTGCTCGGAAACGTCCTGGGAGTCAATGTAGGTCTTTCAGGACCGGTGTTATATGGTCTCTCTCCCAGTCCCCAGTCTAGCTGCTGCATTCTGGATTACTTGTTGTTTCCGGGTCACCTTCAAAGGTAGCCCCACGGAGAGTGCATTGCAGTAGTCCAAGCGGGAGATAACCAGAGCATGCACCACTCTGGCCAGACAGTTCATGGGCAGGGAGGGTCTCATCCTGCGTACCAGATGGAGCTGCCCTGGACACAGAATTGACCTGCGCCTCCATGGACAGCTGTGAGTCCAAAATGCACACCTGGACTTTTCTGGTGTCCAGTTATGAAATAAACAGATCTGTGTCTGCACGCCTTCAAGTTCTGAATGAATGATGCTAAACCTATTAATAGTCCATCAGAAATAACCCTGAGAAATAAGCTTCTGTTTACATTGACGAGGTCCTTTTTTAAGATTAATTAAAAAATAGTGCAATTGGATGACAGTGAGGGTTGGGCCCCGTTCCACGTTCAGCCAGGCCCCCTTGTGTTTTGACCCAGCTGGACACCTGACCGTTGACCGTGTTTTGAGAGAGGGCAGTTGCCAGCTTAAAATACCCACTGGGAGATCTGGGTTTCTCGCTCCTCTGGCAAGGGATCTATGCACAGTTTTTTCCAGGTGCAAGAGGGTGGCCTTGACGCAGGAGGAAAGCCTGGCGTGAGAGGTTCAGGGCGGCCAAAAAAAAAACAGGGCACCGAATAATCTTTCGCGTGGAAGACGGAGCAAGCTTGTTTTCTGCCGAATTCAGGTTACAGGACAGGGGATTCAGGGCTAGATGACCCCTGGAGGTCCCTTACAACTCTACATTTCTGCGATTTTATGGTTAAAGCTCATAAACTCCACAAACATACACACACACAGAGAGAGAGTTCCTTCAGATTGGAGGATTTTGGGGGTCAGAGGCGTCGAGTTCCACCCAACATTTTGAGGGGAGCTCATTCTGTGTGCATGATGTCACACGTGTGACATCACGTGCGTCGGGAAATGGCCGTGAGGCTCGAAGAGGCCTGGAGTGGCCTGCCACCGCCACGGGGAGGCCCAGATTAATAATAGTAACAACAATAATAATTGTTTATTATTTATAGCCCGCCCATCTGGCTGGGTTTCCCCAGCCACTCTGGGCGGCTCCCAACAGAAGATTAAAAACACAATATACATCAAACATTAAAAACTTCCCTAAGCAGGGCTGCCTTCAGATGACTTCTAAGAGTCAGATAGTTGTTTATTCCTTGACACCTGGTGGGAGGGCGTTCCACAGGGCGGGTGCCACCACCGAGAAGGCCCTCTGCCTGGTTCCCTGTGACCTCACTTCTCGCAGGGAGGGAACCGCCAGAAGGCCCTCGGAGCTGGACTTCAGTGTCCGGGCTGGAAGATGGAAGGTGGGAGGGCATTCCACAGGACAGGCGCCACCACCAAGAAGGCCCTCTGAGCCCATCCTTGCATACTGAGGGGGGGGGCGGCTGAGCTGTCCTCAGCCCCATGCAGTTGGCGCCTATGTCAGGGGTCTGCTGCAACATGTCACTGATGTAACAATTGTGCATTCGCTGGTGGGGTTTACCCTTCGCTTTCGATGCGTCGTTCCACTCCATCCGCCTTTCTGCACTGCTTCCCAAGTGTTATTCACCGCCCGGAGGGGGCGCGCTTCCGCAGAACGAAAGCGGGAGAAAATAAACAAACAACCGGAACTTTTGACGATCTGAAAAGTTCCAGCCTTTTCAGCAGGAGGTTTGGTGACATGACCAGGTAGGGAACGAAGTGCCGTGTTCGCCTGCCCAGAAACTTTTGAAGTCTTGAAAACAAGATGCTTAACCACCCTGCTGCTGCTCTGAGCACAAATAATCACGAACGTGCCAGAAAGCACCTTTGGAGTCCCCCCACTAATAGTTCTCTTCTCTGCAGGGTTGCCAAACCTCCCCACAAGGGCAGTGTTCCTGCACTTTCAATGGCCACCCTGGCAGCAAAAATCATACAGGTATGGCTTTCTGTCCTGCAGCCCACCTCGCGCCCAGCTCATTTGCAATCCTGACCTTCCACCCAGGTGCACAGCACAGGGATAAAGGCGGCAACGTTCAGAAACAGGTAACCCCAAAAAGCCGTCAGAATGAAAACCGGCGACACAATGATGAGAACAGAAACACGCTCCCCTGTTGCTCTGCAAAAACGAAAGCTTTGCAGCGTAAGCCGACAGGCTGCTAATTTTTTTACGACAGGCCTAAAACTCGGCGCCTCAAATGCAAGCTCCCCGGTTTGTCTCATCTCTGAAGGACGTTGCTGTGCGAACAACTTGCCCCTCAGCAACTCGATCAAAGAAGTCTCTTACCTGGTTGCTGAAAGATGCCAGCAGCAGTTCGTTCCCCACGCCAGTGCCTTCCTCTGGGAAAACAGTGGAAAGGGGGAGAGAAAGGAGGGGAAGGAGCAGGGATGCTAAACGCTACCCGTCTCTATGGCAACCGCCTCCGGTGATGGAGTTCCCACCAGAACGGATGAACGGGGCCAGGCGGTCTCCTTTGTTCTGTTTCCCACCCGTTCCGCTTCTCCCGAGCAACGGAAAGTCCAAAATTAAGGGGCAAGAACAAGGTTTGGTCCAGGGCTCGAAAGCAAAGCCGGCAGGCCGTGAAAAGACAGGTCGCCTTGGCTATTTTGTACGTCCATCTGTGTAGAAATAAACACAGGTGCAAAGGGCATTCAGTTTTGCCACATGTTCGTATGATTCATAAGAGCCCGGCTGCTGGATCTGGCCCAAAGGAGGCCTATCTAGAGGGATGCGGGTGGCGTTGTGGGTTAAACCACAGAGCCTAAGGCTTGCCGATCAGAAGGTTGGCGGTTCGAATCCCCGCAACGGGGTGAGCTCCTGTTGCTCGGTCCCTGCTCCTGCCAACCTAGCAGTTCGAAAGCACGTCAAAGTGAAAGTAGATAAATAGGTACCGCTCTGGCGGGAAAGTAAATGGCATTTCCGTGCGCTGCTCTGGTTCGCCAGAAGAGGCTTACTCCTGCTGGCCACATGACCCAGAAGCTGGACGCCGGCTCCCTCGGCCAGTAAAGCGAGATGAGCGCCGCAAGCCCAGAGTCGGCCACGACTGGAACTAATGGTCAGGGGTCCCTTTACCTTTACCTTTACCTTACTATTATTATTATTATTATTATTATTATTATTATTATTATTATTATTATTATAAAACTATTTATTTCGCAAACAAACAAACATTGATCACTCACATAAACAGAAATACAAATAATACAAATAATAACCCATATGATAAAGTAAAAACAAAAAAGAAAGGGGGGAAAGAAAAAGAAAATATTAATAATAATAATAATAATAATAATAATAATAATAACAACAACAACAACAATAATAATAATGTGACTTCCCTCCTCCAATCCTCATTATCCCTTAAAGTTCTTTTTTACATCACATCTTACACATCTCTTCTTTAATATTCTTGGAATATTATTATTTCCTAGGTCAGCTTTACAAACTTAGTCTATACGCACCAAGATATTCTTCTTAGAACAGTGTTTACTACTACTACTACTACTACTACTACTACTACTACTACTACTACTCTCCCCACTTGTGATTTCCAGAAATGGTTATTAGAGACATTTACTGCCTCCAACACGGTGTTAGAGACCTTCTAGGCATCACGGATACCTTGCGCCACACCAAAAATATCCGGCCGGACTGGAACGGGTGGCAGGCTGGCAGGAAATGGGTGTGAACGGCCAGAGGCCTTGGTTCGCAGCCAAAGGGTTGCAAAGAGCACGGCTGCTCTCGGATCGGGCCTCGCAGAGCGATAACAAGCAAAGGTTCGCCGCCCTAAGTAGGGGAATAATGGGGTCAGGGAGCTCCCTGGGGCCTGAAGCACCTCCCTCTCGAAAGCTCTGCGCCGACCAAAATTAATTCTAGCTTTCCATCCGCTTCGTTAAGGGCTTACGAAGATTTGGGGCATGCCCGTCCCCACCCTGGCTTGCAGACACAAATTTGCATAAATCTTACATATATGCTCATTTATATGCAGAGACGGAGGTTCAGGCTCCCAAGCGTCGTGCAGAAGGAAGGCCTGACGGATCCTCCTGCCCCATGGAGCCCACGGAGAAATCCTTCTGTTGATCCTTCACCCCAAATCCGTTCCCTGTCAGTCCTTTGGCCCCCAAAAGCCCCCGCTTAATTCCACCCGGCCCTTAGTCATCTGTAGGAAAAGAGTGGCTGGGGCAACCCAACCAAAAGGGGTATATTATTATTATTATTATTATTACTACTACTACTACTACTACTACTACTATTATTGTGGGACGCGGGTGGCGCTGTGGGTTAAACCACAGAGCCTAGGACTTGCCGACCAGAAGGTCGGAAGTTCGAATCCCCGCAATGACGGGGTGAGTTCCCGTTGCTTGGTCCCTGCTCCTGCCAACCTAGCAGTTCGAAAGCACGTCAAAGTGCAAGTAGATAAATAGGTACCACTCCGGCAGGAAGGTAAACGGCGTTTCCATGCGCTGCTCTGGTTCGCCAGAAGCGGCTTAGTCTTGCTGGCCACATGACCCAGAAGCTGTACGCCAGCTCCCTCGGCCAGTAAAGCGAGATGAGCGCCGCAACCCCAGAGTCGCCCACGACTGGACCTAATGGTCAGGGGTCCCTTTACCCCTTTACCTTTACTACTACTATTACAGTGGTACCTTGGGTTACATACGCTTCAGGTTACACACGCTTCAGGTTACAGACTCCGCTAACCCAGAAATAGTACCTTGGGTTAAGAACTTTGCTTCAGGATGAGAACAGAAACCGTGCTCCGGCGGCGCGGCGGCAGCAGGAGGCCCCATTAGCTAAAGTGGTGCTTCAGGTTAAGAACAGTTTCAGGTTAAGAACGGACCTCCGGAACAAATTAAGTACTTAACCCGAGGTACCACTGTATTCTTATTCTTGCTGTTGTCGTCGTCATCACTGTCGTAGACAACTCTGGGTTTGCGGCGCTCATCTCACTTTACTGGCCACGGGAGCCAGCGTTTGTTCGCAGACAGTTTTTCCGGGTCATGTGGCCAGCATGACTAAGCCACTTCTGGCGAACCAGAGCAGCACACGGAAACGCCTTTTACCTTCCCACCGTAGCGGTACCTATTTATCTACTTGTACTTTGACGTGCTTTCAAATTGCTAGGTTGGCAGGAGCAGGGACCGAGCAATGGAAACTCCCCCTGTCGCGGGGATTCAAACCGCTGACCTTCCTATCGCAAGCCCTAGGCTCTGTGGTTTAGACCCCAGCGCCACCCGCGTCCCATGTACTGTCTTATTCATTTTGTAGCACAGCACATTGATTATTGCTTTAATTTTACGGATCAATGGTCTCGTTAAATAGTAAAACCCATGTTAAATTGCCGTTTTAGGAGTTGTTTTTAAAAGTCTGGGAACTGATCTGTTTTGCATTGCTTTCTATGGGAAAATGAGGCTTGGTTTTGGAACGCTTTGGTTTTAGAACAGACTGCCTCCTTCCAGATGTTCCCGTACTCCAGTTCCCATCGTCTCTGAGCACTGGCCATGCTGGCTACTGGGACTGATGAGAGTTGAAGTCTTGCACGGTTCCCAGCTCCATCCTTTCTGGGATGGTTACGAAATGATCTGTGAATCTGGTCTATTTTCGCAGGCTTCAAGAAAACCAGTTTTCTTCTGGGAAATGTGGACGGGCTCGTAACTCGTCCTACACACCAGGCTGAATCAGTTTCAGGATTTGGCATCGCCTGCTAAGCTGGGGAGGTTCTGGAGAAGGACGTTGAAAACTGCCCTCAGCCTCCCAAAAAACCCCCACTCATCCAGCGTGGATTGGAGCCTTGACAAAGAAGGACTCTCTTCACCCATCGCAGTCATCTGGGTCCTGTTTGGGCGGGAATAAAGACTGCTTCTTTCGGAGCATGGAAGGAAACAGTCAAGGCATTGTGGCTGCCCAGGGACAGCCTTGGCACAGGAATAGTGGGGGCAGAGGCTGGCATTGCTGGGAGAATATATGTACATGATAGATGCACTCTGGCAGGCAGCAGCCTAGGCTTAGAGGAGGGCGTTGATCGCAGTGCAGAGGCGACAGAAAAACACAGGACATACTGTATTTTTCGCTCTATAAGACGCACCAGACCACAAGACGCACCTAGTTTTTGTAGGAGGAAAACAAGAAAAAAAATATTCTGAATCCCAGAAGCCAGAACAGCAAGAAGGATCGCTGCGCAGCGAAAGCAGCAATCCCTCTTGCTGTTCTGGCTTCTGGGATAGCTGCGCAGCCTGCATTCGCACCATAAGACGCACACACATTTCCCCTTACTTTTTAGGAGGGAAAAAGTGAGTCTTATAGAGCAAAAAATACGGTAGTCAGGGCTGGGGCAGCAACAGCTTGGCTTTCCGATGAATGTTTGATGCGGTGCAGAACTCTGATATTCAGTGGCATAGCGTGGGTTGTCAGCACCCGGGGCAAGGCAAGTAATTTGTGCCCCCTAACCCATGGATTTGCACCCCCTAATCCTAACCCCCAGATGTTGCGCCTGGTGCGGCCGGGCCCCCCTGCACCCCCCACGCTACGCCACTGCTGATATTGCAGACTCCCTTTGGCACTCGGAATCAGCACAGTTCCAGCGATGTTGGCCCTGAATCAGGAAGACTTTGCCCTGTGTTTTCTTGCTTCCCGTACACCCGGAAACATCTGCAAAGTGTATCCTCTTCCCTGACTTAGTTCCGATTAAATCAGCCCGTGGGACAAAGAGGTCTGCTTTTCCTTTCTAACACCTCGGCTCTGGATAAACTTCCTTGTCGCTAACCAATACTGCCAGCAAGAACCCAAACGCCTTTTGCAAAGCTTGCAACCTGTTTCTTCCCACAGAGCCTGGTGCTATGTGCATTTTGCTCAGCAGAAAAGTCCTGCTGAATCCCATGGGACTTACTCCCAGGTAAGCGCACACAGGACCGCGACATCAATTAACCGGCAGAGGGGATTTAAAACCCAAACAAAAACCTGTTGCTTGGTAGTTTAGCAACTGAGGTCCTTGCCAATAAAGGTCAGTATAGTAAAAGCTATGGTTTCCCCACTAGTGATGTATGGAAGTGAGAGCTGGACCATAAAGAAGGCTAATCGCCGAAGAATGGATGCTTTTTGGATTCTGGTGCTGGAGGAGACTCTTGAGAGTCCCATGGACTGCAAGAAGATCCAACCTCTCCATTCTGAAGGAAATCAGCCCTGAGTGCTCACTGGAAGGACAGATCCTGAAGCTGAGGCTCCAAGACTTTGGCCACCTCATGAGAAGAGAAGACTCCCTGGAAAAGACCCTGATGTTGGGAAAGATGGAGGGCACAAAGAGAAGGGGACGACAGAGGACGAGATGGTGGGACAGTGTTCTCGAAGCGACCAGCATGAGTTTGACCAAACTGCGGGAGGCAGTGGAAGACAGGAGTGGCTGGCGTGCTCTGGTCCATGGGGTCACGAAGAGTCGGACATGACTAAACGACTCAACAAGCAGCTGAGGTCTTGCAAAGCATTTTGGTTTGGCACACCAGATTTCCTGCAATCAAATCTTTCCCCTCCAAATTGCTGCAATAAAAACAAATATATATTTTTTGCAACTGTTTTGGCAAGTGATCAGAGTGAATGCAGGTACATCTGGCATCTGATCTCATTTCTCTCACACAATTAATAATGTTTGACACTGCTGGGTTTTCACCAGAGTTAAGTAAAGGTAAAGTGACCCCTGACCATTAGGTCCAGTCGTGACCGACTCTGGGGTTGTGGCGCTCATCTCGCTTTATTGGCCGAGGGAGCCGGCGTACAGCTTCGGGGTCATGTGGCCAGCAAGACTAAGCCGCTTCTGGCAAACTAGAGGAAGCTGCTGCAGGCAATCCGAAGCCTTGCCGCCTGTGCGCTGAGGTAAACCCGGCGCGGCCAAGGACGGAGAGGTTAGTGAACGGGCAGCGGGTCTGGTCTGTGCCATGGGCATCGTGACTAATCCAGAATGCGGCAGCTAGACTGGTGACTGGGAGCAGCCGCCGAGACCACATAAAAAGACCTACACTGGCTCCAAGTACGTTTCCGAGCAGAATTCAAAGTGTTGGTGCTGACCTTGAAAGCCCTAAACGGCCTTGGTCCTGTATACCTGAAGGAGCGTCTCCATCCCCATCGTTCAGCCCGGACACTGAGGTCCAGCTCCGAGGGCCTTCTGGTGGTTCCCTCCCTGCGAGAAGCCAAGTTACAGGGAACCAGGCAGAGGGCCTTCTCGGTGGTGGCGCTCTCCGTGTGGAACGCCCTCCCATCAGATGTCTAAGAGAAGAACAACTACCAGACTTTTAGAAGACATCTGAAGGCAGCCCTCTTTAGGGAAGCTTTTAATGTTTAACAGAGTACTGTATTTTAATACTTTGGTGGAAGCTGCCCAGAGTGGCAGGGGAAACTCAGCCAGATGGTTGGGGTATAAATAATATATTATTATTATTATTATTATTATTATTATTATTATTATTATTATTATTATATTCAGCCAGAGCTTGGCACACCTGCTAGCCCTGTGCCTGGCGCCTGGCTCGGCGCTGCTGCTGCGCTTGGTGGCTGCGCTGGAGCAGCTGGAGGGCGAGTTGCCCACCGCCTGCCCAGCGCTCCACATGCGCAGCCTACCCACCGACCTGGCCTTGGACAACGGGCCGCAGCGCTGGTGCACGCCGCCTGGGAGCTCTGCGGGGAAAGGCCAATGGAGCGGCCGCTGCTCGCCAACAACGCTGGTGAGCGGGTGGTGCCGAGACGCGCTCCTGAGCGTGTGCAGAGTGCGTTCCTCCTCCATTTTTCAAAATATAGTCCAGCCCCCTGCAAGGTCTGAGGGACAGTGGACCAGCCCCCTGCTGAAAAGGTCCGCTGAGTCCTGCTTTAAGCTGTCCCAAATCTTCCAACAAGCTGCACTGGGAAGAATTCTCCATTCCCAGAAGGCCCAAGACATAAGAGCAAGGGGGAGGGGGCGGGCGAACAATACACATCCAAAGTGGACCTCTGCGGCATGCCATGGCACTGAGATGCCCTGCTTTAAACCATAGCTTGGGGACTTCTCCCCCACCCCTACCCCCAACCGTGTTCTGGGGCAGTTGTGTTCCTTAGCAGAAGGTGGGTGTTCCAGGGGTCTTGAGCGAGCCTCGGGTCCCTAGCAGGCCTGCCCCGTCCCCCTGAGCTCTTTCTGCCGGATCTGCAGGCATCCCTCCCCAGATTCCCCACTCCTAACCTTGGGGAGCTTGAATTAAGGTCACCTTTGCTGCAGAATCAAAGGGCTGTCGCTCACTCAGACAACTGGGGTGGTTTGGCAGCTTGGTGGTGGAAGCGAAAGCTCTGTCAGACTCAAAAGTGCCTGCTTGGCCTCACAACCGGGGGTGCCATCATGCAGCAGGCATGACCCTGGCTCAGATATTTGTGGGTGCCCGGCTCCTTTGGGGGGGATTTGTGGGTGCTCGGGCACCCAGGGAGCTGGCAGCCGTGCTTAGACTTCTATCTGCCCCATGGAGATATTTGCACCCATTGTAGTTGTAGAAGCTGAACCAAACTGGTCAAGGCGTCCCCAGCTGTTAAGCGCATCCGAATTGCCTGCGGTGCAGGCGAGGGACTCTCTTCTAGAGACGCCTGAGTTTATTTATTTTGTTTTTTTTAAAAAAATGTAAATAAACCCCAGGCCATTGGGGGTAGAAACAATTCTCCCGGAACTACGAACCGTGCCGAAAAGCGTCAAGGCGCAAAGGCTCGGACAACCCAAAAGGGTCCAGTATGGAGAACCTGGTCGGTCCGGTCGAAAGGCCTTCGGCGTTTGGATTTGCGCTCCCTCTGTCCTTCGGCGCCGCGGCAGACCACGGCCCTCGGCCTCCTCCTCGCCCGCAGCTCAAGCGACACGTGCTCCCTCCGAGCCCCTCGGACGCCTCCCCGACGGTGCCATCCCGAGGAGCGCATCCGCAGTGGACCGCAGCGCCGGGGCTGCTTCTCCCGCTCGGCTGTGCCCGCGGCGGCAATTCCGCACTCCTCCTCCGCAGGAGCGTACGGCGGAGGAGAATTTCTGAATGGGCTGAGCATCCCCCGCTTCTCCCCCCCCCCCGCGGCACGTTGTGGAAGGATGACATCAGGCGGAGAGAGAGCGCGGAACAAAACGGTGTCGGGTCCAAGCGTGCGTAAAAATACGCACCGGTGGAAAGGAGGACCCCCTCCCGAAACAGGTTCCGGAGACCCTCTTCCCGAAAACCCGTGGCTGGCCATTGCACAACAAAAGGCTGGGGCGAGGGTCTTCCTTCCTCGACAGCGGAAGGGGCTTAACGATTTCCAGACAATAGCTCGACGCCCAAAAGATGCGCTTTTCCGGGTACCACGAATGCTCCGCATCGCTCCTTTCGCGCCGGACGACCCTTCTTCCCCCATCCCGGGTTTAGTCGGGTCCAAAGGTTCGGTTTCCCCCAACTTTGGCAAAGTCCGCTGGGCACCCCCGAAAAGCAGGAAAATCCGGCCTCATCTCTCGTCCACCCCCCTCCCCACCCTTGCACCACTGTTGTTTCCCCCACCCTCCCAAGGGATAGCGCAACGGAGGTGGCCCGAACCTCGCCAAATACTCACCCAGGACCCCGGTGGCAGCTGGCCCGGACGCCTCGCCATCTGTGGCGCCCCTCTTGTGGCGCTCGCTGTCCTGGGAGCCCGGCGCCGCTCCTGCCCCGCTCTCTGGCATCGCGACTGAGCTCAAGGTTGAGGGCTGGACCGCAAAGAACACAGCATTGCAGAGGCCGGGATGCAGGCTTCACCGCTCGCCAAGAAACCCCGGGCTGCTGCTCTCACAATAGCCAGCGCGGCGGCGGCTGCAGCGGGAGCGCAGCACCGCCGACGACCTGCCGCATCCGAAGCGCCATTCGGGCTGGCAGGAGAGGGGCGCAAGGACCCGAGGCAGGTGCGCAAAGAGGGGGTCTCTCTCTGTCTCCTTTCCCGAGCCAGGTGAGTCCCTGCCGGAGAGCCTCCAACACAACCAGCGCCAAAGGTGCCTCCGAGCGAGCGAGCAGCCAGCCAGCCAGAAGGAGGGACAAAGGAGAGGGTGGGGGGAGCTGTTAAGTTAAAAGGCAAGGAGCTTTTAATAGTATGGTTGGCCAGCGTCTCCTCAGCGCCATCTGCCAGCAGCCTGCGAGGGATCAATTTCCTCCCTCCTTCAAGATTCTGAGACTTGAATGCTAGCAGATAAGTCAGAATCGTCGGACTGTAGCGTTGGAAGGAAACTCGAACTCACGACTCTTGAGAGATAATAATAATAAATTTTATTATACCCTCCCCAGCCAAGACCGGGCTCAGGGTGGCTGACACCGGGTATGAAAATAATTGGTTGAAATGCAACTTAAAAACAAGATTAAAATGCAGCCTCATTTCAGCAGAAACTCAAATTGAAAACTTTTTGGGGGATGAAAATGTCAAGTCTTCACCAAGGCCAACTATCCAGACTGGTCCTACGTGGGCCAGAAAAAAGCCAGGGAAGTCCCCAAATAGGAGTTCCATCACAGAAGGAGAAAGGAAAGAGGGGGAGGGGATCAAGTTGATTCCAAGCCAAAGGTCAGGCAAAGTCTCCTATGCTCCACGGATGTGGAGCCATCTCAGTTAAAAAAATTATACCCCGTTAGAATGAAGCAAGGGCTGGGGGTGGACTTGAATAAAATATTATGGGGGTAGCAGGTAATCCCTGACACCCCACATAATCGATCACAAGATGTGAGACAAGCACAACATTTGAATGGCAATGCCCATTAACTTTAGTAAAGGGACCCCTGACCATTAGGTCCAGTCATGGCTGACTCTAGGGTTGCGGCGCTCATCTCGCTTTACTGGCCGAGGGAGCCGGCGTACAGCTTCCGGGTCATGTGGCCAGCAGGACTAAGAGCAGAACCAGAGCAGCACACGGAAACGCCGTTTACCTTCCTGCTGGAACGGTACCTATTTATCTACTTGCACTTTGAGGTGCTTTCGAACTGCTAGGTTGGCAGGAGCAGGGACCGAGCAACGGGAGCTCACCCAGTCACGGGGATTCCAACTGCCGACCTTCGGATCGGCAAGCCCTAGGCTCTGTGGTTTAATCCACAGCGCCACCAGCATCCCCTTTTAACTTTAGGGGGCTCAAATATTTCATTGTGGGTGGGGGCTGAAGGGACCTAGGAGTTGGCTCCTATGGAATGAAGCGGATGGAAGGAGGCGGGTGGAATTCTCCAATAACTTATCCTATATACACAAAATACGTTGTTTGATTTAATATCTCACCCCCCACATTCCTACTGAAGGACGTGGCAGGATTTTTAGCCGAAACAAAGCAAAACAGAAACACCAATTTCGTACCCTGCATTCCTGCAAAGGCAACCCAAAAGCACTTACAATAAAAGAAGTGGTTTGTTTGTTTTTAATGCATGTTCACAGATTTTTTATTTTTTTAAAAAAAACCTCAGTTGAACCCAGCAAATCAATGAAACAGTTTGAGTTCACCAGCGGGGCAGGAAAGGACATCGTTATGTACTGAAGTTCTCACCCTGGGCCAGCAGGGGGATACTGTAGATAGTTATGCAAATGAAGGATCGAAAGTGACGTTCAGTGATTGGATAGTTTTAGAAAGTTGCTACAGTTACGTTGTACTGGAGCTCTATATAAGCAGGCTGACTGAGCCCTTCAGTTCAGTTCTGTTCTGGCCTCGGAATAAACAAGACCTGTTTGAAGAATTGCTGTGTCGTCTGATATGTTCACCCACAACTTAACAGACATCTCATTTTGGCCATATGGCTCCTGAGAGATAAGATTGCGCCTGAATATGGAGGCTTGGCTTGCCTAGGCCTCTACCCTCTGCGGAGTTTATTTGACAAATTGTCATCGCCACAATAATAATCTTCCTTTTTTATTTTTTAAAAAGGCCACCACAATTCCAGGACACCCTCTCTCTTGAATTTACTGCCCAACTGGTCTGGCCATGGGATGTGGCAGCCAGACTGGTGACTGGGAGTGGCCGCCGGGACCACATAACACTGGTCCTGAGAGATCTGCATTGGCTCCCAGTACGTTTCCGAGCACAATTCAAAGTGTTGGTGCTGACCTTGAAAGCCCTAAACGGCCTGGGCCCAGTATATCTGAAGGAGCGTCTCCACCCCCATCGTTCTGCCTGGACACTGAGGTCCAGCACCGAGGGTCTTCTGGTGGTTCCCACCCTGCGAGAAGCGAGGTTACAGGGAACCAGACAGAGGGCCTTCTTGGTAGTGGCGCCCGCCCTGTGGAACGCCCTCCCATCAGATGTCAAGGAAATAAGCAGCTATCCTATCTTTAAAAGACATCTGAAGGCAGCCCTGTTCAGGGAAGTTTTTAATATTTAATGCTGTATTGTTTTTAACACTTGATTGGAAGCCGCCCATAATAATATTATTATTATTATCATTATCATCATCATCATCATCATTATTATTATTATTCCCAGCCTTGGTATTTATGGGACGAGGAGAAAAGGTTTCCCTTAGAATCACAGAATCGTGGGCTTGAAAAGGGACCCAAGAACCATTTATGCAATGCAGGAATCACAACTAAATAATCCCTCTTGTTAGATATTGTTGTGATATTTGGCCTTCCGGGAGTTAGAACTCCAAAACAGCTTTCTGATCGCTTAGGAGGTTGTTCTGCTCTTTAAAGTGGGCCTTTCCTCTTCCCCACTTTGGCTCACCGCTTCTTTTTGCTGAAGTCGCCCAGATTTCTCTTTTCTCCGGAGTTGTTTTCCTGTCTTGACCTCACACGTCTCCTCAGGTCCCCAAAGGTCGGGCTGTTATTTCTAGAGACGGGGAGCCGAGATGGGTGTAAAAATACCAGCAAGGTAACTTGACCTGGGATGTACAAAGTCCCTTTGCTGAGGTTGAATTTAAGGCCTGTAATGTGTTTGGGTTCAGTGTATGCAAGTGTGAAGTGTCATTTTTGGGCAACAGGACCACTTTGCAAGGGACCGGCTTCCTTGTGGGTAAGGGAGCACTTTTTGGGGATATTGTTTAAAGCTCCAGATCATTCCGGAAACTTGAATTTGCCAGCACCGTGTAGCATTTACAGTGGTACCTCGGGTTACAGATGCTTCAGGTAACAGACGCTTCAGGTTACAGACTCCGCTAACCCAGAAATAGTACCTCAGATTGAGAACTTTGCTTCAGGATAAGAACAGAAATCGTGCTCCGGAGGCCCCATCAGCTAAAGTGGTACCTGAGGTTAAGAACAGTTTCAGGTTAAGAACGGACCTCCGGAACGAATTACGTTCTTAACCCGAGGTACCACTGTATTTGCTGCTTAATAATTGTTTGTAATAAGGGGACTCTGCATGTTGTCAGTGGACTGCCTTAAAAACAATTATACATCTTTCTAATTTGCAGATTTCATGAGTCCTGATAAAAAAAGGGGGGCAGTTTTTCAGAATGCTTACCCCACACTCGTTTTTTAAAGGAAACCCATATACATTGGTACCTTGGGTTAAGAATTTAATTCGTTCTGCAGGTCTGTTCTTGACCTGAAACTGTTCTTAACCTGAGTTACCACTTTAGCTAATGGGGCCTCCTGCTGCTGCCAGAGCACGATTTCTGTTCTCATCCTGAAGCAAAGTTCTGAACCCGAGGTACTATTTCTGGGTTAGCGGAGTCTGTAACCTGAAGCGTCTGTAACCCGAGGTACCACTGTATTGATTTTTGGTTGCTGATGCTCCACGTGGTTAAGGACATTAGGTGCAGCAGACCAAAAAGGGGCCTAGCCAGTACAGTGTCCTGTTCACACTGTGCCCAGGCAGTGAGTCACACAAGGGACACAGGTGGTGCTGTGGGTTAAACCACAGAGCCTAGGACTTGCCGATCAGAAGGTTGGCGGTTCGAATCCCTGTGACGGGGTGAGCTCCCGTTGCTCGGTCCCAGCTCCTGCCAACCTAGCAGTTCAAAAGCATGTCAGAGTGCAAGTAGATCAATAGGTACCGCTCCGGCGGGAAGGTAAATGGCGTTTCCGTGCGCTGCTCTGGTTCTCCAGAAGCGGCTTAGTCCTGCTGGCCACATGACCCGGAAGCTGTACGCCGGCTCCCTCAGCCAATAAAGCGAGATGAGCTCCGCAACCCCAGAGTCGGCCACGACTGGACCTAATGGTCAGGGGTCCCTTTACCTTTACTTTGGTGTTATAAGAAAAAACTGCCCCTTTATCCCTTATGGGGTATCCAAGAGCCCGTATAGAGTCCTTATATAGGTTCTCTATCAGTAGGAGAAAATAGCAGAGGCCAACCAGAGAATATTGAGAAGCAAAGCAGCTAGTAAGCCTGATCTTTATTAAACTGTTGCAACAGGGTCCCTTGCTCACCGCACGCAGGGAGGGAGGAGAGGAACCCGGAACATTGGTGTGCAAGCTCTTATGTAGACTTTTGAAACTGCGTCCCCTGTAGCTCAAGACCACCCCCTAAAACATCATGCATACATCACAGAAAGAGGTGGTCCACAGCAGAAATTTGAGCGTGTTGCTTCTCTCCTGTCTGCCAGGATACCTGACAATGCCTTATCTGATGGCCTTTTCTGGATAGCCTGGCCATTCCTTGGAGATGGTAAACACTTAGTTCCTGAATCTCTTGCGCATGTTGAGAGTGTGCTCAGCTTAACAGATACTTGCCAAGGGAAGCGTAAGCCCCTACCTTCCAAAGACAATTGGAAAGCTTTTCCCATTTCCTTCCTCCTTGCAGAGAAACATTTGAGGTCAATTTAGGAGAGTTAAAATGGCTTCAGGATTGTTCTCCTGTTGGCGCTGTGGGTTAAACCACAGAGCCTAGGACTTGCCGATCAGAAGGTCAGTCCCTGCTCCTGCCAACCTAGTAGTTCGAAAGCACGTCAAAGTGCAAGTAGAGAAATAGGTACCACTCCGGTGGGAAGGTAAACGACATTTCCATGAGCTGCTCTGGTTCGCCAGAAGTGGCTTAGTCCTGCTGGCCACATGACCCGGAAGCTGTACGCCGGCTCCCTCGGCCAGTAAAGCGAGATGAGCACAGCAGCCCCAGAGTCGGCCACGACTGGACCTAATGGTCAGGGGTCCCTTTACCTTTACAGTGGTACCTCAGGTTACATACACTCCAGGTTACATACGCTTCAGGTTACAGACTCTGCTAACCCATAAATAGTTCTTCAGGTTAAGAACTTTGCTTCTGGATGAGAACAGAAATCGCGCGGCGGCAGCGGGAGGCCCCGTTAGCTAAAGTGGTGCTTCAGGTTAAGAACAGTATCAGGTTAAGTACGGACCTCCGGAACGAATGAAGTACTTAACCCGAGGTACCACTGTACTTACTATTTCAGATACGTGGTTTGTACACTTTTGTATGTGTTTGCCTTGTACATTTCTGAACATTATAGATGGTAGATAGATAGATATAAAAAACCTCAGAATTCCTATAACACTAGGGCAGAACTTTTTTGCAATCTTCCCCATACGCGCCCACAGACCAGGATAAAGGACAAAACAGATGGGAGCAGTGGCGTAGCGTGGGTTGTCAGCACCCGGGGCAAGGCAAGTAATTTGCGCCCCCTAACCCATGGATTTGCGCCCCTAACCCGTGGATTTGCACAGTGGCGTAGCTTGGGGGGTGCAGGGGGGCGGCCACACCGGGCGCAACATCTGGGGGTTAGGGTTAGGGGGCGCAAACCCACGGGTCAGGGGGCGCAAATTACTTGCCTTGCCCCGGGTGCTGACAACCCACGCTACGCCACTGGATTTGCGCCCCCTAACCCCCAGATGTTGCACCCGGTGTGGCCAGCCCCCCCTGCACCCCCCACGCTACGCCACTGGATGGGAGCCCCCCCCCCAACCCTTCCAGACCCTCCTCGACCCTCCGGCGCTGCGCCCTGTGGATAAAAAGGAGACCCAGGAGGAGTGCTGTGCAACGGTGTTTGCAACAGAGAGACAGAACCATGCAGCCCTGCAAAAACCCAGCGCCAGGGCGAGATCCCAAATAAAATGTTATGTTTCACAGGCAAGCGCTGTGGTGCGGGAGGGCGGGTTTGAGGCGGGGAGAAGCCCGTTTGGTTTTCCATTTTTATTTTATTTTTTGCATAAAGGAGGCAGGAGACGCCGAGAGGGAGGAGGAAAGATTGCAGATGCAGGTTGCTTGCTTTGCAAGGAGACACCCGCTCCGGCGACAGGCCAGCTCCTAATGGATCCCCCAGGGGTTATTTCCAAAAAGGCTCCCCCACCACGGAGCAGCAAGGACGTGACGTCACCCCAGGGTTTAGCTGGGTGCACGCGCCTTCCCTTTCGCGGGGTGCGATGCAGGCGAGGGCTCGTTTCGCAAGGATGGCAAGCGTGCACCTGCGCATACGCAGAGTGCATCCCCCCCCCGTCCTTCACAGAGCAGCAAGCGAGCTATAGGGCTGGGAAGCGGTCCATTATTTTGCAGCTCTTGGGTTAAAGCTGCTGAGGACCCCAAGAAAACCCATCGCCATCCATTATTATTATTATTATTATTATTATTATTATTATTAGTCGAGTTTATATAGCCAAGCCTTTGCAAACCTTTACAAAACCATCAGCCAAATTATTATTATTATTATTATTATTATTATTAATCGATTTATATAGGCAAGCGTTTGCAAACCTTTACAAAACCATCAGCCAAATTATTATTATTATTATTATTATTATTATTATTATTATTAATCGAGTTTATATAGGCAAGCGTTTGCAAACCTTTACAAAACCATCAGCCAAATAATAATAATAGAAGAAGAAGAAAAAGATGCTCAAATGGCAGATATTGAAGTTTCCACCATCATCTCGCTTTGGGATTAGTCGCCGCTTGGAAAGGAAAACTTTAACCAAGCTTAAAAGCCGTGCAATTTCAAACCTAAAGTCTCTGCGGCGGCGGCAGCAGCAGGAAAAAAAAAAAAAAAGCTAGAGGCCCCGCCCCTCCCGCTAAGCCCCTCCCCTCCTTCCCTCTCCGTTCCATTCCCCCCGCCCCTTTCCCTCTTCGACCAATGGCGTCGCAGAAGGGCGCCCCCCACGCCGCCCGCAGTTGAAGCCGAAAGCGTGCGTCACTGCCGTGCTGGCAAGGGGAGCTTGCAAAAGGCTGCGCTCATTCATGCAATAGGTTGCGCGCAGGATGGAGCCTTGGAAGGGGGCAAGCGTGCTTGCGGGAGGCGGGGCTTTGCACCAGTGACTTGCTGGAGGGTCATGTGGCCTGTCTTGCAGGGAAGGCTGTTGCTTGCGAGGAATCCTGGCCCCTCCAAGGTGTTGCGCAGGTAAGGTGGCTGTGGGTGGGTGTGCGCGCAGAGAGTAGCTTTCTCCAGGCGCAGCAATTGCCAGCGGTTGCATTTTCTCGTTGTTGTTGCGTCGTTTAGTCGTGTCCTCCTCTTCGTGACCCCCTGGACCGGAGCATGCCAGGCACTCCTGTCTTCCACTGCCTCCCACAGTTTGGTCAAACCTTCCAGAACACTGTCCCACCATCTCGTCCTCTGCCGTCCCCTTCTCCTTGTGCCCTCCATCTTTCCCAACATCAGGGTCGTTTCCAGGGAGTCTTCTCTTCTCAGGAGGTGGCCAAAGTCTTGGAGCCTCAGCTTCAGGATCTGCATTCCCTAACCGCCTGTTATAAGAAAAACTGCTCCTTTTCCCTTATGGGGTTGCCAAGAGCCCATATAGAGTCCTTTTGTAGGTTCTCTATCGGTAGGAGAAAAATGTTGTTGTTGTTGAGTCATTTAGTCATGTCCACCTCTTTGTGACCCCATGGACCAGAGCACGCCAGGCACTCCTGTCTTCCACTGCCTCCCGCAGTTTGGTCAGACTCATGCTGGTAGCTTCAAGAACACTGTCCCACCATCTCGTCCTCTGTTGTCCCCTTCTCCTTGTGCCCTCCATCTTTCCCAACATCAGGGTCTTTTCCAGGGAGTCTTCTCTTCTCATGAGGTGGCCAAAGTCTTGGAGCCTCAGCTTCAGGATCTGCCCTTCCAGTGAGCACTCAGGGCTGGTTTCCTTCCGAATGGAGAGGTTTGATCTTCTTGCAGTCCATGGGACTCTCAAGAGTCTCCTCCAGCACCAGAATTCAAAAGCATCCATTCTTCGGCGATCAGCCTTCTTGATGGTCCAGCTCTCACTTCCATACATCACTGCTGGGAAAACCATAGCTTTTACTATACGGACCTTTGTTGGCAAGGTGATGTCTCTGCTTTTTAAGATGCTGTCTAGGTTTGTCATTGCTTTTCTCCCAAGAAGCAGGCGTCTTTTAATTTCGTGGCTGCTGTCACCACCTGCAGTGATCATGGAGCCCAAGAAAGTAAAATCTCTCACTGCCTCCATTTCTTCCCCTTCTATTTGCCAGGAGGTGATGGGACCAGTGGCCATGATCTTACGTTTTTTGATGTTGAGCTTCAAACCATATTTTGCGCTCTCCTCTTTCACCCTCATCAAAAGGTTCTTTAATTCCTCCTCACTTTCTGCCATCAAGGTTGTGTCATCTGCATATCTGAGGTTGTTGATATTTCTTCCGGCAATCTTAATTCCTGTTATAAGAAAAACTGCTCCTTTTCCCTTATGGGGTACCCAAGAGCCCATATACAGGAGTCCTTTTGTGGGTTCTCTATCGGTAGGAGAAAAATAACAGAGCCTAACCAGAGAATATTGAGAAGCAAAGCAGCTAGTGAGCCTGATCTTTATTAAACTGTTGCAACAGGGTCCTCACTCACCACACGCCGGAGGGAGGAGAGGAACCCAGAACACTGGTGCGCAAGCCCTTTTGAAATTGCCCACCCTGTAGCCCAAGACCACCCCCTAAAACATCACGCATACATCACAGAAGGAGGCGGTTTGCGGCAGAAATCCTGTCTGCCGGGATACCTGATAATGGTCACTGATTGCATGTTCTAACCCAGGAGTCAGCAAACTTTTTCAGCAGGGGGCCGGTCCACTGTCCCTCAGACCTTGTGGGGGGCCGGATTATATTTTGAAAAATAAAATAAAAAATGAATGAATTCCTATGCCCCACAAATAACCCAGAGATGCATTTTAAATAAAACGACACATTCTACTCATGTAAAAACACCAGGCAGGCCCCACAAATAACCCAGAGGTGCATTTTTAATCAAAGGACACATTCTACTCATGTAAAAACACCAGGCAGGCCCCACAAATAACCCAGAGATGCATTTTAAATAAAAGGACACATTCTACTCATGTAAAAACACGCTGATTCCTGGACAATCCGCGGGCCGGATTGAGAAGGCGATTGGGCCGGATCCGGCCCCCGGGCCTTCCTTAGTTTGCCTACCCATGCTCTAAGTATAACCGACTGAGCTATCCAACTGAAGAACGCTTTAAACCTGTTCTTGGAATGTTTCAAACTCTTGACTGCTTTGAGTTGGTTTTTGATTGACGACGTTTTCTGAATCGGAAAAACTGCTTTATAATGTTTGCCATTTGTTTTTTGAGTTCTGTTATCTGTTTGCCACCCCTTGGCTTCTTTGGGAGGAAGCCCAAGGTATAAATTCAGTATAAATTTGTTGCTGAATGGTGCTTTGTTGTTTATTTTAAAGTTCTTGTTACTTTTTGTATTGGATCAGGTTGTTACTGTTCATGTTTGATGTTTTTATACGTGTTGAAGGCTGCCCAGCCAGATGGGTGGGGTATGTATGTATGAATGAATGAATAAATAAATAAATGAAATTTATTAAAGAAACTGTTATATATGCCTTTTCAAGAGAAGCAGGGTAATCCATGGCGGAAAAGACGCTCCAGCTGCAATGGCTGTCTCTACTGTTTGTTGTTGTTGTTTAGTCGTTTAGTCGTGTGCGCCTCTTCGTGACCCCCTGGACCAGAGCACGCCAGGCCCTCCTGTCTTCCACTGCCTCCCGCAGTTGGGTCAAACTCATGCTGGAAGCTTCGAGAACACTGTCCCACCATCTCGTCCTCTGTCGCCCCCTTCTCCTTCTGCCCTCCATCTTTCCCAACATCAGGGTCTTTTCCAGGGAGTCTTCTCTTCTCATGAGGTGGCCAAAGTCTTGGAGCCTCAGCTTCAGGATCTGTCCTTCCAGTGAGCACTCAGGGCTGATTTCCTTCAGAATGGAGAGGTTGGATCTTCTTGCAGTCCATGGGACTCTCAAGAGTCTCCTCCAGCACCAGAATTCAAAAGCATCCATTCTTCGGCGATCAGCCTTCTTGATGGTCCAGCTCTCACTTCCATACATCACTGCTGGGAAAACCAGAGCTTGAACTATACGGACCTTTGCTGGCAAGGTGATGTCTCTGCTTTTTAAGATGCTGTCTTTACTGTTATAGGCAGTAAATGCTTCTGAATACCAGTTGCTGAAAATAGGGGAGTAGGGGAGAGTTGCTGCTTTTGCACTCAGGTCCAACTTGTGGGCTTCTCCTGGTACTGTAATAACAGGAGGCTGGACTAGATGGGCTCCCTTTGCCCCGGTCCACCTGCTGCTTGGCAGTTCTGACGCTCGCCAACCATCTCACTTGTCCCATTTCCTTCCGCCGCAGGTCGTACTGCCGAGCCGCAAAGAGGGACACCATCTTTGCGCTGTCTTCGGGCCAAGGGAAATGCGGGGTGGCTGTGATTCGAACCAGCGGCCCGGCCAGCAGCATGGCCCTGGTCCGCCTGACGAGGGCCGATGTGCCTCTTCCGAGAGTGGCCACGCTGCGGCGGATCTGCGACCCCCGGTCTTCCGAAACCCTGGACCGCGGCCTCGTCTTGTGGTTCCCAGGTGAGCAAATCTGGGCACCTGCGCTGAATGTATCTGTGAGGGTGAGGGGAGAGACTCCCATCAGGCAAGGTCTCCTTCCACCTGCCTTGCCCACACCCTCTGCTTCTCAGTGTGCGTTGTATTGTTTTATGTACTGTGGCTTGCCCTTGTTTTATTGATTATAGTTTAGATATTATTGTACAGGGGTGCCCCGCAAGACGAATGCCTCGCAAGACGGAAAACTCGCTAGACGAAAGAGTTTTCTGTTTTGGAGGTGCTTCGCAAAACGAATTTGCTATGGGCTTGCTTCGCAAGATGACAATGTCTTGCGAGTTCCTGCTGGTTTTTTTCCCTCCCCCCCTTTTTCTAAGCCGCTAAGCCGCTTATCAGCTGATCCGATCAGCTAATAGCGCTAATCCTCTAATCCGTCAATGGGCTTGCTTCGCAAGACAAAAAAACCGCTAGACGAAGAGAATCACAGAACGGATTCTTTTCGTCTTGCGAGGCAGCACTGTATAGTTTAGATATTATTGTAACTGTTGAGTGGATTTCTGTTTAACTTTTATATGTTGATATTATTATTTTATACTATTCTGTGGGTTAAACCACAGAGCCTAGGACTTGCCGATCAGAAGGTAGGCGGTTCGAATCCCCGCGATGACGGGGTGAGCTCCCGTTGCTCGGTCCCTGCTCCTGCCAACCTAGCAGTTCGAAAGCACGTCAAAGTGCAAGTAGATAAATAGGTACCACTCTGGCGGGAAGGTAAACACTGTTTCCATGGTCGTGACGGACTCTGGGGTTGCGGTGCTCATCTCGCTTTATTGGCCGAGGGAGCCGGCTTACAGCTTCCGGGTCATGTGGCCAGCATGACTAAGCCGCTTCTGGCGAACCAGAGCAGCGCACGGAAACACCGTTTACCTTCCCGCCGGAGTGGTACCTATTTATCTATTTGCACTTTGATGCGCTTTAAATTTCTGCCCTGCCTTTTCCTCACATGGGGCACCTTGGCAGCAGGCGGCAAAGGTGTAATTAATCCCAAGTGCTGTGTTACTGTTGTTTTTCAGGGCCGGGCAGTTTCACGGGTGAAGACAGCGCAGAGTTCCATGTCCATGGAGGGCCGGCTGTGGTGAGCGGTGTCTTGAAAGCTTTGGGTGTGTCTTCCTTCCTGTGTTCCAGGCTGACTTTGTTAGGTGGGGTGTCTTGGGCTGAAGGACCCTGTTTTGAAGACCTCTTCTCTTGTTGCTTTTTGTAAAAAAAAAAAAAAAATTAAATTAATTTTCCACAGACACGTTTTCACAATTGAAAACAAAAATGAACTCACATTTCTACTGCATCTAGATATATACAAATGTTGTTTTTTAGTCGTTTAGTCATGTCCAACTCTTCATGACCCCCTGGATCAGAGCACGCCAGGCACTTCTGTCTTCCACTGCCTCCCACAGTTTGGTCAAACTCATTCTGGTAGCTTTGAGAACACTGTCCCACCATCTCGTCCTCTGTCGTCCCCTTCTCCTTGTGCCCTCCATCTTTCCCAGCATCAGGGTCTTTTCCAGGAAGTCTTCTCTTCTCATGAGGTGGCCAAAGTCTTGGAGCCTCAGCTTCAGGATCTGTCCTTCCAGTGAGCACTCAGGGCTGATTTCCTTCCGAATGGAGAGGTTGGATCTTCTTGCAGTCCATGGGACTCTCAAGAGTCTCCTCCAGCACCACAATTCAAAAGCATCCATTCTTCGGCAATCAGCCTTCTTTATGGTCCAGCTCTCACTTCCATACATCACTACTGGGAAAACCAGAGCTTTAACTATACGGACCTTTGTTGGCAAGGAGATGTCTCTGCTTTTTAAGATGCTGTCTAGGTTTGTCATTGCTTTTCTCCCAAGAAGCAGACGTCTTTTAATTTCATGACTGCTGTCACCATCTGCAGAGATTATGGAGCCCAAGAAAGTAAAATCTCTCACTGCCTCCATTTCTTCCCCTTCTATTTGCCAGGAGGTGATGGGACCAGTGGCCATTTATACAAATACATTATCACAAATCTCTTTGATATTCTTTGAATCTCTAGGCTACCCTCCATATCCTCTTCTGGTTCTTTTATATATAATCCAAATTCTTCGGCATTTCCATATTTATACAATGGTACGTCCGGTTGCGGACGGGATCCGTTCCGGAGCTCCGGTCGGATCCTGGGGTTTCCACAACGGGAGGTGCCTGTTCTGTGCATGTGAGCGTTGCGGTAGAGCGCTTCTGCGCATGTGTGCACGGCGTAACCCGGAAAAATACTTCCAGGTTTGCCACATGTGTAACCTGAAGTTTACGTAACCATAGGTGAACGTAAGTAGAGGTACCACTGTGCTTTTCCAATTACTATTTCCCATATTTTCTCTCTCTAATTTTCTACTGGTTGCAAGCATTAACTCAAAATCCTGCCAATGTATCAAACCTGTTTGCAGTATTTCTGCATATAAACAGTAAACGATTCCCACTCTTTCTTAAACTTCTTGTTGTCATCGTCTCTGAGCTTTGGCCGTTAATTTTGCCATTTCTGCATAGTCTGTTTGCTTGATTTGCCATTCTTCTTTAGTCAATATCTTTTCTTCCTTCCATCTTTGGGCTAAGAACATCCGGGTGGCTGTTGTAGCATACATAAATATTTTCTTCTGTTCTTCAGGGAGTTTTCAATGTCTAAAACTCCTGGTAGAGGACAAGGATCTAGAGATCACGCTAAGGGTGGCCAAATTCTGTGTGACTGCCATAAAACTTAGGGAACAAGCTGTACTACCAAAATGATTAAGGTTTTAAAAGACAATTGTAGGTTATATTTTAGTGATTAAGATTTAATATATATTTTTAACTGCCACTATATCTGAATTGTCTGTGTTATACCCAATTCAATGTATTCCTGTTGCGTTTTATGATTTTCCTGATATTGTAAGTGAGCCGGAACTGGTCTGTGACCGTAATAATAAAATTCATTCTCATTCATTCATTCTTCAGGGAGTTCAGTTCCTATCAATCCTAGTAAGAAAGCTTTTGGGTTGTGTAATGTGTATGGGTTGCTCGTGCGTAAGTTGCTGCCTCTCCAGGCTAAACCTTTCAGTCTGGGCAGCCCTTCACTTCGTGGCTGCCTCAGTCGCTAGCAGAATCCGTCAGTGGGCGTTTCCTAAATCTTTTCCAACATAAAAGTTGTTTGACGCCAAGTCTCCTCCTACTCTCCCTGCGCGGAAGTCTTCTGCGCAGGGTGGGCGTGGGTAGCGGAGGACCCGTGCTCTCCCCGCTGGTGTCCGGTGAAGAGTCCTGGAGCCCTCTCACCGATTCCCCCATCAGCCCCTCTATATCCCTGGTGTTGCGCTGATTTGCTTCCCCATCTGCGGAGCTGCCTCTCTCCCTGCTGGGCCCTTCTCCAGCATCATTTGAGAGCCTTCCCTCCACCTCTAGCTCCGATGTCAGTTCCCTGACAGGTTGTTTTTTTTTAGCAAAGGTTACTTTAAACATTTTCTTCAGTTCGTTATAGATTGTTTCCCAGAAGCTTTTAATAGGAAGGCCTCTTCTCTTGGTTCCAGGCTGCCTCCCTCTGCTCCGCCTTGCTGAACCTGGGGAGTTCACCAAACGCGCCTTCCAGAACGGCAAGCTGGACTTGACCGCGGCGGAAGGCCTAGGGGACTTGATTCATGCCGAGACAGAAAGCCAGCGCCGGCAGGCTCTCCGCCAGATGGAAGGGGACTTGGGGCGCCTCTACCGGCGTTGGAGCGACACCCTCACAAAGGCAAGGGAATTGGGGTCACTTACTGGGACGTGGGTGGCGCTGTGGTCTAAACCACAGAGCCTAGGACTTGCCGATCAGAAGGTCGGCTGTTCGAATCCCCGCAATGACGGGGTGAGCTCCCGTTGGTCGGTCCCTGCTCCTGCCAACCTAGCAGTTCGAAAGCACAAAGTGCAAGTAGATAAATAGGGACCACTCTGGCGGGAAGGTAAACGGCGTTTCCGTGCGCTGCTCTGGTTCGCCAGAAGCGGCTTAGTCATGTTGGCCACATGACCCGGAAGCTGTACGCCGGCTCCCTCGGCCAGTAAAGCGAGATGAGCGCCGCAACCCCAGAGTCGGCCACAACTGGACCTAACGGTCAGGGGTCCCTTTACCTTTTTACATAATTACTCCCTCCTCTCTGACTAAGAAAAGGAGCTGCTGACCTTTTTTTTGCTCCTGCAGGGATTAGCCCACCTTGAAGCCTACATTGACTTCAGTGAAGACGACAACATTGAGGAGGGGGTCCTTGCTCAAGGTAAGGAGCCTGCCATGGAGGGGGAACCCCACTTAGAACCCTTCCTCCCACGCCCAAATAAATGTTGACCTCTCAACGGTTTGGCCCCAACGGCAGCGATAGAAGCCAGTGGCGTAGCGTGGGTTGTCAGCACCCGGGGCAAGGAAAGTAATTTGCGCCCCCTAACCCATGGATTTGCGCCCCTAACCCGTGGATTTGCACCCCCTAACCCTAACCCCCAGATGTTGTGCCCGGTGCGGCCGGCCCCCCCTGCACCCCCCACGCTACGCCACTGATAGAAGCGCAGCCGCCCTGCCTTTAAAATAAAAGGTTGGAGTTAAAGAAAAGAATAAGAAGGAACATATTTGATAAAATTAAGTTTAGGATTTGCTGAAATAATTTTGGAAATTGGGATGTAGAAAGGGGAGGTTTGGGGGAGTCCGAGAAGTGAGGTTTATGAAAAAAAGGCTATGAAATTATACATGTTTGTTTGTCTTTTTATTTGTTTGTATTGTTTATAAAAAATTTGTAAAATCAATAAATTTTTTATAAAAAATTAAAATAAAATAAAAGGTTGGACAATTAATGAGTTGCTGCGCCATCGAAGATAACAGATTTGGACAACATCCCGGAATTGGAACGGAATCAGATGAAGCTGAGCTGATGAAAAGGCAGCTGGAAAAACTTTATATTAACAAAGCTATATTCGGCGGTTGAAATTACTGTATCTTTTGCTCTATAAGACTCACTTTTCCCCTCCTAAAAAGTAAGGGGAAATGTTTGCGTGTCTTATGGAGCTAGTGCAGACTGCGCAGCTATCCCAGAAGCCAGAACAGCAAGAGGGATTGCTGCTTTCACTGCACAGCGATTCCTCTTGCTGTTCTGGCTTCTGGGATTCAGAATATATTTTTCCTTGTTTTCCTCCTCCAAAAACTAGGTGCGTCTTGTGGTCTGGTGCGTCTTATAGAGCGAAAAATATGGCATATGGTGTTTGACATGAATGAGAATCCTGGACCCAGGGACAAAAAATTACCAAGCGTTAATATCGAGATGTGGAAAATATGGAAACAGCAAGGAGAAGCAGACAAACTGGAACGTGTCCAGAGGAGGGCAACGAAAATGGTCAAAGGCCTGGAAACGATGCCTTATGAGGAACGGCTAAGGGAGCTGGGCATGTTTAGCCTGGAGAAGAGGAGGTTAAGGGGTGATATGATAGCCATGCTCAAATATATAAAAGGATGTCACATAGAGGAGGGAGAAAGGTTTTTTTCTGCTGCTCCAGAGAAGCGGACACGGAGCAATGGATCCAAACTACAAGAAAGAAGATTCCACCTAAACATTAGGAAGAACTTCCTGAGAGTAAGAGCTGTTTGACAGTGGAATTTGCTGCCAAGGAGTGTGGTGGAGTCTCCTCCTTTGGAGGTCTTTAAGCAGAGGCTTGACATCCATATGTCAGGAGTGCTCTGATGGTGTTTCCTGCTTGGCAGGGAGTTGGACTCAATGGCCCTTGTGGTCTCTTCCAACTCTAGGATTCCATGATTCTATGAACTAAGATGCGGAGCTATGCTCCAGAGATCTAGACCGTGGGGAGCCCCAAGAAATTAATAAATACTATTTGGACTATAATTTGACCTTTTTATTTTAGTTTTTTAGTTTTTTAATTGAAGTATTATGATTGGATATTTAATTGGATTTTTTTTAGTGGAAAATCAATAAAAACGATTTAAAAATAAAATAAAATGTGAAAGGTGCTGGGGGAAGGAAGGAAAAGCATTGGAAAGCAAGGAAGGGAAGTTTTTTAGGGGGAAATGTGCGGTTTTGAGACAATAGCCATAATCGGAGAGGCTCTGTCTTTTATTTCTTCCTTCTGACTGCTTCACAGTGGAAGAGGCCGTTGAGGCGTTGGAGAAGGAGATGCGGGAGCACTTGCAAGATGGCCGCCGCGGCGAGAGGCTGAGGGACGGAGTCCATGTGGTGATCGCAGGGCCCACCAACGCCGGGAAAAGCAGCCTCCTCAACCACCTATGTGAGCAGGAAGGACATTGGGTGGTGGCGGGGAGTTCTTTGGGCATGGCATGAATGGAAAAAAAGAGTTAAAAAGGTAAAGGGACCCCTGACCATTAGGTACAGTCATGACCGACTCTGGGGTTGCGGCATTCATCTCGATTTATTGGCCGAGGGAGCCGGTGTACAGCTTCCGGGTCATGTGGCCAGCAGGAATAAGCCGCTTCTGGCGAACCAGAGCAGCGCACAAAAATGCCATTTACCTTCCCGCCAGAGCGGTACCTATTTATCTACTTGCACTTTGACGTGCTTTCGAACTGCTAGGTTGGCAGGAGCAGGGACCGAGCAATGGGAGCTCACCCTGTCATTGCGGGGATTCGAACCGCCGACCTTCTGATCCGCAGGCTCAAGAGGCTCACCGGTTTAGACCCAGTGCCACCCATGTCCCTGCAGCTGTTGATATTTGCTTGTAATGCTTCGTACAGTCACATAGCCCAGGAATGTCAACTCCGGCTGGCAGCAGGAGCTGCTGAAGGAGGCAAGAAAGCCATACAGCCCCCACCCCTTGCTTTACAGAGAACCTTCCAAATTTCCCTTCCCTGTTTTGTGGAGGACTGATTTATTTATTTTTATCCCAGTGGCTGCAGCTGAGTTGGGGATTCTGCCATCGAAACGGCTTGCTGCCCAGATCCGTCCGCCACCTCTGCCCCTTTGTGCTATAGATCATTATGCTAATTGCCGGTTCTCTGGATGGATTAATTATAATTATAATCCTCGGCTCCCTCTTCATATGGTTGCTTTTGCCAACACTGTAAACACGAAGAACACCAGTGGCTGAGAATCGCAAGTGGAGCTCACTGCCTCACAAGTAGAGGGAAGTTCACTGGATGGCGCTGTGGTCTAAACCACTGAGCCTCTTGGGCTTGCCGATCGGGAGGTCGGTGGTTCGAATCCCCGCGACGGAGTGAGCTCCCGTTGCTCTGTCCCAGCTCCTGCAAACCTAGCAGTTCGAAAGCACGCCAGCGCAAGTAGATAAATAGGTACCACTGCAGTGGGAAGGTAAACGGCATTTCCGTGCGCTCTGGTTTCCGTCACCGTGTCCTGTTGTGCCAGAAGCGGTTTAGTCCTGCTGGCCACATGACCCGGAAAGCTGTCTGTGGGCAAACGCCGGCTCCCTCAGCCTGAAAGTGGGATGAGCGCCACAACCCCATATTCACCTTGGACTGGACTTAACCATCCAGGGGTCCTTTACCTTTACCTTTTTTATTCAGGTTCTCTTTGGGGGCTTCCTATAATTAGGGGCATCTTGTTGGCCACTGTGAAGACAGGCCGCTGGACTGGACTGGACAGGCCACCTTTGGCCTGATCCAGCTCCAGCGTTCTTCCCATCTTCTGAGCATCGGTGATTGCTTCTAAATTCTACCTTCCCTCCCTAATTCAACTGTTGTCCTCCCTCAGGTCAGAAGCCGGCAGCCATTGTTTCCCCCATAGCAGGGACCACACGGGATGTGGTGGAGGCGGCGCTGAACATCGGCGGGTTCCCTGTGGTGCTGAGCGACACGGCAGGGCTGCGGGACACCAGTGATGATGTTGAGATGGAGGGAGTGAACCGGGCTCGGCAGAGGTGAGTGGGAAAAGGCGACGGCGGCAGCAGTTGTTGTGGTTTAGCCGTTTAGTCGTGTCCGCCTCTTCGTGACCCCCTGGACCAGAGCACGCCAGGCACTCCTGTCTTCCACTGCCTCCCGCAGTTGGGTCAAACTCATGCTGGTAGCTTCGAGAACACTGTCCCATCATCTCGTCCTCTGTCGTCCCCTTCTCCTTGCGCCCTCCATCTTTCCCAACATCAGGGTCTTTTCCAGGGAGTCTTCTCTTCTCATGAGGTGGCCAACGTCTTGGGGTCTCAGCTTCAGGATCTGTCCTTCCAGTGAGCACTCAGGGCTGATTTCCTTCAGAATGGAGAGGTTTGATCTTCTTGCAGTCCATGGGACTCTCAAGAGTCTCCTCCAGCACCAGAATTCAAAAGAATCCATTCTTTGGCGATCAGCCTTCTTGATGGTCCAGCTCTCACTTCCATACATCACTACTGGGAAAACCATAGTTTTAACTATATGGACCTTTGCTGGCAAGGTGATGTCTCTGCTTTTTAAGATACTGTCTAGGTTTGTTTTTGCTTTTCTCCCAAGAACCACCTCTACTGGTCTGTCACCCCCCCCCCCAACTTTATTACCTGGGTTATGAAGGCGCCCTAAAGACGTTAAAGCAAAGATTATGGGATACAGTGACTTGCGATCTCAATCACACGCAGTCTGTAGTCTGCTGGCAGCAGTAGTACAATATGGGCATGTCTTTAAGTTAACATCTTACATTAAAAACCTGACAGTACCAAATTATCGAAGGCTTTTCACCAAAGCCAGACTAAACGTCTTTCCTTCTGCAGTGTTGGATGGCAGGTTGAGAGGAGTTCCCTACCAGCACAGACTTTGCTCGTGTGCTCAAGACATTGATTCCATAAAACATACTGTATTTTTCGCTCTATAAGACGCACCGGACCACAAGACGCACCTAGTTTTTGGAGGAGGAAAACAAGAAAAAAAATATTCTGAATCTCAGAAGCCAGAACAGCAAGAGGGATTGCTGCGCAGCGAAAGCAGCAATCCCTCTTGCTGTTCTGGCTTCTGGGATAGCTGCGCAGCCTGCATTTGCTCCATAAGACTCACACACATTTCCCCTTACTTTTTAGGAGGGAAAAAGTGAGTCTTATAGAGCGAAAAATACGGTATTTTGTTGCACTGAGCTAAGGCTTTTTTTATTTTTTTAATTCATATTTTTTTATTCATATTTGCACATATATACAGGAAAAACATAAACAAAAAATCCACCACATACCTTATATAAATCATATCCACTTCACAAATCATAAATAAAATACATAACTGACTTAGTCTCAACTGAGCCTTGGACTTCCCTCCACTCCTTTGGTAGGTATCAAATAAATTATATAGTCACGTACTTTTTAACTCTTTTACATAGGCCTTTCCCGCTGTTAGAGTTATTTTAACCCCGCCAGTGTCACCTGAACTTTAGATTCCATATACATTAAATATTTCTTCCAATTATCATGAAATTTCTGTTCGTCTTGGTCCCTTAATCTTCCTGATATTCTATCAAGCTCAGCATAATTTATTATTTTAACCTGCCACTCACTTATGTTGGGTATTACTTCTAATTTCCTATTTTGTGCTAACGTAGTTCTTGCAGCTGTCGTGGCATATAGAAACAAGGTCTTATCTTCTTTTTTAATTTCTTTACCGACTGAGCTAAGGCTTTTAACTGGCTCTCTGTTCCCTGCAGGGTGGAGGCTGCTGACCTCGTTCTTGCCGTCCTGGATGCAGCGGAAGTGGCCCAGAAGTCTAACCAACTGGTCTCTGCCTTGCTGGACATCCTGCCGCCGGACGATCTGAAAGGGACCCGGCCGTACTTCCTGGTTCTGAACAAGATGGACCTGCTTGGCGACAAGGAACGGGCGGATCTGCTGGCAAACTTTGCCGACTCGGACCTGGCGCCGGCCTGCTTTCTCTCTTGCAAAACGGGAGAAGGGATCGCTACCTTCCTGAGCGTGTTGGGGAAGCAGCTAGCTGAAATGTGAGGACCGGGAGGGATGGGCTGGGCTTGCCCCTCTCACCTGCAACTCTGGACAGCTGCAACCGGTCAGTGTAGGCAACACTGAACCAAGTGGACCAGTGCTTTTGACTGGGTTTACAGGTAAAGGGACCCCTGACCATTATGTCCAGTCGTGACCGACTCTGGGGTTGCCGCGCTCATCTCGCTTTATTGGCCGAGGGAGCCGGCGTACAGCTTCCGGGTCATGTGGCCAGCAGGACTAAGCCGCTTCTGGCGAACCAGAGCAGCGCACGGAAACACCGTTGACCTTCCTGCCGGAGCGCTATCTACTTATCTACTTGCACTTTGACGTGCTTTCGAACTTCTAGGTTGGCAGGAGCAGGGACCGAGCAACGGGAGCTCACCCCATCGTGGGGATTTGAACCGCCGACCTTCTGATCGGCAAGTCCTAGGCTCTGTGGTTTAACCCACAGCACCACCTGCGTCCCTTGATTGGGTTTTTTTTTTAATTATTCATTTTATAATACAAATAAAAAACACAAACAGAAAAGACAAACAATACAAACAAATTCTTGTCATATCCTTATTTTTCTAAACATTGTTAGGTGGGCTTCCCCAGGTCCCACCTATCTGATTTTCATTTTACTTCATCTTTAGCAGTTTACATATATCATAATTTCTAACCATCTTTTTTTATAAATCACATTTAAAATAACTTCACATTTTATCCCTTACAAATAATACTGTTTTAAAATACCCTATCTTCTAACACTACAGCCTATATAAGCTATTCTAAGGTTTAAGAGCCAGTGCGGTGTAGTGGTTAAGAGCGGTAGTCTCGTAATCTGGTGAACCGGGTTCGCTTCCCCGCTCCTCCACATGCAGCTGCTGGGTGACCTTGGGCCAGTCACACTTCTCTGAAGTCTCTTAGTCCCACTCACCTCACAGAGTGTTTGTTGTTGGGGAGGAAGGGAAAGGAGAATGTGAGCCGCTTTGAGACTCCTTAAAGGGAGTGAAAGGCGGGATCTCAAGTCCAAACTCTTCTTCTTAAATATTAACATATTTTTTCAAATATTCCTTAAACTTCTTCCAGGCTTCTTCCACCCTCTCTTCTCTCTTCTCTCGGAGTCACCCTATCAGTTCGGCAAGTTCCATATAGTCCATCATCTTTCTTTTGACTGGCTTTAAGGTTCGAATCCCTGTGACGGGGTGAGCTCCCGTTGTTCGGTCCCTGCTCCTGCCAACCTAGCAGTTCAAAAGCACATCAAAGTGCAAGTAGATAAATAGTGGTTTCCGAACGGTTTTGGGAGTCGAACGGGCTTCCAGAATGGATTAGGTTCGAGAAGTATTAAAAAAAATTTTAATCGCATGTAAATTTCCAGATGAAACATATATCGTGATATTGGCACTATGTCTAACTTTAGCTCTCAAATTTTGCTTTACGTTACTCTGGGCACCACAGTGAGGAGAGTTATGTATTTATCCGTCTCTACATTACATAAAAGGGACGTGGGTGGCACTGTGGGTTAAACCACAGAGCCTAGACTTGCTGATCAGAAGGTTGGCAGTTCGAATCCCCGCGATGGGGTGAGCTCCCGTTGCTCGGTCCCTGCTCCTGCCCACCTAGCAGTTCGAAAGCATGTCAGAGTGCAAGTAGATAAATAGGTACCGCTCTGGTGGGAAGGCAAACGGCGCTGCTCTGGTTCGCTTGAAGCAGCTTAGTCATGCTGGCCATATACCTGGAAGCTGTACGCCGGCTCCCTCGGCCAGTAAAGCGAGATGAGTGCCGCAACCCCAGAGTCAGCCACGACGGGACCTAATGGTCAGGGGTCCCTTTACCTTTTAAGGCAGCTTCCTAGATTTGCAGTTCCCCCTCTACAGTGGTACCTTGGGTTAAGTACTTAAATTGTTCCAGAGGTCCGTACTTAACCTGAAACTGTTCTTAACCTGAAGCACCACTTTAGCTAATGGGGCCTCCTGCTGCCACCGCTACGCTGGAGCATGATCTCTGTTCTCATCCTGAAGCAAAGCTCTTCACCCGAAGTGCTATTTCTGGGTTAGCAGAGTCTGTAACCTGAAGCGTCTGTAACCCGAGGTACCACTGTACATACAAAGCCTTTTACCTAACTACAGTAAATGTGTCTTCTCGCTCTCCAGGTGCGGCGACCCTCTCGCAGGCTCCCCCAGCCCCACGCAAGCGCGCCACCAGCTCAGCTTAGCCAAATGTCTAGAGGCCCTGGGGCGCTTTGGCCACTACCGGGCCGTGGATCTCGCTCTGGCCGCGGAGGAATTGCGGCAAGCCCGGCGACTGCTGGGACGTCTGACAGGACAGGTGGGGTCTGAAGAGATCCTGGAGCTCATCTTCAAGGATTTTTGCATCGGCAAGTGATGGAGTGACGCGACGGGGTGAGCTCCCGTTGCTCGGTCCCTGCTCCTGCCAGCCTAGCAGTTTGAAAGCACACCAGTGCAAGTAGATAAATAGGTACCACTCCGGCGGGAAGGTAAACGGCGTTTCCATGCGCTGCTCTGGTTCACCAAAAGTGGCTTAGTCCTGCTGGCCACATGACCCGGAAGCTGTACGCCAGCTCCCTCGGCCAATAAAGTGAGATGAGCGCCGCAACCCCAGAGTCGGCCACGACTGGACCTAATGGTCAGGGGTCCCTTTACCTTTAAGTGATGGAGGCAAACAGAGAGCATCTTATCCCACCTTTTGGAGCCGGGTGCAGCTGGAGCATGGCGCCATCTGGCGTGTGGGGGTGGTTTTGCGGTTCGAAGTATATTTTGGCCGGGGCAAAGGGACCTTGAGACTCTCTTTTTTAAAAAAATAATTTTTTGGGGGAAATTTTATTTACAACGCAACACAACCCCCCCACCCCTGACACAGAAATCCACCCCCATCAGACACAAACATAACAAGCAACAAGCATAATATACAACAATACAAACAACCAAATAAAAGACTTCCTTTATCCTTTTTCTGGCGTCCTTGTTTACTTCTTATAAGCTGTTTCCTTTATGAATAACTATTTAGATTTTTCTAATTATAACTTAAATATCCACAAAGTCTCCTGAAGACATTAATCGAAACAAGTCCGGGTATGAATTTTAGGGCACTGTTTTGTGAAGTATTCTCTGCATTTCCCCCATGCTTTTTGAAATTCTTGCCTAGTATGATCTCTAATTGCCTCTGTTAATCTAGCCAGTTCAGTATACTCTAACAGTTTGTCTTGCCGTTCTATTTTTGTTGGCACAATTTCTTTTCCCCAGTTTTTAGCAATTAGGATCCTTGCTGCTGCTGTAGCATAGAGGAATATTTTCTGATCTTCTCTTGCTATACCTGCGTCCGTTATCCCTAGTAGAAAAGCTTCTATATTTTTTATAAAGTTATACTTAAACATTTTTTTAAGCTCGTCATACACTATGTTCCAGAAGCTTTTGATTTTTTCACAGGTCCACCAAACATGTATAAGTGTCCCCTCTGTTTTACCACACCTCCAACACAGATTTGTTTTTGTCTTCTACATTTTAGCTATTTTGGTAGGTGTTCAGTACCAGCTATAAAACATCTTGATTAGATTTTGGGACCTTGAGACTCTTGTCAATGGATGGGATAGCATCAGAGCTGTCCTGGCAGGGGGCAGGATTTTGCGGAGGGAAAGCAATGTTTGGGGCAGAGCACTGATGTTCCAATTTTTGCGCCAATCAGTTGTTCCAGAAAGTGTTAAAGAAGGATAGAACTTTTTTTATGTATGCAACTACAGCAGCAAGAATACTCATTGCAAAATATTGGAAGACACAAGATTTGCCCACACTGGAAGAGTGGCAGACGCAATTGATGGACTACATGGAACTGGCTGAAATGACTGGCAGAATCCAAGATTTGGGAGAATAAACAATGGAAGAGGACTGGAAAAAATTTAAGGACTATTTACAAAAACACTATAAGTTGTATGAATGTTAAGAATTTGCACGATTTGTAAACTTTAGCTTCAGCAATTAGATTTGGTGAAACAGGGAACTAAGTTATAAGTAAGAAAAGGTTGAAATTTAAAGTAATATTATGTTTAATTTAAGGTACAAGTAATTGATAAAAAGTACTTTAAATCCAGAAATACAATATTTGAAAGGTACAAAGTAAGGCACGAAACAAGGTAATAATTTGCTGATATTTTTATTGTAAAGAATGCAGGGTGAGGGAGATGTGGGGAAGTCCAGTTGGTTGTATAAAAATGCTTTGGAAAGTTGGATTCTTTCTTTCTTCTTTCTTCTCTTTTTTTCTCTTATTTCTTTCTTATATCTCTTATGTATATCACTGACTTTGTATCTGAAAAATGTAATAAAATTATTTTTTTTTAAAAAACAAACAAACAGTTGTTCCATATCCAGTTCTAACTGTAGCTTCTTGTCCCACGTGGAGATTTCTCAGGAGACAGATGAGGTGATCAGGCACTCCCATTTCTTTAAGAATTTGCCATAGTTTGCTGTGGTCAACACAGTCAAAAGCTTTTGCATAGTCAATGAAGCAGAAGTAGATGTCTTTCTGGAACTCTCTAGCTTTCTCCATAATCCAGCGCATGTTTGCAATTTGGTCTTATACGCAGAATTCATTCGGAAGGCTGGGCTGGATGAATCCCTAGCCGGAATTAAGATTGCCGGAAGAAATATCAACAACCTCAGATATGCAGATGACACAACCTTGATGGCAGAAAGTGAGGAGGAATTAAAGAACCTTTTAATGAGGGTAAAAGAGGAGAGCGCAAAATATGGTCTGAAGCTCAACATCAAAAAAACGAAGATCATGGCCACTGGTCCCATCACCTCCTGGCAAATAGAAGGGGAAGAAATGGAGGCAGTGAGAGATTTTACTTTCTTGGGCTCCATGATCACTGTAGATGGTGACAGCAGCCATGAAATTAAAAGACGCCTGCTTCTTGGGAGAAAAGCAATGACAAACCTAGACAGCATCTTAAAAAGCAGAGACATCACCTTGCCAACAAAGATCCATATAGTTAAAGCTATGGTTTTCCTGGTAGTGATGTATGGAAGTGAGAGCTGGACCATCAAGAAGGCTGATCGCCGGAGAATGGTTGCTTTTGAATTCTGGTGCTGGTGGAGACTCTTGAGAGTCCCATGGACTGCAAGAAGATGAAACCTCTCCATTCGGAAGGAAATCAGCCCTGAGTGCTCACTGGAAGGACAGATCCTGAAGCTGAGGCTCCAAGACTTTGGCCACCTCATGAGAAGAGAAGACTCCCTGGAAAAGACCCTGATGTTGGGAAAGATGGAGGGCACAAGGAGAAGGGGACGACGGAGGACGAGATGGTGGGACAGTGTTCTCGAAGCTACCAGCATGAGTTTGACCAAACTGCGGGAGGCAGTGGAAGACAGGGGTGCCTGGCGTGCTCTGGTCCAGGGGGTCATGAAGAGGCAGACACGACTAAATGACTAAACGACTGATGATCCGGATTTCATACTTTTAAAAGACTTTAAAAGGCTCGTTAAAATAGCGGTTATGCATTTTATGCTGTGCAGAAAACAGGATGATGATGATGTTTTAATAAAATAGTTGTGAGAAGTTCTATATTGAGGCAGATGTTTATTTTGAGAACTGACATTTATGTACGACGACGGATTTATATGTATTTATTTTCTACCCCTCCACAGAAGAGGCAGTGCCTTATCGTAGCTTTTCAGCTGAAGCAAATTCATCAAAGATGGTGGTTGACTGTTCTCTTTTCAAGTCTGAGAAACGGCTTTTGAAATGTTGTTATCAGTGTTGAAAATATTTTAACAGGAACACTTCACTAAAAACTTCCAACATTGTTGCATATTGTGCCTGAAAATTATGTTTTATTTGGCTCCAACTGGAGTGCGGAAAGGTGCTGGGGGGAAAACACTGCAAAGGATATCATAGGAATTAGTAATTTTTATGCCCATCTTGACTAAATAAGATCCCTGTATTTTGCTACCAAAAGAATGAGCCTTTTTCTCATGCAGTCTAAAAAGCATCCAATCTCCCCCAGAATAAAAGGCCAATCTACATTGTTGCTGAAATAAAATATTCCACCCCGAATATCCACATTTTTCACCTTTATTGTTTTTAATACTTGATTGGGAGCCGCCCAGAGTGGCTGGGGAAACTCAGCCAGATGGGCGGGGTATAAATATATTATTATTATTATTATTATTATTAATTGCATATTGGGAGATCTGGGCCAAAACAAACAAGATGAATTTCAATAGCCACAAATGTTAAGTTCCACATTTTACCTCACCATTTTTATGGAGGGGGGGTTATTAAAAGAGGAGAAACGACAAACAAAAGTATTAAAAGGCTATCTCAGAATGAGCAGAATGCCTTTCCCATTTGAAAGACTTTTTTTAAAAAAAGGTTTTAATAAATTTCACCTCGCGATTTTAAGGAGGGGAGTTATTGAAAGAGGGAAAATGACAAACAAAATTACTAAAAGGCGACACATCCTATCTTAGCATGAGCAGAATGCCTTTCTCATCTGAAAGGGACTTTTTTTTTATTAAAAAAAGAGGATTTCAGACATTTTCCCTCACCATCTTAAGGAGGGGGGTTATTGAAAGAAGGGAAACGAGTCCTGTGTGGTGCAACTCTTTCAAATATACTTAAAAATGAAACTTATGATTATTTTTTGCAGTGATGTCTTTATCTCACTTAAACTGGACATCATTGGTTCACTATTATGATTATTTTTTGCAGTAATGTCTTTATCTCACTTAAACTGGACATCATTGGTTCACTATTATGATTATTTTTTGCAGTAATGTCTTTATCTCACTTAAACTGGACATCATTGGTTCACTATTATGATTATTTTTTGCAGTAATGTCTTTATCTCACTTAAACTGAACTGGACATATGGTTCTCAATTTGAATATTCGATCTCCTTAGTCTACCCACAACTCTGGCATTCTCCTGAGGGGAAAAGCCATATTCCATCAGAATTGTCTCTTTCTCCTCAGCGCACGGAGGCCGGGACTTTGGGAGACCTGTGTTCTGATTGGCTCTCTGCCTCTGGCGCATTCTCCCATTGGCTCTGAGGGGTGCTCCTCTCAGAAAGTTCTCGTCCCCCCTGAGCAACAGCTTATATATTTAGAGTGGACGGTCGGGTTGCAGACATGATCTGTGCGGGATGCACATTTGCAACCCGCATCTGTCCACACGTGGATTGCGATTCGGCGCTTCTGCACATGCGCAAAGTGCAAATTAGCGTTTCTGCGCATGCACGGCCGCCGAAACCCAGAAGTAACCCGTTCCAGTACAGTGGTGCCCCGCAAGACGAATGCCTCGCAAGACGGAAAACTTGCTAGACGAAAGAGTTTTCCGTTTTGGAGGTGCTTCGCAAAACGAATCTCCTATGGGCTTGCTTCGCAAGACGACAATGTCTTGTGAGTTCCTGCTGGGGTTTTTCCCTCCCCCCCTTTTTCTAAGCCGCTAAGCCGCTTATCAGCTGATCCGATCAGCAGATAAGCCGCTAATACCGCTAATCCGTCAATGGGCTTGCTTCGCAAGACGAAAAAACCGCTAGACGAAGAGAATCACAGAACGGATTCTTTTCGTCTTGCGAGGCACCACTGTACTTCTGGGTTTCGGCGGTCCGCAACCCAAAAAAAACGCAACCTGAAGCGTCTGTAACGCGAGGTATGAGTGTGAAAGGATCAAAGATTTTTGGGATATCATTCTAAGATCCCATTCCCTAAAAAACCTGAGGCATTTCTATTAGGACTTATGACAGTTAAAATTAAAAAGACGTTTAGCTGCATCAACTGCAGCAAGGATTCTAATACCAAGAAATTGGAAGAGCGAAAGCATCCGTTCAAAGATTGAGTGGCAAGCCAAATTAATCGAGTACTTACAATTAGCAAGGAGAAGGGGAACAGTGAGAGGAAACTCAACACAAGAAGTTAATGAGGAATGGATAATAATTAAGGAATATCTCAAAGGGTACTGTGGCAATAAAAACTTCCTGGCAGATACATACTGAATGAGCCATGCAATAGAAAATATTTGTTGGAAAATGTCAAATTAAGTCAAAGAAAAACAACTTTATGTAACTGTGTAAATAATAGTTTAATTGTAAATCAGTACAATGGGCTTCGTCGGACGTTTCTTCGCTGATTTGCACATCAGATAGAATTATGTTCTTTTTCTATTCACACGCTCATCTCTTTTTCTTCTCCTTTTTCTTCTGTTCTTTTTTCTATTTATACTCTTTACAATCTCTACAATTCATTGTATGTCAGTATTGTATTTAAGGTTTTTCTTGTTCAATAAAATTTAATTATATATATATGTGTGTGTGTTCAAAATTGTGGGACGTCTTATACACGGATACAATCGCCCCCCATTTTCTACGGTAATTTTGCATGCTAGTTAGTACATGAAGGGGTTACAGCCATAGAGTTGTATTCCTAGACTCAGGCCACACCCCCTCACCTCTGGTAAGGGAGGAAGTGAAGCTTCTCTCCCTTTCTCTCCGCACCATGTAACAGGCCAAGAATTATGTGCTCAGACTGGATGCTTGAAACTATATTCTGTATTTTATACCCAAGAATATTCCATGTGTGTTCTCCTTTGCTGCTGCATGGAATGAGAACATGCTGTGTGCATGTATCCAGGAAGAAGTCTCTGAAAAGGAATACTCTACAGTAAAAAAATTCTATTATTGGTTCCATTTGTGTTTATAATTTCAGCAGACTGTTGTAGGAGAAAATTATATTTGAAAACAATCTGTTAAAAAAAATCAGTAAAAATTTGATCAGCAGATCAGAGGAATTCAGATCGAAAAATAATATTTAATAGACTTAGTTTTCTGCACTTATTTTCCTCGTTAGATGATCTCTGCTGTTTTGCTGGGGCCTCAGAAGAATAATGAAGCATTTGGGAGGCAAAGATGCAGCCCAGGAGACCAGCCCTGGAGGCCAAGATGAAGAAGATCTCCACAGCCACCATGAACTTCTCCTTCGTACTCAGGTAAGTTGGGACAAAGGAGACCCAGACACTGCAAAAGACCAACATGCTGAAGGTGATAAACTTGGCCTCATTAAAGCTGTCAGGCAATTTCCTAGCTAGGAAAGCCACTGTGAAGCTGATGAGAGCCAGGAGACCAATGTAACCCAAAACAGTGTTAAACATGGTCGCTGAACTTTCATTACATTCCACTACAATCTCTCCTAGACAGCAAAACGACAAACCTAGACAGCATCTTAAAAAGTAGAGATATCACTTTGCCAACAAAAGTCCGTATAGTAAAAGCTATGGTTTCCCCAGTACTGATGTATGGAAGTGAGAGCTGGACCATAAAGAAGGCCGAAGAATGGATGCTTTTGAATTCTGGTGCTGGAGGAGACTCTTCAGAGTCCCATGGACTGCAAGAAGAACAAACCTCTCCATTCTGAAGGAAATCAGCCCTGAGTGCTCACTGGAAGGACAGATCCTGAAGCTGAGGCTCCAATATTTTGGAGACAGCTTACCTGAGCACCAAGGGGAAGCTCATGGTGGCTGTGGAGATCTTCTCCATCTTGGCCTCCGGGGCTGGTCTCCTCGGCTGCATCTTTCTCCCCAAATGTTACATTATTATCTTGAGGCCCCATCTCAACAGCAGAGACAATCTAATTAGGAAAAGTCATAGAATCATAGAATCATAGGATCATAGAGTTGGAAGAGACCACAAGGGCCATCGAGTCCAACCCCCTGCCAAGCAGGAAACACCATCAGAGCACTCCTGGCATATGGTTGTCAAGCCTCTGCTTAAAGACCTCCAAAGTAGGAGACTCCACCACACTCCTTGGCAGCAAATTCCACTGTCGAACAGCTCTTACTGTCAGGAAGTTCTTCCTAATGTTTAGGTGGAATCTTCTTTCTTGTAGTTTGGATCCATTGCTCCGTGTCCGCTTCTCTGGAGCAGCAGAAAACAACCTTTCTCCCTCCTCTATGTGACATCCTTTTATATGTTTGAACATGGCTATCATATCACCCCTTAACCTCCTCTTCTCCAGGCTAAACATGCCCAGCTCCCTTAGCCGTTCCTCATAAGTCATCGTCTGTCCAGTTGATATTAGAGCACAATATACAGGGGGTACAAGTTTTAGAGCCCATGCATGTTGGGGCCAAAACACTCTGAGCTTTCATTCCAGAGTATGTGCTATGCAACGTATATCTGTATCTTGCTTCTCCAGCAAGTTCGATTTCGTGTACGCTTTCCTCCCTTTCCTCCTTTTACGATATACGATATCTTTATTGTCATTGACCCATGCAGAACAATGAAATTGAAAAACTACATAAAACATTCAACCCCCCCTAAAAACTCTGAAACCCCATTTTAAAATACACTATACTATAGAGACCCCTTATGCTGTGTTTAGAACCAGAATTGCATTTGCATAGAAACTGTTTCTCAGGCGGCTAGTCCTGGACTTTATAACCCTATACCTTCTTCCAGAAGGCAGAAGCTGGAATATTTGCCATAGTCCTGTCAGGTAAAGGTAAAGGGACCCCTGACCATTAGGTCCACTTGTGACTGACTCTGGGGTTGCGGTGCTCATCTCGCTTTATTGGCCGAGGGAGCCGGCGTACAGCTTCCGGGTCATGTGGCCAGCAGGACTAAGCTGCTTCTGGCGAACCAGAGCAGCGCACGGAAACACTGTTTACCTTCCCGCCGGAGCGGTACCTATTGATCTACTTGCACTTTGATGTGCTTTTGAACTGCTAGGTTGGCAGGAGCTGGGACCGAGCAAGGGGAGCTCACCCCGTCGCGGGGATTCGAACCGCCGACCTCCTGATCGGCAAGTCCTAGGCTCTGTGGTTTAACCCACAGCGCCACCCGTGTCCTGTCAGGTAGGCTTGGCTAAATTAATACAGATGGTAGGTGAATTGAGGTTGAATCCTGACAAGACAGAGATACTGTTTTGGGGGACAAGGGTAGATGTGGGGGACTCCCTGGTCCTGAATGGAGTCACTGTGCCCCTGAAGGACCAGGTGTGCAGCATGGGAGTCATTTTGGACTCACAGCTGTCCATGGAAGCGCAGCTTAATTCTATGTCCAGGGTGGCTGCATCTGGTACGCCGGCTGAGACCCTCCCTGCCCACAGACTGTCTGGCCAGAGTGGTGCATGCTCTGGTTATCTCCCGCTTGGACTCCTGCCATGCGCTCTACGTGGGGCTACTTTTGAAGGTGACTTGAAAACTACAATTGATCCAGAATGCGGCTACCAGACTGGTGATTGGGAGCGGCCACTGAGACCATATAACACCGGTCCTGAAAGGCCCACACTGGCTCCCAGTATGTTTCCAAGCACAATTCAAAGTGCTGATGCTGACCTTTAAAGCCCTAAACGGCTTCAACCCTGTATACCTGAAAGAGCATCTCCATCCACATTGCTCAACCCGGATACTGGGGTCCAGCTTTGAGGGCCTTCTAGTGGTTCCCTCTCTGCAAGAAGTGAGGTTACAGGGAACCAGGCAGAGGGCCTTCTCGGTGGTGGCGCCCACCCTGTGGAACGCCCTCCCACCAGATGTCAAGGAAGTAAACAACTACATGACTTTTAGAAGACATATAGAAGTCAGAAGCTTTTAATACGTGCTATTTTACTGTGGATTTATAATTTGCTCTAAGCGACCCAGGGTGGCAGCTTATATTGGTAATAGTAGCAGGTGTCGTCAATAAATTGTGTTTGTGGTTTTTTTTTGGGGGGGGAGTGTTGCAGGGGTAGGGTGAGGGGGGGCTGCTGGGGCATTGACCCCGGGCACATTTTTTGGTGCAAGTTTGCAAAACAAGGAAGAAGAGATGGGGTGGGGGGGTTGCAAATAAGGTGGAGGAATGCAGTCCTCTTCGGCACCCCCCTTGTCACTTTCCCTCCCAGGATTATGAGCAACCAGTTCTTTGTCCGACTGATATCTGGTGCCCTTATAAATGTGATGTGGAAGAACAGGATTACTTGCTTGTTTTTGTTCCTATTATTATTATGCATTTTGTGTTTTTTTTATATTGTAATTTTATGTCGTCAACCGCCCCTGAGGTCTACAGGTATTCATGAAATGCAAACTTAATTAATAATACAAATTATACTAACAACCATTAATGAGTGCTGTTTGGGTTCCGTCAATCAACCAGTTACAGTGGTGCCCCGCAAGACGAATGCCTCGCAAGACGGAAAACTCGCTAGACAAAAGAGTATTCCGTTTTGGAGGTGCTTCGCAAAACGAATCTCCTATGGGCTTGCTTCGCAAGACGACAATGTCTTGCGAGTTCCTGCTGGTTTCCCCCCCCTTTTTCTAAGCCCCTAAGCCGCTTATCAGCTGATCCGATCAGCAGATAAGCTGCTAAAAGCCGCTAATAGTGCTAATCCGCTAATCCGTCAATGGGCTTGCTTCGCAAGACGAAAAAACCGCTAGACGAAGAGAATCACAGAACGGATTCTTTTCGTCTTGTGAGGCACCACTGTACAAATCCACCTAACAGTTACCTCGTCCAGCACACATTTTACCAGCTTCACTCTCCTTCCAATTCTTTGCTTCGCCAGCAGTCTCTAATTGTTGTGCCAGCCTCTTGCCGTCACCCAGGAAGGAAAGAGCCTCAAAATCACGAAAAGGAAAGACCCGATAAGTGGAACGGGCTCAACAATTCGTGGCGAATGAACAAAGCAAGACGACAGAAGCTGGCTGATGATTTGTCGCGGGTGCTTTAGTTGAGATTCCTGAATTGCGGGGGTTGGACTAGAGGGTCCCTTCTAACTCTATGAATTCACCCCAGCATTTCATTTTATTATTGCAATGCAACACACACACCTGAACAACGGCACTTGTGATATTCAACCCCACACCCCCGGGCGTTTTCACGACATTTTCGGAGAACCAAGGAAAAAAAGTACAAGATTAATGCTCAGCCATTTTGCTTTACTGGATAATATACGTTTGAGAGAATGCAACAGAAGAAGGAGCTGATTCCAGTTTTCACCCTCCCTCCCAACTTCTTTTCCTCTCCCCGTTTGGCCGTCCTGCCCCCTTAGGCATATAACCAACCACAGCGGACTTGGGGCAGATCCACTGAAATCATACAATACTGTGCATAGAGATCTCAAGCATTATACTGCTTTAGACAGCCATGGTGGCTTCCTCCCATAAGAATCTTGGGAGTTGTAGCTTGCTAAGGGTGCTGAGAGTTGTTACGATGCCCATATTCCACCCCCCATAGAACTATGCTTCCCAGAATTCCTGGAGAGATGGGTCGACTGTTCAACTTCTCTGGGAATTGCCGCAAATCACACAAATGCACTTGCGAATTGAAGACCCCATGGACCCACTTGCTTCAATAGGTTGCGGGTGGGTGGGATTGCAGAACGAAAGGCAAAAGGTTATTAAGCATGCAGAAGGTTATTTTTTTTTATAGAGCGAAGGGTGCTGCTGCCTGTTGCTTCTTCTCTTCAGGATTCCATGGTTTTCTTGATCCAGGGCAGGAAATTGGCGATGCGAGAGTAAACTCCAGGAGGGTATGAGTTACCAAACGAGACGATTCCTTGTGCCACGCCTTTGCACACCATGGGGCCTCCGGAATCACCCTGGGGGGAGAAAAGCAAACATCCTCACCGCTACAAGCTCCTCAAACCAAGCCAGCGGTTTAGTTAAGAGCGGTGGACTCGTAATCTGGTGAACCGGGTTCGCTTCCCCGCTCCTCCACATGCAGCTGCTGGGTGACCTTGGGCCAGTCACACTTCTCTGAAGTCTCTCAGCCCCACTCACCTCACAGAGTGTTTGTTGTGGGGGAGGAAGGGAAAGGAGAATGTTAGCTGCTTTGAGACTCCTTCAGGTAGTGATAAAGCAGGATATCAAATCCAAACTCCTCCTCCTCCTCTTCTTCTTCTCAAACGGCACCATTCAATTGCAAAGATCTGGGCCTCTGGCTCCAGTTAGAACCAGTGCATCTGAGGGTTGGAAGGAAGTTCTACAGTCCAGCTCAGTGTGGCCCCTCCAAGTGTCCCTATTTTCCAGGGACGTCCCTGATTTAGAGATGCCGTCCCAGTTTCTGATATGATCCCTGAATGCCCCACTTTTCCTTAGGACGCACCTGAAGGAGCGTCTCCACCCCCATCGTTCAGCCCAGACACTGAGGTCCAGCTCCAAGGGCCTTCTGGCAGTTCCCTCCCTGCGAGAAGCGAGGTTGCAGGGAACCAGGCAGAGGGCCTTCTCGGTGGTGGCACCCGCCCTGTGGAACGCCCTCCCATCAGATGACAGGGAGATAAACAACTGTCTGACTTTAATAAGACATCTGAAGGCAGCCCTGTTCAGGGAAGTTTTTTTGATGTGTGATCTTTTATCGTGGTTTTAATATTCTGTTGAGAGCCACTCAGATTGAATGGGGAAACCCAGCCAGATGAATGGGGTATAAATAAATTATTATTATTATTTACATTGGAAAAATATTGGAGGGTATGGAGTTGTTATTGAACCCCCAAGCCACCTGAAGGCAATCCTGTATAGGGCAAGGGTTTTTTAAAACCCAGTATACCTTCAGGAGTGTCTCCACTCCCATTGTCCAGCCTGGACACTGAGGTCCATCTCCAAGGGCCTTCTGGCAGTTCCTTCCCTGCAAGAAGTGAGGTTACAGGGAACCAGGCAGAGGGCCTTCTCGGTGGTGGCACCCACTCCGTGGAATGCCCTCCCATCAGATGTCAAGGAGATAAACAACTGTCTGACTTTAAGAAGACATCTGAAGGCAGCCCCGTTTAGGGACGTTTTTGATGTGCGATCTTTTATCGTGTTTTTAATATTCTGTTGGGAGCCGCCCACAGCGGCTGGGGAAACCCAGGCAGATGGGTGAACTATAAATATTACGGTAAGTTGTTGCTGTTGCTGTTACTATTATGTTACTGGTCTGACTCCCAAGGGTGGTTCAAAACTTTCCCATGGTTCCTGAGCATTGGCTGATGGGAGTTGGAGTCCAGCTGGGGGGGGGGCCACAGATTCCTCCATCCCTGACCTCCCCCTCACCTGGCTTGTATCCCGAAGATCATTGTGGCTGCCGGCACAGATCATCGCATCGTTGAGCTGCGGGTAGATCTTCATGCACTTCCTTCGGCTGTAGATGGTGACATTGGTCTCAAACAGCCTCTCTGTGTCCTGGTAGTCATCAATCAGGCCCCAACCTGCCAGGCTGCAGGGTGTCCCCTCAGGGAGGTCGCTGCTAGATTTGGGCAGGGGAATCATCTGGACGTATTTGTTCAGAGTAGCCTTGTGGACCAGCTGCAGGAAGGAATCGAGAGATGCAGGAGGGTTATCCAAACCTCCCTTTGCAATCTGAAGTCTACTCTGGAATTAGGTTACAGGTAGGTAGCCGTGTTGGTCTGCCATAGTCAAAATAAAAAAATTCCTTCCAGTAGCACCTTAAAGACCAACTAAGTTAGTTCTTGGTATGAGCTTTTGTGTGCATCTGAAGAAGTGTGCATGCACACGAAAGCTCATACCAAAAACTAACTTAGTTGGTCTTTAAGGTGCTACTGGAAGGAATTTTTTTATCTGGAATTAGGGTTGCACCTGTCCTTTATAATAAGGGATTGTCCTTTATCTCAAGGGAAAACGCTTATCCCTTATTTGTCCCTTATTTCTCACTTTCTCCTCCTCCTCCTGGGACACGGGTGGCGCTGTGGGTTAAACCACAGAGCCTAGGACTTGCCGATCAGAAGGTTGGCGGTTCGAATCCCCGCCATGGGGTGAGCTCCCATTGCTCAGTCCCTGCTCCTGCCAACCTAGCAGTTCGAAAGCACCTCAAAGTGCAAGTAGATAATTAGGTACCGCTCCGGCGGGAAGGTAAACGGCATTTCCGTGCGCTGCTCTGGTTCGCCAGAAGTGGCTCAGTCATGCTGGCCACATGACTCGGAAGCTGTACGCCGGCTCCCTCGGCCAGTAAAGCGAGATGAGCGCCGCAACCCCAGAGTCGGTCACGACTGGACCTTATAGTCAGGGGTCCTTTCACCTTTTCCTTTTTACCTGTCCTTTATAATAAGGGATTGTCCTTTATCTCAAGGGAAAACGCTTATCCCTTATTTGTCCCTTATTTCTCACTTTCTCCTCCTCTGCTAAGGCGAGCGCTGAGCTCAGCTCTTCCCTCTCTCCCATCTCTACCAGTGTCCCTCCTGCCCGTGTGATTTCTCTCTCTTTCTTTACCCTACCCTTCCCTTTTACCCTGTTTGAGCACATTACACCAATCCTGGTCTGACTGCACTGGCTACCAATGAGTTTCTGGGCCCAGTTTGAAGTGCTGGTTTTGACCTATAAATGGCTCAGGACTGCAATACCTCAAGGACTGCCTCTTTCCATATGGACCTACCCGGACCCTGAGATCATCCTCTGAGGCCCTTCTTCATGTGTCCCCTCCTGGAGAGATCCAGAGGGTGGCAACACGAGAGCGGGGCCTTTTCTGTGGTGGCTCCCCGTCTGTAGAATGCTCTCCCCAGGGAAGTTTGCCTGGTGCCTTCATTACACACCTTTAGGCGCCAGGCAAAAACGTTCCTTTGGTTGTTCCGATTTACATCTTATCCCCTTTTAAAATGTGTGTTTTTTTTGGGGGGGGCTATTAGGTTGTTGTTTTTATTTTTATTAGGTATTTTGTGGTTTTATATCTTGATTTTATTCTGTGAACTGCCCAGAGACCTCTGGGTATAGGGCGGTATATAAATTCAATAATCAGAATAAATAAGTCCAGTGGGTGACTCAGCTGTGGCACGACAGATGGGCGCAGAGAACGGCGAGCTGGATTCTTCCAGGTCAATTTCCCCTTTGTTTCCCTCTTAAAATAAGATAACACACAAGCTGAAAACTCATCCCCACCAATCCCCGGGCTCCACTGCACCCTATTGCCGAAGCCACACACCGTCACCAGAAGCAGCGAATTGGTGAAAACCAAGTAAAGTTTTTAAGAAGAGAAACCAGGTTTTAATTGACTGATTTGGCAAAACGGAAGCCAAAAAGGAAGTCAGCTTCCGATTTCTGTGGACAGGTTCTGCGAGGGACGTTTTTGTGAATGGGAGATAAAGAGGCATTTACAGGCATGGAGATTTAGCAACAATTTGACTTGGATTTTTGAAACGGTTTCCTTCTTTTGTGTATATGTGTGTGTGTGTGTGTGTGTATGAAACAGTTGTGTCAAGTTTCCTTTTGGGGGGGAAGAGGATAAAATTTGACAGCTGAAGAGAATCTGACAGACTGATAATTTTGGCAGAGTAAGAAGCAAAAAGGGACGCAGGTGGCGCTGTGGGTTAAACCACAGAACCTAGGACTTGCCCCTTCCTCCTTGAGGTCACTGCCTTTTTTTGTTTAATTGTTATTTTATTTATGTATTTCAGATTTATCCACCAAGGCCACTGGCTTTGAGGGTGCTGAGAATGGAAGAGGGAGCCTGGAGCAACTTACCTTGAGCAAAAGGATATCGTTTGAAACCGTTACACGATTATATTCCGGGTGCATGTGGTACGACTCAACGCCGATCACCTGTTGAGTGTTCTCGATGGCGGAGCGGTCGTGTGCCCCCAAAACCACGGTCATCTCGCTGGAAAACAAGGGCACCAGTGTGCATTGATAAGGGTTAGTGAACTGTGAATCAACCCTCAGCTATCGTTCTCTCTTGGTGACAGGCAGGATGGGGGAATCTGTCCATTTCCCCAGTCTTAAATTCACCTCTTCAGATTTCTACACCAGTTTGCCTAATACCTGTATGTTGGTAATGAACTAAGACGGCATCTCTGCTGCTTTGTCCCAGAGGTGTATAACTTTAGGTCACATGGGAAAGGTATTCAGCTGCAAATCTCCATTTGGAGGGAGTTGGTCTTTGTTCTCAAGCACCGTAGAAGAAAGCATGTGTCCTAATGTTTTCTCTCCACGAGAGAACAGCTTTGGCTGGAATGGAGCCTGTGAGAGCTTTGCTTACAGCTCTGGCCGAAGTTATTTAATGTTTCTAAGATGCTGAACCTAGGCCTGGACAAGCATATGATTTCACACGACTATTCGGATGCAATGTTAATTGTTTTGGGTCTGTTTTGCAACGAGTTCTGCTAGCAAAGCTTTGAAACCGCATTTTTGGAGTGGGAAATTTTTGATTCCATAAGCGCCGCCCGCTTTTATTCATCCTATTGCTTCCATATGTGCAATATTGACAACCGCAGTTCTGCTTGCAAAGAGCGGGTGGTTGCAGCAGCGGGGAGAAGGGAGAGAGAGGGAGAGACTTCACCTTGCAAAGCTCATTTGCTTCCGCATTTTTCACTTCCCCAGCTGGCTACAAAGACATTGCCAGCACCTGTACAGAAGACCAGCCTCCGACCATTAGCTTGGACCCTGGCAACCACTAGGGAATAGTGAGACGTACCTCATGCAGTGCGCGGCCGTCATTACCCACTGGGGGTCCACCAGGAACCCGCCACAGCCATAGCCCCCGCCCATTTTGAGGGTTGCCATGTAGGGTCTGGAGTGGGGTACTGCTTCCTGACCTCCGACGATCTGGCTCCGCAAATGTGCTGCAAAAATAAAAATAAAAATCACAAGGTTGAATCCTGACAAGACAGAAGTACTGTTTTTGGGGGACAGGGGGCGGGTGGGTGTGGGGGATTCCCTGGTCCTGAATGGGGTAACTGTGCCCCCAAAGGACCAGGTGCGCAGCCTGGGAGTCATTTTGGACTCACGGCTGTCCATGGAGGCGCAGGTCAGTTCTGTGTCCAGGGCAGCTGTTTACCAGCTCCACCTGGTACGCAGGCTGAGACCCTACGTGCCTGTGGACTGTCTAGTTATCTCCCGCTTGGACAACTGCAATGCGCTCTATGTGGGGCTACCTTTGAAGGTGACCCAGAAACTGCAATTAATCCAGAATGCAGCAGCTAGACTGGTGACTGGGACTGGCCGCCGGGACCACATAACACCGGTCCTGAGAGATCTGCATTGGCTCCCAGTACGTTTCCGAGCACAATTCAAAGTGTTGGTGCTGACCTTGAAAGCCCTAAACGGCCCAGTATACCTGAAGGAGCGTCTCCACCTCCATCGTTCAGCCCGGACACTGGGATCCAGCGTCGAGGGCCTTCTGGCAGTTCCCTCATTGCGAGAAGTGAGGTTACAGGGAACCAGGCAGAGGGCCTTCTCGGTAGTGGCGCCCGCCCTGTGGAACGCCCTCCCTTCAGATGTGAAGGAAATAAGCAGCTATCTTCTCTTTAAAAGACATCTGAAGGCAGCCCTGTTTAGGGAAGTTTTCAATATTTGACACTGTACTGTTTTTAGCACTTGATTGGGAGCCGCCCAGAGTGGCTGGGGAAACTCAGCCAGATGGGCGGGGTATAAATAATAAATTATTATTATTATTATTATTATTATTATTATTATTATTATTATTATTATTATTAGTGGAGGTCAGCGTCTGTCCGTTGCCTCTTGCTAGTTTTAAGGGCACCACCCAGGTCGGCAGGGGGAAGAGATCTGGTATACTGTTCCTTGAAATGGAAGCTCCATTTTTCCCATTATAGACAAGCTGTTGAGTAGAACATGATAATATGAGATGAAACTGCTGGATCAGGCTCCCTGGCCCATCTAGTGCCTTGTTGTTTAGTCGTGTCCGACTCTTCGTGACCCCATGGACCAGAGCACGCCAGGCACTTCTGTCCTCTAGTGCCTAACAGAGTCTAATTCTCTTTTAAAGCCACTCAAGTTGTTGTTGTTGTTGTTGTTGTTGTTGTTGTTGTTGTTGTTGTTGTTGTTGTTGTTGTTCTTCTTATTTATACATACATACCCCACCCATCTGGCTGGGTTTCCCCAGCCACTCTGGGTGGCTTCCAACAAAAGATTAAAAATACAATTAAAACATCAGTCATTAAAAACTTCCCTAAACAGGGCTGCCTTCAGATGTCTTCTAAAAGTCAGTTTATTTCCTTGACATCTGATGGGAGGGCCGAGAAGGCCCTCTGCCTGGTTCCCTGTAACCTCACTTCTCGCAGGGAGGGAACCACCAGAAGGCTCTCGGAGCTGGACCTCAGTGTCCAGGCTGGACGATGGAGGTGGAGACACTCCTTCAGGTATTCTGGACCGAGGCCATTTAGGTCTTGAAAGGTCAGCACCAACACTTTGAACTGTGCTCGGAAACGTCCTGGGAGCCAATGTAGGTCTTTCAGGACCGGTGTTATGTGGTCTCGGCAACCGCTCCCAGTCACCAGTCTAGCTGCCGCATTCTGGATTAGTTGTAGTTTCCGAGTCACCTTCGAAGGGAGCCCCACGTAGAGCGCATTGCAGTAGTCCAAGCGGGAGATAACCAGAGCATGCACCACTCTGGTGAGACAGTCTGCGGGCAGGGAGGGTCTCATCCTGCGTACCAGATGGAGCTGGGAGACATCTGCCCTGGACACAGAATTCTGCTGCATGAAAGACTTCCCTTTACCTATCCTGTATCTTACAACATTCAGCTGCAATGAATGCCCTTCTGCGACTTCTAGCGTTATAAGAGAAGGGGAGAAAACCTCCTATTTCTATGCATCATTTTACAAACTTCCTTCATGCTTCCTCTTTACTCACCTTTTCTCTAAACAACAACAACAAAAGCCCTAAATGCTGCAACCTTTCTTCCTAGGGGAACGTAACCCTAACCCTTTTCTGAACCTTCCCCAATAACAATATCCTTTTCGAGTCGAGGCTACCGGTATTCTAAAAGCAGCTGTGCCACAGAAGGTAAAAGGTAAAGGTACCCCTGCCCGTACGGGCCAGTCGTGTCCGACTCTAGGGTTGTGTGCCCATCTCACTTAAGAGGCCGGGGGCCAGCGCTGTCCGCAGACACTTCTGGGTCACGTGGCCAGTGTGACGAAGCTGCTCTGGCGAACCGGCACCAGCGCAGCACACGGAAACGCCGTTTACCTTCCCGCTATAAAGTGGTACCTATTTATCTATTTGCACTTAAGAGTGCTTTAAAACTGCTAGGTGGGCAGGAGCTGGGACCGAAAGACAGGAGCTCACCCCGCCGCAGGGATTCGAACCGCCGACCATACGATCGGCAAGCCCTAGGCGCTGAGGTTTTACCCACAGCGCCACCCGCGTCCCTGTGCCACAGAAAGTTCTCCCGAAATTTCTCTCTCCTCTAAGCTTGCAGCTGCCTGCTTGGGACTGAGGTGGGCAGGCTTAGAAGGGGAGACGAGCAAGGTTGCCCTAGGTGAGTCAGATCAGTTTCAAAGGAAAGGTGTCTGGACTTGCCTCGAGGCCACTTGGAGACCGCACCCGATTCACACCACCGTCATGGAGGAGGAGCGTCAATAGATTGCAGAATCATCAAATTGTCGAGTTGGAAGGGACCCTAAGGGTCATTCAGTCCAACCCCCTCTGCAATGCAGGAATCCCAGCTAAAGCATCCAGGACAGATGGCCGTCCAACCCCTGCTTAAAAACCTCCCAGGAAGGAGAGCATCACCTTCCAAGGGAGACCGTTCCACTGCCAAACAACTCTTATACTGGCCTCGGTCCAGTATAGCTGAAGGAGCGTCTCCACCCCCAACGTTCTGCCCGGACACTGAGGTCCAGCTCTGAGGGCCTTCTGGCGGTTCCCTCCCTGCAAGAAGTGAGGTTACAGGGAACCAGACAGAGGGCCTTCCCTGTGGAACGCCCTCCCACCAGATGTCAAAGAGAACAACAACTACCAGACTTTTAGAAGACATCTGAAGGCAGCCCTGTTTAGGGAAGCTTTTAATGTTTAATAGACCACTGTATTTTAATACTTTGTTGGAAGCCGCCCAGGGTGGCTGGGGAGACCCAGGCAGATGGGCAGGGTATGAATAATAAATTATTATTAGTATTATTATTAATCAAAAGTTCTTCCTGTTGCTTAGTTGGAATCTCCTTTCTTATAACTTGAAGCCATTGGCAGGAACCTTTTGCCCAACGTGGGGCTCAAACCCACGACCTTGAGATTAAGAGTCTCATGCTTTGCAAACTGAGCTATCCCAGAGATCAGTTCACCAAGAGTGCTCCACTCCTTGCTGCCTTATGAGGTCCACCCCACAAAGTTGGAGAACGTTTAAAATTTATTTGCCACCCCTTTTAAAGGGCTGACTCCAAGCAATTTCTGCTCAGAGCAGAAATAAATAAAAGGACCTTAGCCACGCTCGTACATTTCGATAGGTCCACTTGTAAACCCTGAGAGGCATTCAGCTAAGTCCTACTCTGGGTAGTCCCATTGCAAATAATCTCAGTTGGGGATCCCCTTCCAGATCTACGATTCTAGTCACGCCTATTCATTTGAATGGGTCTGCTCTAGGACTCAGGTTGGATACAAACATATGTTTATGAACATTCTCTGGCTGTGCAAATTTGGCACTCTCTTCTCTTGCACACAGGGGCGTGGATTAAACCACAGAGCCTAGGACTTGCGGATCGGAAGGTCGGCGGTTCGAATCCCCGCAATGGGGTGAGCTCCCGTTGCTCGGTCCCTGCTCCTGCCAACCTAGCAGTTCGAAAGCACGTCAAAGTGCAAGTAGATCAATAGGTACCGCTCCAGCGGGAAGGTAAACGGCATTTCTGTGCGCTGCTCTGGTTCGCCAGAGGCGGCTTAGTCATGCTGGCCACATGACCTGGAAGCTGTACGCCGGCTCCCTCAGCCAATAAAGTGAGATGAGCGCCGCAACCCCAGAGTCGGCCACGACTGGACCTAATGGTCAGGGGTCCCTTTACCTTTACCTCTCTTGCACACGGCTGGTGCCGTTCTGGCGACATAAAAATGAACGGCACTTGCACCCTGAACATCTCAAAGGGAAGGAATTGAGACTGGCTTAGCCTGAAAGGGAGCAGCAGAAAACAGCTCATCAAAGGCGGTCCTTTGTTTTTTGTTTAACTCACCTGTTTGGGCCCATGACAAGGACAGGAGTAGAAGTAGGAGAGGACGACCGAATCTCAACATCTTGACGTTCTGCTATGTTCAAGCTACGGAACTGCCTGGCACTTAACTGTCCAGCCCCTCAAGCTCACAGCTTTTATTAGCGTTGGACTACACCTCCCCCAGGAAGGAACGGAGACGTGAAAATCTGATAGTGGCGGTTCCAAGCAAGTATAAGCAAGCTAAAACGGCAATCAGATAGCGAGGCGGTTGGAGGATGGTGGCGGCTAACAGATTGAGATTGAATCCTGACAAGACAGAAGTACTGTTTTTGGGGGACAGGGGGCGGGCAGGTGTGGAGGACTCCCTGGTCCTGAATGGGGTAACCATGTCCCTGAAGGACCAGGTGCGCAGCCTGGGAGTCATTCTGGACTCACAGTTGTCCATGGAGGTGCAGGTCAATTCTGTGTTCAGGGCAGCTGTCCACCAGCTCCATCTGGTACGCAGGATGAGACCCTCTCTGCCCACAGACTGTCTGGCCAGAGTGGTGCATGCTCTAGTCATCTCTCGCTTGGACTACTGCCATGCGCTCTACGTGGGGCTACCTTTGAAGGTGACTTGGAAATGACAACTAATCCAGAATGTGGCAGCTAGACTGGTGACTGGGAGCAGCTGCTGGAACCATACAACACCAGTCCTGAAAGGCCTACATTAGCTCCCAGTACGTTTCCGAGCACAATTCAAAGTGCTGGTGCTGACCTTTAAACTCCAAACGGCCTGGGCCCAGTATATGTGGAGCATCTCCACCCCCATCGCTCATCCCGGACACTGAGGTCCAGCTCCGAGGGCCTTCTGGCAGTTCCCTCACTGTGAGGTTACAGGGAACCAGGCAGAGGGCCTTCTCGGTGGTGGCACCCACCCTGTGGAACGCCCTCCCATCATATGTCAAGTAAATAAGAAAGTACCTGACTTTTAGAAGACATCTGAAGGCAGACCTGTTTTTAATGTTTGATGTTTTATCATATTTTTTAATATTCTGTTGGAAACCGCCCAGAGTGGCTGGGGAAACCCAGCCAGATGGGAGGGGTATAAATGTATCATCATCATCATCATCATCATCATCATCATCATCATCATCATGTGATTGGATCCTGCTGGGGTTCAGGAAGCTGCCATGCAGTGTGCCCAAAGTGTGAAATGCCCAACTAAGGATGATGAAGAAGTGTGCATGCACATGAAAGCTTATACTCAGAACAAACTTGTTGTTTGTTTGTTGTTGTTTAGTCGTTTAGTCGTATCCGCCTCTTCGTGACCCCCTGGACCAGAGCACGCCAGGCCCTCCTGTCTTCCACTGCCTCCCGCAGTTTGCTCAAACTCATGCTGGTAGCTTCGAGAACACTGTCCCAACATCTCGCCCTCTGTCGTCTCCTTCTCCTTGCGCCCTCCATCTTTCCCAACATCAGGGTCTTTTCTGGGAGTCTTCTCCTGAGGTGGCCAAAGTCTTGGAGCCTCAGCTTCAGGATCTGTCCTTCCATTGAGCACTCAGGGCTGATTTCCTTCAGAATGGAGAGGTTTGATCTTCTTGCAGTCCATAGGACTCTCAAGAGTCTCCTCCAGCACCAGAATTCAAAAGCATCCATTCTTTGGCGATCAGCCTTCTTTATGGTCCAGCTCTCACTTCCATACATCACTACTGGGAAAACCATAGCTTTTACTATACAGAACAAACTTAGTTGGTCTCTAAGGTGCTACTGGACAATTTTTAATTTTCTTATATATTTTGACTGCGTCAGACCAACATGGCTACCTACCTGAATCTAGAATCACTTGTGTTGGTTCTCTTACTATTCGCTTGTTGTGTTTCTTTGGTGGTGAGAAAGGTTGGTGGCGGCTTGGGGTGTGGTTGGTTGTCTTTGCCTGGCTGTAGGGAGATTTGTTTTTGTGTGTGAGCGGGGTGCGTGTGTGCATTGTTGAATCAGGTTAGCCAGATTGATTTGCATGCTGTCGGCGGGTTCTTGTCGCTCACTCAGTGCTTAGTTAAAAGTATGGAACCCGCTCCAAACAAGATTGCGGTGGCCGCCAACTTTGGATGGCTTTGAAAAGAGGTTGAGCCACAACGTCCATGGTTCCAACCTGCACAATTGGAGGTGAAATATACTCAGATTCGAGAGTGGATTTCATGCTCTTTATTCAGCTCATAGTGGTGAGGAGGAATGAAAGTCCTCCCCAAAGTATCTGCTTTATATACATTATTTACACAATGGGCCCCACGTGATTGGCTAATTCCAGGATTCACCTGTAGACCAATCAGGTTGTGGATTCCACCTGGAGCTGGATTGGGTGGCTCCTGTGGACCAATCATACTGCTGCATTCTTCTAGGACCAATCAGACTGCTGCATTCTGAATCCTATTGTTCTAGGACCAATCAGACTGCTGCATTTTGGACCCTATTGTTCTAGGACCAATCAGACTGCTGCATTTTGGATCCTATTGTTCTAGAACCAATCAGACTGCTGCATTTTGGACCCTATTGTTCTAGGACCAATCAGACTGCTGCATTTTGGACCCTATTCAACTCAGTACATAACAGGAGGCCATCACACTTCTTAAATCACAGAGGAGGAGAGTTGCTCTTGTATTCAAATCCTGTTTGCGGGTTCCCCACCGCTGGAACTTCTGGCTGGCCATTGTCCGGATAGGTTGCGGGGCCAGATAGGACCCCTTTGGCCTCATCCAGCCCCCGGGCTCATCATATCATGTTCTCATGTACCTTCCCTTTCTAAGAACTCTCTGATAGCTTAGTGGCCTTCCGGCAGGAGATGACCTTAATTGTAGCAGGGGAGGCAAAGGAGGTCCTGCCGTCAGATGACTGTTCAAACTGAACGATGGAGATAATGCCATGAACTGCTTGATAAACGACAAGGGGCTGGTGATTAGCTTTTAGCTGGCATTATCTGCCATTTTCCACGCAGAACTGGTGGTTAAAAGTCTGTTATACTCTGGGCAGATTAAATGATGGAGGGATCTGTGCTGGGTGGAGAGAGAGGCGATCTTTGCTGAATCAATAGGGCGCCCTGAAGTCTCCCACAGAACTGCTTTCGTTACCTGGTTTTTCCTGCTAGCGAGAAGTAGGGGCAGAGACCCTAAACGGGCATCGGGACTCCTCTTTGTTTGCCTACTTCATACTGCATTGCTGGGCGTACCCTCCAAGCTGCCAGTGCCGGATTTACGTATAAGCTAAACAAACTATAGCTTTCTTGGGGCCCTCCAAAAAAATTAAAGGGAAAAAAAACCTGGATGTACATTTCCAAAATATAAGATAAAAAACAAATAAAATACAACCTACATACAGCAACAGGGATGCGAGTGGTGCTGTGGGTTAAACCACAGAGCCTAGGACTTGCTGATCAGAAGGTCGGCGGTTCGAATCCCTGAGACGGGGTGAGCTCCCGTTGCTCAATTCCTGCTCCTGCCAACCTAGCAGTTCGAAAGCACGTCAAAGTGCAAGTAGATCAATAGGTACCGCTCCAGCGGGAAGGTAAACGGCGTTTCCGTGCGCTGCTCTGGTTTGCCAGAAGCGGCTTAGTCCTGCTGGCCACATGACCCGGAAGCTGTATGCCAGCTCCCTCGGCCAATAAAGCGAGATGAGCGCCGCAACCCCGGAGTCGGCCACGACTGGACCTAATGGTCAGGGGTCCCTTTACCTTTACCCTTTTAAAATGTGGCTATTTTCTGGGGAGATGATATTGGGTGGTTGTTTTTATTCTGATTATATACGTTGTGAGCTTTTCTGTGAACCTCTCTGAGACCGCCAAGTATAGGGCAGTATATAAATTCAAACCACAACAACAACAAGGCAGAAGGTCCCCAGTTCAGTTCCCAGCTTTTCCACTTTAAAAAGTGGAGAGGGGTGTTTGCAACCATGCTGCACTGTTTCAGAAAAAACAACTACACAAAGCAGATTTGGTTGAGGGCTGTTATCATTCCCCCTTTCTCCCCTGCACATCCTTCTGTCTTTTAGTCTGTCCCCAGTACACTTCTCTCTAGGGTGTATGGGGTGTTAGGAGAGGGTGTAATAATAATAATAATAATAATAATAATAATAATAATAATAATAATAATAATAATAATTTTATTTATATCCCGCCCTCCCCAGCCGAAGCCGGGCTCAGGGCAACTAACATCAATAAAATAACACAACATTTTAAAATCATTTCATTATAAAATTAAATCAAATCAAATTGATGGCAACCATTGGGCCAGAGCTCCGCGAAGATTGCCGAGGGAGGGAGTCAGGCTGTGCCCTGACCAAAGGCCTGGTGGAACAGCTCTGTCTTGCAGGCCCTGCGGAAAGATGTCAAGTCCCACAGGGCCCTGGTCTCTTGGGACAGAGCGTTCCACCAGATCGGGGCCACAGCCGAAAAAGCCCTGGCTATGGTTGAGGCCAGCCTAACCTCCCTGTGGCCTGGGACCTCCGAGATGTTTTTGTTTGAAGACCGTAAGGTCCTCCGTGGGACATACCAGGAGAGGCGGTCCCGTAGGTACGAGGGTCCTAGACCGTATAGGGCTTTGAAGGTTATGCTCCTACTGGAGCAGTTTCTCAGTTTGGCACGTTTCTCAGCGGCAGTTGGGGACCTGCCAAGATCAAACCACACGAATCATCTATCTGATTGCTGTTTTAAGCAAGGAAGAGGAGTCAAATGCACAGTGGTTGTTGTTTTTTTAATAATATTTTTTTTAAAAGTCTTCGCGATGGACAATTAAACACCAGCCGTCTCTCTCCCCTTGGCAAGCAAAGCATCCATTTGAGATAATTCCACCAGCCTCTTTTCCTCCTTCTCCTTCCCTTCTTGTTGGCCCAACCGAGTGAGTCAAAGGAACTCCTGAGCTCATTTCGACTACTGTATTTTCCGCTCTATAAGACGCACCAGACCACAAGACGCAGCTAGTTTTTGGAGGAGGAAAGCAAGAAAAAAAAATATTCTGAATCTCAGAAGCCAGAACAGCAAGAGGGATCACTGTGCAGCGAAAGCAGCGATCCCTCTTGCTCTTCTGGCTTCTGGGATAGCTGCGCAGCCTACATTCGTTCCACAAGACGGACACACATTTCCCCCTTACTTTTTAGGAGGGAAAAAGTGGGTCTTATAGAGCAAAAAATACGGTAATTCGTTCTGGAGGTCTGTTCTTAACCTGAAGCACCACTTTAGCTAATGGGGCCTCCTGCTGCCGCTGCACCAACGCTGCACGATTTCTGTTCTCATCCTGAAGCAAAGTTCTTAATCCGAGGTACTATTTCTGGGTTAGCGGAGTCTGTAACCTGAAGCGTATGTAACCTGAAGCGTCTGTAACCCGAGGTACCACTGTATGCCACCACCAGAGGTATACCCCCTTCCCTAACATCCCATACACCCCCACGTTGTTAAGGGCCTTAATTCAAGAACCTTGGTAAAGGCAAACGCAAAGTAGTCCAGTCAAAGGCGACTATGGGGTTGTGGCGCTCATCTCACTTTCAGGCAGAGGGAGCCGGCGTTTGTTCACAGACAGATTTTCCCAGGTCATGTGGCCAGCAGGACTAAACCGTTTCTGGCACAACAGGACACCATGACGGAAACAGGAGCGCACGGAAATGCCGTTTACCTTCTCGCCGCAGCGGTACCTATTTATCTTCTTGCGCTGGTGTGCTTTCGAACTGCTAGGTTGGCAGGAGCTGGGACCAAGCAACGGGAGCTCGCTCCATCGCGGGGATTTGAACCGCCAACCTTCCAATCGGCAAGCCCAAGAGGCTCAGTGGTTTAGACCACAGTGCCACCTGCAAGAACCTTGAGCCTGGCTTGGTAGCATACGGGCACCCAGTGCAAGCTTTTGAGCGCGACTTATGTCCCCATCAACGGCCACAGCAGAGTTTGAAGAAGAGTTTGGATTTGATACCCCGCTTTATCACTACCCTAGGGAGTCTCAAAGCGGCTAACATTCTCCTTTCCCTTCCTCCCCCACAACAAACACTCTGTGAGGTGAGTGGGGCTGAGAGACTTCAAAGAAGTGTGACTAGCCCAAGGTCACCCAGCAGCTGCAGGTGGAGGAGCAGGGAAGCGAACCCTGTTCCCCAGATTACGAGTCCACCGCTCTTAACCACTACACCGCACTGGCTTACACACAGCAGTTTTCACCAGCTGGGTCTCTCCCCGAAGCCCTGCTATAAACGGAGGAGAAATACGATTCTGTGTGCATTTTAATATTGCTTGCAAAAAAGTGTATGTGAGTAAAAAAAAAGATTTGTAAAAAAAATGTGTTTATTGAGGAGAAATTTGCACTAAGACGCTGGCAGACCTATCACAGGAGGATCTGGAAAATAAACACAGCGTGCTCCGCAAACTGCAAATTGTGAAGAAGTGAAATTAAGATTCAGGGGGAAATATAGACCCGATTTGACAGATTTGCCCAGGTTGCAAGAAGAAAAGGGCACTCTTTCTGCACATGCCGGCTTCTGCTCCCCCATGATTCCCCCCCCAAAAAAAAAGTAGGAAGAAAACTATATATACTGCCCCAGATTCTATCACTTTACTCCTGCAATTTTCTGGGCTGGTGGGGCTGCAAACAGGTCGTTTCTGGAGCAGATAACACGGAAGCGAGAGTTAAACCTCCACCGTGTTCCACTAGATTTCCGGAAGTGGTTTCATGTTGTGCGAAAGCTTGAATATGGTGCAGAAATAAGCAGGGGAACGGAACAAATGGCTGTGTGAACGTTGCCTCAGGAAGTTAGCTGGAGTCAAGGCCTAGGACTCAGCTACATCGATGCTTTGTTTTGTTTTCAGCGTTATAACATTGTGGCACCAGATGGCGCTGTAGAGTCCGATCCTCTGGCAATTTTCCCATTATGAGCTTTACAACGCATTTTCCTGAAACGTACAGATCCAGCCCTCATCAACCACATATTGTCCGTGGACTGGAAGGAACAGCCAATACTGATACTGTCAGCTGGGACGTGTTCCGGACATGGGACCAGGAAGCAGAGACCGAGGATTTCTGCTCCCGTTTCTCTTTTCATCAGGGTGGCATAGCTGTCAACTTACAGATTTGAAAATAAGGGACCCGCAGTCTCAAAAATAAGGGATCAGCAGCCAAAATAAGGGATTTTCTAAGCACAGGTATGTTCAACTTCTGAGCCCCTCAGAGCCAAAGGCAGAAAGCCCAGCCAGCAGCCAAATGAAGCCTGAAGCGGTGGTTCCCACAGCGCAGCAACCCGGCAAAGGGGATGCAGCAAGGAAAACCACCGTCACCTCTCCGCTGGGAAGCGCTGAGCAAAGGTGAGTCCCCAGGCAACACGGCCGATTTGATGGGCACAAGGCATGCAAGCTCCACCCCCCAGTCGTTCTTAGACTCCTTATTGGGTGAGCAACGCAGCCAAGCAACACGGTTGGAGCCTCCCTCCTCCCTGGTCGGCAGGGAGGGAGGGAGAGGAGCTGCTTCCTTTGAAACCCAGGAAATTTAAGGGACATCGTCAATAAGGGACAGCAGCGGGACACGGCCCTGGGATAAGGGACTTTCCCGCCAAATAAGGGACGCTTGACAGCTATGCAGGGTGGCCAAAGAGCACAGGGTTTTGAAATCCCTTTTGAATGGAGCGGGTCTCACCCTGCAATAGCCAGGTCTGCCCCCCCCCCTTTGGGATTCCCAAGGGGTGATGCTTCTGGACAGATCTCGGTGCCTGCCGGCGATTTAAAACGGGCCTTTAGAGCCGCCGGTTTCGCATTCCATGCGCCAGGCCTCCTCTAAGGCAAACGGGTGGAGTCATTGGGATCCTTTAGAAGTGTCCGCAAGACCCTTCTAGACCAGGTTGAACTCATCAAGGTAGGAAGCCAGGACTGCGTCCTTAATGTCCTCAAAAACCGTGCCAATGTTCTGTGTGTCCGTGGCACAGGTGAAGTGGAAGTAAAGGATCCGTGGCCTGTGGACGTCGCCGGAAGGACACCCTCCGAAGTCGCCGCCAGGGACCAATAACTTCCTGAAGATGTCCATGTACATTTCAAGGATGAACTGCTTGGCCGCGTGAGCGTCTCGCTTGGGGCCTGGGAAAATACAAGGAGATATAGACTATATGGGACTAGCAGAAATGACTGGCAGAATCCGAGACCAGGGAAAAGAGACGGCGGAAGAAGACTGGAAGAAATTTAAGAATTATCTTAAGAAATACTGTAAAATTTATGAATTTTAGAATGATGCGGTTATTAAAATTAATGGAGTACAGCTGTAAAGATTAAGTGAAAGGAAAATAAGGATGATAATTAGATAAAATTAAGGGTGAGGATTTGCTAAACTAAATTTTTGAAATGGGAATGCAGAAAGGGGAGGTCAGTGAAATAAGTTTTATGAAAATAAGGTATTGAAATTATACTTGTTCTTTTTTATTTTATTTTTGTTTGTGTTTGTGTGTATTTATTTTTTTATATTTTTTTATTGGTTTTTCACAATTTATATAAACACAAACAATACACAATACAAACAAACAATTGTGTTTGTGTGTATTGATATGTTTGTTATAATTTGTAAAATCCTAATAAATATTTTTTATTTTTTTTTAAAAAAAGGAAAATACAAGGAGATAGTCTTCAGGTGTGCCAGCGCTAGGGGGCAGCGGTGCTGTCAGTCCCCTCAATATTCCTTAGCAGGGAGCTCAGCTTTCCCAATATTGAGGGGGCAAAGGTGGCTGAATCTCTGAGCACCGGCAGCTAGACTGGTGACTGGAAGCGGCCGCCGAGACCACATAACACCGGTCTTGAAAGACCTACACTGGCTTCCAGTACGTTTCCGAGCACAACTCAAAGTGTTGGTGCTGACCTTGAAAGCCCTAAACGGCCTCGGTCCAGTATACCTCCACCTCCATCTTTCTGCCCGGACACTGAGGTCCAGCACCGAGGGCCTTCTGGCGGTTCCCTCGCTGCGAGAAGCCAAGCTACAGGGAACCAGGCAGAGGGCCTTCTCAGTAGTGGCGCCTGCCCTGTGGAACACCCTCCCACCAGATGTCAAAGAGAACAACAACTACCAAGCTTTTAGAAGACATCTAAAGGCAGCCCTGTTCAGGGAAGCTTTGAATGTTTAATAGGTTATTGTATTTTAGTGTTTTGTTGGAAGCCGCCTAGAGTGGCTGGGGAAGCCCAAGCCAGATGGGCGGGGTAGAAATAATAAATTATTATTATTATTATTATTATTATTATTATTATTATTATTATTATTATTAGCTCAGTGTCAATGGCAGGCTCCTCCTGAGCATGAGAAAGACATGCAACGTCACAGGCGTGCAAAAGGTAAAGGACCCCTGGACGGTTAAGTCCAGTCAGAGGCGACTATGGGGTTGCGGCGCTCATCTCGCTTTCAGGCCAGGGGAGCCAGCAATTGTCCACAGACAGCTTTCCAGGTCATGTGGCCAGCAGGACTAAACCGTTTCTGGCGCAACAGGACACTGTAACAGAAACCAGAGTGCACGGAAACGCCGTTTACCTTCCCGCCACCTATTTATCTACTTCGGCTGGCGTGCTTTCAAACTGCTAGGTTGGCAGGAGCTGGGACAGAGCAATGGGAGAGCTCACCCCATCATGTCACCCAGTAGGTCAGGATTTGAATCTTAATCTCCCAGGCCCATAACTGACGCTGGAGGATGCCAGACTCTGCACTAGTTAGCTGGAGGGAGGAGGAAGTATTACCTGGGAAACTTGGGAAATAAGCATCCAGGTCGGAGCTCAGGATCTTCTCCTCCAGGATGTCCACCTTGTTGAGGAAAAGGATGATGGAGGTATTCCAGAACCACGGAAGCTCCAGGATGGTTCTGAAGAGGTCGAGACTCTCCCTCATACGGTTCTAACTCGTGGAAGTGGAGGAAGAAGGGAAAAGAAAGTACTTAGGAACACTTGCAAGGAATCGGGCCTCTCAGTCAGTCGTGCCTTCCCTGCCCAGAAGCAGCAGGGATTCAGAGAAAAGGATCCTCCCCTTCCCAAAGGACATGAGAAGCTTAAATCAGCATAAAAAGGTAAAGGGACCCCTGACCATTAGGTCCAGTCGCGGACGACTCTGGGGTTGCGGCGCTCATCTTGCTTTATTGTCCGAGGATCCGGAGTACAGCTTCTGGGTCATGTGGCCAGCAGGACTAAGCCGCTTCTGGCGAACCAGAGCAGCGCATGGAAACGCCGTTTACCTTTCCGCCGGAGTGGTACCTATTTATCTACTTGCACTTTGACGTGCTTTTGAACTGATAGGTTGGCAGGAGCAGGGACCGAGCGACTAGAGCTCACCCCGTCGTGGGGATTCGAACCGCTGACCTTCTGATCGACAAGTCCTAGGCTCTGTGGTTTAACCCACAGCACCACATATGGGCATAAAATCTAACGCTTGGAGGCCCTGGCCAGTTTTTAAACTTCTTGATCTGGCCAGACAGCACTTTTCCCTAAATGCCCAACTTTGGCCTTGGAGGGTGGCAGTGAGTAGGCAGCAGTGAGGTAGGTTGGATCTGCCAGGAGTTGTGATGCCTCACCTGCAAATTACCGTATTTTTCACTCTATAAGACACACCAGACCACAAGACGCACCTAGTTTTTGGAGGAGGAAAACAAGGAAAAAAATATTCTGAATCTCAGAAGCCAGAACAGCAAGAGGGATCGCTGCGCAGTGAAAGCAGCAATCCCTCTTGCTGTTCTGGCTTCTGGGATAGCTGCGCAGCCTGCATTCGCTCCATAAGACGCACACACATTTCCCCTTACTTTTTAGGAGGGAAAAAGTGAGTCTTCTAGAGCAAAAAATACGGTAAACTGCGGAACTCCCTGATGCAGGAGGCAGAACTGCAGAACTCCCTCCCTTGGCCTGCTCTTCTTCTGATCTTAAAACTTGATTTCAGCACACACAAACACACACAGGGAAATGTACATGCCTTTTATAAAAATCCCCCTCCTTACTTCGCTTGTGTTCTCCTCCAGAGATTGGTCATATTCACTGAGAGAAGCCAAGTAGATCAGGGCAATCACATTCTCAAAACAGTGGATCCACTTACGGCGCTCCGATCTCTGCCCGCCTACATCAACGATCCTGCACAGAAAGGGAGATGATGGTTTTTTGGCTTCTGGGCGGCTACATGCTGCTGGGTTTAAGGTAACCTCCACCCCTGCCCCAATGAAACCGATGTAGAAGTTGTCGGAAAAAAGGTGTCAAAAAAGTTTATTTATGTATGCCACTACTGTGGCCTGTGATTCGTTAGCCCAAAAACGAGCGAGGTCCCAACTAAAGAAGAATGGCAACTTAAGCGGACAGAATATGCACAGCTCACAGACTTAGAATAAGAGAACAAGAAGAATATGCCTTTAGAGAAGAATATTTATTGAATATATTGGGGGAGGGAATTGTGTACACCTGAAAACGTTGGAAGCATTAAGATAAATTCAACAGTGTAAATAAGTTTTGATGGATGCAGTAACGGAATACTGAATGGTTTAGTTTTTGTAAAATATGCAGGGATTTATGAAATGTAGAATGAACCATGGAAAGAGAAGAAGGGAAGTCTTAAAGGTAAAGGGACCCCTGACCGTTAAGTCCAGTTGTGGACGACTCTGGGGTTGCGTTACTCATCTCGCTTTATTGGCCGAGGGAGCCGGCGTACAGCTTCTGGGTCATGTGGCCAGCATGACTAAGCCACTTCTGGTGAACCAGAGCAGCACACGGAAACGCCGTTTACCTTCCCACCAGAGTGGTACCTATTTATCTACTTGCACTTTGCTGTGCTTTTGAACTGCTAGGTTGGCAGGAGCAGGGACCGAGCAACGGGAGCTCACCCCGTCATTGCGGGGATTAAAACCGCCGACCTTCTGATCAGCAAGCCCTAGGCTCTGTGGTTTAAATGAGTAAATTATAAAATAATTTAATAAAAATTACACACACACACGAGTATATATGAAGTTGTACCCAACTAAGGTTATTGTTGTAGTGGAGGCGGCGTCTGATGAAGTTGTATAATCTTAGAAGGGGGGCATGAGATAGGGATAGGTTGTGACCATCACAAAGGGACTTTGCCGCTACACTCATTTCAGCAGAGATCAACTACGGAGGCTTTGAGACCCATTGGCATCTCTCACCTGGTTTAGCCAGCCAGTCGAAGCCATCAAGGGTGCATGGCTTCAGATCCCGCTCCCGGTTTTGCTCACCTGAGCCTCACCTTCTGCACCGAAAAGCAGTACTCGTTGATGCCCGTCGTCGGCACCCGCGTCCTCAGGATGTCCTGGGGGCTTGGCACGTATCCTGCTGCTGCAATGCGGTCCAGGTTGGACAGGAAGCTGCAAAAGCACGTTAAGGATAGTTGTTTAAATTGTACATGGAAATGGGAAGATAACTTACTAAAGAAAGAGGAGGCTTCGCCCTGCCAGATTTGAAATTATATTATGAAGCATCTTGCCTCTGTTGGTTGAAGGAATGGATGAAATTAGAAAATACTGAATTGCTGGATTTAGGAGGTTATGATAACAGATTTGGGTGGCATGCATATTTATGGTATAAGAAGACAAAAGTCCATAAAGGATTTGGAAGCCATATATTTCGAAGATCTCCAGTAGAAACCTGGGATAGGTATAAAAACCTATTGGAACGAAAAACACCACATTGGTTATCTCCATTAGAAGCGATGAGTGTAAAAAAGGTCAATATGAGTGGGAAATGGATAACATATGGGAAATTAATATATCTGGAAGGAAGTAAATGGGAACTGAAACAATATGAAGAAATTAAAGAATATGTTAATGATTGGTTACATTATCGCCAGGTCAACAAAATGTTTAAACAAGACTCTAAAGAAAAAGGATTTGATGAAAGTGGATCAAAGTTTGAATTAGAGATATTAAGTAATGATGCAAAAATTTTGTCTAAAATGTATAAATTGCTGCTTGAATGGCATTTGAAGGACAAAGAAGTTAAGTCGGTTATGATTCACTGGGCCAAAGATTTTGGGTATAATATACAGCTGAGTGACTGGGTGAAATTATGGAAGGAAGGTTTAAAATTTACTGCATGCAATGCCGTAAAAGAAAATGTGATGAAAATGATGTATAGATGGTATATTACACCTGTCAAGTTAGCGAAAATTTATAAAGTCAGTAATAAATGTTGGAAATGTAAAGAAAAAGAGGGAACATTTTATCACATGTGGTGGGAATGTAAAAAGGCGAAATGCTTATGGGAGATGATATATAATGAGTTGAAAAAAATGTTGAAATATACATTTATAAAGAAACCAGAAGCATTTTTATTGGGCATTGTGGGGAGTGACATAAATAGAAAGGAATGTAAGCTCTTTTTATATGCAGTAACAGCAGCAAGAATATTATTGGCCCAAAAATGGAAGCAAGAAGAGTTACCAACGATTGAAGAATGGAGGATGAAGTTAATGGACTATGCAGAATTAGATAAACTAACAGGAAGGATTTGAAACCGGTGAGACCAGAAATTCGCGGAAGACTGGAGTAAATTTACGGACCATTTGAAAATTAATTGTGAAGAACAGACGACGTTTGTAAGGTTGCAAGAAGTTTTGTGAGGAGTATTAGAAGTATTGCAAAATTAGAGAAGGGGGAGGATGATTTGTTAAGAGATGTAAAGGTAATATAAAGTTAAGAAATGCATAAGAAGTGGTTAAAACGGTGGATCATCAGAGGTGCTGATGGAAGTCTAAAAAGATTGTATAAGTGAAAAGTTTTATGGTACATTTTATAATTTATATGATAAAATTAATAAAAAATATTATATTAAAAAAGGAAATGGGAAGATAACTTTGTAATGTGTCTGAATGTGCCCTGCGTAGCGTGGTGCATCTGTCAAAGCTAAGCAAGAGCTGCAGAGAGCCTAACAATTAATGATTAAATTAAAAAAAATGTCCAGTAGCACCTTAGAGACCAACTGAGTTTGTTCTGGGTACAGGTAGGTAGCCGTGTTGGTCTGCCGTAGTCGAAACAAAATTAAAAAATTCCTTCCAGTAGCACCTTAAAGGTAAAGGGACCCCTGACCATTAGGTCCAGTCCTGGCCGACTCTGGGGTTGCGGCGCTCATCTCGCTTTATTGGCCGAGGGAGCCGGCGTACAGCTTCCGGGTCATGTGGCCAGCAGGACTAAGCCGCTTCTGGCGAACCAGAGCAGCGCACGGAAACGCCGTTTTCCTTCCCGCCGGAGCGGTACCTATTCATCTACTTGCACTTTGACGTGCTTTCAGACTGCTAGGTTGGCAGGAGCAGGGACCGAGCAACGGGAGCTCACCCCATCGCGGGGATTCGAACCGCCGACCTTCTGATCGGCAAGTCCTAGGCTCTGTGGTTTAACCCACAGTGCCAACGATGTTGGTTAGAGTATGAGACTCTAAATCTTAGGGTTGTGGGTTCAAGTTTCACGTTGGGTTAAAACACAGAGCCTAGGACTTGCCAATCAGAAGGTCAGCAGTTCGAATCCCCGCAACAGGGTGAGCTCCCATTGCTCCGTCCCTGCTCCTGCCAACCTAGCAGTTCAAAAGCATGTCAAAGTGCAAGTAGATAAATAGGTACCGCTCTGGCAGGAAGGTAAACGGTGTTTCCGTGCACTGCTCTGGTTCACTGGCCACATGACCCAGAAGCTGTATGCCGGCTCCCTCGGCCAGTAAAGCGAGATGAGCGCCGCAACCCCAGAGTCGGCCACGACTGGACCTAATGGTCAGGGGTCCCTTTACTTTTACCTTACTCTAACCAACTGAGGGCTTTTGATAGTGCTGCACAGGTTGTTGTTGGCGGTGTTTTTTACTAGATTTCATAGATTTTCTGTTGTTTAATTTCCATTATATTTTGATTACTTTTTAACTACTATCGTTGATTTGTTTTTAAGCGTTCTGTGTTTTTGTCTATGTTTGCTTCGATTCTTGTAAGCCTGAATCTTGTAAGCTTGAATCATAGAATTGTAGAATTGGAAATGGACTCCAAGGATCATCTAAAGAGTCTTGGGTTCTGGGAGAAAGGCAGTTCAATTATTCCAGTGGATCTGCTCTAAACAGAACTTAGTTGCAAGCAACCCAAATGGATCTACTCTGAGTAGGATAAGACTGGGTGCAACCCACCACCCGGAAACCCGACAGATTTGCCCGTCCTTAAGCGGCAGACGCAAATGCTCTCACTAGAAAGTGGAATCCAGCAAATGGTACTCGCTTCGCCTCTGGTAGCAGGTTCGGATCCCGCCATCTCTCCACAGGCTTTTGATCATCCTTGCATGGCGTGCATCCATCTCCTTCATTTTGTAGGTATCCACAGCCATCAGCAGCTGAGCATTTTGCTAGAAGCAGAGAGAATACCGTAATTTAATATTGTTGTTGTTACAGTGGTACCTTGGTTTAAGAACAGCTTAGTTTATGAACAACTCGGATTAAGAAGCCTGCAAACCCGGAAGTAGGTGTTTTGGTTTGTGAGCTTGGCCTTGGAATCAGAACATGTTGAACGTGTTCCATTTGTAAATTGAATCCCCCGCTGCTATGGGAAAGCACGCCTTGGTTTAAGAACGCTTTGGTTTAAGAACAGACTTCCGGAATGGATTAAGTTCGTAAACCAAGGCACCGCTGTATTTATTTTGATTCGACCGTAACACGTTTGTTAAAGAAGGAAGTGTCCTTCTGGGCAGCTTCTGGTAAGAGAAAAGCATTTACTTCTTTTATCTCTTACATCGTATGGGGACGCGAATGGCGCTGTGGTCTAAACCACCCATCCTCTTGGGCTTGCTGATTGGAAGGTTGGCGGTTCAAATCCCTGCAACAGAGTGAACTCCTGTTGCTCTGTCCCAGCTCCTGCCAACCTAGCAGTTCAAAAGCATGCCAGCGCAAGTAGAGAAATAGGTACCGCTGCGGCGGGAAGGTAAATGGCGTTTCCGTGCGCTCTGGTTTCCGCCACGGTGTCCTGTTGCGCCAGAAGCAGTTTAGTCCTGCTGGCCACATGACCTGGAAAGCTGTCTGTGGACAAACGCCGGCTCCCTCGGCCTGAAAGCGAGATGAGCGCCACAACCCCATAGTCGCCTTTGACTGGACTTAACCGTCCAGAAGTCCTTTACCTTTCAGGACCGGTGTTATATGGTCTCAGTGGCAGCTCCCAGTCACCAGTCTGGTAGCCACATTCTGGATTAGTTGTCATTTCCAAGTCACCTTCAAAGGTAGACCCACATAGAGCGCATGGCAGTAGTCCAAGCGGGAGATAACCAGAGCATGCACCACTCTGGCAAGACAGTCCATGGGCAGGGAGGGTCTCAGCCTGCGTACCAGATGGAGCTGGTAGACAGCTGCCCTGGACACAGAATTGACTTGCGCCTCCATGGACAGCTGTGAGTCCAAAATGACTCCCAGGCTGCGCACCTGGTTCTTCAGGGACACAGTTACCCCATTCAGGACCAGGGAGTCCCCCACATCCGCCTGCCCCCTGTCCCCCAAAAACAGTACTTCTCAGCCTGCATACCAGATGGAGCTGCCCTGGACACAGAATTGACTTGCGCCTCCATGGACAGCTGTGAGTCCAGAATGACTCCCAGGCTGCACACCTGGTCCTTCAGGGGCACAGTTGCCCCATTCAGGACCAGGGTGTCCTGTATGTTCCCTGTCCCCCCCAAAACAGTACTTTGGTCATGTCAGGATTCAACCTCAATGCTTTGGTCTCACCCCGTGGGTTCCTCTTCCCATGCCGTCGGACTACTCACCGCATTTTCTGGCTGGGCGTAGGAGATTTGGAGAACCTCCATAGCCTTGACCATAGCCTGGATGGACATGAAGATATTCTGATAAACCACCTTGGCAAATTCTTTGCAGTCTTCCTCTGTATAGCCCAAGCCATGGATTATTCTCATCTGTTTGATGAAGGTGCTTTTCCCACTCTCTCCGGTACCTAAAAGAAATCCCATAGCTCTTATTTTTTCCCTTCATTTCGTTTCATTATATACACACACACCAGTTGGAATCTTATCTCATTATACATGACTAAGCCATTTCTCACCTTCTCGCCCCTTGCCTTTTCCTGTAAGACCTTCCAGTAGCACCTTAAAGACCAACTAAGTTAGTTCTTGGTATGGTACTGGAACCCTGTAAGACCTATTACAGTCGTTAAGAGTCGTCAACAGGCTCATCTCAGCTATCTGCCAATCTCCCATTCCCACCACCCTTCTGAGTAATACCCCTCCCCACCTTCCCACTATATAGAAGGGTCTGGCAACTTCTGTTCCAGTGTATCTGAAGAAGTGTGCATGCACACGAAGGCTCATACCAAGAACTAACTTAGTTGGTCTTTAAGGTGCTACTGGAAGGTATTTTTTTATTTTGACACACACCAGTTGTTTGTTTTTCTTTTAAAAAACTCCTCAAAGCAGCGTATGAAAACTAGGGTCCGATGTACCGGTGGTATCTGACTCCTACTAAGGTAGCATAAGAGGATGCAGGTGGCCCTGTCGTCTAAACTACTGATCCTAGGGATTGCTGATCAGAAGGTTGGCGGTTCGAATCCCCGCGACGGGGTGAGCTCCCGTTGCTCAGTCCCTGCTCCTGCCAACCTAACAGTTTGAAAGCATGTCAAAGTGCAAGTAGATAAATAGGTACCACTCCGGCAGGAAGGTAAACGGCGTTTCCGTGCGCTGCTCTGGTTCGCCAGAAGCGGCTTAGTCATGCTGGCCACATGACCCAGAAGCTGTACACTTGCTCCCTCGGCCACTAAAGCGAGATGAGCACCGCAACCCCAGAGTCGGTCACGACTGGACCTAATGGTCAGGGGTCCCTTTACCTTTACTACAATCCACGGCTCCAGCCCTTCCCAGATTTAAAGCTGGCTGTCATATTGTCTCTGAATTGTCTCTCCTTTCGGGCTAAAGGATGCCCAAATCACTCACAGTTTCCTATGAGGAGTTAAGACTCCAGGACTGTGACTGATCAAAATGGGCAAACAGTTAAATAGAATATTGACACAGCAGCATATTTCCCCAATTTTTCATATATATATTGATATGTCTCAGCTAGACTTCAAAAAGGATTTCATTCAGCTTAAACAACCCCAGATGGGTGTATACCTTTCCAGACTAATGCACGGATCAGAAAAGTAATAGATTTTTAAAATTAATGGTAGTATCGGTACTGTGTTGGCAAACTGCGGGAGTGGAAGACAGGAGTGCCTGGCGTTCTCTGGTCCAGGGGGTCATGAAGAGTCGGACACGACTAAACGACAACAATAATCAGTACTGTTTATGTGCCCTTCACTCCAGAGTCCCTGGGCAAGGACAGATCCTGAAGCTGAGGCTCCAAGACTTTGGCCACCTCATGAGAAGAGAAGACTCCCTGGAAAAGACCCTGATGTTGGGAAAGATGGAGGGCACAAGGAGAAGGGGACGACAGAGGGCGAGATGGTGGGACAGTGTTCTCAAAGCTACCAGCATGAGTTTGACCAAACTGCGGGAGGCAGTGGAAGACAGGAGTGCCTGGCGTGCTCTGGTCCAGGGGGTCACGAAGAGGCGGACACGACTAAATGACTAAACAAACAACCAAAAAATATGGAAGGCTGGATCCTGCTCCAAGCCCATGACTCAAGCCTTGAGCCTCTCCCCAACCTAGCTAGCAAGCTCCTTGTCCGAGGAGCAGTTACTCACCGAGTAAAAGCAACTTCAGCTCCCACCGATCTCGTTTCTTTTGCTCTTGCAGAAGCCGGTTGATTTCTTTATCTATGGCGACGGCGTTCTTCTCCTCCTCTGAGAGAAAGCAGATGCACCAGACCATTGTGGCAGGACGTGAGATGGGGTCCCCCCTTACCAATCTCAGACCGGATGGAAAAGACCCTACCCTGATGAAAAGCATGCACACGAATAATTTTTTTTTTGAAACGCAGAAGGTTTGGTAAGAAAAATGTCCACGGGTGCACGGTCCAAGCCCTCCTCCCTAAGGAGGAGGGACCCAGGGAGAGATGGTGCGAGATCAAGTTTCAGCAGAACAGGGAATCCAGAGGCTTGATCACAGAAGCCTTCCAGGATCCATAGCTGGCAAGGTGAGGGATCTCATGGGAATCGTAGGATCCAAGAGGTTGCCCATGGAGAAGGAAAGCAAACACTTGGGCTGAGGTCAGACACGCGGGCAGCTAACTGTTCGCGAAAGTTTCCACTGCCATTCGTAGGAGCTGTGCCCAACCGCCGTAAATTCCATTCCACTCATCGGAACCGCTCAGCATCCACCTTCCAGCGACCGCAAGGTGATCCAGGAGCTTTTAAAAGCAAGGTGTGGATTGTTTCTCTTCAAATAAGAGAAAAGGATTTTAAAAAAGGAAGGAAGTTAGTCCCAGTTCACTTTTGTTTCTTCACAATCACCTCCACCTACACCGATAGTTTTTTCTATCAAACAAATCTTTATTTAATTATAAAATTCATATCCTGCCTTTCTTCCCAAAGGAGCCCAGGGCAGCAGACAACCAGAGATAGGACAGTACAAACATCTTAAAAATAATTTCAGCGCAGATACAGACATCATCACAACAACAACAACAACTTATTATTTATACCCCACCATTTGGCTGGGTTTCCCCAGCCATTCTGGGAGGCTCCCAACAGAATATTAAAAAGATGTTTAGACATCAAACATTAAAAACTTCCCTAAACAGGGCTGCCTTCAGATGTCTTCTAAAAGTCGTATCATTGTTTATTTCCTTGACATCTGATGGGAGGGCGTTCCACAGGGAGGGTGCCACCACCGAGAAGGCCCTCTGCCTGGTTCCCTGTAACCTCACTTCTCTCAGGGAGGGAACCGCCAAAAGGCCCTTGGAGCTGGACCTCAGTGTCTGGGCTGAACGATGGGGGTGGAGACGCTCCTTCAGGTATACAGGACCGAGGCGGTTTAGGGCTTTCAAGGTCAGCACCAACACACTGAACTGTGCTCAGAAACGTACTGAGAGCCAATGTAGGTCTTTCAGGACCGATGTTATGTGGTCTCAGTGGCAGCAACTAGTCACCCGTCTAGCTGCTGCATTCTGGATTAGTTGTCATTTCTGGGTCACCTTCAAAGGTAGCCCCACATAGAGCGCATGGCAGTAGTCCAAGCAGGAGATAACCAGAGCATGCACCACTCTGGCGAGACAGTCTGTGAGCAGGGAGGGTCTCATCCTGCATACCAGATGGAGCTGCCCTGGACACAGAATTGGCCTGCGCCTCCATGGACAGCTGTGAGTCCAAAATGACTCCCAGGCTGCGCACCTGGTCCTTCAGGGGCACAGTCGCCCCATTCAGGACCAGGGAGTCCACACCTGCCCGCCTCCTGTCCCCCCAAAACCTCTGTCTTGTCTGGAGAAGATCTCAGCTTAGAAAGCTTGTTGGAAGAGGAAGGTCTTTGGCAGGGGCCGAAAAAGCAACAGAGATAGCGCCTGACTTAAATTCAAGGGGAAGGGAGTTCCAAAGGTGCTACCACAATAAGGAGAGGCCGGTGGGTCAGGGCAATAGCCCATCGAGTCCTACGTTCTGTTCTCACAGTAACAAACCAGATGTCGCTTCTGGCGAACTCACAAGGAAGACCTAAGTGCAAGAAGAGCAACTCTCTCCCTTCCTGAAGTTTCTGGCAACTGGTATTCGGAAACGTTTCATGAAAGACCGGTTTTCTACAATGCGCGCAAGGCACTTCCTGATACGATGGCACCTGCAGGATGCCCTTACCTGCAGATTGAGTGGGTTTATAAGGGGTTAGACCACCTTTCCGGTATCCTGGTTCCCTGGTGCTTGGGGGTTTTCTACGTCAAAACCAAGGGACGCGGGTGGCGCTGTGGTCTAAACCACTGAGCCTCTTGGGCTTGCCGATCGGAAGGTTGGCGGTTCGATTCCCCTTGACAGAGTGAGCTCCCGTTGCTTTGTCCCTGCTCCTGCCAACCTAGCAGTTCGAAAGCACACCAGCGCAAGTAGATAAACAGGTACCACTCTGGCGGGAAGGTAAACGGCGTTTCCGTGCGCTCTGGTTTCCGTCACGGTGTCCCGTTGCACCAGAAGCGGTTTAGTCCTGCTGGCCACATGACCCAGAAAGCTGTCTGTGGACAAACGCCGGCTCCCTTGGCCTGAGAGCGAGATGAGCATTGCAACCCCAGAGTCGTGCGGGACTGGACCTAACGGTCAGGGGTACCTTTACCTTTACGTCAAAACCAGTGCCTTGAACATAGCCCATAGTAGCTAATTTGCATGGAATTGGAAGAAGGCCAGTAATCTGCTTCATTGACTGGTTAACCGCACAAGTTCCGGCTGGTTAATCTACAAAGTTGTGGTTGATTGAGTTTACCCATTCAATTTGCATGCAAGTAAAAGCTGCTTTTCCGAAGGAAGAAAGATCCCTGAGATTAACTGCAAGAGCTTCACTGGCCGTTCCCCAAGTTGGTGAGGCTCATAGAGTTGGAAGGGACCCAAAGGTCATCTAGCCCAAACCCCTGCAATGCTCATTTAACAACAACAAACAGAGCCTTCCGTGTCAACGGCCCAGTCCTGTGGAACACTCTGCCACTAGATATCGCATTTTAGATATTGCCTACCGGGAACTTCCCCATTCCGTCAGGCCTACTAATTTTGACGTGGTTTTTATTGTATGGTTTTATGTAAGGTTGTTATAAACCACTCTGCTTGTTGTTTACGAACAGCAATATATAGCTATTTTTTTATAGGTCAATAAAAGGAAAGAAACGGAATCGGGGTCGAGGCAAAGGGAGCAGCGTGATTTGGGCTGTAAGCGGCAGCAAGCAGGTCACAAAAGAGAAGCAGAGAGGCTGTGGCTCGTTCGTAAGCTAGTCTGAAAACAGCGGAAGGAATGGAATGTGACTTTGTGCCATCCCGATAAACATTGCAGGGAACCGAACAATGGAAGATAGTAATGAAGTCTCCCAGCACAAACAGGTCTGCAACTAAAACAGGGGTCAGCAAACTTTTTCAGCTGGGAGCCGGTCCACTGTCCCCCAGACCTTGTGGGGGGCCGGACTATATTTTGAAAAAATAAAATAAAAAAATGAACAAATTCCTATGCCCCACAAAAAACCCAGAGATGCATTTTAAATAAAAGGACACATTCTACTCATGTAAAAACATGCTGATTCCCAGACCGTCCACAGTCCAGATTTAGAAGGTGATTGGGCCGGATCCTTAGTTGCCCACCCATGAACTAAAATGTATATGCAAACTGGATTTTAAATTTACAAGATGCAGCAGAGGTGCTGTTTGTAAGGAGGGAAAAGAGGGCAGCTGGAAGAATGGTTTAATTGCAAGCGAAGGATCACAACCAGCCACTAAATAAACGATTCGGCTACGGGAGGAAAATGATGGACAGGAGTCAGAAACCTGATTTTAAGGCGTCGTATTAAAGTGATTCGGTTCCATCTGTAATAATTTGGGGGAATCATTTTAAAAAATAAATATTAAAAGGGAAGTGAGGAGGAAGTTCAAGGCTGTATTGTGGTTACTCCACACCTTCTGAAACAATACGCAAAACGGAACCACAACCATTGTCACAGCCATTGTCGGGATTTTGCAATACCGTTCTCCGAACAAGCAAGGTATTTGCAAAGTGATTATATTAGGGGGAAATGCTCATTTGATGCAAATTGCATACAAAAAAAAAAAAAAGCATTCTACAAAGGGGAAATTGCTTTGCAAAAATGTGCTTTTGGGCAAAATTGCATATTTTAGGAGGGATATAAAGAGATGACTTACCCTGAGTCAGAGAATTGGTCTTGTCTGCACTGACTGGCAGAAGCTCTCCAGGGTTTCAGACAGGAGTCTTTCTCGCTCCTAGTTGGAGATGCTGGGGTTCAAACCTTCTGCACTCAAAGCACATGTCCTGTCCCTGAACTACACTCCCTCCCTGTTTCAAAAAGGAGAAATTGGCCCTTCAAACGCTGCCGAATTTTCACGAGGACTTAAAAAGGCCAACGAGGCAAAACTGATGCAGGAATGCAGGGACCTGAATTTTAAGATTTGGGAAAAGGAGGAACTAAGAGTGGCAGGTTCACCTGCACCCAGGCAAGGAACATGCCCCTGAAACAATTCTGGTTTTTGTTTCGTAGGCATGACCACTGGTCCCATCACCTCCTGGCAAATAGAAGGGGAAGAAATGGAGGCAGTGAGAGATTTTACTGTCTTGGGCTCCATGATCACTGCAGATGGTGACAGCAGCCACAAAATTAAAAGACGCCTGCTTCTTGGGAGAAAAGCAATGACAAACCTGGACAGCATCTTAAAAAGCAGAGACACCACCTTGCCGACAGAGGTCCGTATAGTTCAAGCTCTGGTTTTCCCAGTAGTGATGTATGGAAGTGAGAGCTGGACCATAAAGAAGGCTGATCGCCTAAGAATGGATGCTTTTGAATTCTGGTGCTGGAGGAGACTCTGGAGAGTCCCATGGACTGCAAGAAGATCAAACCTCTCCATTCTGAAGGAAATCAGCCCTGAGTGCTCACTGGAAGGACAGATCCTGAAGCTGAGGCTCCAAGACTTTGGCCACCTCATGAGAAGAGAAGACTCCCTGGAAAAGACCCTGATGTTGGGAAAGATGGAGGGCACAAGGAGAAGGGGACGACAGAGGACGAGATGGTGGGACAGTGTTCTCAAAGCTACCAGCATGAGTTTGACCAAACAGCGGGAGGCAGTGGAAGACAGGAGGGCCTGGCGTGTTCTGGTCCAGGGGGTCACGAAGAGTCGGACTCGACTAAACGACTAAACAACAACAACAACAACAGGCAGGGACTGTTTTCGCACCTGTGCTCCAAACACCACCTGATCTATCTGCAAAAAAAATGGTCCACACACAGAACACAGAACATCAGGGTCAGTAAGGAAAAGGACAGACAAGAGGAAGAGCAGGTCAGAAAGGGGACTATCTAAATTATCTTCCCGAAATGCCGCAACACGGACCTGGGTCCCAACCTGGAGCGGAGAGGCCTGCCAACTGCTTTCTCTGCACTGAAAGAACTGAGAAGGTTGCAAGGGGAGCTTTCCGTTCTGGTAAGTCTCCTCCTAGCGAGGCCTCATCCTGTTTGCTCACCACCCCAACTGAGATGTACCAATCCACAAAACTTCCCCCCTAGTTCTCGCTCGCAAAAGGCAAACAGAAGTTGCACTTTTGCTGGCCCTGGGATTGGTTTGTTTTTGAAAATGTGGTGCTGAAGGAGTTCCCCTTCCTCTTTCGGTAGCTTGCGAAACCTCAGCCGCCCGCTGTACGTTTGAATTCCCACAACTCCCCGTGTGCATAAGGAACAAGGGCGTTGGCATTGATTTTATTTCCCTATGGCGTGCATGATATATTGCAAATGATGGTTAAATCAAAAGCAACCCAGGTACAAGGAAAATAAAGCTCATGGCACAGACACCCAAAAAAGCATTAAAAACACCCAAGTCATATCCAATTGACCTACTCAGCCCTTCAGATACCAAGCCTGATGAGGAATGGTTGAAGGAGCTGGGTATGTTTAGCCTGGTAAAGGGGGAATTGAGAGGAGACATTGATGATAGATTAGTAATTCTGTTTTATAATTGATAAGTGTAAACTGTTATTTGCTGATGTTTAATTTTACTGTTTACTATTGGATTCTAATGAATCATAGAATCCTAGAGTTGGAAGAGACCACAAGGGCCATCGAGTCCAACCCCTTGCCAAGCAGGAAACACCATCAGAGCACTCCTGACATATGGTTGTCAAGCCTCTGCTTAAAGACCTCCAAAGGAGGAGACTCCACCACACTCCTTGGCAGCAAATTCCACTGTCAAACAGCTCTTACTGTCAGGAAGTTCTTCCTAATGTTTAGGTGGAATCTTCTTTCTTGTAGTTTGGATCCATTGCTCCGTGTCCGCTTCTCTGGAGCAGCAGAAAACAACCTTTCTCCCTCCTCTATGTGACATCCTTTTATATCATATCACCCCTTAACCTCCTCTTCTCCAGGCTAAACATGCCCAGCTCCCTTAGCCGTTCCTCATAAGGCATCCAATAATGGATTATTGAATATTGCTTTATTTGATAGAAGCTGTTTATTTTAAAGTTATTGTGACTTTTTATATTGGATTAGATTTTTAGTATTAATGTTTGATGTTTCATTGCTATTTTTATATGTGTTGGAAGCTGCCCAGTGACTGGGGCAGATGGGTGGTGTAATAATAATAATAATAATAATAATAATAATAATAATAATAATAATAATTGACATCTTCATCAGACTATGCTTGTTTTCTCCTGCTCTGGAGGGTCGGACCCGAAGCAGTGACTTCAAGTTACAAGAAAGGAGACTCTGACTAAACATCAGGAAGAGCTTTCTGGCAGTAAAGGTAAAAGGTAAAGGACCCCTGGACAGTTAAGTCCAGTCAAAGGCGATTATGGGGTTGCGGTGCTCATCTCGCTTTCAGAGAGCTGGTGTTTGTCCACAGACAGCTTTCTGGGTCATGTGGCCAGCAGAACTAAACCACTTCTAGTGCAACAGGACACCGTGATGAAAACCAGAGCGCACGGAAACGCCATTTACCTTCCTGCCGCAGCAGTACCTATTTATCCATTTATGTCCCCACTGTGGAAGGACGTGTGGACCCAGAATGGACCTCCACAGTCACTTACGAACTCACTGTTAAAACCATGTTCATGGAAGACAATCTTACTTGGCTATGAGTGATCACCAAAGAAGAAGAAGACCTATTTATCTACTTGCCCTGGTGTGCTTTTGAACTGCCAGGTTGGCAGGAGCTGGGACACAGCAACAGGAGCTCATCCCATCAGGGGGATTCGAACCACTGACCTTCTGATCTGGCAGTAGGAGCTGTTTGATGGTGGAACGGACTCTGCTTAAAAACCTCCTAGGAAGGCGGTGGACTCTCCTTCCTTGGAGGTTTTTAAGCAGAGGTTGGATGGCCACTTGTCATGGATGCTTTAGCTGAGATTCCAGCATTGCAGGGGGTTGGACTAGATGACCGTTGGGGTACCTTCCATCTCCAGAGATCTACGGTTCCGTGTAGGACTGGGAATGCCTGAGTTTTACGAGACTATGATGGATAGAGCGATGTTATCTATGAAGGAGATGATATATGAAAACCATCTCGATTTGAGGATTGGAAGAACGGAAAATTCACACAGGGTTATTATTACTATTGGTGTTTACCGGCTTAAGGAGACTATCAGAAGAGATCATAAAGAAAAAAGAGAAAATATATGAACAAGATGTGATGTGGAAACAGCAAGATAAGATGGGATAGAATTATGAACTCTGTTTGAACTGATTGGGACTGATTGGGACATTAACGCAGCAGCAAGAAGATGATCAGAATTCCCCTTCGGATCTTGAAATATGGGTCCCCCCAACAAAATTTAAAAATTTGGCTTTGTAATTCGGAATTTATGTGATATGATTTAATTTGATGTGGTTGGCCAGTTAATAAAAATTATTAAAAAAAAAAAGGACTGGGAATGTCTGTTCTCTGAAACCCGGAGGAGCTGCTGCCAGTGTCGGTGGCCCAAGGATTCTGACATCTACGTTCTTAACCCACCACAGCCAAGTTAGGTGTCTTCGGAGAGGCGTTTGCTCTGCTGCCTTGACACAGAAACAGAAAAGTGTCACGCGATCTGGGGTGGGGAGAGAAAACCCTTTCCACACAAGGCGTTGAACTGGAGCATCTTCACCCCTTGCCAGGAAACTGACAAAGCCCTCCCTGCAAAAAAAACCCCCAGCCATCTCGCGCCCAGGAAACACAACCAGCCAGCGGCCACGGCAGCAGGACCAAGATAAATATTAGTATTGCAGAGGACACGAAGGAACCAGAGTCTTTGTCTTCTCCGCACCCAGGCTGTTTATAAGAAGTTCCAAATGTTTAGAGGATTTGCGTTCCTGGTTAAGAGTACAGAGCGGGGAAAGGAAGAAGGAGTATGCGGAGAGTCGTCCATCACTCTCCGAAAGCGCAGCGAAAACACACAGCGTTCAGACCACCCACCTTTCTTGCAATTTACACTTGGGCGAAGAAGAGAGTTTCCTTTCGTCTGGTTCCGAAAATTCTTGCTGGCCAGTTTCGTCAGGCCGGACTGTGGCCAAGGCATTAGAAACCCACTCTGCGCCATTCATAATTTTTATAAAACCTCTGTTGTGAAAGCACACTTCAAACATCCTGCTTTGGCTAAGCTATTTGTCTCCAGCCGTTACGGACCCCTCTTTTTTTTACTTGTCTGTAACATGGGGCCTGTTTTGATTTTACCGTATATGTCCCTGATCTTTTCTCTCATCCCCCTTGAAAGAAAGGAAGTCTTCTGCAGTGGTAAAACACAGCCCTCGTGAAAACAGGGCTCTGTCCCAGCTATTCAACCTCAGGGCTAGATTGCAGCAGCAGCAGCAGAGACACTTTGCAGGGCTTCCCTAGCACTTGGTCTGGAAAAACTGCAGCCAAGTGCAAAATGCACTAGCGGTTCGGGAAGAGACTCTGCACGGCTGCAGTGCTGGGAGACATTTATTGTTTAGAGAAAAGGTGAGCTAAGAGGCGAAATGATACGAGGTTTATAGGATGCCTGGCATGGACAAAGTGAATAAATAATAAATTATTATTATTATTATTATTATTATTATTATTATTATTATTATTATTATTAATTATTTATACCCCGCCCATCTGGCTGAGTTTCCCCAGCCACTCTGGGCGGCTCACAATTGAGTGTTGAAAACAACACAGCATTAAATATTAAAAACTTCCCTAAGCAGGGCTGCCTTCAGATGTCTTTTAAAAATAGGATAGCTTCTTATTTCCTTGACATCTGATGGGAGGGTTTCCATAGGGCAGGCGCCACCACCGAGAAGGCCCTCTGCCTGGTTCCCTGTAACCTCACTTCTCGCAGGGAGGGAACCGCCAGAAGGCCCTCGGAGCTGGACCTCAGTGTCCGGGCTGGACGATGGGGGTGGAGACGCTCCTTCAGGTATACTGGGCAGTTTAGGGCTTTCAAGGTCAGCCCCAACACTTTGAATTGTGCTCGGAAATGTACTGGGAGCCAATGGAGGTCTTTCAGGACTGGTGTTATGTGGTCTTGGTGGCCGCTCCCAGTCCCCAGTATGGCTGCTGCATTCTGGATTAGTTGCAGTTTCCGGGTCACCATGGAGAGTGCGTTGCAGTAGTCCAAGCGGGAGATAACCAGAGCATGCACCACTCTGGAGAGACAGTCTGCGGGCAAGTAGGGTCTCAGGTCCCTCTAGAACTCGTGGAATGTTGGAAGGTTTGGGGCGGATGAAAGGAAGGACTTCTTGGCTCTCCAGTTGGTAAGAGCACGAGACTCTTAATATCAGGGTCCTGGTTTCAAGGGGGAGGCAGTGATGGCTTGGACCACAGTGTGGCTTTCGAAGATGGGGCAAATTCAGGGGGGAGAAGGGCGTCAATGGTTACTAGTTGGAGGCAGCAACACTCCCCAATACCAGTTGCTGGAAATTGCAGGAGGGGAGAATTGCTCTCAAGCCTATCCTTCATTTCCCACGGGCATCTGTGGGATCAGGACGCCGGACGATGATGGGAGACTGGCCTGATCCACAAGGCTAGTCTTATATTCTTGTAACGCTTTTGCCTAGAGCAGTGTTTCCCAACCTTTTTTGGGCAAAGGCACACTTGTTTGATGAAAAAAATCTCAAGGCACACCACCATTACAGCCCCGTGACGTCAGCGCGCAGCGTCACGCCGGGAGGGACGCACGAAAGTGTAAGTTTCATTTTTTTCCCCTCCCCCTTGCCGGGGAACCTCCAAGCTTTGGGGGTGGGGGGGGGAGGAGGCAGCAAAGCGAGGCAGGAAGGAGAGCGCGGCTTGGCTGGGTGAGCTTTGGCAGGGGCATGGAATGAGAGCCGCGAGGCGGGCGCTGCGGACAGAGGCGCTGCCCGCCGAGCTCGCAGGCAGCCAGGCAGGCAGACGGCGAGAGCCCCGCACTGGGCGGCCTCTCCTCTCCTCGCCGCCGCCCCGCCTCTCGCCGCCCGACTCGCCCGCCTCCCTCCAGGCAACATCTCGCGGCACACCAGGCAACATCTCGCGGCACACTAGTGTGCCGCGGAACAGTGGTTGGGAAACACTGGCCTAGAGAGCTGCGCTACGCCTCACCAGTGTCTCAAGTGACCAAAAAAAAAAAATTGCTGCTCCTTAGTGACATCTGGTGGCTTGTCAGAAACCAGGCCTTTATAAAGAAGGAAAAGACAACTCAAATATATGCGAATTAAGACACTTTAGACCATGGGTAGGCAAACGAAGGCCTGGGGGCTGGATCCGGCCCAATCACCTTCTCAATCCAGTCCACGGACGGTCCGGGAATCAGCGTGTTTTCACATGAGTAGAATGTGTCCTTTGATTTAAAAGGCATCTCTGGGTTATTTGTGGGGCCTGCCTGGTGTTTTGACATGAGTAGAATGTGTGCTTTTATTTAAAATGCACCTCTGGGTTATTTGTGGGGCGTAGGAATTCGTTCATTCCTTTTTCCAAAATATAGTCTGGCCCCCCACAAGGTCCGAGGGACAGCCCCCTGCTGAAAAAGTTTGCTGACCCCTGCTTTTGCCCAACCCCACCCTGTCAGTCTTTGTCAACCTTCCAGATACCTTCCAGATATTTTGGGTTATCAGCCCCCAAGAAGCACAGATATATGATGCTGGGGCTGGCAGGCAGGGGGGGATTGTACTCCCAAATATCTGGAATGGCTGCAGGCCTGAGAAAATACAAAAGTATTCAATAAACAGTAAGATCGGTAGTACAGGTTTAAGTGCTCTGATTTTTTCAACAAAGCCAACAGCTTTGAAAGCAGGCCATGAAGAGTTTGGCATCTAGATCCTGCTCTGTCCGTTAAGATCTCTCCCCTCCACACGCCCAATTTGGGGACGACGACGACCCATTACCAACACCCCCTGACACCAGCCTTTTTTACTTCCCCCAATTGGGAGATGAGACAGCCGCTAAGCTCTCCCTACCACACTGATGGGTCGGGGTGAATGGTTCGCAGGTTGGCTTGCAAATAGGATGGAGGTGGCAGAAGGGGGAAAAACTGTTCTAGTGTCACAAGAGAGATCCGTATTCCATCTAAAGGCATCCTCTTTTCCCATTTCGAAATGGGAATCTCGGATCCCTCCCAGAAACTTTTATCATGATGATTTTAGAATACTGAAATAACACCTAGCGCCCAGCGGTTAGTTCTTGGCAGCCGGCTAAATAATTCCCGCCCTCTGAACCACAGAGAATGAGTTCCTTTGCATGGATTTACAAGGCAGGAGATTCCGACTAAACATTAGGAAGAACTTTCTGATGGCAAAAGCTGTTTGACAGTGGGATTCCGCTGAAGGTGCTAAACTCTCCTTCTTGGAGGTTTTTAAGCAGAGGTTGGGTGGGTCATCTGTCAGTTCTTTTACCTGAGATTCCTGCTTTGTAGACGGTTGGACCCGATGAATAATAATAATAATAATAATAATAATAATAATAATAATAATAATTTATTGTTTGTACCCCACCCATCTGGCTGGGTTTCCCCAGCCACTCTGGGCGGCTTCCATAGAAACCAAAACCAAATATCATACATTAAAAACTTCCCTGAACAGGGCTGCCTTAAGATGTCTTCTGTATGTCAGGTAGTTGTTTATCGTTTTGACATCTAATGGGAGGGCGTTCCACAGGGCAGGCGCCACTACCGAGAAGGCCCTCTGCCTGGTTCCCTGTAGCTTTGCTTCTCGCAATGAGGGAACCGCCAGAAGGCCCTCGGCGCTGGACCTCAGCATCCGGGCAGAACGATGAGGGTGGAGATGAGCAGAGGATCCCTTCCAACTCTATGACTCTTAAGAAACAAACTCAGGGCTAGTGATATTCATGGACTTGTGTATCCCAGGGGACATAACTGCTGGAATTTTTGTTACCCGCCCCAACTCTATTGAAAAAGGGAAGGGAGAAAACAGGCCAAGAAGTATGTTGGCTTTTTTTTTTTTTTGTAAGGAACAGATTTTATTCCAATTTCAAACAATTTTTATTTCAGGAGAAAGATATGAAAATCGATTTCCATCAGGTACTTCTAAACAACGAGGGTCAGCACCCAGCAGACGAGAGAAACTGATGGGTTCCGGGAAGGCCCCGATCCTGCCTCACAGACTGGACAGAAATAAAGAGAGAGACGAGGACGGGGGGCCAAAAAAACTGATCCCGGGCCACATGATTCAGAATCCCCTCCCACCCACCCCCGCCCCCTCACGCGTTAAACATCACATGCAATTTTCAAAATGACGAAAAGGTTTTCCCCCCTCCCTTTTAAAAACAGCATTTTTTAATATATATAGTAGTTTCCGTTCTCTTTAAATAGGATGTTTAAATGTTTCTTCTTTTTAAATCAGGATCTCTTATAATATACAAGTATAACCAAATAATTTTTCACCACACTTGTAAGAGAGAGTCTCTGGTAACTAAAGGGGGAGAAAAAAAAAGAAGTATGGGGCATTGGCACAAACCATAAACGCTTAAAAAAAATTTACACACACGCACACGCACACACACATACAGAGAGTACTGAGTTACAGACTTGAACCTCTGTTGGACTCAAAACCACCTTTTTGCTTTCAGTGAAGCGTAGTACAAATTAATGGCCAGAAGTAGGGGGGAAAGCATTTGTTTCTAAAAGTAGTTATAAAAAGCAAAACAAAAACAGTGTGCAGGGGATGAACTAAACATGCAACTGAAGGCAATGAACAAACAAATAATTCTTCGCTTCCGGGAAGGGGAAGGGAAGACACGGCGGAAGTAGAAGGGAGAGGGGTTGTTTGCCGGAGGGGCTGATCACAAGGAAATGGAATGATGGCGGGTGTGTACTTTTTGACAATCCTCTTCCTAAAAGGAGGTGAAGGGGTTTGAGAGCAGGCGCCTCTTCAGTAGGGCTTGGGTTTCTTTTCGTTTAAAGTGCACTGTGATCAGAACTTGGTCAAGAGGTTGCTCCTTCATCTCGGCTTTTTTTTTTCCTTTTTCGAGTTTCTCCACCACCACCACACGCGAGAACCCCCAGGTCCTTGGCCCCTGGCACATCTGAAACCCCAAACCAGCTCCCGTCGGGTGGGCTGGGGAAAGAGGGAGGGCGCTGTGGGATGGCTTTGGCACATCGAGAGCAAGCGATGACCGGGCTCGAGGGACGGGTCGCCTGTTGCTGGTCCGTAAAAGGAGGCTTTGCAACAGCACCCGAGTGGAGGTGGGCAGGTGTTGCTCGCAAGAACCAACATTGCCTTCACGACGAGCGCCTCCCGCTCTGGCCTCGAATCTGCGGCATCGCCCAATGGACATTTCTCTGCAGAGGGCCACCACCGTCCGACAAGCCAAGCCGGGTTCAGGTAGGGAGCACCGCCCCCCAAGAGAGTCAATACGAGAGACGCTAAGCTCAAGAAACTGGCTTCCTGGCTCCTAGATTTCTCAGGTACACACGTCCAATGCCTGCAGCGGACGTTGCAGATTGAGGTGTGCAAAAGACTCCAGGCGGCGAGAGGAAAGCCATGGCAGGTTTGCAACTGCAGAACTTCCCCTTGTAGAGTTGGCAAGATGACAAAAACAGGCACGGCCGTCCTGGCCGAAGCAGGAAGGCTCTCCCCTCCCTCACTGTTGTCACTCCCCACCCCACCCCAAAAAACCCCACACACATTTAGACAAAATCAGGAATGTTATTCTAGAAAGCAGAGGCTGCCTTGCCTTTCATCGACTCAACAGGACCTCTCAGCGTGCATGGGATTCCTCCTCCTCCTCCATCTCCCAAGTGAAGAACTTATCGGGCTCGTGGTGTTGGGTGTGCGAGAGAAGCCAGGAATCCCCTTCCAAAAAACCAAAAGCAACGAAAGAAGAAATACGGCTCACTTCTGCTTCCTTCTGTAGTGTTTGGTGACGTGGAGCAGACCCAGAAAAACCTGGAGGCAGCACTCTGCGCCTGGAATGCTGCAGGTATCCACGTGCAATTAGGGTTTTTTTAGTAGTGTCGAGAGAAAAATGCAAAAAGAAGTTTTACCTAGTGTTGCCCTAAGCGACGTTTAAAAGCACGTTTGACACTCCCTTTGCTGGCCCAACCTGGCCGTTCGGAAATACGTCGAAGTCTCAGGCTGTCCTCCGTAGCGTCTGAGAAATTGGCTGTGAGCGCTCCTTGAAGCCACATTAGTGTTTGTCTGAACTTCCTCGCATCCAGAGGGCGCGACTTGAAAAGCTCCCCTGCCCTCTCGAAAGCGTCCCTTTCTCCAGCCCCGTGGCGATTCTCCTTCCTGGCGAACCAGCAAAGAATTTCTCATCGGGGTTGGCTGTGGGTTTTTTTTGGCACCGTCTCCTGCCGGCTTCACAAAAGCAGGCTTTGCAGAACACGTTTTGGCACAAGAGAGTCCAGAAGCGGAACCTCTTCCTCTCGCCCCGCTTTGAAAAGCTGAAACCGCTGTCTCGGCCAAAGCGGATTCGCCAGTTCCGCCGCTGACCTGCTGCCGCTGCAGGTGGGCTCCCCACCCCCAGAATAAATACCTGTGCAACTGCTTCCGGTGGAACAAAGCTTTCGGAAGTTTAAGGGGCGCGGGAGGTTAAGTAGTAGCTACCGCTCACCCTAGCCCTGGTAAATGAGGCGGCAATCGGTTGCAGAGAGCTTCCGACTCTTTTCCTAGAATCTTCCAAGACAAAAGCAGCAGCCTCTGCAAGCCACAAAACCTAGTGGATCCTTCCTCGTTTGGATTAACCCTGAAGGATCGACACATTCTTGGGGGGGGGGAGGGTGTCTTACAAACCCAAGCGGTTGTTGGCATGTTGCACACACTCATACGGGCGCGAGAGAGGATCTAGAATGAATCAGAACCTCAGATCTCTCTCTCCTAGCCCAATGCCGGCTCCGCTCCCCCGCCGTGCGAAACACGCAGAGTCCTCACGCCGGGCGAGGAGACTCCCTACGGCGACCTTACTTTTCTCTTAAAAAGATAATACGGCAACAACAACGTTCAGGCACTTTCCCTCCCCCCGCCCCCCCGCAGGCTCGTTAGCTATTGCTCGGTTTGTAAGTCTATGAACAACAACAACAAAAGTACGGCGTTATGATGTAGCAAACTATATATAGTACAATAATTTATAAAAAAAAAATCACAGTCTCAATATAACTTTCATAATTGATAAGGAAGGGAAGAGAATCTATACTAAGGTGGTACAAAAAAATAAACGAGGAAGGAAAAGAGATAGCTTGTTTTTTGTTTTTTGCACTACTGTTAAAAGAGACAGAAGCTCCTGTTCTTCCCAAGGTGTCATCCATGTACCCTCAAGTCCTTTTTTGGGCAGGAGACGCCAAGGTTCCCGGGTAGAAAAGCAAAGCTGCACCCGAGGAATTGTACGGCACGCGAGGCGAAGGTACAAAGGACCACCCAATATCTTCCACGGCCAAGCGAGAGAGAGAGAGAGCTTGCCAGGCCTTGGCCAAGAAGCCTGCGGACTCCCATCTTATCGCTGGAACAGAAAGGAACAGTAAGAATTGGCTAACGCAGAAGGACAGAGTCCGAGAGGAAGGCTCGCCTTGGGCTGTCGACCAGAAAGCGGGAAATTAACAAAGTGCGAGAGAGAGAGAAGAGTGGAAACGTGTCCCCTGTTGGGTTTTTTTAAACTGTGAAATAAAAGCACATTTGTTTGTTTTTTTTAAAAAAATCATCATCATCACCAGCTATTCTGTGGAGCAGACAGAGACTCCATGATGACAAGTGAGCAAACGAAACAAAACGAAAATAACCCCAAAGACCTTGCCACTCCACAGATCAATTTGCAATCATTACATCATTAAAAATCAAGATTCTTTCCCCCCCCCATGTACATTTTTTTCTGTTTTGTTTAAATTCACGGGGTTCTCTCGTCTTTTAACTTTCTTCACAACAAAAGGTCTCCCGAGGATACCTGGGGAGGGAGGGCGGGTGGGGGGGGCGGGTGGGGGGGGGAAGAAGAGGGCAGGCAAATGAAGCTCAGACTAGGTTATATTCCTTCAAGTTGAGCTGGAGGATGGTGTCCTTGACGGCAGCAAAGACAAACCGAATGTTTTCCGTATCTGTGGCACATGTGAAGTGAGAGTAGATGATTTTGTCGCTGTCGGGGTTTAGATCCACAAACATCTTGAGGATGAACTCCCGAGCCGCCTGGGCGTCTCTCTGGGGGCCTGAGGAGAGACAAGAAAACATGGGATGGGGTTGGAGACAGAAAACATGGGATGGGGCTGACGTACCAACCATCCAGGAATGGCAGGCGAAGTTGACAGAATATGCAGAACTTGCCAAATTGTCAGGGAGGATCCGGGACCAGGAAGATCAAAGATGCCAAAATAATGGGAGTAAATTTATTGAATATTTAAAGGAGAATTGTAAAGAGGTCAAGACACTAGCAGGATTGACATACAGTGGTGCCTCACAAGACGAAAAGAATCCGTTCTGTGATTCTCTTCGTCTAGCCGTTTTTTCGTCTTGCGAAGCAAGCCCATTGAAGGATTAGCGGATTAGCGCTATTAGCGGCTTATCTGCTGATCGGATCAGCTGATAAGCGGCTTAGCGGCTTAGAAAAAGGGGGGAGGGAGGGAAAAAAACCAGCAGGAACTCACAAGACATTGTCGTCTTGCGAAGCAAGCCCATAGGAAATTCGTTTTGCGAAGCACCTCCAAAATGGAAAACTCTTTCATCTAGTGAGTTTTCCGTCTTGCGAGGCATTCGTCTTGCGGGGCACCACTGTAATACCTTCAATGTATAATAGTACTAATGTGAGAATGATGTGCACAATAGAAAGAGAGCCAGTATGGTGTAGTGGTTAAGAGCGGTAGTCTCGTAATCTGTGGAACCGGGTTCGCTTCCCCGCTCCTCCACATGCAGCTGCTGGGTGACCTTGGGCCAGTCACACTTCTCTGAAGTCTCTCAGCCCCACTCACCTCACAGAGTGTTTGTTGTGGGGGAGGAAGGGAAAGGAGATTGTGAGCCGCTTTGAGACTCCTTAGGGTGAGTGAAAGCCAGGATATCAATCCAAAAAAACTCTCAATATACCAATTGCAGGGAGGGAGGGGAGTCGCGACTCGGCAGAGTCAAAGGGAATGTATGGCATTAATATGTTTGTTGGAAAAGAATATGTAAGGAAAACAATAAAAATTTACTTGGGGAAAAAAAGAGAAAACATGGGAGGGGGACAAGGAGGAAAACAACGGCTACAATTAGGAGATTCCCACTCATGTTTACCCTGGCGTCGCCCCAACCGCTGAGATTTGAGAGGCGGCAGTATTGCTTCTGGTTTAACGTCACTGCCCAAAAATTAAATCACCGCCTGGGTGTTTCGATTGCTATGGGTCAATTTTAACGGCCCTATTTGCAAACCGAGATTTTATAGGTGGAAAGAAGTCTATGCATTTACATCAACACAAAGGGACTGGCGGCTAATGTGGAGGAGAAGCGAGATAGGCCAAACTGATGTGTACGAGTTGAGCACCCCTCAACACTGTCTCCCCATAGCAGCATCCCTGACCACCGGTCCTGCTAGCTGGGGATGAGGAACTCGGTCCAGGAGTATGCCTGATCCTTTCTCAAAGCCAAGATGGTGGCAATCACCACCGCAGAGGCATAGTTTTCAGAAGCACCCCAACTCCTAAGGGGATTTCGTGGTGAAGAAACTGATTGGTTCCTACAGGGAGGTGTTTAAACCGGCAGGGCCCCATGTACCTTGGCTGAGGTATTATGACATAGGTAGGCAAACTAAGGCTCGGGGGCCAGATCCGGCCCAATCGCCTTCTCAATCCGGCCTGCGGATGGTCCGGGAATCAGCGTGTTTATACATGAGTAGAATGTGTCCTTTTATTTAAAATGCATCTCTGGGTTATTTGTGGGGCACAGGAATTTGTTCATTTCCCCCCCGCCCCCAAATATGGCTCCCCACAAGGTCTGAGGGACAGTGGACTGTCCCCCTGCTGAAAATGTTTGCTGACCCCTCTTGCAGTTCAATTATGGCCTATTCAAGAGATCACATGGCCCACGTGCCTGTCCAGCCAGGCTACCCAAACCCCTGGCAGCCTTTCGAGCTAGGAGGGCAAAGTGCCAGGGACCTTGGAAGCTGCCTCATGCAGAGCCAAGACAATTGGGCCCTTCTAGCTTGGTCCTGCCTGGACCGCCATTTTCGAGTTTCAGACATGGGGCTCTCAGCCCTCCAAGGAAATGCCCACAGTTCAACCTGAGGCCTTCTACCTCTGGAAAACTACCACAAGCCAGTCTTTTTGGAAGCCTTAAAAGGTAAAGGGACCCCTGACCATTAGGTCCAGTCGTGGCCGACTCTGGGGTTGCGGCGCTTATCTCGCTTTACTGGCTGAGGGAGCCGGTGTACAGCTTCCGGGTCATGTGGCCAGCATGACTGAGCCTCTTCTGGCGAACCAGAGCAGTGCACGGAAACACAGTTTACCTTCCCGCCACAGTGGTACCTATTTATCTACTTGCACTGGTGTGCTTTCGAACTGCTAGGTGGGCAGGAGCAGGGACCGAGCAACGGGAGCTCACCCCATCGCGGGGATTTGAACCACCGACCTTCTGATTGGCAAGTCCTAGGCTCTGTGGTTTAACCCACAGCGCCACCCGCGTTTTGGAGGCCTTAGAAAGACCCATTTGTTTCTTTCAAGGGGCTTATATCTGAATTCTCTCTCCCTCTCTCTCGAGTGGTGTTGCAGTTGATGGGACTGTGTAAATTGTTTTTATGGTCGTTGCACGACTTCATTGTTACTGCTACTTATTAATGTCACGGGCATGCTGAAACGTGGTGGCCCCTCTCCCTGTGGAAAGCCCTCCCTTCAGATGTCAAGGAGACAAAGAATTACGCACCTTTTAGAAGACATCTGAAGGCAGCCCTGTATTGGGAGGTTTTTAACAGTTGGATGTTTTTAGATTTGCTGTGAGCCAACCAGAGTGGCTGGGGAAACCCAGCCAGATGGGCAGGGTATAAATAATAAAAGCCAAGGAGGCTACCTACTGTCTGAAACCAAAGGGGCGCAGTGGTTGCCAGATGTGATATATACAGTGGTACCTCGGGTTAACTACTTAATTCGTTCCGGAGGTCCGTTCTTAACATGAAACTGTTCTTAAACTGAAGCACCACTTTAGCTAATGGGGCCCTCCTGCTGCCGCCGGAACACGATTTCTGTTCTCATCCTGAAGCAAAGTTCTTAACCTGAAGCACTATTTCTGGGTTAGCGGAGTCTGTAACCTGAAGCGTCTGTAACCCGAGGTACCACTGTATTGGCGTTCTCTCCAGTTCTCCTTCCCCACTTTAATACCATCTAGATCAGCGGTTCTCAACCTGTGGGTCCCCAGATGTTGAGAAAACTGATTTAGATGTTTTGGACCACAACTCCCACCGGTCCTAAACAGCACTGGCTGGGACAGACGGGAGCTGTGACCCAAAACACCTGAATCAGAATTGGAAAGGATACCCAAGGGTCATCCAGTCCTACCCCCTGCAGTGGAGGAATTGCAACTGAAGCAGCCAAGACAGATGGCCGTCCAACTTCTGCTTGAAAACCTCCAAGGAAGGAGAGTCCACAACCTCCCGAGGGAGTCCATTCCACTGCCGAACGGCTCTCGCTGTCAGAACGTTCTTCCTGATGTTTAAGTCAGAATCTATTTTCTTGCAACTTCAAGTCTGTTTTACAGAGACTGGTAAGAGCGGGGGGTGTTGTTGTTTTTTAAAAAATAAAAAATTCCTTCCAGTAGCACCTTAAAGACCAACTAAGTTAGTTCTTGGTATGAGCTTTCGTGTGCATGCACACTTCTTCAGATACACTGAAACAGAAGTTGCCAGATCCTTCTATTTCTAGATTTCTATTTCTAGATTTCTAGATCCTTCTGTTTCAGTGTATCTGAAGAAGTGTGCATGCACACGAAAGCTCATACCAAGAACTAACTTAGTTGGTCTTTAAGGTGCTACTGGAAGGATTTTTTTTATTTTGACTATGGCAGACCAACACAGCTACCTATCTGTATTTAAAAAATAAATGTTTCTTACCATCAAACTCTGGGAAATAATCCACGAGATGAGAGTACATTATCTTGTCTTCCAACAGATCCTTCTTGTTGAGGAAAAGGATGACGGAGGAGTTCTGGAACCAGGGATAGGTGATGATGGTCCTAAAAAGGGCTTTGCTCTCCTCCATACGGTTCTGCCAGGAGAAAAAAGAGGGGTTCGAGGTGTCACGGTTGCAACAAGGTAAGAGATGAAACGCATCACCGGTGGGGGATGTGTGTGTGTGTGTGTTGTTAAAGCGGTAGAGAGAATTGGCATACTTTTACACCAGGCGCCCTCAGCTATGGGTCACTGGTACCACCAGAACAATGAAGAAACAAGGGCTGAGTACAAAGATCTTGCCCAAAATCATATTAAAACCTTATCTGGCTTAACGTGGCAAACAGGAGATAGCCAATGCCCAGCTGCTCGCCTTTTCTGTTATCGCCACATTTTCACCTGTGCCCGAGATTTCACCTGTAACTACTTTCAAACTACAGTGGTACCTCGGGTTAAGTACTTAATTCGTTCCAGAGGTCCGTTCTTAACCTGAAACTGTTCTTAACCTGAAGCACCACTTTAGCTGATGGGGCCTCCTGCTGCCACTGCATGATTTCTGTTCTCATCCTGAAGCAAAGTTCTTAACCTGAAGCACTATTTCTGGGTTAGTGGAGTCTGTAACCTGAAGCGTATGTAACCTGAAGCGTATGTAACCCGAGGTACCACTGTATGCCAGTAACGTTTAGCAAATAAGGAGTTGTGCAATCTCACGCAGGTCAGGGAAGGGGAGCCAGTGTTGCAGGACTACAATTCCCATCATTCCTGACCCCTCTAGGCTGCTGGGGATTGCTAGCATCCTAAAGGCCATGCGTTCCCACCCCTGCCCTAGTTAATTGAGAGAGAAAATGCAGCTTTGTGGGTTGCCTGGAAAATTTCAAATTGGAAAACGTGCGCAGTATTTCAATTAATTTTTTTCCAGTTTGCACCAGAAAATTTTCCAACGGAATCTCAATGAGTCCATTTATTTTACTTGAATTTAGTCAACGAAACGAAGAGCTTTGAAACCACCAAGCTTACCTAACACAGTATCTGCAATTAGCGCCCATTCATTTTGACAGATGAAAGCTTAAGGAATGGGAGATTTTCCACCCCACACGATGAGTAGGAGATATTTTTATTGTCACCCCGCCACCCCCGCAAAACGTTCCCTCTCTGGGGTGATGCAAAGTAAAGCTGAATCGCAAATTAAAAACATGAGATTCAAATAATCTGGTCTAAATACAGATTTGGAAATCCAGGACCAGCAGAGCAGAACATGCTTCTGCCAAACGGCTGAACGCAGAGAGAGCTAAAACAACCTTGGTAAAGGGCTAACAACCGCCACAGAAAGTGGAGAGTGCTATTTATTTCTCAAATTCAGGCCCTGCGATACAACCAAACCTGCCAAGGCAACTAAGTATGCCAGCAAGGTTTCAAAAAGCAAACTCCCCACCCCCAAAAGCAGACTCCTTCCACCTCACCCTGCTCTCTGTCAGGGGAACGATTCTAGAAGGCATGCTAAATTTGGAAGGAACAGTAGCCCCATTTCCTCTGACCCAGGCGAAATCTAGTTTCCCCCAGGGGTGCGCATAATTTCATCCAGTTTCTGACAGTCTGCAGACGAGTCTACGGGCTCCTAGAGGGAGTGGGGAGGAAGGAGGGAAAGAGAGAACCAACTCAAAAGCGCTGTCGGGCACATTTCAGCCTTGCGGAAGCTATTTTAGCAGGTTCCAGAGACACACCAACAGGAACCTGGTGCAAAATAGTGGCTTGGCAGGGGAGTAGAGTCCAGGAACAGAATGCGCACTCAGACTAACAATTTCCTTTCAGCACAAGAACTGACTACACAGTCCTTTCACACTCCCAGGTCCTTCTCCTCTCGCCCTTGCTCCCACAGCTTTCTTTATTTCATCAGTCCAACCGAGAGGAGGCCGGGACAGTTTTTTGTTCCCGCTATTGCTAAACACAGCTGGAAGTCAAGAACCCTCGCAGCTCTTCTGCAAATCACACAGCAGTGGATGGGGTGGGCAGCTGGCGCCACCCACGGCTTCTGCTGACCCCCAACTCGAGAGCAATGGCCGCACAGAAGAGCGGGCAACTGTGCCAGGTGGTCCCCTTTCAAAAACACCCCGCAATTAAAAAGCTCCTTTTAACAGGGATGCAGGGGGAGATGGAGGATTCCTGCTGCAGTTACATCTAGGCCACTGCGGTGTATGCTTTAAAGCAGCTGTTCTGATAGAGCGGTCCATCGGCAGTCAGGTTTTCTTCACTCCCAAAGTCTTAAAAGGTAAAGGGACCCCTGACCTTTAGGTCCAGTCGTGGCTGACTCTGGGGTTGCGGCGCTCATCTCGCTTTATTGGCCGAGGGAGCCGGCGTACAGCTTCCGGGTCATGTGGCCAGCAGGACTAAGCCTCTTCTGGCGAACCAGAGCAGCGCACGGAAATGCCGTTTACCTTCCCGCCGGAGCGGTACCTATTTATCTACTTGCACTTTGACGTGCTTTTGAACGGCTAGGGTGGCAGGAGCAGGGACCGAGCAACGGGAGCTCACCCCGTCATTGCGGGGATTCTGATCGGCAAGCCCAAGAGGCTCTGTGGTTTAGACCACAGCGCCACCCGTGTCCCCCAAAGTCTTTAGCCCGGGGCAAATTGAATAAGACACGAAAAAGCCTACTGTGATGCGTTAGGAAAGCCCTGCTAGGCTACCTTTACTAAGTAGCATTACTTGAGACTTGCAGATCTGTTCACGTGGGCATTGCCCTCTGTTGGAAGTTTTGTCCTTCTCAATCCACCCACCAGTACCAGCCGGGTTTCACCCCACTTTTTTCCCCCCAATAAAAGGAAAAGGAAAATTTTAAGCAGTGCAAGAAAACAAAAGCAGAAACAACTGGTGTCAGGCAAGCGCCAGGAGGGCTCAAGCCATGCCTGGCTGCCAAAGCTGTGTTACGAGTGTGTACACAGGGCTGGTCCCTCACCCTTTCATGTGCAAGGAGCGTGTACGGCAAGGCTGGGGGGGGGGAGAGGGAAGAGCCACCGACAGTTTGCCGAGACTTCCGTCTTAGAGAAATCCTGCACCCTTCCAGGACCCTCAGAGCTTAACACGAATGCAGGGAAAGCCTTCCCTGCCCCTCCTGTGGGGCGCAGATGGTCAAGTCGGGAGGCCCAGTGGCCACTCCTGGCCCACACCCAACGTTTTATTACTGCTCGCGCCCCTCCCTGCACAGATGGGAAATGAGCCATCGTCGCTGCTGCTCCTAGCACAAAATGAGAGGTTGCCACAGACATCTGGCACCACGGAGAACTCCGAGGTGCCCTTTCATTTTGGACGGGAGGGGCGCCCTTTTCGGTCTGCAGGAACCACTTGCCAAGCAAGAGCACGTCACCCTCTGCAGCACCCCCCCTTTGCAAGTTTTGAGGGACATGTATAGTATTTTGGGGGTGGGGGGAAGATGACTCCTCCCTGGAGAATACATTCAGAGCCAGCACACAGCCACACACGCGTCTCCCTCAAGCAGATCAGTTCCCGAAATGTCTAGCCACCCAGGGTGAAGAATGTGGCTCACTGCTACTTTAGGTGGTTGGGAAACAGACAGATAAGTCCTGGCCCACAGCACACCAGTGGCTGACAACCCCAAACATTTTAGAAACAGTTCCAGAATCTGCAAATGCACCTTTCTGCCACTGCTGTGACCACCCAAGGGCCACACGCCGCCCCTTACGTGCTACGAGGGGTTGTGCTTACCTCATTATCCGACTCCACCAGAACTTGGTCATATTCGCTAAGAGCTACTAGGAACATGATGGAGGTTACGTTTTCAAAGCAGTGTATCCATTTCCTCCGTTCTGACCTCTGACCCCCAACATCCACCATTCTGAAAGGGAGAAAAAGGAGGGCAGGTCTTCTTTAACGCACACAAACACACAGCCCATTAAGTTAAAAATGCAATACGCCATTTTATACTTGCTTTTGGGTTGGAGGGAAGAGAGAAAAGACGGAGCAGGAACAAGTCCGAGGTTTGTTTCCTTCCTCCCCCCCCCCCTTTGGAAGACATCACCCCTACCCCTCATGGGCCAAACTGGACATGTGGGCACGTGGAACCACCCAGCAATGCCCGGTAAAACCATGACATCAAGTGATGCTCATCGGGGGCTTCAATGCACCACACAGGGTTTCCGAGGAGCGCTGAACAGTGCTCTGAAGCACCGCTGATCAGCAGGGCTCGACCGCACTGTCTACCAGCTGGAGGGTGGTGGCTTCAAGCCTGTTTTCTGCAGGAATCGGTTCTCCATGAGGAGAACTGTCAAAGGCACTTCTGAGTACCTGCCCTCTGGAACTCCCTGCCTATTGACACCAGGAACTTCCACTGCACTCTTTTTCAGTGCCTGCTAAATACATTTTTGCTTAGACAAGCCTACCCAGATGTTGTGGAGCGTTTTCATCTGTTTTCAGTTTAGTTTTGAACTGTTCGGAAGTCTTAAATTATTATCCATTTGTTGTATTAACAATTTTATTGTTTTGGAAAACCGCTTTGAGGTTCTATACAAATCAAGTGGTAAAATCAAGAGGTGTATAAATTTTAGGAAACTAACTAGCACCCCATTAACCACAGGCAACAGGGACTATCGGTATTAGTGGTCAGGGAAAAGCCTAGACCAGAACTTTCCAAACTGTGTGTTGTGGCACGCTAGTGTGTCAGTCAGGTGTGTCGCGCAAACGCTCCCCACGCTGGAAAGGGTTTAGTTCAACCTCTGCTTTGCTAGTACAGTGGTACCTCGGGTTACATACGCTTCAGGTTACAGACTCCGCTAACCCAGGAATAGTGCTTCAGGTTAAGAACTTTGCTTCAGCATAAGAACAGAAACCGTGCTCCGGCGGCGTGGCGGCAGCAGGAGGCCCCATTAGCCAAAGTGGTGCTTCAGGTTAAGAACAGTTTCAGGTTAAGAACGGACCTCCAGGATGAATTAAGTACTTAACCCAAGGTACCACTGTAAAACCTAATCACTGTGTCACGAAATGATGCACGTCTAAAAAGCGTGCCTCCAACAGGAAAAGTTTGGAAAGCTCTGGCCTAGAAAAAGAGGCTTCAATCGATTGGGGGGGACGACGACCAACAGTTGCTGTCCACCTGATATCAGGAGGAAGGGCATTCCACATGTTAGGAGCTGGTTTTAGAGGCAGGCGTGTCTCGGAATAACAGCTGCTGCAGGACCAAAGTGGGGACTCGGTGCTTGCACGTTCCGACGGCACAATCTGGATCTTCAAACAGATGGGTCTTTGGCCTCACCCGGCTGCAGGGCTTTTCTTGTGTCCTTGGGACTACACCGCTACAGATGGGTTGTGGCGGTGGCTCAGGGTTTGTGGAGAGCCTTCAAAGACGCAGCCCACACCTAGCGCCGTCTCCTCACGGGGGAAAACCCTCTCCTGCCTTTGCTCCTGCCAACGGCACGACTTGTTGACTCGGAAGAGGGAAGAAAGGGTCGGAAGCGGCAGCCGTGTGACCGGCTTTCCAGAAGCCTGCTAACTCAATGCCTTAACTGAGCTGCGCTTTCATTTTAAATGGAAGCAGCTTTGGGGGGAGTATGTGAAACGTAAAAAAACCGCTCCGAGGAAAGAAAGAAAGAAAGAAAAAAGCCATTGGAAGTTACCTGAAGATAATGTTCTCTAAGTCAAAGGGGTATTCTATGATCCCAGTTGTCGGGACTCTGACCCGCAGGACGTCTTGCTGGGTGGGGAGGTACCCTGGCAGGGCGATACGATCCACGTCGGTAAGGTAGCTGCAAGGAGGACGTGCAGGGGAAAAAGGAGGGAGGGGGGAAAGATGAAGGTGGCCTGAGCTCGCTTGCCATGTGTAGCGCTCCTGCCCTGAGAGCCTCAGCATTTTGAGTATGGAACCTCAATTATTCCACTCCTGGGGGTGTTTTTTCCCCCAGAGGGGAGGAAGAGCTGCATGCAAAATCCTCAGGAATCCTGTTCAGCCCTTGAGATTCAACAAAGCCCACCACCCGCTTTCCCGACATTACCTTGCCTCTAATAGCATTACCGTATTTTTTGCTCTGTAAGACTCACTTTTTCCCTCCTAAAAAGTAAGGGGAAACGTGTGTGCGTCTTATGGAGCGAATGCAGGCTGCGCAGCTATCCCAGAAGCCAGAACAGCAAGAGGGATTGCTGCTTTCGCTGCACAGCAAATATTTTTCTCTCTCTTGTTTTCCTCCTCCAAAAACTAGGTGCGTCTTATGGTCTGGTGTGTCTTATAGAGCGAAAAATACGGTGCATTTCTAAGCGTGCAGCTTCACGCCTGCAGAGCAATCTTCCTTCTCATGGGTCCTAATGCTCCCAGGACCCTTAGGAGTCTACCCTTGCCATGCCCTAAAGGAACGCTTTTCTAAGTCCCTGGTCCACCACTCCTTAGAGCAGATTTGCGGGGAAGGAAGAAGGAGCCACCAAGGAAGGAAGCTACGGAAACAGTTCAGAGCCCTCCCTCCTGCCCGGGGTGGGGTGGAGTGGTCCATAATTCTGAATTAAGTTCCCCTATAAGCTGGCACCAGCATTCTTCCTTCCGACTGTGAAGAGCAAAACAGTGGCACAGCACCTCACACCATTTTATTAGGTCTTGGCTGGATGGGGCAAGCAGCCAAGGTGCATGATTTTGAGGACGCTCACGTTAACCTCTGCTTATAATCGTGGGGGGTGGGAAGGCTCTGGAAGACTAAACTGAGCTGCCAGCCCCTCTCTTCCACTGGATCAAGCGTTGGGCAGGAGGCAGATTTGGAGCAATAAGCGTTTCTGAGCAATACTGCACTACTCCCATAAAGTTTAGTTCTACGGGCATCTTCCTCACAAACTTAAAAACTATTAGATGCTGTAAGCTTCTACAACACTATTACATCTACATCTAAACATCAACACCACAATTCCAGGCCACCTTCCTCTAATGTTTACCGCCCTGGAGAAGACTACAAAGCAACTAAGCGGCTTGTTACTTCCAGATTATTCCCACTACCTGAGATTTCCACCTCGTAGCTTCGCCATTCTGAAAGCTCAGGGAGGGCAGGACCGAAAAGAAAATACTCATTAAACTTCGTTTATAGCACGTGCCTAAAGAGACTGCAAGGTAACTAACAGTGCAAAATCAATTAAAGCCACATCAAATGGATTTCTAAAGTCCACCCCCAGCCCCCACAATCAGTAGCAAGAACTACAACCACCACCCCTTCCTCCTTGGAGCAGTTTGATGGCAACAACTAAAACACGAAGTTACTTTCTTTCCTCCTGGCCCCCATCCACCCCCCACCAACTGTCAGAGGCACAATTTCATTTAGGGAGGGGAGCCCAGAGACCCAAAATGACGCTGTGTAGCAGCAACTGTGCTGAGAGCCGTACAGAGAGGACGGCAAACTCTTACTATTTAGCAGAGTCGGAGAGCTGGTATTCTCGCCGCCGGTCGTAACACTCCTGGATGCCCGGGTCGTTCCACAACGTCTTAATTGCACTTATGTAGGGCTGCTCAAAGGACGAGACCTTTTCTACGTCCACTTCCCGGATCAGGAGTGCGTTGGCCTGCAGCGCGGCGCGGAGGAGAAAGCAAGAGGGGCTTAAAGGAGGCTGACCCTGAGGAACCCCCTCCCCGCCTAGCATGTATCCCATTCCACCCCCCGCCTTCCTTTACTGCTCCATAGCTGGAGATCCAGTCCCGGCTGCTACAAATCCATTCCGGCATTGCCTGCACAAAGCAAGTAAATGTATACATACCATCTTTTTAACAACAAGACCACAGCTTTGGGCTTATGTTTTTTTAAAAAATGAAGAGCAGTATGTACTGTCTTTACTCAAGTCTAATATACGCCCTAATTTCTGGAATGTAATTTGGCGGAAAAAAGGAGCGTGCATTACACACTATGAGCAAATATCGCCCAGCCCTACTGACCTCTCTCCTTTGACCATTGGGCCAGGGCGCCACTGCACTGCTAGGTTCTGCCAGCCCCCTGCAGCCTCAGCATAGCTTGCCTACCTGCCCGCCCGCTGGTGCCTTGGGCTCCGCTGCAAGGCAAGGCGCTTGGCCACGTTTGGGGCAGATGCCTGAGTTTGGACAGCCTGAGAGCGCCAGCCATGAAGCTAGTAAAACAGGAGGCAAGCTCTCCCTGCAAGACGGCCAGCCTGGAGGTAGAACCTGCCCGGGCACAACCAATCCACACCTGGGAGTACTTTATTTACTTGAATGTAATGCGCACCCTAACCTTCACAACGTAAATTGGCAAAAAAGGAGAGGTGTGCATTAGAGTCGAGTAAATACAGGTACAGCAAATAATCATTAACTGAACTACTACGTCAACAGCAACACTGTTACCAGGAAAGCCTTCGAACCTACCCCTGGCCATCCCACTATTCAATAACGTGCTGTGTTTGTGCCCCACCAGGCACAGGGTAAAGGAGACTGGTGAGAGGCAGGGGTTCTAATCTTCTCAGTCATGGTGCTTACTGGGTGTGGCCAATGTCCCTCAGGCTAACCTACCGCATAGGGCTGTTGTGGAGAAATGGAGAGAGGGAGAACCATACATATCACCTTGAGCTCCTTGGGTAGGATCTAATGTTAATAATAATAATAATAATAATAATAATAGGTAAAAAGGTAAAGGACCCCTGGATGGTTAAGCCCAGTCAAAGGCGACTATGGGGTTGTGGTGCTCATCTCGCTTTCAGGCCAAGGGAGCCGGCGTTTGCCCACAGACAGCTTTCCGGGTCATGTGGCCAGCAGGACCACACCGCTTCTGGCGCAACAGGACACAGTGATGGAAACCAGAGCACATGGAAATGCCATTTACCTTCCTGCTGCAGCAGTCCCTATTTATCTACTTGCGCTGGCATGCTTTCGAACTGCTAGCTTGGTAGGAGCTGGGACAGAGCAACAGGAGCTCACCCCTGTCGTGGGGATTCGAACCACCGACCTTCCGATCGGCAAGCCCAAGAGGCTCAGTGGTTTAGACCACAGCGCCACCCGTGTCCCTGTTAATAGTATAGTCAAGCCTTGGTTCCCAATCGCCTCCATTTTGGAACGTTTCGGCTCCCAAATGCCGAAGACCCAGAAGTAAGTGTCCCGGTTCTCAAATGTTTTTCAGAAGCCGAACATCCGATGTGGCTTCTGCTTGTGTGCAGGAAGTTCCTGCAGCCAATTGGAAGCCATGGCTTGGTTGTCAAACATTTCGGAAGCCGAACGGGCTTCCGGAACTGATTACGTTCGACAACAATGTTTGACTGTAATAATAACAATAAGAAGAACAACAACAACACAGCGCTTGAACTATTCTGGTTGCTACAGTTGTGGTGCTGGTCCCTGAACATTCGACACCCCGGGGGGGGGGGGGATTTGATGCAAGCACTTCAGGGAATCCTGAGCCGCACGCATGCCACTACAGACAACCAACAACGAGACAACAGGGGTGGAGGCTGTGTATAGGCTGGGGTGCAGGAATGGGAGCTGCGTCGGTTCACCTTGTTCTGTTCATACTTGTACAGGATCTTCAAGGTCTCCATGGCCCTGATCATCGACTGCATGGCAGTGAAGATGTTCTGGTACACCAGCTTGGTGAAACCCTTCTTGTCCTCTTCGGAGTAGCCCGAGCCATGGATTATCCGCATCTGTTTAATGAACGTGCTCTTCCCGCTCTCTCCCGTGCCTGGAGAGTAAATAGGTGGGGCAGGGTGAAAGGGACACAAGAAGACGACAAGACAGTGAGCGCGGGAGCATCACAAAGGGAGCAGAGCCAGCGCTGCTTTACGGCCGACAGCAAGCAGTTTGCTTCCACATTCAACTTCTAGCAACGCCTCACTGCATATTACTCCGGGGGGGGGGGAGATATTAAACTGCTGCTGCTTTGTTTCCCCAGCCTGCGAAGAGGAGGAGCTGCTATCCCATCTCTCACTCCTTCCCCTTGACGAAAGGAACATTTTATGGCGGAGAAAAGCTGAATTTTATTCCTAAATCAGACTGTTGCCATGGTGAACCTAGTGTGTATATGTGTGTGTGTCTACGCGTGTGATGGGTGGGGGGGGGGAAAGCATTTTGCACACACCAGTAGCACAATAGCTATGGGGTTTTTTTTGGGGGGGGGAATCTAGCACGGCCCGTGAAAGTGGTTCTGAGGCCTGGTATGGATGTTCTGACTATGACTTGGGTTGGATCACCATCTTTCCATTGCACAGGCAGGCACAAAGGAAGGCTGACAGCCAATTAAACCATTTTAATCATCTTCTGGGTTTTGAGCACCCCACCTTAAAAAAAAACAAAACCTAGAAAGAGAACACACTTCCAATTTGCGCCTGAAAATGGCTTCATCTTCAGAAGGAAGGGGGGCTAAAAACTGTGCTCACTGTAACCTGTAGCTTGGCTGCTGTTCGTCGTCAGAACAAGAGGCCAGCTTTTTAAAGATTTTCATGCCCTATTACAGTTACAAAGTACCACAACCAGGTACTTTGTTAACCCAAAAAGAGCTGGTGTAACCGACTACTGGCTTAAGAATGTAAAGTGGGAAGTCCACTATTATAATCTTATCTCAAGGTATTTGTTTAGAAAGGCAGTTGTGGGATGTGAGAAGAGAAAGACTTTTAAAGATCAAGATCAGGCCACCGCCAAGTGGCCGGAGGGGCAGAATCCCGAGTATTTGTGGCACAGCCTGGTGCTTAAAAAATGATTTTTGCTCAAATGTTGGGACTGAGGCTGCAATTTAAAGTGGGGGGTGGAGAGGGAGAACCCCAGCTTTTGTTGTTGCAGGGGAAAATGGCACCCTGGCAGACAATTACTAAAAAGAAATCCCTACACTCACCCACCTTAATAGGCCTAGGAGACTACTCATCTACAATAAATCCTTGCCTCTTCCTTGTCAGATCACTCGGAAGTGGCTTTTTCAAGCTTTTGAACTGAGTGCTTTCAGTTTTCTTATGGGCAAAGCATTCAGCATCTCTTCCCATCCACCCCTACAGAATCCCAGGCTTGAAATCTTAAAGCTTCCCTCTCCTCCTAGTTCTCTGATTCAATCTGTCACCAAGTGGCCAAACATAGGCTAGAGGTTTCTATGTGTAAGAGCAGTTAAGGATCAGACCAAAGGCCCACCCAGGCAAACACAGTGACTAGCCAGATGCCAGGGGAAGCCCACAAGCCCGAGGAGACAAGTGCAACACACACAAAACTCCCCTCTCATCTAGGAAAACAGGAGGCACCACGCAACTCAAAGCACTTGATAGCAGCTGCATCCTCACCAAAAACTCCGGAGGCAGCTCAGAATGTTTAAGAACCAGAGCAACCACAAGTCACTCGATAAGAGTTAACAGAGACATCTTTACTAAAATGACAAAATTCTGAAGAATCTTTTGAGTTAGCCGTTATCAAAATCACAAAGCAATCTGCATGAAAAAGCCATTTCTATCTACAGTGGGGGCTGAAAAATACTTACAAATCTAATGAGCCAGAATCAAAACTTTATGAGACAATATCTTCTCTGTCACCCCTTTAACCCACTTCCCTCCCCAGAGAGTCACCCTTGCATAAACTGAATAATCTGAAGCAATTACTAGGCCACAACATCAAATTTTCAAGCTCATGGGTTCAGAGTAGTTCTCATAATATACCTAAAGAGGGATTTGCTCCCCACCCCCCAGCCCACGTGGGCTACCTGCGGAGAGGAAGCCTTCCCACATTGAGCCTGGCATGGTGGTTTTCCTGGATCTGAGAAACCTGCACCAACAAGGCTCCGAAATTCATGGATTGGCTTGGGACCCAGGCTCCTAAATAAAGCACCTTCCCCATCTGAGATGCTACGATCAGCAGGTGAGCAACCTTGCAGGTGATGCCGCCACTGGGGGGCTGCCTGGTTGGCAGGGCCTTCTCTTTGGCACCTCCCAGTTTGTGGAATGCCCTTAGACTTTCAAGAGGAATTTAAAAACATTCCTCTTTATGAAGGCATTCAAGGGCTGCAAGGTACTGTTCCTGGCAACCTTGGGTGAGATAATGTGATTGCTAAACTGTTTTTAGAATGCACTGATATTGTGAGAGCTGGACCATAAAGAAGGCTGATCGCCGAAGAATGGATGCTTTTGAATTCTGCTGCTGGAGGAGACTCTTGAGAGTCCCACGGACTGCAAGAAGATCAAACCTCTCCATTCTGAAGGAAATTAGCCCTGAGTGCTCAGTGGAAGGACAGATCCTGAAGCTGAGGCTCCAAGACTTTGGCCACCTCATGAGAAGAGAAGACTCCCTGGAAAAGACCCTGATGTGGAGGGCACAAGGAGAAGGGGACGACAGAGGACGAGATGCCTGGACAGTGTTCTTGAAGCTGTTAACATGAGTTTGACCAAACTGCGGGAGGCAGTGGAAGACAGGAGTGCCTGGCGTGCTCTGGTCCAGGGGGTCACAAAGAGGTGGACATGACTAAATGACTAAACAACAGCAACAATTGCCAACCTGGACTCCTTTGGGTGGAAGGGCAGAATATAACTTTACTAAATTAATAATAAGGCAAACACAAAAAGCGATTTATTTTTTTGCCTCAGACACCCACAAATATTGTGTGGATTGGGGCAGGATGGGGGGGGGGGAGCTGCATGCCACAGGGGCATACCCTGCAGCCCTTCCTGCAGAGTTAATATATGCAGAGGGCTCAAGCCAGCAGGAAATCGATGAGCCACCTTAAACTGGCGTTCACCACCACTCTGCATAACCAACAGTAACGTGCGGTTGAACATTTTATATATTTTTCCCACTGCTTGTTTTCCCACAGAAAAATGAGTTTCTTATGTTCATTAGCAACAGCGGATGGATGTCGATTACAAATAAAATATTAAGCAAACTTGGCAGCTCGCAACTTTGTTGCTTCGTTTACTAAATACAAAGAAAACAAACGTGTTAAATTGGGTCTCTCTAGGGCACTGGGACATCTCCCTTCACAAACTGGGAGATTTCCTCAGCCGCTCGATTACCCAAGTCGAATCACCCTAAGTTGCACAGGGGAAATTTTCCCAATTCTGAAATTTCCGGAAAGTCGACACCACTGGCCGCTAGTTTCAATTGCTGCAAGACAAACGCTGTTCCTAAAGTTCAGGCCTCAGAAAGGAGTTGTGCTCAGTCCCTTCTTCAGGCACAGATGCAAACAGCCTTGTGATTGGCAGCCAGTTACGAGCTCTCTGACTTGCCCAGGCCCGGTATATCAATAGTAGGAGGAGCCTGGCCTTCTATTCTCCCCTGGTCAACCGAGAAACGCCCTCCTGCCTGCATGAAGCAAGTTGTCTGCAAAGATCCTGGATTAGACAACATCTACTCCAAGTTATGGCTGCCAGCTGACTTCCCCTCTAGAAAACAGAGCCAGCAACTCACGGATATGTTTACGTGAGTTCAGAAATTCTCCTCCTGCACGTATGGGGACTTCTGACAAACGCTTCCAAAGAAACGCTTCCACCTCTCTTCCGATGAAGCAATTATTTCCCATATTTCTCATACCCGGAATACCATTTATTTAATGGGGGGGGGGGAGAACAGAACCTGAAATGCACGTTTATAGAGTTTTCTCAAGTTGCTCGCAGAACAACCAGCCAGGCTTTATCTTTGCAAATTCAGGGCAGTCCCAATTAATATTGCCCATTCTGTCCTCCCCAACTGCCCAGTCAGGGCACGTGAATTGCATGTTTATCACAGCGGTCGTGGGTCTTCAGGGAGACTGCAACAGAGGAATGCCAGTATATTGTGACCTGCTTATCTACTGGCAGAGAGGCCTATAATCATAGAATTGTAGAGTTGGAAGGGACCACAAAGGTCATCTGGTCCAACCCCCCTCAATGCAGGGATCTTCTGCCCAATATGGGGCTGGAACCCATAATCCTGAAATTAAGAGTCTTGTGCTCTACTGACTGAGCTATCCCTGCTCCAAACACACACACAGCAGTGTCCTAGTGGCTGGCGATGTGGGTTTTCCAGAAAATGTTTTCCACTGCCTAATACAGATCAATATCTGATCTTGCATGTTTATTTGGCTGTTATTTAGCAAACAAAGCAAAAAAAAAAAAAGGATGCCGTGTTCATTTCGATTAAGGAAGGAAGGAAAAAGAGCAATGAAATACCCAAGAAAAATACAAGGGGGGAAAAGAGGTGTGGTTTAAATTATGGGCAAATTCAGAGATTTACTTGGAAATTCTCTCATTAGAATATTCGTAGATAATTTAAGGCATGGTAGCTGAACTGCCTATACTTCTAGGTGGTTGCTATTTTTAAAATGGAGGCACTGAACACAGGTGAGACGATAAACTCTGAACATTGTTTCATGCATCACTTTTAAAACTCTCTCTCTCGGGATAAAATTTGACAGGTAATGAATCCCTGCATATAACTTCTCATGCAGTGTCAAGGAGCAACCACCTAGGTCGAGCTGAGGTGAACAGTGGAGGACAGAGTTACTGCTCCATCCTTTGTCCATTTGGTTGCCATTCTAACTGGCCCACCAGCCTCTCAGGAGACTAGTAAATAATTCCACAGCCTAGTGACAAGGCTGTGAGAACGTATAAATTCCAACTGCCAGGTCTGACCGATACCTGTTACAGATTCACAATTTTATGCAATAATTGAATGAAATACTGTGTTTCGAAAGAAAGGAAGATTTTTAGCGATAACAAAAGAAGATTTCCTGCGGAAAATCCTCTGCCCAACATCACTGAGGTGGCTTCATTTCTCAAGGAATATTCCTGTCCCTCTACATTCTAAAACTTCCAAAACTAAGGCAGCCTCAGGGGTTGGGAAACAGGCTGGCAACACAGAGGCCAAGGACGGCTTAGAGGCTGCAGAATGACCCAACAGCGAAGACTCAAAAGGAAGTGCAGAACTGGGGAGCTAACCGGGCACAGTCTAGACGTTCTGGACCACAATTCCCCTCACCTATGAGGTGTAGATGAACAGATCAAACCACATCCTGCACACACTTCCCTAGGTCGCCCCAGATGAGCAACAGAAGCAGGAAAGAGGTATGGGGATTTAGAATGAATGACCATCATTATTTGGGAACTCCTTCCCCACAAGCCAATCCCACTAATCCAAGTGAACTAGCGGCAAATAAAATGGGGGTCCCCCCCTCAATGCACAGTTTGTAGTTGGGTGCTCCAGTGGGCAGCACCAGTCCTCCATAAGGACATCCACGTAGACCACTGCTCTGCATGTGGTGAGTCAAGGCCTGATCTAAGGTGGGTTGGAGCAGCAGTACCACCACTGTTCAGATCTATGGTGTAAAATTAAAAAGTGTATCTCCAGGTGCATGTTTGAGCAAAAGGTGGCCTGAAAAGGTTGAAGACCACTGCCCTAAACGATGCTAGGATCAACATAACAGAGCCTGTGCTTTAGAAGAAGGGTCAGCAACCTTTTTCAGCCGTGGGCCGGTCCACCATTCCTCAGACCATGTGGTGGGCCAGACTATATTTTGGGGAAAAATAATGAACGAATTCCTATGCTCCACAAATAACCCAGAGATGCATTTTAAATAAAAGCACACATTCTGCTCATGTCAAAACACCAGGCAGGCCCCACAAATAACCCAGAGATGCCTTTTAAATCAAAGGACACATTCTACTCATGTGAAAACACGCTGATTCCCGGACCGTCCGTGGACTGGATTGAGAAGGTGATTGGGCCGCATCCGGCCCACGGGGCCTTAGATTACCTACCCCTGCTTTAGAGCAAGCTCTGGGCAATGGCCCACCTAAGACAATACTTTTACCTGCTCAGATCCCCCCTAAAATCTTTCAAGTCAGCAATGGTGTTGGGGTGGAAGGTTTCCTGGTGTTTTATTTTCCTGAGGAAACATTTTTATTCCCTAAATTCATTCGCTACCATGAATGGATGCCAAATGCAAATACAATATTAAGCAGGTTAAAATAACCAAAACAAAACAAAACAAAAACACACACAACACTATTACTGAAATAAACATGCCAAATTGAACCACTCTCTCTAGGTAATCAGAAAAATTTCCAATGCAAATTACCCGAACTGGCATCGCAAAATTTCCCAGAAAATTTCCGCAAAACTCATACCTCTGCAAGCCAATCTACATGAAAACTGCTAACCTCCAAAAAATGTTCAATAGCCAGCTTCTGCCTGTCCACTACAAAGGTTTGTAGCCTGAAAGGGTCAGTTTTTGTAGAGTTTCTATATGTGGACACCTGGATGGGTTTCTCATTCGCCCAAGTGACTGTGGAAGAAGTATAACATTAACCCCAAGTCTCAAAAGCTACACATCCCAGGATGATTCAGGATAACAGCCAGACACACCTCTAAATTAGCAACTGCCAGTCCTTTAAAAATATATATAAATATATATCTCCTAAAAATAAATCCCATATAGAAAAGATAATACTGTAATGGGGACATTACCAAGAAGAGATAAACACATCATGACTTCTGAACAGCCAATGGCGCCAAAAAACAAAACAAAACAAGTTTCTTTGAAATAGCTGCTATGGGGCAGGGGGCAGAATATCCCGGTAAAATAACTTTTGATTGCCAATGGCTACCAGCTACAGGGAACACCCTGCTACTTGCTTGGGGACTAGATTCTGGGAAGGGAAAAAAAACTTTTGAAAGTTACCATGTAACCAAGGAGATGTCAGAGTTTCCTGCTTCAAAAGATGAGCAACCCTCTTCCACCAGCAGGTATAGTCGCAAGCAGAGCACAAGGAAACCTGAAGCCTTGAATTCTCAGTTTTCATACCAATGTCTTTCTGAACACGTGAGGGAGTGCAAAAACATCTGAGTGTATAAATAATGGCACCCTTTCTTTTTTTAAAATAACCTGGACAAAAGCTTGGGATTTTCCAGCCTTAGTTGAGGCACCCAGGACCACATAAAGAAAACGATAGGTCAGTTGTAGACCAATTTCATGCTGGAAAGGCAGCAACTATAGTTCAAAAACCTGACTGCCAGAGCCTTATTGGGCTCCCACTATTTAGGTAGCTCAATGGACTCAAATTAGCTCCACACTCTCTAAATGCATCCAAACACAGTTTGATCCCCATAATTTCCTAGTTTGGCAGACTGGTGTGGTACTAGTCGGACGGTACAGCACAATTTTATTAGAAACTTTGCTTTGAGGGTCAAAGGTATCCTTGTAGCGCATCCAGATCAAGTTCCCCCAAATTTCTTATTAAGGCTATTCAGCCTGAAGATTGTGAAGCGCTGGAACATTTATGATTTTAATTTGCGTCACAGCAAAACTCCCAGCGCTAGTTACTGCCAGGACTAAGTTATGAAAATCAACGTAAAAATAAGATTGTGCCCATGTACTGAGCCAAGTTATGACAACTATCCCCTGCACATTTATATGGGTTTAAGGAGATGGAGTACCTGGATACAAATCACTTAACTTTAGAAGTTAAGCAGGGACCCCCATTTTATTTTACCAGATTGTTTGAGTCCAACAACATCTGGAGTACACAATACTGGCTCCCTCTGAGCTAGAGGGTCAGAGGCAAGACTACCACAAGCTGCTTCCTTCGAAGGGTTATTTCAGGTTTAAAAATGGCTTGAGCGTTAAGCTGAGAGAAGGACTGCAACTTTGTGAACCTAGAAAGCAAGCCCAGAAGAGGTCTACATCTCATCAAGCCACATTTCAACCAGTCCTTCGCTCCTCGGGGTCATATTTAGAGGCCAAAGAACTCTCAACTAGGAGGAGAGAATCGCCGCCTCAAAACGAAGAGACGCTCAAGAGAAACACTCTGCTAGTTTAACCATATTCATAACTGCTTTCAGTCTGGGTTGGCACCTAAAGTTCGAAACCAACTCCTTAATTTTTTATTTTGCTGCAGCTTAAAAATGTTAAGGTTGCTTCTCTCTCATCTGAAGAGACACGTTACTGTGTTACACTACATTTGGGAGGGGTAGCAGTAGGAGCAGAAAGTGGATGGAGGGCAGAAGAGATATTCTACAAGAGGTGAGCATTTACAGGGCTGGTAGCCCGGAAAGGTGTGGGTTGCAGAGGTGGCACTACTAAACGCCTGGCACACAGGGAGGTGGGGCGGACACAAGGTGAGAGAGCTCCTTGGAGCATATAGTACAGGCTGAAAGTTGAGGTATGAGGTCGCTATGTGCCCAAAGAGGATGGGAAGATGTCAAAAAGGAAGAAGAGAGTCGTCAGAAAGGCTGGAAATGGAGGGGGGGAGAGAAGAAATATTCATGCCTTGGATTCTATGCCTTTGGGAGGAAGGCAAACATTCCACACACACAGATGGAGGCAATTATGGAGGGGGGGGGGGTTTAGCAGGAAGGCGGATATCAGGAAGAAGAGCCACCATGGCAGTCTTTTGGCTAGGAAGCAGGATATAAATCCTAGGGGAAAATTCTGAAGAGACGTGATGAAAAGGGCCAAGAATGAAGTTGTTTGAGAGAGTGTGGTGTTCCTAACTGAGGCGGGGCCCTTACTTTCGATTCTATTTTGTTTTGTTTTGTTTTTAAAAAATAATAAAATGCAGCAATTCTGAGAAGGAAAGGAAGTCAGCTGTCAGGAAAGGGAGCCCCAACGAGAGTCTCATTGGCTAGAGAATGGAATATAAATCCCAGGAAGAGCTGCATTATATAAGAGAACCGACTACTTCTTACAGTCTGCTCTTTAAGTCAGTAAGACTCACAAAGGGGCTTGCATTTTCTGACAGCAGAACCCTCCACCATGACAGTTCAACTTTCAGCGCTCTGGCTACCCCTCTGATAATTATTTTTGTTCCCAAAACTTCTATATCCTGCTTCGAAACAACCAGCAGTCTCTACCCCTATGAAGGGCGCCCCAACCCCCCCCCCCACTTCTTAGGTGACATCCAACCAAGTCAAACTCTGAACGGACCTACTAAATCAATGGGACTTCAGTGATGCAAGGCCACCGATTTCAACGCGTATGCTGTGACTATGAAATTACATTAGGTACCAACCCTTACTCCACGCACACATGCTCAAAACGGAATGGGATCAAGATGTTGCGGGACAACGACTACATGCTCTCTGCCTGGACTGGCTGAGGTGGATTGCAGGTGGAGTTCACCTACATCTGGAGAGCCGCAGGTAGAACGGGGGTTCAAGTAGGTCAGTTTACCCCACCAGCCACTTTTATTTTACCCCCAACTGACACCCAGTGCTCTGTGGCTCCTGATGCAACCAATCTTGCTCATCAAGGAGAGGTGGGAGTTCCATGATGGGGATGAAGGGAGCAAGAGCTTTGGGGAGAAATAAAAAAAGCTAAGGAGTGTCATATAAATAAATCTAAGAAAGTTAATTCCTATTGTCCGTAATTCTGTCGTTAATAAAATACCGATGTGGAATGCTAGCCGAGGATGACTGGGAATTAGATGCTATGGGGTGAAGAGGGAACTATCAGGAAGAGGAAGAGAAGCGGTAGGGTGAGAGCAGTATTCAAAATTTGCCAGTATTCAAAATTCACTTGCGACCAAGTGACGATGCCTGGGCACAAGGATGGCGCCTGAAATCTCCAAAATATGCTTCGGGGTCATTGGATGTTGACTGTTTTCAAACACTCATACCCCATCCTGTTGAATTCTATCAGATATTTTATCTGCACAATCAGAACAAATTTCAGGAACCAAAATGCTTTTTCTGGGCAGCCTGAGCAGGAGAAGTGAACAACGTTATAATTAATTCTTGTTGCTAGTCTTCACTCCCCACCCCGCACCCCAATGCCCTGCTCACAGTTGTGTAGAATATTCATACGTTATGAATGGTCCAAGTCACCATTAAGAAAAGGAGGTAGGAATAGGGCAATATATATGTGGACAGTCCCTGAATAAAGTGATTTTTCTTTAAGTTCTCCAAACTCAAGGCTGTCCTCTGGACTAGCCAGATGTTTAACTGATAATCAATCACATTTGACAAATAAGACTTTAGAGCCGCCTTGCCCCAAATGGCAACTAGACATTCCGTTTTCGCAATTGTAACCTTAGTTTAAGGAGCCATTTGGCACCTAGCTTATATATATCTGAGTTTCTAACACTGGATGAGAGACTCCAATAAAGCCCACCTGTTACTCTGCATGTGGTGAGAAGACCCCCAGAAAAGGGATATGAGTAGGTGAACTTGGGTGGTTGATTTGCTCTTGAGAAGATGTGGGGACAAATTCCTGGTCTCCTCCCAAGCTACCTCACAGCATTATTGTGAGGATAAAAAAATGAGGGAGGGAGAAAGGTGGAAGGACAAAAGCCACAGACACCACCTTAAGCTCTTAGGGGATAATGTACACAAATGAGTAAATAAATTTAAATCTACTAGGAAGATTAGAAGGAAAGCTTATGTTTGGTTTCTTATTGAGGAGGCAATATAGAAGGGAAGTTATTTGTGTGTAAACAGTAGAAGAGATTCTGCCACATTCTCTTTCAACCTGACCTGCTCCACTGGGCTGTGGTTATGCTAAAAATAAGGAAGAGGGAAAGAGTGGAAGAGAAGAAAGGGACACACACATTTAAGCATACAAAGAGAAGGAGATTCTTATGTTTAGTTTGTCTTTAAAGGATTGATATGGAGAGGAAGTTCTTAGTTGGAAAAAAGTCTGCCTCTCTCTTTGTACCTGACAAGGTTGTTGCAAGGATTTTAAAAAAAGCAGGAAGAGAAACATACCACACCCTGAGTTCCTTAGAAGAGAGAGCAGGGAGATGAAGTTTGAGACTGTAAGGCCCCATTTAAGGCACTAAGAGCTGCTAAGAGATACTCATTCCCCACAGCTACAATTCCCAGTTTCCTAGAAAGAGGGATTTACTGTTACACAACTCTGGAAATTGTAGCTCCGTGAAGGGAATACAGAGTCTCAGCACCTTTAACAAATTACAGTTCTCGGGATTCTTTGGGGGAAGTCATGACGGTTTAAAGTGGTAGGATAAAGCCTAACACTGTATACATATATAGGTTGCCATGTTGCACACACCTGTAAATGTATGTGCATAACATTATAAGGACAAATAAGCAGCAATATATATTTTGTATACCCGTTCTGAAATTTTCTACAATCAAGCAGTATATTAATGTTTTAAAAAATAAAATAGCTAAGCAGCTGCAGTTGTATTACACACATAAAATAAACATATACACACATTCTTGTGTGTGTAATGTTTGAGTGTATACACATAAACATATAGGGTATTGCCCATAACAGAATTGTATCCAACCATCCCCTACTCAGAACAGACCCACTGAAATGAATGGATCTAAGTTAGTCATGTCTATATACTCATAGCAGAACTGAAAGTTAAAGGCACAGAGGGATAAGCCTAGATGAAAGTCAACGAGGAAATGAAATAGGGATGCATGCACTTACAACATGAGTTGCATCTACAACAAGATACTATGCAAAGCAGATCCACTGCAATTAATAATAGACCTCAGAAGAACGTAAAATTTCAGAAAGGATAGACTACGGGTGTTTTAAGTTTGTGTTTTAAAAATAGTAACAACAGGTTATATTTATGCCCTTTTATAAGAGTAGAACCACTGGTATCAATGGGCCTTAAATGCATTTAATTTAAATGGGCCTACTCAAGAGTGCGAGTAACGTTGGATACAACCTAGACTGTAAACTGAAAACCAAGGATGCTGCTCAGGGGCTAAAAGAATGCTAAATCAACTGAAATTAATAGGTTGCTTTCAACTAAGTTCTACTCAGAGTAGATCTGTTGACGTCAGTGGACCCAAGCCAATAATGCACTTGAATTCTAAGTGATGCTAAGACATCTCAGGTTGAATCCAACTAAGTTCTACTCAAGAGTGGACCCACTGAAAATCAATGGTCCTAGATAAATCGTGGATATTTCACAGACACAATAAAATTTCAGTGAGTTTACTAAGAATACAACCAGAAGCTAATACCAAGGACGTAAACCCACTGAAGTTAATTGGTTGAACCAAACTTGCATCCTTACTCAGAGCAGACCACTGAAGTCAATGGATCTATTAGCGGAGTCATTTATCTCAATTGGTCTACTCAAAATAAGGCTAACATTGGACACAATCTATTAACTTCAATAGGCCACCATTCTTAGCATCTGTTTATGGGCTGTATCTAACTTTAGTAACAACAAATCCATTAAAAATTATTTACATTACACAAAATGCACAGACTTTCCTTAGGTCCAATGATTTCTCCAGTGGATTTACTTGTGAGTAGAACTTAATGCTAAGACATTATGGGTTGACTCTGAAGATCTATTAGAATGAAATGGGCACAACTGACTGGTGATTTCTTGACAGCTGGGCCTACTCACAAGTGAAACTTCGGCTTCAACCCAGGATGCCTTCGCATGAAGACATTAAGAGAGCGGACTCATTGGAATGAATGTACATGGTTTCCTTAAGACACATCGAGGGGTTTTTCTGTCGAGTCTACTCTTAAAAGTTAGTTTGGATTCAACCTAGAGAGAGAGATGTTCTAATGTATTGGTTTTAATGCATCTCAGTGGGGTTTTTTGGTTGGTTGTAAGTTGCTCTAGGTTGCCCTGGCCAAGATAAAGTGAACAATTTAATAAATAATAATAAATATATGTATGTATATGTCTATAGCTGTGTGTGCCTGTGTATGTGTATCTATAGGTATGTGTGTGTATATGTATATGTATACAGATGCATATGTTCACTCACTCTATGCACATATATATAATCTTAAAGAATTGGAAGGGACTCTGAGGGTCATCTAGTCCAACCCCCTGCAACGTGTGAATCTCCACCCACAGCAGATAGCTAACAAACGACGTTGCAGATGGTGCCAAAGACTATTCACGTGCCCTTTTCTTCATCGGACCTAATTTATTTTGTTCAATAACTCGTCTAACGAATTGCAATTATGCAGCAATTATTTTGCTCAATATATACATATGTGTGTGTGTGTACGCATATTAAAAGGTTAAAAAAAGGGCAAATGACCCCCCTGGGTGGTTAGGTCTGGTCAAAGGCGACCATGGGGACGCGGCGGTCCCCATGAGATACCACACGGGGGACGGGTGTTGCAGTTGCATCTATGTGGTAGCTCAGACTCGGGGCCATGGGTTCAAGCCCTGAATTGGGCAAAAAGCACACATTCCTGCATTGTGTGTGTGTGTGGGGGGGTGTTTGAACTAGATGATTCCCCTTGGTTCCCCCCAACACTACGATTCTATGATTTTAGTTTAGAAAGATGTGTGTGTGTGTGTCTATCTATCTATACACACACACATATATTTTGTCTATATGTGTGTATGTACATATTTGTGTATATGTACTGGCAGAGGGCCTTCTCAGCAGTGGCACCCACCGTCTGGAACGCCCTCCCATCAGATGTCAAGGAAACAAACAACTATCTGACTTTTAGAAGACACCTGAAGGCAATCCTGTATCGGGATTTTTTTTTTAATGTTGTAAGCCACCCAGAGTGGCTGGGGAAACCGGCGTATAAATAATAAAAATAGTATTATTGATTATATATACGTGTGTACATATTTCTGTGTGTACATATATATATATATATATGTGTGTGTGTGTGTATGCATGTGCATATGTGTGTTTATATATACGTATGTATACATTTTTGAGTGTACATATGTATACACGTTTGTGTGCATATCTCTTTTGCGTGTGTGTGTATGTATGAGTGAGCGGGGTGGGGGAAGGCATATATATATGTGTGTGTGTGTATACATTTTCTGTGTGTACATATTTATGCGTGCATGTACATATCTCTGTCTATTTGTATGGGCGGGGGAGGCATATATATGTGTATGTTTACATTTTTGTGTGTGTGTTTACATATATGTTACATTTATGAATCCATCTTTTTTGTGTATACTTTTTTTCTGTATACTGTACACTATATATACAAGCATGGGTGGGGTGGGCGAGGCATATCTATACCTATATCTGTATCAGTGTGTATACATTCTGTGTGTGTGTGTGTACACACACATATATGTATCTATATATTAGTTTTGCGTGTGTATGTATATATAAGCATGGGGGGTGGGCAAGGCATATCTATACCTATATCTGTTATCT